>NC_081552.1:122145811-122857165 GCF_963082655.1 Stomoxys calcitrans | reverse complement strand
AGTATTTGTGCAAAATTTCAAGCGGCTAGCTTTATTCCTTCGGAAGTTAGCGTGCTTTCGACAGACAGACGGACGGATGGACGGACAGACGGACGGACAGACGGATGGACATGGCTAGATCTGCATAAAATTTCGCGACGATCAAGAATATATATACTTTATGGGGTCTCAGACGAATATTTCGAGTAGTTACAAACAGAATGACGAAATTAGTATACCCCCCATCCTATGGTGGAGGGTGTAACAGGCAACCGTAAAAATGGCATAAAATTTTTTTCAGCTGAATTGTGTACTCAAAAAAGCTAATTTTGTTGGTTTAAAAAGCAACAAGAAATGTTTTCTAATACAGCTGCCCTATGTTTGCTGAAACAGCAGAAAAGTTTGCTTTCGCTGTTTTGAATAATAAATTTAGTTGGATGTAGTTGCTGCTGTCCTTCCCCGCTGGTGCATGCCTTGAGCCCAATCCAACCGGATGACCCATCCACACAGGGCTTATCGAGTCCCGTTTCGTTGCCTTTCTTTAATGTTCCGATCGTGGCAGGGGGACTTCCAGTCTTTGGCAATCCTACAGACCTTAGGGATGTGCTCGATAGTGCCTTAAGCAAGTGTTCAGTAAAAACTACTGAGTCATCTCCTAATTCCCCAACCCCACCGCTTCCATATACCTTCAACTTGTTGAATCCGTAGGTCACAACTTCATCAGATTTGTTAAGGTCTGCGACAGCCGGAGTTTAGTACGAATACTGCCTGTCTCCGGTCGCTAACTACCTTATCTAATTTACTAATCTTTCCGTTGGTGGTTGAAAGATTGAGAATACATTCCCTTAGTGTCCTAAGTATGGATTCTGGATCTGAGAGAATCCTTGGTATCCAAGCGGGTGCCATTGGTTGAAAAGGAATATCTTCCATCTTGACTTAATCCAGAGATGCGCCTGACCAGATCTCACCAATCTTTTTTATCCCCGAAGGCAATTAGTGTTTATCGGGCTTGATACCAATCTGCATCGTCACAAACTGGGGGAGACCCAGGAAATTTCGGAAGAACATCGGAGTATACTGATAACAGTCCACTGACTATCGCACTCTAGTGAATCATAGGTATGTAGACCTGTTCTTCTCCCTTGTCGACAACTGCCATCACAAAACTGTCCCTAGCGACATAAGCACTATTGTTCTCCCTAGTTTTTTTAGGCATGGGATGTCCTCCAGATGACCACAGCCTTTTGCCTGAAAGCTCAAGACTCGAACCTGGTGTCTGAGACGAAAGTCCCTGCTGACCAGTCGTCTGTCGGCTAGTGGAACCTGGAGCAGCCGCTCCACCAGTTTAGGTTTCAGTAGCACACAACATGCTACAGCCTGGTAACATACCGTAGCTGTTGGGTCTTTGGAGTTCATTCTAAGCCCACTCCTGGGTTCTAGATCTGCCGCTCCACTGTAAATAGACGCAGATCATGAACCGCCTAATAGATAACACTATCGTAGCTATCCTTGAGTGACTTAAAAATTTCTCGAAAAATAACTACCTATTACGAGATACAGAAAGTTCTTGCAAAGCGAAATAAAACTACATCCCCTCCACTCAATGGTTCAAACAAGAAGTGAGGGGGAACAACAGTTGCAATTGTTTTTGATGTTCTCGATCTCGAACATTCGAACTCAGACACTTTCTCTTATAGACCTTCTAACCTATGCGGCCATAATCAGAAATTCACAACATCTTAAATATGTTTGAATGATTGTCGTATTTTTTAAGTTTTTGGCTACGTTTTCAAATTATGTATAATATGCCCGAAATGTTTGTTATATACGTCAGGGTTTCCGAGAGGTCATCTCTGATCGTGATATAGCCCCCATAAAGACCGATCTGCTGAATTGAGGTTGTGATTACGCGCTGAAACGGTGCGATGCATCCTTCCGCTCAACATCCTTGTTAAGTATGATCGTAATTGGACCATATTAACTTGCGGATATTTCATAAATGGTGTATTTTTTATCGGATTTAGATGCAATGTAAATAAGATATATATCCGTGGCGATGGATATCCAAAGCTCGGCCCGGCCAAACTTAATGCATTTTTACTATTTTGTTTTCTACAGACATATTTTGCCAGGATTTGAATATGAATTTATCAAAAAGCGATCACTATCGTTCTCGAAAGCGAAAAATTGGGTATTTTAAAATATTGTAGAATTAACTATATCTCATAAACTGTAAACTGTAAATCTCGCTAACACTTTAAAAAACATTTAAATCCTTTCCCTTAGCCTTCCGAAGATCAAGGATGTGAAAAGTAGTCAACTGTAACGCTCTGTTTTAGAGATACGGGCGAACAATAATTTGTTACTGAAAGCCTCTACCAACGTCTGGATCATTTAGAATTCTTGACTGATAACAAGTAAAAAGGGTTTAAGTTCGGCTGGGCCGAACTTTGTATACCCACCACCTCGGGTATATATGAAAAACCACCTTTCGCCAAAATCCGGTGAAAAATGCATACCTTATGCCCCATAGCAGCTATATCGAAATATGTTTCGATTTGGACCAAATACTAATAAGTACAAGTCATTGTTCAATTGTGTATAACAAAATATTGTTCTTTTTTGTAGCTATATCTAAAAATAAACCGATCTGAACCATATACGACACGGAAGTCGAAAAGCCTAACATAAGTCACTGTCCCAAATTTCAGCAAAATCGGATAATAAATGTGGCTTTTATGGGCCTAAGACCCTAAATCGGAGGATCGGTCTATACGGCAGCTATATCCAAATCTGGACCGATCTGGGCCAAAACAACCAAGGAAGTCAAAGGGCCTAACACAACCTACTGTCTAAATTTCAGCAAAATCCGATAATAAATGTGGCTTTTATGGGCCTAAAACCCTAAATCGGAGGATCGGTCTATATGGGGCTACATCAAAATATAGTCCGATATAGGCCATCTTCGAACTTAACCTGATTATGGACAAAAAAAGAATCTGTGCAAAGTTTCAGCTCAATATCTATATTTTTTAAGGATGTAGCGTGATTCCAACAGACAGACGGACGGACATGTCTAGATCTTCTTAGATTTTTATGCTGATCAAGAATATATGTACTTTATAGAGTCGGAAACGGTTATTTCGATGTGTTCCAAACGGAATGACAAAATGAGTATACCCCCATCCTTTAGTGGTGGGTATAAAAAGGAGTTTTTTCACTTTGCGGCTTTTGAGGAAAAAAACCAATCCTGATTAATTCGAGAGCATCATGACAACAGTGCTGTAAGAAAAACTTTCTTTAACGAAAGCTGGAATATCCGGCTTCATCTATTGTTATCGGGACTCAGCTTTTGTCCCCGAACAATAAAGAAATTCATGCCTACACATGGGGATCAATGTCGACGGTAGAACGACGGTGTACTTTTCACAGACTTTTTTTTTACAGATAAAGATGTATATGAATGCAGGGTGAAGGAAATAGCGTATATATTCATCAGCAACCCGCTCCTGTATCTCATTCAAAAGTGATTGCAGTTGTATCGACAACCGAAGGCGTTCCAGAATCAAGCGAACATCTACTTTGCCATTACTAACACTTAAAAAAATTTTTGAGACAGGTGCGAAAAGACTAACGTTTTTTTCTCGGTTTCGTTGACACAAAAACTACTTTATAGCACAGATAATAAATTAATAATTTATATGCCCAGTGACCCTGTGCCTTATGGCAACTATGAAATAGGAATTTCAATCATGCGTAGCAGATTTTTTAACATCTTTAGACTTTGAAGGCTAGTGTGTAATAAACCTAACAATGCCATTGAGTCGGGATACACGATTCAAAGTTATGCTGAACTATAGATATATATATATATATTTCACTATGTGAACCGGGCCAGCTCCGAAGCGCCTTTTTTTACTTTATATGGAACAAAATAATCTTTTGAATATTTATTTTCGACAATGAAAGAGCTTTTAGTGAAATACCATGCTACGAAAATAATATATGTACACCGCTTGTCTAACAGTATAACAATATAAATGCCTTTATCTCAATTCCCATATCATCGGTATTGGTCTATGAATTCAATACGCTCGGAGGGTTTAAGTTTGGATGTTAGATGCACTCACTCTACTCTTAAAAGACTTTATTTGAGAGTGATGATCTCATGATGTCCGATTTAGGGGTGTTTTCGGGGGTAGGTTGTCCTTGGCCCAAAAATATCAGCACCAAGCTCTTCTTTCAAATACCATTTATTTTAACCCCATATTGTCGTTGGTTTAATTGGAGTTTATGCGATGAGGCGTCCCCCAAATACTCAAATTCGTTTTCTAATCTCAGATACCTTTCATTTCAGCCACATATTGGTTGGTAAATTTGTACTGTTTGGGCTGTTGGGAAGGAACGGTGTCCCAAATATATGGTCCCACATTTGGATTTCAGACTCGTATTCTACTCCCAAATACCTTTATTTGAGCCCCATATTGTGATGGTCACCAAATAATTGCTGTTTGTGGGGTGTTTTGGGGAAGGGGTAGCTCCCCAGAAAATTGGTCCCGAAAGTGGTTATCAATTTCGTGCTCTACTCACGAATACCTTTCATTTGAGTGTACTACCAAAATGTCTATTTGGGGAAGTTTAGTTATTGGAGTGGCCCAATTGTTACCTCCAGACCAGCGCAAAAAACGAATATTTTATATATAAAGATTAATTTGTGTTTGTTTGTGTGTTCCTTTTAGATTCAGAAACGGCTGAATCGATTTTCTTGAAATTTTCACTGATAGTGCATAATGATCCCGTGGTAAAAATAGGGTACTATACTAAATCTGAAGGGCGAGCGGAACCTCCCCCTTACCCTAATTTTCAGAAACGCTAAATCTCGGAGATGGGTGGTGCAATTTAAGCGAAATTTTGTGTGCTCTCTTATAGTAACCAACAAACAAAGATATTTAAGATTAGAAAACTTATCTGATATCCAATTGTCGGACCAAGTGTTTGGGGGCCCACCCCAACCACCATAACACCCCTAAATCGGACATATTTACCGACCATGGCAAAATTGGACTCAGATGGAAGGTATTTGCGAGTAAAATCTGATATCCGAATTTGGGACAAAGTTTTTGGGGGTCAACCCCTTCCCCAAAACACCCCAAACAGGACTTATTTCCTGACCATGGCAATATGGGGCTTAAATAAAAGGTATTTGTGTGTAGAATACGAATCTGATATCCAGATGTGGGACCACATACCCGAGAACATCCCCCAAAGAAGGCAAATTTACGACCAAAGCAATATGAGGCTCAAATGAAAGGTCTTTGGAAGTAAAGCACGAATCTGATATCAATGTTCGGGAAAAGTGTCTATGGGGCCACCTCACCCCCATAACACCACCCAAATAGGAAGTATTTGCTGACCATTGCAATATGAGACTCAAATAAGAGGTATTTTAAAGTAGAACACAAATTTTGTATATATGTTAAAATCCATGTCACTGAGTGGGCGCCCCATCCCCCAAAACACCTCCAAATCGGGCATGTTTGTCGACTATGGAAAAATGGAGCTCAAATGAAGGGTATTTAGAAGTAGATCATGAATCTGACATCAACATTCGAGACCAACTGTCTAGGGGACGTCCCACCACCATAACAACCCCCAAGCAGGTTGTATTAGCTCACCAAGACAATTTCGGTCTTTAAGACAGTGGAGCTCGATATTCATACCCATACCCCAAACAGGACATATTTGCTGACTTTTTCAATAAGTGGTTTTAGTGAATGGTATTTGAGATTAGACGACGAATTAGATATCCAATTTTGAGGCCAATGGCAATATGAGGTTCAAATATATGAGAATAGAGGACGTTGCTGATATATTTTCAGGGCTTAGTGTTTGGGGGACCACCCCACTCCCCAAAACACCCTTAAATCAGGCATATTTACCGACCATGTCAATGTGGGCTTATATGAAAGGAATTGGGGGGTAGAGCAACAATTGATACCCATTTTCGGGACCAATTTTCTGGGGGTCTACCACTTTCCCAAAATTCCCCACAAACAGCAATTTTTTACTGACCATCGCAATATGGGGGCTCAAATAAAAGTATTTAAGAGTAGAATACGAATTTTATATCCAAATGTTGGACCAACAGGTTACTTGATATCACCCTTTCCCCAAAACACATTTTTCGATCATGCCAATATGTGGCTCAAATGAATGCTATTTGAGATTAGAAAACTAATTTGATAACCAATTTTGTTTATCAAAACCCAAGGGCAATATGGGGTTTAAATAAATGGTATTTGAGAGAAGAGCACGATGCTGATATTTTCTCAGGGCCAAGTGTCTGGGGGAACGCCTTACCCCCGAAAACACCCCTAAATCAGACATCATGAGCATATCGGGCTGAAATAAAGTATTTTTAGAATGGAGTACACCATACATTTACACTTCAGTTCGAAGACCAATAAAGATCATATGGGATTCAAATAAAGGCACTTATATTGTTTAACTCTTTGTCAAGCGATATACTATTTACGTAGCATGGTATTTCACTAAAAGCATTTAAGTTGTCGAGAATAAATATTCCAAGGAAAATTTTGTTCCATACAACGTAAAGGAAGGCGCAGCAGAGCGGGCCCGGTCCAGCTAGTATTTTGAATATAAAACCTATGAAGATAAGATGTACTCGAAAAATCTTACCACGAACAAAGAAGTTCATGCAATTGAATGCTTCTTAAATAACGTTTATGAAACAACAGTGACATGTGGCAAATCTTGACTTTCTATATAACCATCATATTTTACGAACTATTATTAGCTATGTTATTTATTAATTGAAACTTTTTTTAATTTTATACTTAAAAGGAGACTCAATGCGGAACCATGGATGATGCCGCTACTGCCAATAATGAGACGGAAAATGCTTCCAATAAAGTGAAACCAGCCGTTCCTAAGAAACCTCAAAGAAGACCTGGAAACAAACAACCTGACCGTCCTGAAAATGTGCTGTTCTGTTTGAGCCTTAAAAACCCTTTGCGTGCCTTTTGTATAAAAATTGTAGATTCAAAGTATCCTTTACAAATTTATTTATCAATTGATTGCGGAAGATCGGTCTTAATGAAGGCCATATCACAACAGGTTACTTGATATAGTCCATCTGAAATCTATAGACTGAAAAATAGTGTCTACAAATCGGGATTTTTTTTTGCTTTTGATAACAAACGAAATACAAAGTATAATGACATTGGCGACTTTCGACCAGGGCTGCGGGATTCAAAATTTAAAAAAAAAATTTAAGACAAAATTTTTATAAAATTTCTTCCTTAGACAAAATTCTAATGAAACATTTTCGTAAGGCTTAATTTCAATGAAATTTTTGTGAACAACAATATTTTCTTGAAAACAATATTTCAATAAAATCTCTACCAGAGTTAAAAAAAGGATATGGTCAGATCCAAATATATCTGGTATAAGATAAAGTTGGATCTAATTAGATCCAAATGGATCTGCCATATCCATTTAAACATAATTGTATCTGATGCTATATAAATATATCTGATAGCAGATATAATTGGATATGGAACCAGATATGATTATATCTCCTATATATAAATTTATCCAAAGAGATATGCTATGTTGTTCTTTCTGTGTTCTAAAGAAGAAATGCTTACATATTATATGGCAAATAATATATTTACGTAAGTAATTCTAAAGTATTCGCTATTTTACTAACATTGTTTCAAATTCTTAAAACGAGAGATATTTTATTTTTTAAAATTTGATTAATATGTGATTGTTGATGTTAACAATTGGTAATATAGGAGTTTTATTTCTTAAATGTAATATGGTTACAGAATGTAAAATAATAATATTTTAAATATTCTTAATTACATTTAAACATTCCGACAATTTAAGGCTGTTTCTGGTCCCAAGTTTATTCCCCATGGACGCTTTTTGCTACAAATTCATTATGAGATTTTGCTACAAATTCATTATGAGATGAAATTTTATCCAATAAGACCTAATTTTATACAATTAGATCCAATTATATATAACCATTTTTCGGATTCAATTATATCTGATGGCAGATATAATTGGATCTGACCGTATCAACTTTTTTTACTCGGGTCATATAAGCCGATCTCGCGATTATACTTCTTCAGCCTCTAGAAGGCGTAATTTTTTTCGATTTTACGAAAATTTTGTACAGTGTCTTCTCCTATGACCTCCAATATACCTACTAAGTATGGTCTCAATCGGTCCAAACCTAACATAGCTTCCTTAGTAGCCGACATCCTAATTTTATTTCATAAGCCCCTATACAGCGAAATTTTGCACAATAACTCCCGTATTGCGATATGTAGCGCCCCGTCTAAGAAAAACACTTATTTCGAGTAATCCAAAGTAGACTTTATTCCAATTGGTGACAGCATTAATATCTAAAATTCATATTTAATTCACGCTTAGATCTAATAGCTTCGGTTTCATCTCGCATTTGTGTTAGGCGCGGGCTTAGTCTGGCGCACTTCTCACAATTTGTTTGGCAATGTTAAAAAAAAAACTTTTTACTTGCAATTGTCGTCGTCGATGGAGTTATAATTGCAAAAAGGGCAGAGTAATCGCTTATTGGCGATGACAGCCCGTTCGGCCCGGCCGAACTAAGTAGGCTTTTACTTGTTTTGTTTAATTTATTTATCAATATTTCAATGGATTGCTTTTCAAGTTATGATATATCCAATTGAGAAACAATACACAATTTTCCAGTACGAAATGTCGATAAATAGTCTAAACAAAAGAGAAGAAGACCTTGAACAATTGAAAACAAAGTCTTGTATAAAAATAAAATCGTTTAATTTTTATACCCTCCAACATTGGATGGAGATGTACGTATTTCGTAATTCTGATATTCTTGATCGTCTTGATATTTTAAGTCGATCTACCCATTTCCGTCCGTCTATCGAAAACACGCTAACTTTCGAAAGAATAAAGCTAGCCGCTTGCACAAATACTGGGTCATAGCTTCCATATAAACCTATCTTGGATTTTGACTTCTTGAGCCACTAGAGGGCGAAATTCTTATCTGATTTGGCTGAAATTTAGCACGAAGTGTTTTGTAATGACTTCCAATAACTGTGCTAAATATGGTTAAAATCAGGTTATAACCTCATATAGCTGATATAGTCTGGGATCTTGACTTCTTAAGACTCTGGAGGGCTCAACTATTATCCGATTTGTACAACGGCTTCTCCCAAATATGATCTGAATCGGTCTATTGCCTGATACAGCTCCCTAATAAACGGATCTCCTACTATACTTCTTGGGACCCTAATGCGTGCAATTCTTATTCGATTTGGCTGAAATTTTACACAATAACATATACTGTGGTCTCCAACATTCAATTCAATTAGCATAATAATTCTTTTCTTTTATCATTTGTTTGCCTAAACAGAGATACCGGGAAAATAACTCGACAAATGCGATCCATGGTGGAGGGTATATAAGATTCGGCCCGGCTGAACTTAGCACGCTTTTACTTGTTTGCTCTAAAATCATTTGTTACTACTTTATCCGCAGTCGGAGTCGATATAATATTCTCGACTCCGACTCCGGCCAAAATTGCTGTACCCCGACTCCGCTTTCAACAAGTCAATTTTCCCCAAACATGACCTTATATGGCGGGAAATTTTTAATTCCCTCCGCCATAAAATGGGGGTATACTAAAATCGTCATTCTGTCTGTAACACCTCGAAATATGAGTCTGAGACCTCATAATGTATATATTCTTGATCATCATGTCATTTTAAGTCATTTCGAAGGAGTAAAGCTAGGCGCTTGAAATTTTGCACAAATAATTTTTATTAGTGTAGGTCGGTTAGGATTGTAAATGGGCCAAATCGGATCATGTTTTGATATAGCTGCCATATAAACCGATATTGGGTCTTGACTTCTTGAGCCTCTCGAAGGCGCCATTCTCCCGCGATTGGACCTAAATTTTGAACGTGGTGTTCTGGTATCATTTCCAACAACTGCGCTACTTATGGTTAAAATCGTTCCATGTTTTGATATAGTTGCCATATAAACCGATCTTGGGTCTTGACTCCTTGAGCCTCAAAAGGGCGCGATTCTCGTCCGATTTGAATACATTTTGCACGTAGTGTTTTGGTATCACTTCCAACAACTGTGCCAAGTATGGTTTTAATCGGCCCATGGTTTGATATAGCTGTCATATAAACCAATCTTGGACCTTGACTTGATCTCTCGATTTAAGGTTTTGGGCCCATAAAAGGCTTATTTATTGTTCGATTTCGTCGAAATTTGGGAGATTGAGTTAAGTTAAGCCCCTCGACATACTTCTGCAATATGGTACAGATCGGTTCAGATTTGGATATAGCTGCAACAATAGACCGATCTCTCGATTTGAGGTTTTGGGCCCATAAAAGGTGCATTTATTGTCCGATGTCGCCGAAATTTGGGACAGTGAGTTTTGTTAAGCCCTTCGACATGGTTCTTCAATTGTGCCCAGATCGGTCCAGATTTGGATATAGCAGAGGGGTCTAAAAGGGCACGTACAATAACGCGTGCAACGGACAGACGCTAAGTGGTAGATAGACGTGGCAGAGGGCGCTTCTTTGATTCTTCCCGTGACTCATAAGAGTGTATTAGCGTATGGTGCTTTTTGCACCCTTTCTGGCTCGAACACTCTATCAAGGACTGGGATGCGCCTAGGCAGTTTGAACTTGGTGTTGCAGGTTCACTGCGCCAATAAGTACTCCAGAAACTGACACAATTGTTGAATTGATTAGTATGACCAACTTGACTACAGGTCGTATTACAATAGCGTTTTTCGTTTGGGCGTCGGCACCGGGGTAAACATTTGTAGCGCAACCTGATTTCCCCGATGTGGGAGGCAGTTTTTCGTGTCGAATTACCACAATATCATCCGTTTGTATATCGCGCTTTGGGTACTTACATTAGTAACGTTTATAGAGACTCTTAAGGTACTTCTCATTCCACCCTAGGCAAATTGCTGAGTAAGCGCCTTGATTTTACGAAACCGATTCATGATATGCAATGGAGATTCCTCGATTAATTGCCTTAGAGGAGCAAGAATTGCAGACCTTACTAAGACTTACTTTAGAAAATGACCCGGCGTTAACGCTTCAGGAGCTTCTGGGTTGTCGCTCATTGGGCACTCAAATGGTCGAGAATTTAAACACGCCTCAATTCGACAAAGAACCGTAGAGAACATTTTTAAAGTATACTTAATGATAATCGCGGGTTTTCTAAAGTGCAGCTTAATGCTCTTAACCGCAGCTTCCCAGAGCCCATGCATGTGTGGTGTTCCAGCAGGGATGAATTACCACGAAACATCCTGTAAGTTTAATTGAGAACACACGCGTTCACGAAATCCTTAAATTCACGTTCTAATTTACGCGAAGCTCCAATGAAGTTGGAATGGATTAAAGGTCAAAATGAAGCTGTTTGAGTCCAACGGCCTACCGTTTAGTAGACAATCGTACTCTTCGACATAATAAACCTTCTGTGCTAAAATAGTCGAAGCTTTCCCTGGAAATGTGTGTTGACCTCTATGCGAAGAATGAGTTCGATAGACATATCGAAACATAAGTGCAATAACTCGTAATGTTTAATCCAAAGTGGAAAAATGTGTTAGTACACCGACGTCGTCAGTGAAATAGGTAACATGTCTCTAAATCAGTATTAAGAGAAGACCCATCCTGAATATTCCATTGAGAATGATCTCGGAGAAGCCAAAGTCCCCGGCTGCCTAAGTCAGCAGATTATCTATAGAACGCACATTACGCCAATTATTCTCACCAACATTCTCATGAATTCTACATACCCTGTTCGCAACAAATGTAGACCACTTTTAAGAAGTTTTCTTTAGCCAAGAAAGAAGTTTTCTTTAGCCAGAAACTTCCTGAATAGCAATACCAATATCAACTGCAATAGCTTTATAAAGTTCTGAAGCCAAAACAGCACCACATAATCCAAGGCGTGGAAGTGAAATAGATTTGAGTTACCTTAGCTTTGGTAGAAAGCAGATAAGTGCGAATTTCACCATTCGTAGCCATGATACGAATGTACGCCACCAACGCGTAAATCTTCTCTGAAGTATCAGAGAAAATATAAAGTTTGGCTAAACTTGTGTGTGTTTCGTTCATAATCGTCCTCACAGTATTTGTTAGAAGGAGACAAGATCTTGTACTTTGGAACCTCATGGAAATATCCTACCTTGGTAGAAAATTAAATTAAAACGTTACCAGAAGTCCTCATGTCACTAGAAGGTACTAAACCTGTAATCACGGAGCCGAAACCCGTTTTCTGTGCAATCAAAGAACCTTATACATTGGATTGTTGTCCCTGCAGAAGAATTCTCGGATATAAAATTGCTCCTATTAACATATCCATCGGACGACAGTCAAACTAATTTCTATCTACCAAACGTAAATTCGGCATTTTGGAGGCAACTTCTCTGGCGACGGAATTCAAAGGAAGATCGCCCGAAATAGTATAAGCTACTAAAGCTATCATTTTCATTAATGAATAATGTCATACGCATAATGAGCATGATTTTCTAGAATGGAGTATTGGAAGCCACACTAGATGAGGTGGATGGAAGAAGATTAGAATTAATCGATTGAGGAGCCATGGTTGACTCTGAAGGTGTATTCGACGTGCCTAGATTACTCGAAGTAGTATTCAGAGGCGAATCATGATGCAGCAAGGTTTGATGGCGTTTATTTCATTTTGCACAACAATGGCAACAATTCCTATGGTACAATTCCTAAGATCATGACCTCGAGTTAAACAAATAATGCAGAGTTTGTGCCGTTTTGCAAGCGAATACCAATCTGCCAATGAGCGTTTTCTAAATTCTGGGCATAATATGCAAGATTTATGCGAAGACGATTGTAACGATCGAGAGGGTGCATCATTCGTTAAATGTGACCTTACTTTCTTATTGTATAATTTCTTACTCGAATCAATTCTTTTGATATCACTTAGACAAGTAAGAGTTTGGATTGTTTTCGCAAGAAGGTTATCCTAATCTTTACACGAAGATAAAGCAGACTTGTTCTTGTAACGTTGTTCCCACAGCGCAGCTGTATATTTAAAAAGGCTTTGCCAGCAAAGAAAATCTAAATTCGGATCCTTATTCTCAGTGGCAACGTCATATACTGCCACAGCGGAAATACAACCATTTATTCCTCGCTCTAAATTCTTCAAACCTGCGCTGGTTTCACTATCCAGCACTGGAAGATCGAACAAAGCTGATTGTTTATCAGAACACGAACGTTGTCGAAGGTCTTCTTCAAAGGTTGGCCAAGAAAGAATATCGCCATTAAAAACATCGATATCCCAATGTGGAAGATTGATGCTATGTGTAACATTATCATTCAGAGAAACAATAGAAATATTAGTAAAGCTACCTGATTGATGCGAAACATCCAATTCAGAAGCCGCATCCTCTCAATGAGAGGAATTTGCACATGATGTACTAGTCTGACTATAAGATTGATTGATCGGTGAATGCGACTTTGGCTTCTAACGAAGTTGATTCACTTTTCTATTTATGGCCGACATGATCTAAACATATGCCTTGTAGGCGACATCATATTTGCTGTCAACTGAAGAGATATCGTCTGCAGAAACACCTACACTTGTTAGAAGGTGATGACATTTATCGTAAATATCCTTGACTGTATTCCAAAGTTCATTAGCTTCGGTACATTGAATATCCAAAGAATAGACGTAAAAATCTTTGTCCCGTAGAACAGCGATGTTTGCGTCGGATTTGGCACCAGCATCAGTGGTTCTTATGAAGAAATCAATGGGAGTCAAAGGCATTTTGATATCAAACATTTAGCCTAAAAACTAAAACAAAACAAACAACTAAGAGCGTGCTAAGTTCGGCCGGGCCGAATCTTATATACCCTCCACCATTGATCGAATTTGTCGAGTTCTATGCGCGGTATCTCTTTTAAGACAAACATAGAATATTGAACAAGAACTGTTATGCTATAGGACCTATATCAAGTTATAGTCCGATTCGGACCATAAATGAATGCTGAACATTGTAGAAGTCATTGTGTAATATTTTAGTTCATTCGGATGAGAATTGTGCCTTATAGAAGCAAGCTATTGGTCGATTCAGACTATATTAGACACGTAAGTTGAAGGTCATGAGAGAAGTCGGCTGAGAATTGCGCCCTCTAGAGTTTCAAGAAGTCAAGATCCAAGATCGGTTTATGTGGCAGCTATAACAGATTATGAACCGATTTGAATCATACTTAACACAGTTGTTGGAAGTGATACCAAAACATTATGTGCAAAATTTCAGTTAAATTGGTCGAGAATTACGCCCTCTAGAGGCTCAAGAAGTCAAGACCCAAGATCGGTTTATATGGCAGCTATATAAAACATGAACCGATTTAAACCATACTTAGCGTAGTTGTTGCAAGTGCTACCAAACCACTACGTGCAAAATTGCAATAAAATCGGAAGAGAATTGCGGCCTCTAGAGGCTCAAGAAGTCAAGACCCGAGATCGGTTTATATGGCAGCTATATCAAAACATGGACCGATATGGCCCATTTGCAATACCAACCGATCTTCACTAATAAGAAGTATTTGTGCAAAATTTCAAGCGGCTAGCTTTACTCCTTCGGAAGTTAGCATGCTTTAGACAGACAGACGGACGGACGGACGGACAGACGGACGGACAGACGGACGGACAGACGGACGGACAGACGGACGGACAGACGGACGGACAGACGGACGGACAGACGGACGGACATGGCTAGATCGACATAAAATGTCGCGACGATCAAGAATATATATACTTTATGGGGGCTTTGGCCCATTAACAATACCAACCGACCTACACTTATTAAAATTAATTGCGCAAAATTTCAAGCGGCTAGCTTTACTCCTTCGAAAGTTAGCGTGCTTTCGACAGACAGACGGACGGACGGACATGGCTAGATCGACTTAAAATGACATGAGAATCAAGAATATATACTTTATGGGGTCTTAGACGCATATTTCGAAGTGTTACAAACAGAATGACGAAATTAGTATACACCCATCCAATGGTGGAGGGGTATAAAAACTCGAATTTGAAGAGAAGGAAAGCCAAAAATCGCTATCAAATAGAAAATACTTATTGAAAAATGCATGAATATTCAACATGTAAAAGCGTGCTAAGTTCGGCCGGGCCGAATCTTATATACCCTCCACCATGGATCGCATTTGCCAAGTTCTTTTCCCGGCATCTCTTCTTAGGCAAAACAGGTATAAGAAAAGATTTGCTCTGCTATTAGAGCGATATCATGATATGGTCCGGTTTGGACCACAATTAAATTATATGTTGGAGACCAGTGTAAAATGTCAGCCAATTCGAATAAGAATTGAGCCCTTTGGGGGCTCAAGAAGTAAAATAGAGAGATCGATTTATATGGGAGCTGTATCGGGCTATAGACCGATTCAGACCATAATAAACACGTTTGTTGACGGTCATGAGAGAATCCGTCGTACAAAATTTCAGGCAAATCGGAAAATAATTGCGACCTCTACAGGCTCAAGAAGTCAAGATCACAGATCGGTTTATATGACAGCTATATCAGTTTATGAACCGATTTGAACCTTATTTGATACAGTAGTTGAAAGTAAAAATAAAATACGTCATGCAAAATTTCAGTCAAATCGGATAGGATTGGCGCCCTCTAGAAGCTCAAGAAGTCAAGTCCCCAGATCTGTTTATATGACAGTTATATCAGGTTATGAACCGATTTGAACCATACTTGGCACAGTTGTTGGATATCATTACAAAATACTACGTGCCAAAATTTATTCAAATCGGATAAGAACTCCGCCCTCTAGAGGCTCAAAAATTCAAAACCCAAGATCGGTTTATATGACAACTATATCAGGTTATGGACCGATTCGAACCATACGTGGCACAGTTGTAGCATATCATAACAAAACACGCCGCGCAAAAATTTCATTCCAATCGGATAAGAATTGCGCCCTCTAGAGACTCAAGAAGTCAAGACCCAAGATCGGTTTATATGGCAGCTATATCAGGGTATGAACCGATTTGAACTATACTTGGCACAGTTGTTGGATATCATAACAAAACACATCGTGCAAAATTTCATTCCAGTCGGATAAGAATTGCGCACTCTAGAGGCTCAAGAAGTCAAGACCCAAGATCGGTTTATATGGCAGCTATATCATGGTATGAACCGATTTGAACTATACTTGGCACAGTTGTTGGATATCATAACAGAACACGTCGTGCAAAATTTCATTCTGATTGGATAAGAATTGCGCACGCTAGAGGCTCAAGAAGTCAAGACCCAAGATCGGTTTATATGGCAGCTATATCAGGGTATGAACCGATTTGAACTATACTTGGCACAGTTGTTGGATATCATAACAAAACACATCGTGCAAAATTTCATTCCAGTCGGATAAGAATTGCGCACTCTAGAGGCTCAAGAAGTCAAGACCCAAGATCGGTTTATATGGCAGCTATATCAAAACATGGACCGATATGGCCCATTTACAATACCAACCGACCTACACTGATAAGAAGTATTTGTGCAAAAATTCAAGCGGCTAACTTTACTCCTTCCGAAGTTAGCGTGCTTTCGACAGACAGACGGACGGAGAGACAGACGGACATGGCTAGATCGACATAAAATTTCACGACGATCAAGAATATATATACACTTTATGGGGTCTCAAACGAATATTTCGAGTAGTTACAAACAGAATGACGAAATTAGTATACCCCCCATCTTATGGTGGAGGGTATAAAAATACTTCTAGTAGTGTACGAATTGTGAATAAATTATTTAGTCATTCATCAATTATTTCCTAGTTGCACCTACAAACCAAACAAAGAAAGTACTAAATGATACCAATTTTGGTACCAAGAGTTACAAATTGTGAATAGATCATTTAGTCACCCATTATATATTTGCTAGTAGTACCTACATACAAAATTTCAGACCTCTGGTTCATTTTTTTCTTCAAGACTTATTTTTTCGAGATGCTTTTTAATTGAGCTTATAATAATATTCATTCTCCTAGGCCTATCCGTTCGCCCTGAGCAAACAGTGCCCCTTTTCGAACTATTTGGTACTATTAAGTACCTTAACGTACGAATATCATACCAACATCAACATTCGTGCAAAAAAGTCAATCATATATAGAGATTTATCAATTTATGTATATATATATATAGCGAAATGAAAGACAAAATACTATTTTTTATACGAAATATTGATAAATAACTTAAATAAAAAACAAAAAGTCCTTGAGCTTGAATTTAAACAAGTAAAAAGGCTTTAGGTTCGGCCGGGCCCCATGGGGTATGCATGTAAACCACCTTTCGTCATAATCCGGTAAAAAATGTATAATTTATGTTACCAAAGCAGCTATATTGTCCGATTTGGACCAAATAAGGCACGGACATTGAGTGGTCCAATAAGTACAAGTCATTGATCAATTTTTTAGAACAAAATATAGCTGTTTTTAGTAAATATATCCAAATATAGACCGATGTGAACCTTACCTCACTGTGTCAAATTTCAGCGAAATCGGATTCTAAATTCGCCTTTTATGGAGCCAAGACTTTAAATCGAGCGATCTATCTATACGGCAGCTATATCCAAATCTAAACCGATGTGGACCATATTGATAAGGGATGTCGATGGATCTAACACAACTCACTGTCCCAAATTTCGGCGACATCGAACAATAAATGCGCCTTTTATGGGCCCATTGGCAGCTATACCCAAATCTCAACCGATCTGGGCCAAATTTCAGAAAGATGTCGAGAGGCCTAACAAAACTCACTGTCCCAAATTTCGGCTACATCGGACTATAAATACGCCTTTAATGGGCCTAAGACCCTAAATCGGAGGATCGGTTTTTATGGCAGCTATATCCAAATCTGAACCGATCTGGGCCAAATTGATGAATGATGTTGAAGTGGCTAACGCAACTCATTGTCCCAAATTTCAGCAAAATCGGATAATAATGTGGCTTTTATGGGCCTAAGACCCTAAATCGGCGGATCGGTCTATATGGGGGCTATATAAAGATATAGTCCGATATGGACCATCTTCGAACTTAAACTGCTTATGGACAACAAAAGAATCTGTGCAAAGTTACAGCTCAATATCTTCATTTTTAAAGACTGTAGCGTGATTTCAACAGACAGACGGACATGTCTAGATCGTCTTAGATTTTTACGCTGATCTAGAATATATATACTTTATAGGGTCGGAAATGGATATTTCGATGTGTTGCAAACGGAATGACAAAATGAATACACCCCCATCCTTCGGTGGTGGGTATAAAGAAGCAAAATTGAATACCACAGTCTACTATAAATATAATAAGATTTTATTTTTTATTTAAAAAATTTTTTTGAATTTACTTTTTTTATTGAGTTGAGATAATATTCTTGACTCCCACTCCGCAGCTCTGGTAGTAACTAAAATTCTCTGGTAGTAACTACAATTCTTCTCCCAAATTTCATTAAAATCGGATGCGATTTAGAGAGTTTTAATATTTAATGTTTTGTGAAAAATGGCTTGGAGCCCAGCATGTGTTGTTTCAGTAGAAATTAATGGCATGAAAACAATATTGAATAAAATGCAGTAATCGATGCAATCAAAACTTTAAATTTGAAATTGGATCAATGGTACTTTCTACAAAAATTCTTTAGATTATTTGAATATTTTATTTTATTAACAATTTTTGCAAATTGTGTGGCTTTGGCTGTATACACCCCATACCCATCTGGCGACTCAAATATTACAAATCAAATGCTGGTAAGTTTACTTAGTATTAATATACGAGATATTAAAAGTTTATATTTGAGTTTTCATTTAATTTGCCATACACACTAGATCCTAAAATTTTGTTCACGCCGTCCACAGAGTAAGTGAATTACGTCAGGAAAACTAATAAAAAAAAAACTTCTCAAAAAAACTTACAAAAGAAACCGCTTGTGTTGTACCATATCTCCATAGCTTGTAAGTCAAAAAACGCGAAAAAGTGTATTTTTCAAATTTTTTCGTAAAAACTTATTTTCATTTATCAGTCTTAATTGAAAAAACTTGCTTCAATACCTTAATTTTTTCTTTTCCGTTTATAAAGAGAACATATTTAAAATGCGTCCTAAGTGAAACTTTGACAAGATAACTCAACTTAAATGGGTGCTATACGTAATTCAAAATGAACAATGAACAAAATGAACACCTCTCGAGCTAAAAATGTCGATATCGCATGTTTTTGTTTTTTTAATCCATATGTACCCTAGGTTAGGTTTAGGTGGCAGTCTGGCATCAGACTCACTTAGACTTTTTCGTCCATTGTGATACCACAGGAACAGAAGAAGGAAGATGCCTTCTAGTTCCTACCGTTGAACCATACAGATCGCTTTAAAAAGCCCAATAACTTGCGAAAGTTCACATCCGCTAAATCAGACAGGTTGTCAAAGATATGAGAACCTAACGTGGAACTCCTTCCGACTGCTACTGCGGACACACACACAGAAGGTGTACTATAGTCTCTTCTTCTTCGAACTTCTGCGAAAGTCGTTTTTGGCAACCTTCAGTCTGTCAGTATGTTTTCCGATTAGACAGTGACCTGTCAACGGACACAAAGATTACAACGGACACAAAGATAAAGACGTCTGTTCTATCCAATGACAGCAAAGCGGTAGACCTATTCAAGTCTAGATTAGGCAACATAGATTTCAAATGCTCGTTATATTCGTTATCCTTCGTGCCTGGTCCTGAAAACTTAGCTTACATGTCACTAGAGGCATACCCACAGATTCCAGTATCCCTGGAATGTGTATGGTTGTTCCTAGTCTCGCAAGCTCATCCGATTTATAATTCCCTGGGATATTGTTTTTACCCGGCACCCAGAACCGGTGAATTTTGATCTGTTCATCCATCTCGTTGAGAGATCTGCGACAGTCGAGGGCGGTTTTTGTGTTCAGAAAAACGTTTTCCGGTATTAAATGGCTGCCTGGAGAAGATATTTATGCCAGTCGTCGTAATGACATTATATCTAAGCCATTCCACCACTTCCTTAATTGCAAGGATCTCCGCTTGATACACACTGCAGTTGTCGGGTAATCTCTTCGATATGACCAGTTCTAGATCTTTAGAGTTCACCCCAAAGCACACCTAGCCGTTTAATTTGGAATCATTCGTATGGAAGTCTATATAACTTCTGTTACCAGGGATATCGTAGTTCCAATCGGTTCTGTCAGGAATAGTGGTACAGTACTTTTTATCAAAAAGCGGCTCAGGTAGGGTGTTATTCACACTGCCTGGAACATTGGATATTATATCAAGGATAACACAGTGTCCGTAGCCGCCACATGACTAATGAGAAAGCTCCCTTTACCTCACGGAAGTGGTCGCTGCAATTTGTCTAGCCACAATGTCCAGAGGCATAAGATGTAGCATTAAATTCAGTGCATCATATAGAGTCGTCCTCTGTGCGGCTGTGATGCACAAACAAGCCATCCTTTGGATCCGTTTAAGTATTGAGCAGTAGGTGGACTTTTGAAGCGCCGTCCACCAGACCACAACACCATAAATCATTATAGGTCTGACAACTGCAGTATATACCCAAAGCATGACACGCGGTGTCAACCCCCAACTTTTGGCAATGGCGCTCTTGCAGGTATATAGGGCGAGAGTTGCCTTTCTTGCCCTTTCCAAAATGTTGGATTTGAAGTTCAATTTCCTGTTCAGCAAAACTCTCAGGTATTCTGCGCTTTATGTAAATGGAACATTCTCTCCTCCAAAGAGACAGGTTCCACTGTAGGCAACTTGTACCTTCTGCTGAAATGAACTACTTCTTTCTCGCACGAACTTATACCGACTTTCGGTAGCCCACTTCGCTGTTGCACGTAGAGCTTCCTGAAGCATATCTCTTTGAGTGCTGGGAAACTTTCCCCTTATCGCAATTCCCACGTCATCAGCATACGCGACCACTTTTACGCATTTTTCTTCCAGAGACAATAATATATTGTTAATGGCTGTATTCCAAAGTAGAGGATACAGTACACCTCTTTGACGTGCTCCTTTGCAAACCCATCTTCTTATATCCACAGGTCCCAAGCCTGCCGCAATGTATCTTTTAGTAAGTAAATTATTAATAAATGTTACCTTTGTAAATTCCTTGACAACGAGAGAACCCTCTATGTTGCTGACTAGGTCGTGAAGGGCTGTTTCAGTGGATTTGCCTTTACTACAATATATGCATGCTGCTGCCGCGACAGGCGATTTCCAGGGATCTTTGCACTAAGATATGTTTCTATTAAAATCTCAAGGGTCTTCAGCATAAAGGACGAGAGACTAATAGGACGAAAATCTTTCGCCTTGGTGTGGTAGGGTTTTCCAGCTTTCGAAATGAAAATGACCTTCGTGTCCCTCCATCGCACAGGTATATATGACATTCCGATATATCTCCCTAAGGCAGGGAACCAGTCTATCAGACAGCTTGTAATTCAACCGGTGATACATGATCAGGACCTGGCGACTTAAAGGAGTCGAAACTTCTTATGGCCCAAAGGATTTTCGGCTCAGACACAATTTCCCTAATAACCTCCGACGAATGCATACCAGTGAGAACCTCATCTGGTTCGCATTTCCCGGGAAATGTGTATAAACGAGAAGTTCTAGTGTTTCCTCACTAGACATTGTCCATACATTCTCTGGCTTCAGAATATACCCCACCGTAATAGGCATCGAGGACAGAATCTTCCTTAGTCTAGAGGTCTCGGATGTATCCTCCACGTTGCTGCAGAATTCTACCCGGGATTTGTTCTGAGCCTTTCCCAGCTCGCCTTTATATTTTTTTAGGTCAGCCTTATAAATGTCTCAATAGTGTGGTGCTCTTGTGGCTTTTGCTCTGTTGATGAGTTTTCTGCAGTCCTTCCTTAAACCAACCAGCTTTGAGGACCACCATGGCGGTGGCTGTTTGCACTTTGGCTTGGTACTAGGGCATGCTGATACAAGAAAGTCATCCAGGGTCGTCGTGATCCGCTTGTCCACTATGTTTATATCCTCCGCAGTTTCTACTTCATTTTCTGGTCTAGAAGAGATAGACGTGCAGAATTTGTGCCGAAATTTATCTCAATCCGCCTTTCTTATGTTAAGCCGAGGGCCCACTTCTGCAGTATTTTCCCAGGCTGAAACTAATAAAACGATGGGCAGAGAAGCTGTGGCCATCCAGCACATCCCCGTCGCATATTCTTCCACTTATATCTTTCGATTCAAAGGCAAAATGTAGGTTCTAATGCCTGTTCCTGGTAATACAGGTTCGTTTTTCCCCTTTATTACAAATCGCCAAATTGCAACTTATAATATATTCGATAAGCAGCTCACTCCTTTCGTTGACATCCAAACTTCCCCATATCTGGTGATGTGCATTAGCATCACTTCCGGCTTCAACCAGCGACTTAAGGTTTGAAGGCGGTATCTCTGAATCGTGTGCCATATATAGAAAAGTCAGCCAGTAATGAGACTTGTTTATATCAAGGCTGGCTACTACTAAATCGTTGGTGCTTAGAGACGGATGGAGATAAACATTTAGACTACTCTTTGAAGAATATAGGCTCTGTGTCTACCCTTAAGTAGTTTAAATCCCGGAATTCTTAGTCCATGAACCATTCCTCCACACACCCTTGGTTTCTGGATTAGAACCACGTCAAATCCCCCAGCCATCAGGAGGACCTTTAGTGCCCCCGAAGCAGCCTTACGATGGTGAAGATTTATCTGTGAAAACCGGACCATAGTCAGGATTCACAACTTCCACCACTTCTGTGTTAGCCTCGCCTTCTGATTCCACCAGAAGTTCATCCTCACAGTATTCGTTAGATCTTGTCATGATGAGCATCCGTACGCATCCAGGGGTAGGTGAGAAGACTGTGGATCCTCAGGACACTGGACGCTTGCGGTGTAGACGATTCCTCCTTAAATGCTTCACTAGCTGCTGCTGTCGAAGTACTTTTTGAGTTCCGTGCTTCCTCGCTGGCGCAGTCCTTGAGCACAGTCTTACCGCATGACCCACCCACACAGGGCTTGTCGGATCCCGTTTCGATATCATCCAGTTCATTCTGTTTACTGCTATCCGCCAGACTTTAGCCATTTGGTCGATAGTTCCTCAGGCAAGTGTTCAGCAACAACTGCTGAGTCGTCTCCAGATTGCCCAACCCTACCGCTTCTATAGACCTTCAGTTTCAATTTGTTGCATTCGTAGGATACAACCCCTTCAAACTTGAGGTCTGCGAGACTGCCCGAGTTTAGTACCAATACTGCATGTCTCCGGTCACCATCAGCCTCATCCAATCTACCAATCTTTCAGTCGGTGGTTGAAAGATTGGGATCACATTCCCTTAGTCTTCCAAGTATGAATTCAGTATTTTTGGTATCCAAGCATGCGCAATTGGTCGAGAAGGAATATCATCCTTCTTGACTAAATCTAGTGCTGCACCAGTCCATGGACTTACCCACTCCAATTATTCCTAGGTATGCAGCCCTGTTCTTCTTCCTTCTCGACAACTGCCATCACCACACTATCCCTTGCGACATTAGCAAAGGTTCATGGACACATCTAACTATTGTTCGCCCTAGTTATTTTAGGCATGGGATGCCCTCCAGGTGACCGCAGCCTTTTGGCTGACTGCGGTGCAGTTTCCAAATCTAGACGTGTAGTCTTTAGGGTAGCCTGTACAGCAAATCCACGAGACCAATTTAGGGAGTCTCTCTCCCTATTATATCAACCGCTCCACTAGAAACAGACGCAGATCACCAACCGCCTAATGGATCCTCTATCGTAGCTATCCTTGAGTGGCTTTTCTTCCAAAAATAATGACCTATTACGAGTTACAGGAAAATTCTTACGGAGCAAAATAACACAAAACGTCCGCTCCACTCAACGGTTCAAACAAGAATATGTACCCTTAACCCATGCAAACAATTTTTTGCACATAACAATATTTGTAGCCTCCACAGAAAATTACTAAAAACTGCCCATTTTGAAACCATCTTTGCTTGAAAATGGTATTTTGGGGATTTTTGTAAAAAAAATTGTTAGGTGGCTATAAATATTGTTCCATGAGTTTAGAGTAAATATGGATTAAAAAAAAAAACATGTTTGGAGCTCGTGGGGGTTTTTCTAATTTATTAATAAAAAAAAATTGTCTAATTTGAAGTACATATAGGACCCATTTAATTTGATATATTTTGCTCAAACTTTACTTAAAACGCATCTACAATTTGCCCTCTTCACAATGAAGAAGAAAAAATTGAGGTATTAAGACAAGTTTTTTCAATAGAGACTAATCAATGAAAAAACTTTATTTGACCAAAAAATTTAAAAAATACACTTTTCTCAAACTTTTTGGCTTTCAAGCTGTATAACTTTTAACTAAAGAACCATATGTGCACAGTCTTTTGCCACAAATCCAAATCATGAATAAAAATTAAAATCGAGCTACAAATGTATTCGCAAATTGCAAAATACGAAGCCAATCTCGGCCAAAATTTCAATAAATAAATGTTTCAACCCGTATGTCCCCAAATCCAGTGGATATTGTACACCTCAAGCGGATTTTTAAGGGATTAAGGATTAGGGATTTATGGCACTATCCATTAGGGAGTTTCGAGCACTATCCAACAAAAAAAGACTTTTGAAAATCGGACTGCAAATGAGGATTTGGCAAAGGGACTTGAATTTAGCATTTTTTACTAGTTTTTTCGATTTTCTCCCATTGTGCATCGTCTCGTCATCTTCCCCACATGCTATCACTTGCTGCACCTTTTTGGTATACGTGAGCTCGCAGTTCTATGTATCCCATTATGAAACCGCAAGCTATACTGACCTCATTCTAACTTCCTTCCAGTAAAAGCCTCTCCATCTTACACTCTAAAACTGTTCGTGACCTTACCGTCCTGGTTGTTATTGCCCAGATGGACATTTTACTGTCCGTAAAGATGTTCAACCTCGACGTCCTTGCGTTAACATGACACCATCTCACGCATTCCATGATCGCCCAGATGGCGATGTTCAGGCAGCCGAAAACAGATCTCAGTCCCTGTGTCTCAATGTAGGGGCAAACTCTGTCCTCTAAATTAGATCCATCTATGTATTAGCATGAAATTCCAGATGACAATACCAAAGTTCCGTCAATCTAAGACTGTGTTCATGGCAGCAGTGCGTCGCACTAGACCTCAAGTTTCGTTTCATATAGCCGATCGGCCTCGATTATACCGCGATGGTGCAGCCTGCTCGTAGATCGTGCGACTTAACGCCTTTAGACTATTTTTTGTGGGGCTATGTTAAAGCTTATCTCTATACAGTTATTTATTTGTGAGATACTAAGCGGATGAACCATTTCGCAGTCACGGTCAACATTTGGATGAAACAATATTGAAACATTAAATTATATGGTCCGTACTATCGATTCAAATAAAGATTTCATGAATTTTTCTGTATTTTATGTGTTGTTTTTTAAGTTTCCTATAGCTCTTAAATAATCAACCTTTTATATGCTCTTAATAGATATTTTGTATTAGAAATGTGATAAAATTGAGTTCTGAAACTCAAACTAAAAAAAAAAAAAAAAAAATAATAGAAGTATACAATGTCTTAAACTTTTTAGCCACTTTTAGGGTACAGTCAATTTTTTACCATCTGAAAAAAGCAGAAAATGTTTGCGTTTTTAAAGAATTGCTGCTGTTGTTACACCAAAATAATTTGTTGCTTTTACTAAAAAAATTCTCTGAGTGTAGTTTTTTGCAATATTGTACTCATACCTTGAAAACCAAGATGCAACCTAGAATCTTAGATTACAAATTTAAGGAAATATTTATTCTGTGTACTGTAAACGAGAGCACAGCGGGTGTGCCGGGTGGTCGAATAACACTTAATATTGGTAATACCGCTACCTTTATTAATAGGATTAGGGAGGAGGCTTTAAATGTGACAATATGTTCGGAAAATCTAATTGATGAGGTTCAGGACTGGAGCGTGTCCATGGACCACTCTTTCGGACAATCGCTACATTAGGTTTAGAATAGCACGGTCAGTGCCGAACCCGACAAGCTTCCGGAATGAGGTGAAACCAACTGGACAAAATTCGGAAGACTACTCAGAGAAAGACTCTCACATGATACTTTGAATTGCCCAAGCACAGGAGACATTGACGACAATTTCAACAAGATAACGGCTGCAATTGTGGGGTCTTACATAGTTGTTCTCTTCGGGAAAGGCAATCCAATCCAAAGCCCAAGAAAAACCATGGATTACCGGACATATTCGCAACACTGGGAAAGAGGTCGTCAGACATTATAGCGGAGCACATCGTAAAAAAGGAAAACAATAATATTATCAGAATACAATAAGATTATCAGAGTGGGAAAACGTACCCACTGATTGTTTTATTGCGAAGAGGTCGATAGCGTAAATGACGCCGACAAGATGAAAAAGTTTCTCTAAAAATTCCAAGTCAAAACTGAATCGTTGGTAAACGTTATGGGAGTGAGAGCAAAGACAACGGAGGACATATTAAGACTTTTGATGAAAATCCATTTTGTACAAGATACGACGGCACTCGCGGAAATATCGGAATCTTGGAATAATGGCGTTGATCGAAGGCTTATCATTATAGAATTACCCGAATATTTCCAGCGTTATTACAGAAGCTGGCCGACCATCTGTTGCCCCATTTGGCCACTATTTCCACAGCGTGACTAGGACTTGCATATACTCCGAAAGTATGGCAAAAGGCAAGGGTGGTATTTATATCCAAGCTCGGCAAAGCACGACCTATAGAACTATGAGCCTTATGTCCTTTCTACTCAAAACCATAATAAAGAATAGGACATCTTATGAACTGTTGAAAGCAAACAGTATGTCTATGTAATCGGAAGGTCGGTGGAGACCACCCCGACCATGAACACATTTCGAACCGAACACTGATTTTGGTAATAAAATTCAATGATTTGCAAGCGTTGCTCGTTAGTAAGTCTATTCATGATAAAATGTCAAAGCATACTGAGCATCTTTCTCTTTGACACCATGTCTGAAATCCCACGTGATCTGTCAAATACTAATGCATGAAAATCCTAACCTCAAAAAAATCACCCTTTACATGAACAAACGCCATTCACTCTTTGTGTGGTTGTTTGTGTATTATGAAAGCATCAAAGTAAAAAGCACACGTAAATAAGAAAGAAAAAAAGAAAATAAATAATAATAATTTGTAAATCTGGATTATTTCACTTTTAGAATGTAGCAAAAAAAAAAAAAAAAAATCCAGAGTTTAAAATTATTCTTATTGGCCTCTACCAATTGTAGGCAGCAACATGAGGTTAAAATAGCGATGTACTAATTTTGCGCACATAGGTATTTGCTTATAAGGACGACATTTACCATAATTGAATGTTATTGCGATCAAACAAAACTCATTTTAAGGTGTAGACAAGTTTAAAACATTTATAGTCTGTTTGTGGATGTCGACCAATAATCCAGACGAACAAACAACAATTTCCGCCTGCACATACGTAAGTCAATGTTTTCATTTTCACTTGCTTACGATTTTGGGATTGACATTGGGGTGTTTTTTCGATTTCTCTTAATCTACTACCAGTTTGTATGTACGGTTGTGCAACTATGTTGTAATTTGTTTATTTTAGTCCCACACAAGTTCAAAACATTATTAACATAAACAAGTAAAAGCGTGCTAAGTTCAGCGCGGGCCGAATCTTATATACCCTCCACCATAGATCGCATTTGTCGAGTTCTTTTCCCGATATCTCCTTTTAGACAAACAAAGGATAAAAGAAAATAATTGATTCAATATTGGACCTATATTAAGTTATAGTCCGATTCGGACCATAATTGAACTGAATGTTGGAGACCATAGCAGAAATCATTACACAATTTCAGCCACTTCGAGTAAGAATTGCGCCCTCTAGGGGCTCAAGAAGTAAAATAGAGAGATCGGTTTATATGGGAGCTATATCAGGCTATAGACCGATTCGGACCATATTTAAAAAGTATGTTGAAGGTCATGGGAGAAGCTGTTGTACAAAATGTCAGCCAAATCGGATAAGAATTGCGCTCTCTAGTGCCTCAAGAAGTCAAGATTCAAGATCGGTTTCAGCCAAATCGGATAGGAATTGCGCCCTCTAGACGCTCAAGACCACAGTTAGGTTTATATGGCAGCTATATCAGGTTCTGGACCGATTTCAACCATACTCAGTACAATTGTTGGAAGTAGAAGAAATAAAACACCTCATGCAAAATTTCAGCCAATTTGGACAAGAATTGTGCCCTCTAGTGGCTTAAGAAGTCAAGAGCCATGATCGGTTTATATGGCGGCTATATCAAAACATGGACCGATATAGCCCATTTACAATCCCAACCGACCTACACTAATAAGAAGTATTTGTGCAAAATTTCAAGCGGCTAGCTTAACTCCTTCGAAAGTTAGCGAGCTTTCGACAGACAGACGAACGGACATGGCTAGATCAACTTAAAATGTCATGACGATCAAGTTTTGGGGTCTCAGACGAATATTTCAAGGAGTTACAAACAGAATGACGAACTTAGTATACCCCCATCCTATGGGTATACAAATTGTGATGCGTTTAATAAAAAACAAATGGAATCATTCATTAGTATACTTTTTTGGAGAGTGAGAAGGAACTTTGAGCTCCAAACAGTGTAGTGTTAATCGTTGTTACGAGAAGCTTAGCTGCGAGCTACCAGGCGTATCCACAGGTTGCGGATATTGGAGTGCTCCATACGGAGTAGCTGCAACTGCAGTCGCGGACAATCGGCGGCATCGAGTGAAGAGTCTCAGTGAGAAGCCGGACGGCACCGGTTCTTGCATAAATACTGAGGGCCAATGATGCTCGATATGATAAGGCGAGTTTTTGGTGCCTTTATATAACCATCGTGATCCCGCGGGGATCCCGGAACGAGCTTGACGAGGATCGCCACATACAGACTGTGGCTACAACAACAAAAACCTCGAGGCACAAAGGAACAATTTCAACTATTAAAGCTCTTAGAAACTCTAATTTGCAGAAGTACGCTAAAGAGATATATCTTTAGCGTACTTCTACAAATTGAAAGTTACAAGTGGCGGTGAAGATTCTCCATTATGCGTAGTGAGTTGCGAACGACTTTGCAAAAAAGACGATATCATTCTTGGAGCAGTAATTGAGAACTCAAACATATTTGTAAGTTTATTGCATAATGTTGGATGATGAACAGAATCAAAAGCTTTTGAATAGTCCAAGAGGAGAAGAACTGAGACATCGTTATTGTCAAGGTTCGATCGCAGTGACTCAAACACATCAATAAGGGCTGTTGTGCAGCTGTGAATAGGTCTAAATCTTGATTGTTCATCAGTCAATAACTTACGGTAATTTAAATACGCATATATTTGTTTATGCAGTAGTTTCTCAAACACTTTAGACAAAAAATGCAAAATGGCAATGGGTCTGAATTCGTTTAGACTCTTTTGAACAGGAATTATTTTTGCAAGCTTTCAGATGCTGTGAAAAGTACTTGTGGTGACAATAGAATTAAAAACATTTGTTAGAAGAAGTAGAAATTTGGGATTAATTTCATCATATCCAACTGCATTCGATTTGATTGACAATATGCAGCCCATAACATCAATTTCAGTCACGTGTTGAAAATTTAACTCACAATCGGAATAATTATTAACCGATCGGCTTAAACAAGTTCCCACAGCAACCATTGGAATTTTTACGAACGTTTCGGCTAAATTATTCACGTTAATTTCACTCTTAGTTGTAGACGTTTTCGAAATTCCACATATATGACGGATTTCATTCCAACTTTGCTTTCCTCCAACGGCCCTATTTAATTTGTTGCTGTAGTACTCCAGTTCAGCGTTATTTATATGTGGCACAACAGTTTTTCGACAATCTTGGTAAGACTTGTAAAGCGATGCGATTTTCTATCTTTTCCAGAGTTTATAGGCGTAATTTCGCTTTTCTATGACTATTTTTATTCTTTGACTAAACTAAGGTTTGGCTTGGTGGTTTACTGTTTTTGTTATCATTGCTTGCTTTCTGGATGAAACCATGTTTCAGAAACGCATCCATCCATTTTGTTGATTAGGCTCTGAGCGTTAATGTGACAGATATTTAGGTGTTAGCTTTGCGAGGACTCGTATCATAGTGAAATTTTCGTCTCTGGAACTGGAATCATCGCTACTCATAGATCGCAACATTATTAAAATTGAAATCAGCAAAACAGATGAACATTGTAACTTTATGATATACAGTAGATTTATGGGAAATAGTGATTGAAAAATAACATATTTTTAGTATTGATATAGTAGTAAGCTGATGTATTATAATTAGGAATAGCTCAGTTAAAATAGATGAAATAGTGAAAGTATTAATGTTCAGGAAAAAGCTCGTTAAGTTGTTCAGGAAACTCAATTAGTATTGTCTCGTCTTCATCAAATTTTCTTATGAAAATTAGCCCACGCATACTATATGCATTTTTCATTTTTATCTCGCGCTTCATCTCTAGTGCGGATTTTAAGATTCTATAATTGGGTGGCGTTAAATTCTCATGTATGTATGTGGGAACGTCGCTGTTGTACCCAAGTAAGGGATAATGTCAGAGGCTTTTTATTTTCTCTTTCACTTAAAATAGCATCTAATTTCACAAAAATAGCATCTTCAGATTCAAACACTTTAACTCTCCATATTTTCCTATCTTTTTTAGACGGTATATTGATTCTATGTTTGGAAATGCAATATTCAAATTGCAACAAAAGTATTTGAAAATTTCGAAGAGATTTTCGTTATCCTTTTCTGGTACACCAGTGATTCGGATACCACTGGCAACTACTGCATTTTCTTGAGCAAGTAGTTTTCTTTTCAGATCAGTAACTTCTTGGCTGATATTTGATAAATTTGAAAACTTTTCCTCCACTAGATCTATACGAGTCTTTAATGTAGTGAGTCTTTCGTTTTCCTTTATCAGTCTACTTAACGAATCAGTTAGTTTTTCAAATTGATTATCAATAATTTGTATGAATTTCAATGGGGATTCGACGGTAGCCAACTTTGGCGTATTTGAAGCGTGTTCATACCTTCTATTGTGAATAGACAAATTTAATCTTTGAGCGGTTGCTAGATCCATGATTTTTATTTAAATTTTTTAAAGATATCGTTTTTTTAAGTATTTTTGTTAACGTAGTCTTTATTTAATCAGTGTTCATACTGGGGTGTTCGCATTAGTATTCTTACTGGGGCAAGTCAGTGTTCCCTTAATATGGACAGTTGGTAACCGGAATATAATCAGTCAGCACTTAACCACTATTTTGCACGCCACGACCATCTGATACTGTTTACTTGTTTGCTTTATTTTTCGTTAAGTTTAGTGCCTTTTTCACACAGTTTGAGTGAAAAAATAATAAATATTTACTCGATTCAATAAGTATTAGTTTAATAAATTAGCAAATAATGAGCTAATGTCTCACTCACAACATTAATTGATAAAGCCTGTTTATGGAGGACAGTGCAACACAGGTTTGCGTGAAGTTCTATAAGCCACTTTTCTTTACAACCACATTAAAACTGTATATATTCGGGAGCGCCTTAGAAACACGTCCGTAAGCAATAAACACACACACTTAAGCCTTTTTGGTGTGAAAATCTTATTGATTCAAATGATAAAAACGTGTGAAATATATGGAATAATACTCCCTTTTAGCTTTCCAAAAAAATATATATTTTTTTTTTGGAAAATTCCGTCCAGAGATATCCAAACTGAGGTTTGCAAGCCCATTCTCGATTTCTATCACGAGCTCAGTCAACATCCATACATTGACGGATTCTGCTCCCTTAGGGCTTTCATTTGAAATCCAATTTTTTTTTTAAATCTCCTCCAGAAATGTCCAAAAATTGGCCTGCAAACTCTATGCAAATGTAGGTTTCCACTTTGAGGATGCATGTTTCCCCTTTAGCTTTCCAAACATATACAATTTTTTGGAAAATTCCTTAAAGAGATGTCCAAACTAAGGTTCGCATGCCCATTCAAAAAAAATTTAAATATCTTGACTTTTATAACGAGTTCAGTCAACATCAATACATTGGGGCATTCTGCTCTATTGGAGCTTTGATTTGAAGGCCACTTTTCTGTTTTAATCTCCTCCAGAACAAATGTAGGCCTTCATTTTCTGGATGTGTGTTTCGACTACAGAAAAGCTGAGCATATGGTAAAAAAATACTCCTCTATAGCTTTCCAAATATATAAAATTTTTGGGAAATTCCTTCCAGAGATGTCCAAAATGAGGTTCGCATGCCCATTAAAAAAAAAATAATATCTCGTTTTCTGTAACGAGTTCAGTCAACATCAACACATTTACGGATTCTGCACTCTTGGGGCTTCATTTGAGGGCTACGTTTCAGTTTTAGTCTCCTGCAGAAATATCCAAAATGTATCCTGTAAAGTATATACAAATGTAGGCCTCCATTTTGTGCGTTTATGTTTCAGCTACCGAAAAGCTGATTACATGGTGAGATAGTACTCCCCCTTACATTTTTATACATACCAAAATTTGAAAAAAATTATATATAATGATTAAAATTGTTTTTACTTTGGTGAATTCTGCTCCCTTTTCCGTTTAAAGCTTTTCTAGATATGCCCGAAAAACGCCTTTAAAGTCTTTTGACAAAATTGTATGTCAATTCGCAGCTGTACAAATGAAGTTATATGAGTGAAACTAACTGAAACGGATTCTTCGCTTTAAGCTTGCTTTGGATATGCCAAAATACGACCAAAATTCCCTGAGATGTATTGATTTTAATTTTGTGTTTCAATCTCACCCATTCCTGGCTTAAAACTTCTTTAACTAACAACTTTAACTTCATACACTTGTTTTTGGCGACTCTCAGGGGCTTAACTTTATATTTCAGATTAACAGATTCGTACGCTCCTATAAACAACTTTTCATTTGATCAGGCTACATTTTCTCTTAGAACAATTTTTTTCTGTAGCCGATATGCCCAATCCAGCAGCGCAATTTTTCTCAAATAGGCCTGAAATTTTGCACAATTGCTTTTGTTATAACCTACAACATCCGTTCTGAAAATGATCCAAATCCATCTGTAACCTGATATAGCTCCCATAAAAGCCGATCCCCGATGTATGTACTTTTGCCTTTATAAGGCGCAATTTTTTGGACATGATGTTTTATTATGACTTCCAACAACTGCTGAGTATGGTTCAAATCGGTCTATAAATTGATGTAGCTCCCATATAAGCCGATTTCCCAATTTAACTTCATTATTATTATTTACTAGCTGAACCGGCCCGCTGTACCTTCTTTTACTTCATATGGAACAAAATTGTCTTTGAATATGTATATTCGACAATTAAAGTGCCTTTAATGAAATACCCTGCTACGAAAATAGTATCGTTTGACAAACAGTTTCTTCTTCTCCTATTCTATCCGAAGATGGGGGCCGACCCTCCCCCTCACCCCAATTTTGAAAAACGCCAGATCTCGGAGATGGGTGCACCGATTTTAGCAAAATTTTGTATGCCGTCTTATGGTAACTCGACTATATCTGAGTGTATCTGATCAGATACACAAAATTGGTACAAAGCTTTGGGTTCAAATAACCTCACCCAAAAACCCATCCAAACGGACATGTTTGCCAATTGCGTCAATATCAATTGAAAGGTAATTGGAAGGAGAATACGAATCTGATATGAGAATTTGGTCCATAGTGTCTACTGGCACGTATGACCAAAATTACAAAATGGGTATAAAATAAAAGGTCTTTGGTAGTAGACTATGAATCTGGTATACAATCTTAAAACAATGAATCTGGGGACCTCCCAACCACTTAATACCCTTCAATACGACATATAGGTCGATCGGGTCAGTATGGGATTTAAAGGGAAGGTCTACGTCTGTAGAATTCGATCTGATCTCTGGTCTCACCCTAATTTTCAAAAACCCTAGATCTCGGAGATGAGTGCACCGATTTAAGCAAAATTTTGGTAACTGAAAAATTTATGATAACTCAAAAACACAAAATTGGTATAAAACAAAACTTTGGGTCCAATAATCTGGGGGGATGCCCCACCCAAATTGTATAAACATTTGACCCCAAGTGACGAGCGGTCCCTCGGGACAAAAAAGACAGCAATAAAAGGCCTGGTTGGGCATATAACAAATACATTTCCCAAATCAATTAATTTAAAAGAGTATTAATTTAAAATAGGGTGTAGCGAAGTGCACTGGGTAAGCTGTTTTATTTATAAAGCGAATCGGCAAAATTGGTAAATAAATGTGAGCTTTTACATGTATATAGTGAGAAATTATGACTTAGGCTCCTATTACACGATTTAACATGTCATATGTAATTTCAAAATTATCAACTCTGAAAGTTGTACACATCCTGTGACACGTAAATGACAAATGGATTTTGAAATAAATATGCTAAGTATTCGATTAAATCGATCTTTTATTTAATCGAGCATACTTTAGACACATGTCTATTAAAAAAAAAATACAATACATATAAGAATACAAGCCCATTAGACTAAAATTCGTATTGGACGTACATAAGACAAGTCTTATGAATACAGAAAGTGACAGCTAATATGACATATCTCATAGTGTAATTACAGCTTTAGTAACTGTTGAATCAGAAGATGAAGAACGTAAAAAAGCCTGAAGAAGTTGACTTGTTAGAAATTCAAAAGTAGAGTAACATAAATAGTTTCATAGTAAATGTTGCTTGTTGATTCAGTAGGAAAGTTTGGTAGTATAGCTTTTAAATACAAATAAAAAGAGTACAGATAGAAGAGTCTCCCTAAAAAAATTGAAAATTTGGCTGAAATCCCTTAAGTTAAGGCAACATTTTTTTCAGTAAGTTAAAACAGCAGATTTTCTTGGTTAACAATTCAGACATACATATTTTTTGTGAAATGCTTTAGTCAATATATCATATAATGTCACCAGCAAATTATACGAATATTAGGCTGTACATATTTATATAACAATGAATTGAACATTTTTGATTACTTGCAGGAAAAAATTGAATACATCTTTTTAGTTATATTTACCTCCGAATGTGCTATGAAAATTATTGCGTATGGATTTGTACTTCACCCAGGATCTTACCTTCGCAACGGATGGAACTTTTTGGATTTTTTTATCGTCGTAATTGGGTATGTCATAATGGAGATTAAGAGAAAATGTGGTAAATTTTCGCATTAATTTTTACTGTGTTTTAATAGTATGATATCTACGGCTTTATCTAATCTTGTCAAGGAGGGGTTTGATGTAAAAGCTTTAAGAGCGTTTCGTGTTTTACGACCTTTGAGATTGGTTTCTGGTGTTCCAAGTAAGTTTTTTATAATATATGTCCAAGGAACACATTTTATTAAATATTGTGATTTACCCTATAGGTTTGCAGGTTGTCTTGAATTCAATTTTGAAGGCAATGATTCCGCTGCTTCACATCGCTCTTTTGGTACTTTTTGTAATAATTATCTATGCTATTATTGGTTTGGAGCTGTTTTCGGGCAAACTTCATAAGACTTGTCGACATGCAAAAACTGGTGAATATCTGGATGATTTGGACGAACTTCACGCATGTGGCGTAGGTTTTAAATGCCCAAAAGGATATGAGTGCTTTGACGAGTGGGTTGGACCCAATCATGGCATAACGAATTTTGACAACTTTGGATTATCGATGTTAACAGTTTTTCAATGTATTACATTGGAAGGTTGGACAGACGTACTGTACAGTGTAAGTATTTAACTATTTGTCAATCAGTTATCCGATAAAGACAATCAATCATTGTGGTAACACAATAGTTTTTTAATTTTTGGGGATTTCTTAGTCAATTTTTATTTAAAAGGTTGTACTGTATCCAAAGAGAAAAAATAACTCCGGGGAAGTATAAACAACAAAACTTAGAAACGAAGCAGTTTATGAACAACGAGTTGTAGAGTCGGATTGAAGACATTATTTCATAAAATATTTGTGTAAAATCCTTGTTGAGAAAACAATTGAATTTTTAGTCTTTGGCATACGCATCAACCATGTGCACTACCACGTAGTGCAACTGACTCGCACGCCACTGTAGAATTTGCAATAGAATTTCGAATCGCCCGGCCGTATAAGATTGTTTTCTTCAAATTTAAAAGAAAGAAGAATATCTTAAATGATTTTTATACCCTCCACCATAAGATGGGGGGTATACTAATTTCGTCATTCTGATTGTAACTACTCGAAATATTCGTCTGAAACCCCATAAAGTATATATATACTTGATCGTCGTGAAATTTTAATGTCGATCTAGCCATGTCCGTCCGTCCGTCCGTCTGTCTGTCGAAAGCACGCTAACTTCCGAAGGAATAAAGCTAGCCGCTTGAAATTTTGCACAAATACTTCTTATTAGTGTAGGTCGGTTGGTATTGTAAATGGGCTATATCGGTCCATATTTTGATATAGCTGATAAACCGATCTTGGGTCTTGACTTCTTGAGCCTCTAGAGTGCGCAATTCTTATCCGATTGGGATGAAATTTTGCACGACGTGTTTTGTTATGATATCCAACAACTGTGCCAAGTATGGTTCAAATCTGTTCATAACCTGATATAGCTGCCATATAAACCGATCTGGGGTCTTGACTTCTTGAGCCTCTAGAGTGCGCAATTCTTATCCGATTGGAATGAAATTTTGCTCGACGTGTTTTGTTACGATATCCAACAATTGAGCCAAGTATGGTACAAATCGGTCCATAACCTGATATAGCTGTCATATAAACAGATCTGGGGACTTGACTTCTTGAGCTTCTAGAGGGCGCAATTCCTATCCGATTTGGCTGAAATTCCGCAAGACGTTTTTTATTGTTACTTTCAACAACTATGTCAAATAAAGTACAAGTCGGTTCATAACCTGATATAGCTGCCATATATACCGATCTGGGATCTTGACTTCTTCAGCCTCTAGAGGTCGCAATTATTATCCGATTTGCCTGAAATTTTGTGCGACGGATTCTCTCGTGACCATTAACATACGTGTTTATTATGGTCTGAATCGGTCTATAGGCCGATACAGCTCCCATATAAATTGATCCTCTATTTTACTTCTTGAGCCCCCAAAGGGCGCAATTCTTATTCGAATTGGCTGACATTTTACACAGGTCTCCAACATATAATTTAATTGTGGTCCAAACCGGACCATATCTTGATATCGCTCTAATAGCAGAGCAAATCTTTTCTTATATCCTTTTTTTTTTGCCTAAGAAGAGATGCTGGCAAAAGAACTCGACAAATGCGATCCATGGTGGAGGGTATATAAGATTCGGCCCGGCCGAACTTAGCACGCTTTTACTTGTTTTAAAGTAATGTTCCTCATATTGGCTTTTCTAAATTAAATTTCATCATTAATAAAGTATGATCTTTATCACTCTATCTCTTTGCAATGCATGCACTCAGAAAAATGCTTATCGTAACTATAAGTTAATTATATAGTGCAAGTTAGTTCATGATATTTATCCACTCATATTTAAAAATTCTTAATCAATTAATCATTTCGCATAGAGGCCTCGTGGAATATGTACGTAATGATGTAGTGTTCCAAAGACGACAACACCTGGACTTACAGGATCCTGAATTTAACTCCCTTTGGGTTAAATTCGGGATTAGATCACATATACTGCACTTCGGATATTTATATAGAAGTCCAAACTCAGAAAGGGAGGCTTCCTGAATGGCTTTGACGCCCTTTCTGAATCCATTACAAATATTTTGAAGGATTTTCCGGGCAGTGAAATCGTTTTAGCTGGGGATTTCAATGTCCACAACTCCTCCTGGCTTTCCCATTCGAGTCATACTACTCCTGAGGGCCAATACGTTGAGCTTTTCGCTGCGCACAATGGTTCGGCGCAACTAATGAACGAACCCACACATATCTCATGTGTCCAAGGGTACCAAAATAATACTCTTGACCTTTCTTTAACTTCACACCTCACACCCTGAAAAGTATGAAGTAAATACTCTTGCACTTCTTGGTAACTTCGATCTGCATTGTTTCAGCATCTTTTTCGTATTCTGCTCTTCGTACTGCTTCTTCTCTTGTCCCGAAGCGATCGATATTTTTATACGAAAAAGCACGTTGGGCTGAGCTCAATGGACTCTTTAAGTATTTTAATTGGAAACTATGTTTTCTAGATGACGATATAAATGCTACTGCTGAAATGATTGAGAAGACAATTTTAAATGGAATGAGGACATTTATTCCAGTTAAGACAATTACGGCTAAATCAGACGACAAAAGTTGGTTTAACCAGACATGCAGACATGCCGTCAGATCAAAATAGGTGGCATTCAGAAACTGGTGCTTGGATAAAAACGCCAATACTGAACTGCTGCGCAAACAGGCAAGATCATCATGTGCCAATGTGCTTAGACGCGAAAAATTTCTTTACGAACAACATCTGCGTACTAAGGATCTTGCTTCTACATGAGGAAGTAAGAGCTTTTGGTCGTTCGTGAAAAGGGTAAAGGGTAGTTCTTCATCTATTCCAACTCTTGTTACAGATGATCTAACGTTCACTGATAAGGCTAACCTGTTGGCTGATATATTTTCGGGGAACTCAGGTCAATTGCGATATGCTTCGCTCTCTCCAAGGTCATGGAGAGCATGGTTTATCACCATCTTGTGAAGTATTTAGAGTCTAATGGCATTTTTAGCGACCAACAGTATGGGTTCCGCAGAAATCGCTCGACGGGCGACCTCATGGCACATCAGTCGGAACGTTGGAGTCGCTCAATCCACAAGTTTAGTGAGAGTAAGGTTGTGGCTCTGGATCTCCAAGGCATTTGATAGGGTCTGGCACGGTGCACTACTATCAAAGCTTGTCGCATTTGGTGTCGGTAATGGCTTCGTTCGATTTATTTCGAGCTTTCTCAGAGATCGCACTTTCGAGTCGTTAGAGACGGGTTCCCATCCAATGAGCACAAATTGACCGCAGGTGTACCCAATGGCTCTGTTCTTCTTTGCTTCTCTTTTTCTAATTTTCATCAACGATTTGTAGCGGATGACAGTAATCTCTGCCATTCGTACTCATTCGACCATAGGCTTAGTCTTCGAGAGATTGAGGACAAGAGGCGGGTTATGGACGATACACTCTGCCAGGATTTGCTGGCCATTTCTGAGTGCGGTCGAATGAATCGAGTAGATTTTAATGCACGGAAGACTCAGTGCTGCTTGTTGTCACACAAACGATTCGCTGACCTATTACGATCATCTTTGTCTATCAACGGTGTAGATGTTGAGCAATCAGAAGCTGTTGATGTTCTGGGCATGAAAGTACAAAGTGATTTCCTTTGGTCTAAACATGTATTTGAAGTATTTAAAGAAGCATTCAAGTGTGTACGAATTACTTCACTCCGTCTGGTCTTCTTAACATCTACACCACTTTCATAAGGCCGAAAATGGAGTACAACTCACATGTATGGGCTGGAGCTTCAAAATTATCCCTGGAGCTACTGGACCATGTACAGAGGAGAGCGATGACGTTGATTGGGGACAGTGGGTTATCCAACTCTATTGCCTCCCTTCATCATCGTCGCAATGTGGGTTGTTTGGCGCTGTTCTATCGGTACTTTCATGCTGTGTGTTCGTCTGATATTACTCTTTTTATACCCTCCACCATAAGATGCGGGGTATACTAATTTCGTCATTCTGTTTGTAACTACTCGAAATATTCGTCTGAGACCCCATAAAGTATATATATTCTTGATCGTCGCGACATTTTATGTCGATCTAGCCATGTCCGTCCGTCTGTCGGTCCGTCCGTCCGTCCGTCCGTCCGTCCGTCTGTCTGTCGAAAGCACGCTAACTTCCGAAGGAGTAAAGCTAGCCGCTTGAAATTTTGCACAAATACTTTTTATTAGTGTAGATCGGTTGGTATTGTAAATGGGCCATATCGGTCCATGTTTTGATATAGCTGCCATATAAACCGATCTTGGGTCTTGCCTTCTTGAGCCTCTAGCGTGCGTAATTCTTATCCGATCGGAATGAAATTTTGCACGACGTGTTTTGTTATGATATCCAACAACTGTGCCAAGTACGGTTTAAATCGGTCCATAACCTGATATAGCTGCCATATAAACCGATCTTGGGTCTTGACTTCTTGAGCCTCTAGCGTGCGCAATTCTTATCCGATCAGAATGAAATTTTGCACGACGTGGTTTGTTATGATATCCAACAAGTGTGCCAAGTATGGTTCAAATCGGTCCATAACCTGATATAGCTGCCATATAAACCGATCTTGGGTCTTGACTTCTTGAGCCTCTAGAGTGCGCAATTCTTATCCGATTGGAATGGAATTTCGCACGACGTGTTTTGTTATGATACCCAACAACTGTGCCAAGTATGGTTTAAATCGGTTCATAACCTGATTTAGCTGCCATATAAACCGATCTTGGGTCTTGACTTCTTGAGCCTCTAGAGGGCACAATCCTTATCCGATTTGTATGAGTTTTTGCACGAAGTATTTCGTCATGAAATCCAACAACTGTGCCAAGTATGGTTGAAATCGGTCCATAACATGATATAGCTGTCAAATAAACAGATCTGTGGAATTGACTTCTTGAGCTTCTAGAGGTCGCAATTCCTATCCGATTTGGCTGAAATTTTGCTTGACGTATTTTATTTTTACTTTCAACAACTGTGTCAAATAAGGTTCAAATCGGTTCATAACCTGATATAGCTGCCATATAAACCGATCTGGGATCTTGACTTCTTGACCCCTAGAGGTCGCAATTATTATCCGATATGCCTGAAATTTTGTACGACGGATCCTCTTATGACCATCAACAAACGTGTTTATTATGTTCTGAATGGGTCTATAGCCCGATACAGATCCCATATAAATCGTTCTCTCTATTTTACTTCGTGAGCCCCAATGGGCGCAATTTTTATACGAATTGGCTGAAATTTTACACAGGTCTCCAACATATAATTTAATTGTGGTCCGAACCGGACCATATCTTGATATCGTTTTAATAGCAGAGCAACTCTTTTCTTATATCCTTTTTAGCCTAAGAAGAGATGCCGGGAAAACAACTCGACAAATGCGATCCATGGTGGAGGGTATATAAGATTCGGCCCGGCCGAACTTAGCACGCTTTTACTTGTTATTCCTGATTATTGCATTATAGAGAGAATTCTTATTTCGCCCGAACCATTCGTATGTGGAAACGGCTTCCGGCTTATGTTTTTCCCACCCACTTTGACATCCAAAGATTTAAGACAAATGTCAATAAGCACTACATCCTATCATCAAATTTATTACTAAATGAACTATTTAAGAAATTTGTATTTTTAGTTCAATTTAACTAAACCGTTCATTTTAATTTCCATTTCTTGAGTTCACAAATACTTGCCCAAAACTAAGAACAATTTAATAAACTTAATTTTATTGGTGAGACATTGTGTCTAAAAATAGAACATGCCAAATAAAAAAGCATGAACATCTTTGATGAAATAGAGTTAGAAAATGTTTTGCTTTGTGTTGTTAGCAAAGGGGAAAATAGTGTCAGATTCAAACAACAGTGATGGGGATGAATGTGTAGAGCGTCTGCTTTCTAAACAGAAAGAAGGTTAAACTCTCATCTGCTGCAAAAATAAAGTTTTATTTAATTTAAAATTGCAATCTCCATATAAAATTTGTATTCTTCAGTCTAGCTGAGCAATTAAGAGCATGGGTGGTGAGAGAAATGCGAAACAAAATGTGTTGTATAATAAAGATATGTCCACCTTACTCTAATGTGGACCCCCCAAAGAGTTTGGAATTAGCGATTTGTTTCAACAGCTTTCATTTCAGTTTCAATGCCTGTAAGTTCATATATTACTTGTTGAAAGTAATATATGAAAGGATATTAATGAAAGGATAAGTATATTGAAAGGATATTAATCCGTCCCATGCCACTATGGACATACACATAAGCCAGTAATCGGCTTGTTGTGCACTCTATATACTAAACTGTGACCTGCGCTTTCATTCCTCCGTAGGGTTGATATCCTATTCTGCTTACGGATATTCGCAGAAATTTTTAATTGTTCCATCAGCGGCATTTGACAGCAATTAAATGTTTTGATTTCCTTACAAAAAACATGTTTTTTATCTGCACTTATTGTTTTCTCTAATTAATTTATTTTTTCGCTAATAAATAAAGAACAAGTAAAAGCGTGCTAAGTTCGGCCGGGCCATGGATCGCATTTGTCGAGTTCGTTTCCCGATATCTCTTTTTAGGCAAACATATGATAAAAGGAAAGAATTGCTATGATATTGGAGCTATAATATGAAGTTATCGTCCGATTCGGACCACAATTGAACTGAATGTTGGAGACCATAGTTGAAGTCGTTGTGTAAAATTTCAGCCAATTCGAATAACAAATGCGCCCTTAAGGGGCTCAAGAAGTAAAACAGGAATATCGGTTTATATGGGAGCTGTATCAGGCTATAGACCGATTCAGACCGTAACTGACATGTGTGTTGAAGTTGTATAAAAAGTCGTTGTACAAAATTTCAGCCAAATCGGATAATAATTACGACCTCTAGATGCTCAAGAAGTCAAGATACCAGATTGGCAGCTATATCAGGTTATGGGCCAATTAAAACAGTTGTTGGAAGTCATAACAAAACACATCATGCAAAATTTCAGCCAAATCGGATAAGAATTGTGATCTTTAGAGGCCCAAGAAACCAAGATCAGCTTATATGACGGTTATATCAGGTATTGGCCGATCTAAATAGTACTCAGCACAGTTTTTGAAAGTCATAACAAAACACCTCATGCAAAATGTCATCCAAATCGGATTAGAATTGCGTCCTATAGAGGCAGTAGTAGCCAAGACCCCAGATCGATTTATATGACAGCTACATCATGTTATGAACCGATTTGAACCACATTTAACATAGTTGTTGGAAATCATAACAAAACACCTCATGCAAAATTTCAGCCAAATCGGATAAGAATTGCACCCTCTAGGGACTTAAGGAGTCAAGATCGGTTTATAGTGCAGCTACATAAAAACGAACTTCGAAAGTTGCGTGCAATCGACAGACAGACGGACGGATGGACATGGCTAGATCGACTTAAAATGACATGACGATCAAGAATATATATACGTTATGGGGTCTCAGAGGAATATTTCGAGAAGTTGCAAACAGAATGACGAAATTAGTATACCCCCATCCTATGGTGGAGGGTATAAAAACGAACCATTAAAGCCAATAAAACATAAACAAATGATACAGGCAATGGTTTCAAGTGTTGCCACATTCATTTTTTGCCATTTTCCTCACAGAATACTCAGTTTTACCCTGCTTTGGCACGGCACCCAAACGATACGGATCGTGCCATCCTCAGAGAAGGCATTAATCTCCTTCTTACACTCCTAGACTCTTCGTGACCTTACCGCCTTGGTTGTTATCGCCCTGATGGTCAGTTTATTGCCCGACGTCCTCGTGTGAAAACCACACACCTCACGCATTCCGTGAAATTTTGCACAGATCCTTTTTGATAGAGCAGTTCATTGAAAATTGTCTATGAGCCGCATCCATGTTTATTTAAGTATAGATCTCATAGGCTTATATGTTACGATTTTACTTCTTGATTTATACATTTTTAACTTTTTTAGAAATAGGAAAAATTGGGCATTTAACGCAAAATTATGACTTCCAATACGTTTAATAACTAGGTTAGGTTTAAGTAGCGGTCTGGCATCAGACTCACTTAGACGTTTTCGTCCATTGTAATACCACAGGAACAGCAGAAGGAAAATGCCTTAAATCCGAATAACTTGCGAATGTTCAAATCCCCTAAATCAGACAGATTCTTAAAGAAATGAGAACCTAAAGTGGAACTCCTTCTGACTGCTAGTGCGGGATACACAAACAGAAGGTGTTCTTATGTCTCTTCTCCTGCGATGTCCTCACAGCTTCTGCAAAAGTCATTGCTGGCAACCTTCAGTCTGTCAGCATGTTATCCGATTAGACAACGACCTGTTATGACGGACTCAATGACTGAGACGTCTGTTCTAGCCAGTGACAGCAAAGCGATAGACCTCTGCAAGTCTAGATTAGGCCACACAGTTTTGGAATGCTCACAGCCCCTCTTTGTGACCATTGTCTTGGGGGCCTAGTCCTGAAAACTTAGCTAACATGAGGCATACCCACAGATTCCAGTATCCCTGGAATGTGTAGGGCTGTTCCTAGTCTCGCAAGCTCGTCCGCTTTACAATCGCCTGGGAAATCTCTGTGGCTTGGCATCCAGAACAGGTGAATTTTGAACTTTTCAGCCATCTCGGTGAGAGATCTGCGACAGTCGAGGGCGGTTTTGTGTTCAGAAATAAGTTCTCCAGGGATTTAATGGCTGCCTGGCTGTCTGAGAAGAATTATTTAAATTTTGTTTCCATATAAAACCTAGTCAGTCTTTAATTTTGCATACCTATTGAAATATTGAATAGAACCTTGTAAGATTTTCTCACGATAGGACCTAAATTGTGGCTACTACAGAATAAAAGATGTATATGGGAGCTATATCTAAATCTGACTGACTTTGATCATGCGTACTAGGACTTCAAATAAAACAACTCACACTGAACTAAAATTGCAGCTTCTATGGCCTTAAAAGGCCATATTGGATGAAATATATACATGGGATCTATATCTAAATTTGATTAGATTTTTATAAATTTTTGCAAATATCGTGCTAAATTTTGTAAAGATTGGACCAAAATTATGGCTACTAAAGCCTTCAAAGATCATATCGGATATATTTGTTTATTTTAAATTCGCACACGTATTGGAACTTCAAATAAAACATGTCTTGCAAATTTTTGTAAAAATCAGACCATAGCTGTAGCAACTTCGGCCTTCAAAAGCCATATCGAATGTAATATATGATCAGTTTTCAATGAAATTTTGCTAACGTATTGCGATGTCAAATAAAACATCTCATGCAATAAATTTTGTAAAGATCGGACCAAAATTGTGTCTACTAAAGCCTTACAAGGCCATATCGGATGAAGAATGTTTGTCGGATGATATGTCATGCAAATTTTTATAAAGTTTGGGTCATAGTTGTGCCGACTACGGCCTTCAAAGACCACCTTAGATAGACGATATATATGGGAGCTCTACTTAAATCTGATCCGTTCGTCCCTGGACCAAAAAAGAGACTTCTGCAAAATATCATGACAGTCGGACTATAAAAGCGACCTGTACTTTGATTACAAGAATACATGAACAGACAGACGGACATAGCTAAACCGAATCATTGATTGTAAGCCGATCGGTATACTTATCAATGGGTCTGCCTCGCCTCCTTCTTAGCGTTGCAAACAAATACACAAAGTTATAATACCCAGTACCACAGTGGTGGTGTAGGGTATGATAATTTATATATACAGATACGGAAATTGTATGAGGCGTAAATGAAGCAAATACCTTTACACATTGATCTTTTATTGACTTTGGTTTGTAGCCTCATTTTCAAAAAAGTTGTTATTCGCCGTAGTAGGTTGGTAATGCATAAGTGGCAGTCTGTCATCAGACTTAGACGTTTTCAGACACTTAGACGTTTTCGTCCATTGTGATACCACAACAACATACGTATGTCATACTAAATCAGAAAAGTTCTCAAAGAAATGGGAACCTAAAGCGGAACACCTTCTGACTGTCAATGCGGGATACACACACAGGAGATGTTCAATAGTCTCTTCTTCCTCTACGTCCTCACAGCTTCTGTAGAAGTGGTTACTGGCAACCGTCCGTCTGCCAATATGTTTTTCGATCAGATAGTGTAATAGTAAGTAAATTATTAACAAACTTTCTTACGGTAGTATTAATGCCTAGAACCTCAACTCCTTCATGATTGATTATTCCTTGACAGCTAGAGAACCCTCTATGTAACCAACTAGGTCGTGAAGAGCTGTTGCAGTGGATTTGTCTTTACAATATGCATGTTGCAGCTAAGACAGGCGATCTTTGCCCTAAGATATGATTCTATCAACCTCTCAAGAGTATTCAGTATAAAGGATGACAGACTAATCTGACGAAAATATTTCGCCTTCGTGTGGTAAGGAACATGGTCAGAGTTAAGTCGGTACGGATGAGTTCTTAGTTGTGAAACCTCTAAACCTGAGAGTCATTCAGGGCCTTCGTAATCCGCTTTACCAATGTGTCTATATCCTCCGCAGTTTCCACTTCCCTTTCTTTTCTACAATGGATTCTCTTCGCATTCTCTTTGCAACTACTCGAAATATTCGTGTGAGACCCCATAAAGTATATATATTATTGTTATTCGCTCCACCATAGGATGCGGGGTATATTAATTTCGTCATTCTGTTTGTAACTACTCGAAATATTCGGAGACCCCATAAAATATATATATTCTTGATCGTCGCGACATTTTATGTCGATCTGTCCATCCGTCTGTCTGTCGAAAGCATGCTAACTTTCGAAGGAGTAAAGCTATGTGCTTGAAATTTTGCACAAATCCTTTTTATTAGTGTAGGTCGGTTGGTATTGTAAATGGGCCATATCGGTCCATGTTTTGATATAGCTGCCATATAAACCGATCATGGGTCTTGACTTCTTGAGCCTCTAGAGGAAGCAATTCTTATCCGTTTCGAAAAAAATTTTGCACGACGTGTTTTGTTATGATATCCAACAACTGCGCCAAGTATGGTTCTAATCGGTCCATGTTTTGATATAGCTGCCATATAAACCGATCATGGGTCTTGACTTCTTGAGCCTCTAGAGGAAGCAATTCTTATCCGTTTCGAAAAAAATTTTGCACGACGTGTTTTGTTATGATATCCAACAACTGCGCCAAGTATGGTTCTAATCGGTCCATGTTTTGATATAGCTGCCATATAAACCGATCATGGGTCTTGACTTCTTGAGCCTCTAGAGTGCGCAATTCTTATCCGATTGGAATGAAATGTTGCACGACGTGTTTTGTTATGATATCCAACAACTGTGCCAAGTATGGTTCAAATCGGCAAATCAGCACAATGTTGTCGTTTTAGAATATAATATATATGAAATTTTATTATTTCAAAAAATGTTACTGAAATTTTTTGTTTAGAATAAATTATATATAATTTTTTCTTTAGTCAAAATTATATCGGGGGTCTCGGTCCCGAGTGTTCAACATACGTGCCCAATATGGTCTGAATCAATCTATAGCTTGATATAGCTCCAATATAAACCGATCTTCTGATTTTGCTTCTTGAGCCCCTAAAAAGGGCAATTCTTATCCGAATGGACTTAAATATTACACAGTGACTTCTTCTATGGTCCGAATCGGACTATAACTTGATCTAGCTACAATACCATAAAGTTCTTATTCATTATTCTTTGCTTGCCTAAAAAGAGACACCGCGCAAAGAACTCGACAAATTCGATCCACGCGTATATAAGATTCGGACCGGCCGAACTTAGTACGCTCTTACTTGTTTTGTCTACTCCATACGTCTCTAGAACTCCCTTCCATGAAATGTGAAATGCGATTGCGGCAATATAGGCTCAATGAAAAGTAATTGGGAGTAGAGTACACATTTGAATGGTAAGTAGGATTTAAATTAAATTCCTTAAACCACTTCAAAAACCCCTCAAACGGACATGGATATCTATCGGTACAATATGGGACTCTGTTAAATTCCTATCCGTTTGCGGATACCTTTCATTTGTGTCCCATATTGTCCTGATTGGTCTATATATATATTTGTTAGGTTTACGAGAGCCATTTGTTAGGTTTCTCCAAGATCTGGCGTTTATAAAAATTAGGATAAGGAGGAGGAGGGAGGATTGCCCTCTGACACGTCCTTTGTACATTGTGTACAATATGTTCTCAGCCGTCTTACCTGACAGTATGTGCTGTTAATATTGGAAGGAGAGGGGCGGTAACACCCAAAAACAATTTATTTGAGTCCTTTATTGTCGCGATCAACATGTCCTGCTGAATGGTAAGACGTGACCCAGCTACTTGGATCCTTACATCAACATTAGATTCGAACTCCTATTGAAGGGTGCTAAGTCGGTGGGCTGGCCCAGACTCTGGCAAATTTGTATACCTTATTCGTAGTCAACTTCCAACTTCGTTTTGGGGAGTTTTCACTCAACTTCTAAATACCTTACCTTGATACCCATGTTTTCCTTATCGGTAAATATGTCCTGTTGAGGAGTTGGGGGTGAAGAGGCGCCTCAGACACAAAGGAATACATCTTTATATGAGATTCTTACTCTACTTTTAAATACCTTTCATTTGATATCCATATTGTCCCAATTGGTAAATGTGCCCTGCTGGGGGTTTTTGAGGTGGGGAGGCGCCTCAGACACCAGGGAATACATTTTTATATCAGGTGACTCTCTTTTATATAACTTTCATTTGATACCCATATTGTCCCAATTGGTAAATGTGCCCTGCTGGGGGGGTTTGGGAGGTGAGGAGTCCCCTCAGACACCAAGGAATTAATTTTTATGTCAGACTTGTACTCTACTTTTAAATACCTTTCATTTGATAACCATATTGACTAAAGCGGTGAAGTTGTCCTGTTGGAGGGTTTTTCGTGGGTCCCCCTGTACTCTACTCATAAATACTTTCATTTGATAGTCATAATGTCCCAATCGGTAAACATGTCCGTTTGGGTGGGTTTTGGGATGGGGCGATACCAGGTTATTTGACCCCAAAATTGTATACCAATTTTGTGTCTTTGGGGTACCATGAGGTAGCATACAAAATTTCGATCGGTGCACCCATCTCCCAGATCTGGCGTTTCTCGTCTCGAGCCCAATAGCACCCCACCCCCTCCACTTGCGGGGTTCATGTAACCGATCATGAGTTTTGATTATTTTAGGTATTTTTTTCTGGTCAGGATCGGAATAAAATTAAAATATAATTTATTTTATTTATGTTACTACCAACAAGTCAATCAGTAATTGAGCAGCAGTCGTTTTCAGCTAACAACAGTCATACCACTGTGCAAATATTTAGCTATTACAGAACTGCTGTAATACAGGACTGCTGTAATAGCATTAAAATTAACTACTAACAGCCAGCAGACAGTGTTTGCTACAATCAGCAGAATTTGTTGTATGAGTGTAAATTTTCTCTGTTTTCAGATTCAAGACGCAATGGGATCAAGTTGGGAATGGATATATTTTGTCTCTATGGTTATATTGGGTGCTTTTTTCGTCATGAACCTAATTCTTGGTGTGTTGTCCGGTGAGTTCTCCAAAGAAAGAACAAAGGCAAAAAATCGTGGAGATTTCCAAAAGCTCCGAGAGAAGCAGCAAATAGAAGAAGACCTGCGAGGCTATTTGGATTGGATTACCCAGGCGGAGGATATTGAACCCGATTCTGATGGCCAGATAATAACAGATTGTCAAACAAAGAATGCCAGTGAACTAGAATCCACCGAGAACTTAAAAGACCACGAACATGAGACTCAGCAAACCGAGTCATGGTTTCGGATAAAGAAAAAAGCTGCAGAACGTGTTAATCGTCGTTTACGCAGAGCTTGCCGAAGGGCGGTAAAGTCACAGGCCTTCTACTGGCTTATTATTGTATTAGTATTTCTCAATACCGGTGTATTAGCTACAGAACACTATATGCAACCAATTTGGTTAGATCAATTCCAAGGTAATGTTCAAAACTTTAACTTTAAACCTTATATTTCATTCAAAATTACGAATAAGCTTTTATGCAACAGCCAGTTTAAAAATTCCGGTCCTTTTCATAAGGGATTTTACATATATAAGGGAATTCTAAATCTGTCTGGAGTTGCGTGATTGACTGATTGCTGACGGACTGACTGATCATCTCCCAGCCCAAATGGCTAAAGCTAAAATTATGAAATTTTACATGAATGTTGGTTTTGGGTCATAGGCACGGGACAAGTGTGGATTTGGTGATACTCGTACGTTTAGGTACTAAAAAGCAGTTTGTAATATTTGATACTTTCTTTGTTAATTGAGCTAGAGTTCTGAACTTTGGAACTTAGAATCTTAGGAACTCTTTTGCAACCATAATTGGGTGACTATAAGACTTTTTGGAAACTTGCATGTTAAGGTACTAAAAAAAAGGTACGAAATGTGTGCACTGATCGGATGGATAGAGATAGAGTTTTGAAATTTTACTTAAAAGACATCTGGTGCAAAAGGATGAGGGTAAAAAGAAAAAAAATGGAAAAATAGTATTGGTAACAGGAGTAAACGTACATTTAGTACCGTAATTGGTACCGTTTAGTACTTTCATTACAGATGGAGCTAGTGGTCTGAAATTTGGCATGAAGGTACAACTGGGAAATATATAATGGATAACTTAATGATCTATTCAAAGTTCATACAATAATTTGTTCTACAAAATTGAACAGTGACTTATACTTATTAGACCTCCCAATGTCCGTGCCGTATTTGGTCCAATTCGGCCCGGCCGAACTTAACGCCTTTTTACTTGTTATTTAATATATTTGAAATAATTGGTTTTGTGTAGATTGTTGGCTTATATTTTATGGTTTTCTCGAGAGTAAGGAAAGCTTCTGGTTAGGATTGTTAGCTAATATTTTACGGTTTTCTCGAAAGCAAGGTAAGCTTGGTTTAATTGGACCACTACAAATTCGCGGCCGCCAAATTTATATTAAGTAGGAAATGAAAGAAAAGAAGACACCGTTCAGCGATGAGGCTCATTTCTGGTTGAATGGCTACGTAAATAAGCAAAATTGCCGCATTTGGAGTAAAGAGCAACCAGAAGCCGTTCAAGAACTGCCCATGCATCCCGAAAAATGCACTGTTTGGTGTGGTTTGTACGCTGGTGGAATCATTGGACCGTATTTTTTCAAAGATGCTGTTGGACGCAACGTTACGGTGAATGAACACATTTCGAACCGAACACTGATTTTGGTAATAAAATTCAATGATTTGCAAGCGTTGCTCGTTAGTAAGTCTATTCATGATGAAATGTCAAAGCATACTGAGCATCTTTCTCTTTGACACCATGTCTGAAATCCCACGTGATCTGTCAAATACTAATGCATGAAAATCCTAACCTCAAAAAAATCACCCTTTACAATAATTCTAGGCAACGGACTACCCACCATAAAAATACGGTGTTTGGTTGGGTGGTTTGTGGGGTATTGGATACAAATGTTTCTGCAAAAATGTCGTCTTGCAATGTAACTTCGAAAGTCGACGAACTTGAATTTTAAAACAATAACTCGAAAATGACGGAAGAAAAAGAACAATGCGAAACTCATTACAAGGCAAATACAATTGTCTATGAGAATAATAGAGTTCAAGTACGGCTGCGGTTGACAAATTAGGAACGTCCACTAAACTGAGAGTCGTGTTCGATGCTTCGGCAAAATCGTCGTCAAATCTCTCTTTGGGTGACATATTAATGGTTGGGCCAACAATTCACCAAGAGTTAATAATAACCATGCTAGCTTTCAGCTTAAACAAATTCGTTCTATGCGTTGACATACAGGGTGGCTGATGAAAGCCGCTACCAAAAAAAAATGTAATAACTTTTTTTCTATTTAATAATAATAATTTAATAATTAATTTAATTAATTAATTAATTAATTTAATTAATAATAATTTAATAATTAATTTAATAATTTAATTTAACATGAATAAAAGAAAAATGTATTCCATACACCGAAAAAAAAATGTAGCAATATTCATCATTGTAGCAATATTCATCAGCCACCCTGTATATAAAATGTACAGAAAATTTATGGTTGATTGATTATCAACTGGTGTTATGGAGATACGATGACTTGAATGCTCTCAATTTGTACCAATTAAATACAGTCACATTTGGGACATCTGCTGCCCCCTTTTTATACCCTACACCACCACTGTGGTACAGGGTATTATAGATTTGTGCATTTGTTTGCAACACTAAGAAAGAGAAGAGCAGACCCAATTATAAGTATACGGATCAGCTTAGAATCACTTCCTGATTCTATTTAGCTATGTCCGTCTGTCTGTCCATGTATTCTTGTAATTAAGGTACAGGTCGCATTTGTTGTCCGATTTTCACAAAATTTTGCATAAGTGTCTTTTTTTGTCCAAGAACGAACGCTATTGATTTTGAAAACAATGGTCCGGATTTAGATATAGCTGCCATATATATCTTTCATCCGATGTGCCCTTTTAAAGCTGTAAAATCCACAATCTTGGTCCGATCCTTACGAAATTTGGCGCGAAGTGTTTTTTTAACGACCCAAAATGCTTGCAAAATTTTATTGAAATCGGTTCAGGTTTAGATATAGCTTCCATATATATCTTTCATCCGATATGCCCTTTTAAAGCTGTAGGAGCCACAATTTTGGAGCGATCTCTACCAAATTTGGCACGAAATGCTTTTTCTGACGTCCCAATATGTGTGCAAAATTTCATCTAAATCGGTTCAGATTTAAATATAGCTCCCATATATAACTTTCGTCCGATTTTACCTATTAAGGCGGTAAAAGGCACAATTTTGGTCCGATCTTTACAAAATTTGGCACGAAGTGCTTTTTGTGACGTCCCAATATATGTGCAAAATTTCATCATAATCGGATCAGATTTATATATAGCTCGCATATATATCTTTCATCCGATATGGTCTTTTAAGGCTATAGCAGGCACAATTTTTATCCGATCTTTACAAAATTTGTCATGGAGCGTTTTATTCATTGTCCTCATATGTGTGCAAAGTTCCATTTTCAGATTTAGATATAGCTCCCATGTATATTTTTCATTCATTTTTCGATATGGCCTTTTAAGACTGTAGGAGCCATAATTTTGGTCCGATCTCTACAAAATTTTTCATGAGATGGTTTAATTGACATCCCAATACGTGTGCAAAATTTCATCAAAATCGACTTTTAAGGCTGTAGAAGCCACAATTTTCGTACCAACGTAAGTAAATCGTATAAGCTTATATTCGATATTTCAATAGGTATGCAAAATAAGTCTGACTACATTTGGATATAAGTGCTATTTATTAAAAGTATTACGTATACTCGGTGGTGTAGGGTATTATATAGCCGGCTCCTCCCGACTTTTGCGTTTCCTTACTAGTTAGCTATTAGAAGCTTGCTATTCATTGCTGAAACATGTAAAGAGTAATGACTAGTTGGAGTCGAGTTTCTTATGCAAGGCGTTTATGCCGATGACATACTCACCGGTGCAGAAAATATTAATGAATTGACACTGTCTTAATGGAATTTGAACTGTTCAAAGTTTACAAATGAAGCAGAAGATATCGTTTTAAACAGACAACGAATGCATATCTAAGACACTTAGAATGATATGCAAGGCTAAGTCCGATGTTTCTGTTTTCAATTTTAATTTAATTTCAATTTCAATTCGAAATCCTGCGGAAATAACAAAACGTTCCATTTTGAGCGCAGTTTCCAAAATTTACAATGTTCCTGGTTTGCTGAGCTCTGTTATCGTCTACTTTTAAATACTAATTCAGGAACTATGGAAACAAAATCTTGATGGGAATTGTCCAGTTAATGAGCAAATACGATGTCGTTGGATTAACATCCACGAGAGTTTGCCCTATTTAAAGTACATCGAAATTTCTCGATTTGTATTACTTTCCACTGAATATGAGTTTCACTTCCGAGAATCCAGGTTTATCCAGTGGTTTAACAGGTTTAACAGTTGCCAAGACTCGAATTGTGCGCTGCCCTTATGTAGAGCAGAACCTGGGAAAAAATACGGCACAAATTTAAAAGAGACAATTACAAAAACTATTTGTGGTCAGACTCCAAAATAGTTCTAAGTTGGCTGGGATAACATTCATCGTCTTTCGTTTGTTTTGTGGCGAATAGGATCTCGGAAATCCAAAAAATAACGTATAATAATACATGAAGACACGTACCATTAAAGTAAAATCCTGCAGACGTTGTCTCAAGAAACTGTCTTGCAAATGAGTTGATGAACACCATTTGGTTCAATGGTCCAGACTTTTTAACTAAAGAAGAAACGGAGTAGCCAAATAACAATGAATGTGTCGAATAGCCGCTTAGTGAATTGACAAAAAACAGTATAAGCAAGTAAAAGCGTGCTAAATTCGGCCGGGCCGAATCTTTTATACCCTCCACCATGGATCGCATTTGTCGAGCTCTTGCCACGGTATCTCTTTTTAGGCAAACAAAGGAAAATAATAAAAGATTTGCTCTGCTATTAGAGCGATATCAAGATATGGTCCGGTTTGGACAACAATTATATTATATGTTGGAGACCAGTGTAAAATGTCAGAATTGCGCCCTTTGGGGGCTCAAGAAGTAAAATAGAGCGATCGATTTATATGGGAGCTGTTTCGGGCTATAGACCGATTCAGACCATAATAAACACGTATGTGAATGGTCAGGAGAGGACCCGTCGTACAAAATTTCGGGCAAATCGAATAATAATTACGACCTCTAGAGGCTCAAGTCGAGATCCCAGACCGGTTAATATGGCAGCTATATCAGCTTATCAACCGATTTGAACTATTCTTAGCACAGTTGTTGAAAGTACTAACAAAAGACCTCATGCAAAATTTCAGCTAAATCGGATAATAATTGCGCGCTCTAGTGACTCAAGAAGTCAAGACCCCAGATCGGTTTATATGGCAGCTATATCAGGTTATGGACCGATTTGAACCATACTTGGCACAGTTGTTGGATATCATAACAAAATACTTCGTGCGAAAACTCATTCAAATTGGATAAGAATTGCGACCTCTAGAGGCTCAAGAAGTCAAGATCCAAGATCGGTTTATATGACAGCTATATCGGGTTATGAACCGATTTGAACCATACTTGGCACAGTTGTTGAATATCATAACAAAATACGTCGTACAAAATTTCATTCCAATCGGATAAGAATTGCGCACTTTAGAGGCTCAAGAAGTCAAGACCCAAGATCTGTTTATATGACAGCTATATCAGGTTATTGACTGATTTGATCCAGACTTGGCACAGTTGTTGGATATCATAACAAAACACGTCGTGCAAAATTTCATTCCAATCGGATAAGAATTGTGCACTCTAGAGGCTCAAGAATTCAAGACCCAAGATGGGTTTATATGGCAGCTATATCAAAACATGGACCGATATGGCCCATTTACAATACCAACCGACCTACACTAATATGAATTTGTGCAAAATTTTAAGCGGCTAGCTTTACTCCTACGGAAGTTAGCGTGCTTTCGACAGACAGGCGGACGGACGGACGGACGGACGGGCGGACGGACAGACGGACGGACGGACAGACGGACGGACATGGCTGGATTGACATAAAATGTCACGACGATCAAGAATATATATACTTTATGGGGTCTCAGATGAATATTTCGAGTAGTTGCAAACAGAATGACAAAATTAGTATACCCCCCAATCTTTGGTGGAGGATATAAAAATAACTGCTGCAACACCATCGGTAATACTTGAGCTTATCGAACGGCAGTCATCATTTCTCCGTATTCTTTGCATAATCGCTTATATATATCGGGTTATTGATAAATCGAAAAGAGGAAAAATTATATTTAGCGCGGAACTTGACAGTGCTTTCTGGAGAATAGTAAAAGGAATCCATAGAACAACATACATCGATGAAATTGAACTCATCAAGAAATATGAAGACTTAAAACCATCCTTTCGAAGGCTGACACCATTTATTAAAGAAAATATTATCTCTAACAACCGGCTGGCAAATGGACCATAATCATATGACACAAAATTTCCAGCTCTTTTACCCAACGATCATCGCTTTACGAAACTTTTCATCGAATATCTTCATCACAAACATTATCACGCAAGTCCAAAATGCCTTATAGGGATTCTTCGTCAAAGTGAGTGGGTAATAAACGTCCGTAAGATAGTACGGAAGGTGATCCGAAATTGCGTCCATTGCTTTAAATACAAACCTCGTCTACAACAACAAATAATGGGAGATTTACCTAAGGGTTCGTTTTATTGCGAATCGGCCATTTCTAATTTGTGGAATCGATTTTTGTGGGCCTTTTTATACATCGTTCGTATTAGAGGAAAGGCTCCCTTTAAAACATATGTTCCAATCTTCGTCTACTTTGCATCCAAAGTCAAACATATGGAAGATGTCTCTGATTTATCGACAAATGCATTTCTTTTGAGCCTTAAGAGATTTGTTGGCCGCCGAGGAATACCGATAAATTGTATTGCTATAACGCAACAAATTTTGTGAGATCACATAATCAGCTCGAAGCGTTTAAAGACATACTTCGATGAAAACAACACAGACTCAATGAAGCAATATTGTGGTATAACGTGGTATAACAGGCTTCCAATTATCGTTTATACCTCTAAGATCGCCTCACTTTGGTGGCCTCTGAGAGGCTGCTGTTGAATCGACAAAGACTCTCCTTGTTAAGAATGTCTCGCAAGCTCACTTTTCAACAAAAAGCCACTCATTCTTCAACAAAAGCCAACCATAAAGGTTGGAGCTTTGATTATCGTTCACGAAGACAAAATGCCACCACAACGATGGGTACTAGCTAGAGTCGTATAACTATTCCCTAGCCGAGATGGAAAGGTGCGGGTGCTAGAAGTTATGAAGACTAACGGAACCTTGAAGCGAGTCATCCATAAAGTTGCACAACTACCCTCCAACGAAGATGATTGAAACGGGCGTTTCAAAAGGGGCAGGATGTTTGGTCAAAATAACAAAAATGGACAAAATAATGGCAATGATTCTTTCACAATTGTAACATTTTGGTAACAAAATAGATACTATTTGGTTCTTTGCAGATGGAGCTAGAGGTCCGAAATTTTGGATGTAGGTACAACTAAGAAATAAATGATGGGTGACTTAATGATCTTTTCAAAAATCGTACATTTTTGTACAAAAATTGGTACTATTTTGTAATTTCTGTTCAGATGGATGTTTGGTCAAAATAACAATAATGGACAAAATAATAGCAATGATTCTATCACAATTGTAACATTTTGGGAACAAGATAGATACTATTTGGTTCTTTGCAGATGGAGCTAGAGGTCCGAAATTTGGGATGTACAGGGTGGCTGATGAATATTGCTACAATGATGAATATTGCTACATTTTTTTTTCGGTGTATGGAATACATTTTTCTTTTATTCATGTTAAATTAAATTATTAAATTAATTATTAAATTATTATTAATTAAATTAATTAATTAATTAATTAAATTAATTATTAAATTATTATTATTAAATAGAAAAAAAGTTATTACATTTTTTTTTGGTAGCGGCTTTCATCAGCCACCCTGTAGGTACAACTAAGAAATAAATAATGGATGACTAAATGATATATTCAAAATTCGTACATTTTAGTACCACAATTGATTCAATTTTGTGCTTTCTGTTCAGATGGATATTAACGTCTGAATTTTGGCATGTGGGTACAACTAAGAAATAAATAATAGGTGGCTAAATGATTTATTCATACATTTTGGATCCAAAATTGGTACCTTTTTGGTACTTTCTTCAGAGATGAAGCCAGAGGTCTGAAATAAAGCATGTAGGTACAACTAAGAAGTATATGATTGGAGACTAAATGACCTATTAAAAATTCCTACATTTTGGTACCAAAACTTGTACCATTTGGTACTTCTTTGCAGATGGAGCTAGAGGTCTGAAATTTGACATGTAGGTACCAAAAAGGAATATATAATGGATGACTAAATGTTCCATTCGATAATCGTACGTTTTGGTACCAAAAAGAGCAAAATAGGTACTAAAAATTACAAAATGGTACTTTTTTTACAAATTGAGATAATGTGCTCAAAATTGGGATTCATTTATTCCTTGACAATATATATTGGGCGACTTAATGATTTTTCCGATGTATTGTTATTCTTAATTTTGTTAGGTACTTTCTTTACAGAAGGAGACAGATTTCAGGAATTTTATACGCAAAACTCTATAATCTTATAAACTGTGTGACTACCTAGATTTTTGGAAGTCCTACACATAGAAACGGAGGCAGCGAAGCGGACCACCGGGATGGTAGTTTTTGTATAAAACTGCTTGAAAGTAGATTAGAAATCTGCTCGAAAAATTTCAAGAACATTAAAATTTCGCAATTGATCGATTTAATGAGGCAAATTTGCGTACGCGCAAAAAATAAATTGGCATTAATTTTATGTTATATGCTTATAAAATTGATAGATAAGACGAAATAAATTTGTAATAATATATATATAAATATATTATATATTTTTGAGAGAATTTAAATAACAGCAAACAAAATACATTCTACTAAAATATATGTATATGCTCTTAAACAAAAAAATTTTGGATTTAAATTGGTATGTTTTTTTATAAATATACATCAAATGCCTTAACTGCTTTTTAGAATGTTAGATTATGGATTCTGCAGCAGAGAGTATTTATTGATATCACCAGCCTAATTTCTTTGGATATAGTCCATTTTGGGGCATATTTTATAATATATTAATAGTTTCTTCTTTTTTTCCGCATTTGATGGAAATATTTCACAACTACAACAACAATAAATAATAACAATTTTGGAATTTGAATGAAATAGTCTATGAGCCAATAACTGTGACTATCTCTGAATATATACTGAGATGTACATTTATTTGTATTTTTGTATTATATTGGATTATTAGAGTTCAACGAATCATTGAACAAGACTGAAAGGTATTGTCGATTAACTAATTAATAGATTTATAAGTCTAATCTAATATTTTGTGATTTTTCCTATAAATAATGCTCAAATATGTACAAATATTGGATTTGTGAATAGTGTATCTGGCTTTTTTATCTATCTCTTTGAACTGAAGCAAAAATTTATTTGCTAATTAAATGAAAATTTTCCCAAAGGCCCCAAATGATGAAAAAATTCAGACAAATAACACAATTCGTATGTTTTTAAGCTTTTTATGCATCAAAACGATTAATCGATAATGGCTTTAAACTATTCGATGATTTAAAAGGTCAAGAATAATCGATTAAACGAGTGTACACCCTAATATATACAGGAGATTTGGGGGATTATACATCTTAGAATTTAATTTGAGCACAAAGTATACTACTTTGGCAATTAAAAGTGTAGTGTTAAGTGGACTCAGAATTACTTCATAGTTCCATCTTCCATGCCCGTCTGGCCGCGAACTGCCTGTCTTTCTGTCAGTGCTTTTTAATCAGGTACATGTCGGATTTTTTTTTTGCAAAAGAAAAATGCAAAAATCACTTTTACAAACGCTATGAAATTATATATACTAGTATCCTGGTATATCGCTTCAGTAGTTTTTGTAGGACTTCCATAAACCTAGATAGTCACCCAGATTACATGATTATTAAGTTTTGTAACAATTCCGTATAAAATTTCAGAAATCTGTCTTCTTCTGTAAAGAACGTATCAAATATAACCAAAATTACAAAACATCGGAAAATCACTAAGTCGCCCAATATATATTGTCAAGCTATAAATTAATCCCAATTTGAGCGCCTTAGCTCAATTCGTAAAAATAGTACCATTATGTATGTTTTAGTACCCAACTGAACAATTAAAAAAAAAAAAAAAACAAGTAAAAGCGTGCTAAGTTCGGCCGGGCCGAATCTTATATACCCTCCACCATGGATCGCATTTGTCGAGTTTTTTTCCCGGCATCTCTTCTAAGGCAAAAAAGGATATAAGAAAAGAGTTGCTCTGCTATTAAAACGATATCAAGATATGGTCCGGTTCGGACCACAATTAGATTATATGTTGGAGACCTGTGTAAAATTTCAGCCAATTCGTATTAGAATTGCGCCCATTGGGGCTCACGAAGTAAAATAGAGAGATCGATTTATATGGGAGCTGTATCGGCCTATAGACCGATTCAGACCATAATAAACACGTATGTTAATGGTCATGAGAGAATCCATCGTACAAAATTTCAGGCAAATCGGATAATAATTGCGACCTCTAGAGGCTCAAGAAATCAAGATCCCAGATCGGTTTATATGGCAGCTATATCAGGTTATGAACCGACTTGTACTTTATTTGACATAGTTGTTGAAAGTAACAATAAAAAACGTCTTGCGAAATTTCAGCCAAATCGGATAGAAATTGAGCACTCTAGAAGCTCAAGAAGTCAAGTCCCCAGATCTGTTTATATGACAGCTATATCAGTTATGAACCGATTTGAACCATATTTCGCACAGTTGTTGCATATCATAACAAAATACTACGTGCCAAAATTCATTCCAATCGGATAAGAATTGCGCACTCTAGAGGCTTAAGAAGTCAAGACCCAAGATCGGTTTATATGACAGCTATATAAGATTATCGACCGATTTAAACCATACTTGGCACAGTTGTTGGATATAATAACAAAACACGTCGTGCAAAATTTCATTCCAATCGGATAAGAATTGCGCACTCTAGAGGCTCAAGAAGTCAAGACCCCTGATCGGTTTATATGGCAGCTATATCAGGTTATGAACCGATTTGAACCATATTTGGCACAGTTGTTGGATATAATAACAAAACACGTTGTGCAAAATTACATTCCAATCGGATAAGAATTGCGCACTCTAGAGGCTCAAGAACTCAAGACCCAAGATCGGTTTACATGGCAGCTATATCAGGTTATGGACCGATGTGAACCATACTTGGCACAATTTTTGGGTATCATAACGAAACACGTTGTGCAAAATTTCATCCCAATCGGATAAGAATTGCGCACTCTAGAGGCTCAAGAAGTCAAGACCCAAGATCGGTTTATATGGCAGCTATATCAAAACATGGACCGATATGGCCCATTTGCAATACCAACCGACCTACACTAATAAGAAGTATGTGTGCAAAATTTCAAGCGGCTAGCTTTACTTCTTCGAAAGTTAGCGTGCTTTCGACAGACAGACGGACGGACGGAGGGACGGACGGACGGACGGACGGACGGACGGACGGACGGACGGACGGACAGACAGACGGACATGGCTAGATCGACATAAAATTTCACGACGATCAAGAATATATATACTTTATGGGGTCTCAGACGAATATTTCGAGTAGTTACAATCAGAATGACGAAATTAGTATACCCCCCATCTTATGGTGGAGGGTATAAAAACAAGTAAAAACGTGCTAACAATTTTGGAATTTGAATGAAATAGTCTATGAGCCAATAACTGTGACTATCTCTGAATATATACTGAGATGTACATTTATTTGTATTTTTGTATTATATTGGATTATTAGAGTTCAACGAATCATCGAACAAGACTGAAAGGTATTGTCGATTAACTAATTAATAGATTTATAAGTCTAATCTAATATTTTGTGATTTTTCCTATAAATAATGCTCAAATATGTACAAATATTGGATTTGTGAATAGTGTATCTGGCTTTTTGATCTATCTCTTTGAACTGAAGCAAAAATTTATTTGCTAATTAAATGAAAATTTTCCCAAAGGCCCCAAATGATGAAAAAATTCAGACAAATAACACAATTCGTATGTTTTTAAGCTTTTTATGCATCAAAACGATTAATCGATAATGGCTTTAAACTATTCGATGATTTAAAAGGTCAAGAATAATCGATTAAACGAGTGTACACCCTAATATATACAGGAGATTTGGGGGATTATACATCTTAGAATTTAATTTGAGCACAAAGTATACTACTTTGGCAAGTAAAAGTGTAGTGTTAAGTGGACTCAGAATTACTTCATAGTTCCATCTTCCATGCCCGTCTGGCCGCGAATTGCCTGTCTTTCTGTCAGTGCTTTTTAATCAGGTACATGTCGGATTTTTTTTTGCAAAAGAAAAATGCAAAAATCACTTTTACAAACGCTATGAAATTATATATACTAGTATCCTGGTATATCGCTTCAGTAGTTTTTGTAGGACTTCCATAAACCTAGATAGTCACCCAGTTTATATGATTATTAAGTTTTGTAACAATTCCGTATAAAATTTCAGAAATCTGTCTTCTTCTGTAAAGAACGTATCAAATATAACCAAAATTACAAAACATCGGAAAATCACTAAGTCGCCCAATATATATTGTCAAGCTATAAATTAATCCCAATTTGAGCGCCTTAGCTCAATTCGTAAAAATAGTACCATTTTGTATGTTTTAGTACCCAACTGTACAATTTAAAAAAAAAAAAAAAAAACAAGTAAAAACGTGCTAAGTTCGGCAGGGCCGAATCTTATATACCCTCCACAATGGATCGCATTTGTCGAGTTCTTTTCCCGGCATCTCTTCTTAGGCAAAAAAAGGATATAAGAAAAGATTTGCTCTGCTATTAGAGCGATATCAAGATATGGTCCGGTCTAAACCACAATTAAATTATATGTTGGAGACCTGTGTAAAATGTCAGCCAATTCGAATAAGAATTGCGCCCTTTGTGGGCTCAAGAAGTAAAATAGAGAGATCGATTTATATGGGAGCTGTATCGGGCTATATACCGATTCAGACCATAATAAACACGTATGTTAATGGTCATGAGAGAATCCGTCGTACAAAATTTCAGGCAAATCGGATAATAATTGCGACCTCTAGAGGCTCAAGAAGTCAAGATCCCAGATCGGTTTATATGGCAGCTATATCAGGTTATGAACCGATTTGAATCATATTTGGCACAGTTGTCGGATATCATAACAAAATACTACGTGCCAAAATTCATTCAAATTGGATAAGAATTGCGCCCTCTAGAGGCTCAAGAAGTCAATACCCAAGATCGGTTTATATGGCAGCTATATCAGGTTATGGACCGATTTGAACCATACTTGACACAGTTGATGGATATAATAACAAAACACGTCGTGCAAAATTTCATTCCAATCGGATAAGAATTCCGCACTCTAGAGGCTCAAGAAGTCAAAACCCAAGATCGGTTTATATGGCAGCTATATCAGGTTACAAACCGATTTGAACCATACTTGGCACAGTTGTTGGATATCATAGCAAAACACGTCGTGCAAAAGTGCATTCCAATCGGATAAGAATTGCGCACTCTAGAGGCTCAAGAAGTCAAGACCCAAGATCGGTTTATATGGCAGCTATATCAAAACATGGACCGATATGGCCCATTTGCAATACCAACCGACCTACACTAATAAGAAGTATTTGTGCAAAATTTCAAGCGGCTAGCTTTACTCCTTCGGAAGTTAGCGTGCTTTCGGCAGACAGACGGACGGACGGACATGCCTAGATCGACATAAAATTTCACGACGATCAAGAATATATATACTTTATGGGGTCTCAGACGAATATTTCGAGTAGTTACAATCAGAATGACGAAATTAGTATACCCCCCATCTTATGGTGGAGGGTATAAAAATCTCCTGGTCGTCCAAAATTTATAGTCAAGTTGTAACTCAAGTTAGCTAAATAAAGTACAATTTTGTATGTTTTAATACCTAAATGCAGGAATTAAAAACACATCTTCTTACCGCCCAATATTTACTGTCAAGGTGTAAATGTATCCCAATTTTGAGTGTTTTAGCTCAATTCGTAAAGAATGTACCATTTCGTACGTTTTAGTACCTAAATGTATGATTTCGAATAATCTTCTGGTCACCCAAAATTTATAGTCAAGGAATACTTGTATCTCAATTTTGAGAGTTTAGCACACTTGGTTAGGAAAGCACCATTTTGTACGATTGAGTACTTAAATATACTAATAAAAAAATAACATAGTATTTCAATATATATTTTCGAGGAACCCATTACACCGCAATTAGTACATGTCGTATTTTTGTCAAGACTGTGATAATGTTTGTCAAATTGCTTAATTTTAACAGTCCCGTTCCCTGTCGGAGAATATAAGCTATTTAGAACTATTTGGTACTTTTTGGGTCCAAAATGTACAAAAACTTTGAATAGATCCTTTAGTCACCCATTCCATATTTCCTTCTTGTACCTACATGCCGAATTTTAGACCTCTAGCTCCATCTGTAAAGAAATAACAAATGGTGCCAAAATGAACGCATTGTGAATAGACTATTTAGTCACCCATTATATTTTTCCTAGTTGTACTTGCATGCCAAATTTCAGAGCTCTTGCTCCATCTGAACGGAAAGTAGAAAATGGTACCAAAATTTTCGAATAGTGAAAAAATCATTTAGTCGCCTATCATGTACTCCTAACTTTTACCTACATGCCAAATTTCAGACCTCTAGCTCCATCTGCACAGAAAGTACCAAATGGTACCCATATTTATATAACATTTAGGGATTGTAAAAAGATCAGAGTCACACATCATATTTTTCATAGTTGTACCTGCATACTAAATTTTACACATTAAGTTTCACATTTCCAAAAAGTCTTGTAGTAACCCAATTGCCAAAGTATCATAGTCATTGGTTGCCACAGTGTACATAAGCTCCAAAATACAGAGCTCTAGCTCAATTTACAAATAAAGTACCTAATAGTAGCAATTGCTGTACTAAACGTACGATTTTCCAAAGTTTTTTTATCAGCACTAAAATTTTCGAGACGCTCCTTAATTTTAGCCCAAGAACATAATTCTAGCCCTTTCCGTTCGCTCTGGGTAAATATGTACCATTTAGTACTTTTAGTCCCTAAACGTACGAATATCACAAACTCCTGCCTTATCCCGTGCCTATGACCCAAGATCAACATTTGTGCAAAATTTCATGATTCTAGCTTTAGACGTTTGAGCGGGGCGATGATCAGGCAGTCAGCAATCAGTCAGTCACGCAACTCTTTTATCTTATATATGAAAATCAATTTGTGTTTGTTTGTTTGTATGTTTGTGTGTCCCTTATAGACTCAGAAACGGCTGAACCGATTTTCTTGAAATTTTCACAGATGGTGCTTAATGACCCCGTGGTGAAAATAGGGTACTACTTTTTTTGCTATCTGAAGGGGGGGGCGGACCCTCCCCCTTTCCTTAATTTTCAGAAACGCCAGATCTCGGAGATGAGTGGTGCGATTTAAGCGAAAATTTGTGTGCTCTCATATAGCACCCTAAAAATAAAAATTTGGTATCCAATTTCGGATAGGGTACCTAGGGGAGCTGCCCCACCCTAAAACCTACCAAACATATATTTAGACCAATCACGACTATATGGGACTTAAATGAAAGGTATTTGCGAGAATACGAATCTGATATCCAAATGTGGGACCACGTTTCTGGGGGTCCACCCCTTCCCTAAAACACCCCCAAACTGGACTTATTTACTGACCATGGGAATATGGGGCTTGAATAAATGGTATTTGAATGTAGAATTAGAATCTGATATCCAAATATAGGACCAAGTGTTTGGGGGGCCGCCTCTCACCAAAAACATCCCCCAAAGGATGTCTAGTGGACGTCCCATAACCATAACAACCCCCAAATAGGACGTATTTACTCTCCAAGACAATTTGATGAGTAAAGAGAGTGGAACTAAATATTTTTAGTTTTAAGGGCCAATACCTCAAACCGGACATATTTGCTGACTTTAGCAATAAGGAGTTTAAATGACATTTGAAAACCATTTTGATATCAATTTTTGAGGCCAATGGCACTACGTTTCAAATAAATGATATATAGATATATGAGAATAGACCACGTTGCTGATATATTTTCAGGGCTTAATGTTGAGGGGAACATCTTGGATAATGTTAGAGACCACCGTAGCGCAGAGGTTAGCATGTCCGCCTATGACGCTGAACGCCTGGGATCGAATCCTAGCGAGATCGTCAGAAAAAATTTTCAACGGTGGTTTGTTCCACCTTCTGCTGGCAACATTTATGAGGTACTATTCCATGTAAAACTTCTCTCCCAAGAGGTGTCGCACTGCGGCACGCCGTTTGTACTCGGCTATAAAAAGGAGGCCCCTTATCATTGAGTTTAAAAACTTGAAACGGACTCCACTCATTGATATGTGAGAAGTTTGCCCCTGTTCCTCACTGAAAAGTTCATGAGCAAAATTTGTATTTGCAATGGGGGGACCACCCCAATCCCCAAAACACCCCTAAATTGGGCATATTTACCTACCATCTCAATGTGGAGCTTAAATACAAAGTATTGGGGGGTAGAGCAAGAATTGATACCCATTTTCGTGACCAATTCTCTGGGGGTCTACCCCTTTCCCAAAATACCCCATAAACAGCAATTTTTTACTGACCATCGCAATATGGGGCTCAAATAAAAGTATATAGGACCATGTATTAAGGGCGTCACCCCTTCCCCAAAACACCACCCAAAGGGTTAAAATATTTCGACCATTCCAATATGTGGCTCAAATGAAAGGTATTTGAGATTAGAAAACATATTTGATAACCAATTTCGGGGCCATGTGTTTGGGGGATGCCTCATCGTGTAAACTCCCCTTAAACCAATGGCACTATGGGGTTGAAATAAATGGTATTTGAGAGAAAAGCACTATGCTGAAATTTTTCAGGGCCAAGTATCTGGGGGACCACCTCACCCCCTAAGATATCATGAGAATATCGGGCTGATAAATAAAGTTTTTTAAGAATGAAGTACACCTTACATCCAAACTTAAATTCGTAGACCAATAAAGATCATATGGGATTCAGATAAAGGCACTTATATTGTTAAACTGTTAGTCAAGCGATATACTATTTTCGTAGCATGGTATTTCACTAAAAGCTCATTAATTGGCGAAAAAAATATTCCAATTAAAATTCTGTTTCATATAAAGTAAAAGAAGGCGCAGCGGAGCGGGCCCGGGTAAGCTAGTATACATATAAAGATATACTTACATCCCGGTGATCCGCTTCGCTATCCCCATTTATAAGATTGTGAAGTTTTGTAATAATTGCGTATAAAATTTTAGAAATCTGTCCATTTTCTGTGAAGAAAGAACAAAAAAATGCATCGGAAAATCATTAAGTCGCCAAATAAATATTGTCAATTCGTAAAGAATGTACCATTAATACGTTTTGGTACCTACATGTAAATTTTTTAATAATCTTCTGGTCACTCCAAATTTATAGTCATGGTGTACATGTATTACAATTTTAAGAGATTTAGCTCACTCCGTTAATAAAGCACCATTTTGTAGATTTGCGTACCTAAACATACGAATAAAATTTGTTCTAGTTGCTTTCAAGTTACCAATTACACCACCATTAGTACGTTCTCTTGCACTCTCTTGTATTTTTGTTAAGAATGCGATAATGTTTGTCAAATTGCTTAATTTTAGAAGTCCCCGTTTACTGTAGACGAAGATAAGCTATGTCGTACTATTTTGCACATTTTGGTTCCAAAATGTACGAATTTTTAATGGGTTATTTAGTCACTTATTATATATATCTCCCTTGTACCTACATACCAATTTTCAGATCTCTAGCTCCATCTGTAAAGAAAGTACCAAATGTTACCAATATTGGCACCGAAATTTACTAATTGTAAAAAGTAAAAGCGTGCTAAGTTCGTCCGCGCCGAATCTTGGGAACCTACCACCAAGGATTCTGCTAAAAATGTATACAAAATAAATTTAGTTGAAGGGCATCATTTTATTCTACACCTAGAGAAAAGTTGATACCAAACGTACTCGCTTCAATACCATACGGTATTGATAGCAAAGCAACACCGTATGGTACAACAACAGTACCGGATGGTAAGAATGAAACATAAAATGATTAGTACCGTTTGGTATTATTATTTATTACCGAATTGGTATTTGTTTTAATACCAATCTGTTATTGGTTTTACCACCAGACCGTTAATGGTTTTAGTACCAAACCGTTATTGATTTTTCCACCCATTTATATGGGAGCTTTACCAGACTATAGACCGATTTGGACCTTAAACAGTTGTACGAAGTCATAACATAACAGCATGTGCAAAATTTTAGCTTAATCGGACAAAATTTGCCATATCCACCAAATCTTAACCGATATGGTCCATTTGCAATCCCCAACGACGTACATCAATATCATGTATCTGTGCAAAGCTTCAAACGACTAGCGTTACGTGTTCGACTGCTATCGTGATTTCGACAGACAGACGGACGGACATGGCTAGATCAACTCAGGATGTCGAGACGATCAACAATGTATATACTTTATAGGAACTTGGATCAATATTTCGCGGTGTTACAAACGGAATGACTAGATTAGTATACCCCCATTCTATGGTGGTGGGTATAAAAAAATCATAGTCACCCATCATATTTTTCCCGACATCATATTTTAGACCTCTGTACGAATTTTGAACAGATCATTTAGTCACACATCATATATTTCCTAGTTGTACCTACATGCCAAATTTCAGACCTCTAGCTCCGTTTGTATAGAAATTACCAAACTGTACCAATTGCGGTACTAAACATACGTTTTCTCCCGTTACCAGTACTATTTTTCCATTTTTATACCCTCTACCATAAGATGGGGGGTATACTAATTTCGTCATTCTGTTTGTAACTACTCGAAATATTCGTCTGAGACCCCATAAAGTATATATATTCTTGATCGTCGCGACATTTTATGTCGATCTAGCCATGTCCGTCCGTCTGTCCGTCCGTCTGTCCGTCCGTCGTCCGTCTGTCTGTCGAAAGCACGCTAACATCCGAAGGAGTAAAGCTAGCCGCTTCAAATTTTGCACAAATACTTCTTATTAGTGTAGGTCGGTTGGTATTGTAAATGGGCCCTATCGGTCCATGTTTTGATATAGCTGCCATATAAACCGATCTTGGGTCTTGACTTCTTGAGCCTCTAGCACGACGTGTTTTGTTATGATATCCAACAACTGTGCTAAGTATGGTTTAAATCGGTTCATAATCTGATATAGCTGCCATATAAACAGATCTTGGGTTTTGACTTCTTGAGCCTCTAGCGTGCGCAATTCTTATCCGATCAGAATGAAATTTTGCACGACGTGGTTTGTTATGATACCCAACAACTGTGCCAAGTATGGTTTAAATCGGTTCATAACCTGATTTAGCTGCCATATAAACCGATCTTGGGTCTTGACTTCTTGAGCCTCTAGAGGGCACAATCCTTATCCGATTTGTATGAGTTTTTGCACGAAGTATTTCGTCATGATATCCAACAAGTGTGCCAAGTATGGTTGAAATCGGTCCATAACCTGATATAGCTGTCAAATAAACAGATCTGTGGATTTGACTTCTTGAGCTTCTAGAGGCCGCAATTCCTATCCGATTTGGCTGAAATTTTGCATGACGTATTTTATTTTTACTTTCAACAACTGTGTCAAATAAGATTCAAATCGGTTCATAACCTGATATAGCTGCCATATAAACCGTTCTGGGATCTTAACTTCTTGGCCCCTAGAGGTCGCAATTATTATCCGATATGCCTGAAATTTTGTACGACGGATCCTCTCATGACCATCAACAAACGTGTTTATTATGTTCTGAATCGGTCTATAGCCTGATACAGATCCCATATAAATCGTTCTCTCTATTTTACTTTGTGAGCCCCAATGGGCGCAATTCTTATACGAATTGGCTGAAATTTTACACAGGTCTCCAACATGTAATTTAATTGTGGTTTAGACCGGACCATATCTTGATATCGTTTTAATAGCAGAGCAACTCTTTTCTTATATCCTTTTTAGCCTAAGAAGAGATGCCGGGAAAACAACTCGACAAATGCGATCCATGGTGGAGGGTATATAAGATTCGGCCCGGCCGAACTTAGCACGCTTTTACTTGTTTCTTTTCATCTGACCTGTAAAAAATTCACCCATTTCTTAATTTTTGATACTACTTACTGTAGGTACTAAACATTCAAAAATTTCCAGCAACTTTTATGGTCACCCAACTGAGGTTGCCATAGTGTACCTGTGTTTCAAAATTCGGAGATCTATTTCAATTTACAAAGAAATTACGAAATAGTACCAATTGCGGTACTAAACGTACTATTTCTCCCACTTCGGGTACGATTTTCCTTTTTTTTACCAAAACTTATTTTTTCGAGTCGCTCTTTAATTTGAGTCGAAGAACATAATTCTAGCCCTTTCCGTTCGCGCTGGGCAAATATATACCACTTCGTACTTTTTGGTACTTATTAGTACCTAATCGTACGAATATCACCAAATCTAACCTTATTCCGTGCCTATGATCCGAGATCAACATTTGTGCAAAATTTCATGATCCTAGCTTTAGCCGTTTGGGCTAGACGATTGTCAGTCAGCAATCAGTCAGTCACGCGTCTCCTTTATATATATAGAGACTAGCATAGTCCGTTCGCTGCCCCCGATGGTACAACCCAATGTCAAGGTGTAATTGTATCGCAATTTTAAGAGCTTTATTCTAATCCGTAAAGAAATTTACAGTTTGAAAGTTTTAGTGCCTAATTCACGAATTTAAAAAGAAACTTTTAGTCGTCCGATATATACAGGCAAGGTTGAACTGTCAACCCGCAAAGAAAGTACTATTTTGTACATTTTAGTACCTTTATGTAGGAAAAAACTTTCTAGTTGCCCTTTCAGTATCCCAAAATTTCCGATTCTAGCTCAATCCGTATAGTACCTATAATAGCAATTCATGTGGAGGCCATCGTAGCGCAGAGGTTAACATATCCACCAATGAAGGTGAACGCCTAGGTTCGAATCCTGGCTAGACCATCAGAAAAAAATTTCAGCGTTGGTTTTCCACTCTAAATGTTGGTAACATTTGTGAAGTACTATGCCATGTAAAACTTCTCTCCAGAGAGGTGTCGCACTGCGGCACGCCTTTCGGACTCGGCTTTTGAAACTTGAATCGGACTGCACTCATTGATATGTGAGAAGTTTGTCATTCCCCTAAGCAACAGGCCTTAGTGGAATGTTCATGGGCAAAATTTGCAATAGTACTTAATGTACCTTTCCCATTTTCCGTATGTTTTTTTCTACCCTTTTGTTAAAGATGTCTTTGTGCTATTGTCGATTAAGGTAAATCATAATATCCTATTTATTACCTAAAGGTACGAATTTCAGAAAACTCTTCTAGTGCCCAATATATACTGACAACGAGGAAAAGTATCCTGATTATGAGAGCGTTACCTCTGTCCGTTAAGAAAGTACCATTTTGTACGTTTTAGTATCTAAATGTGCGAATTAAAAAAATCTTCTAGTCTTCTAAGATGTAATTGTTTCGCAAGTTTGATAGCTTTAGTTCAAACAGTTGCGAATGTACCATTCTGTACGTTTTAGTACCAAAATGTAGGAATTAAAAAAAAATCTTCTAGTCGCCCTTTTTATGCTCTCATGGTGTATCTGCATTCCAAATTTCGGAGCTTTAAATTAATCTGTAAAGGAAGTACCAAATAGTACCAATTACAGTACTTTATGTACGTTTTCTTCCACTTCTGATACGATTACAGTATTTGGTACAACCTATCGTGTTTTTTATACCCTCCACCATAAGGGGGTATACTAATATCGTCATTCTGTTTGTAACTACTCGAGATATTCGTCTGAGACTCCATAAAGTATATATATGCTTGATCGTCGCGACATTTTATGTCGATCTAGCCATGTCCGTCCGTCTGTCCGTCCGTCTGTCGAAAGCACGCTAACTTCCGAAGGAGTAAAGCTAGCCTCTTGAAATTTTGCACAAATACTTCTTATTAGTGTAGGTCGGTTGGTATTGTAAATGGGCCATATCGGTCCATGTTTTGATATAGCTGCCATGTATGGTTCAAATCGGTCCATAACCTAATATAGCTGCCATATAAACCGATCTTGGGTCTTGACTTCTAGAGCCTCTAGAGTGCGCAATTCTTATCCCATTGGAATGAAATTTTGCACGACGTGTTTTGTTATGATATCCAACAACTGTGCCAAGTATGCTACAAATCGGTTCATAACCTGATATAGCTGCCATATAAACCGATCTGAGATCTTCACTTCTTGAGCCTCTAGAGGTCGCAATTATTATCCGATTTGCCTGAAATTATGTACTACGGATCCTCTCATGACCATCAACATACGTGTTTATTATGATCTGAATCGGTCTTTAGCCCGATACAGCTCCCATATAAATCGATCTCTATATTTTAATTCTTGAGCACCTTTATGGCCAAATGCCCAAAAACTCACTTGCCATAGTGCACCTAAGTTTCAAAAATCATAGCTCTAGCTCAATTAACAAAAGAAAGTATCAAATAGTACCAATTGCGGTACTAATCGTACTATTGGGTTGCCTAAAAAGTAATTGCGGATATTTTAAAAGAAAGTAAATGCATTTTTAATAACACTTAGAATGAACTTTAATCAAATATATAATTGCCATTTTGTTCGATAACCTTTTGCCATCTTCCTGGCAAATTTGGTACCCATATTACTTTTTTTCTAAAGCAAGCTAAAAGTAACAGCTGATAACTGACAGAAGAAAGAATGCAATTACAGAGTCACAAGCCGTTGAAAAAATTTGTCAACGCTGACTATATTACTACTATATTACCGACAATTACTTTTTGGGCAACCCAATATTTCTCTGACTTCTGGTACGATTTTACCAAAAATTTTTCTTCAATCCTTATGTTTTCGAGATGATTTTTAATTTGAGCCCACAATCACAATTCTAGCTCTTTTTGGATCGTTTTAGTACCGAAACGTACGAATATCACCAAATCCCGTCTTATCCCATGCCTACGATCCAACACCAATAATCTTGCAAAATTTCGTGATGCTAGCTTTAGCCGTTTGGGCTAAAGTCAGTCAGCAATCAGTCAGGCACGCGTCTCTTTTAAATATATTTACTAGCATCCCGGTGGTCCGCTTCGCTACACCCGTTTTAATACAGGACTTCCGAAATTTTAGGTAAATACTTAGTTTATAATATTAAATTATGATGTTTTGTCTGTTTGCCCTTTGTATTTTGGTCTTACAATCTTATTTAGATTCCATTGCAGTATATTGTCCGACTATAAACCATTTCGTGCAATGCTTTCTATCCAAAGAATAGCACAGCAAAAATTAAAAAAGCAAAGTATTTGACTGGCTTTCTGTATCGCGGTTTCTGATCCGCCAGTATCATCATCAGCAAAAGTTTGTCAAATTAATCACTGTGCTTTGCATACCAACCCGTTTAGAGTTGGTTGCAAAGCACACATCGCTTTGTTTTTTGGTCTTAAAATCTTATTTAGATTCCATTGCAGGATATTTTTTATGCCAATAAAAATATCTTCTAGTTGCCCAATATATTCTTTCAAAGTACCAATTACACCACAGTTAGAACGTTTCCTTCCACATGTCGCATTTTTGTCAAGACTGCGATAATGTTTGTCACATTTCTTAATTATAGCAGTCCCCAATAGCTGTAAGCGAAGATAAGCAATTTCATACTATTTTGCACTTGGTACCAAATTGTACGAATTTTTAACGGATCATTTATTCACCCATTATATATTTCCTTCTTGTACCTATTGTACATGCCAAATTTCATACCACTAGCTCCATCTGTAACGAAGTACCAATTGATACCAAAGTAATTGAATTTGAAATTTCGTACCTTTTTGTTACTTTTTTTAGTACCTACATGTACAAGTTTCCAAAAACTTTTATTGTCACCGAACTGAGCTTGCCATGGTGTACCTATGTTCCAAATTTACAAAGAAGGTATCAAGTGCGGTACTAAACGTACTATTTCTCACTTCCGGTACGATTTTCAATTTTTTTTTCAGGTTACTCTTTAATTTGAGTGAGTCCAAGGATATAATTCTAGCCCTTTCCGTTCGCGCTTGGCATATATGTACCACTTTGTACTTTATTTATTATTCTTAAGTCTATAGATACATATATCCTTACAGACTAATATAAACATAAATATATACAAAAACATTGATATTTAACTAGGATTTAAGTATAGTTGGTCTTGAACTAACGTTAATTGAACAATTTTTAATAACACAAGGCAAATCATTTATAAACAGATTAAAAAGAATTGGACCTTGATGGCTGCCCTGTGGAACACCGGGTTTTAGAATAATTGACTTTGAAAAAGTACCTGAACCTACGCGGCGGTGATCAGTCAGTCAGCAATCAGTGAGTCACGCAACTCTTTTATATATATAGATACACATATATCGCTTGATTTTTGGTGTGGAGTGGTGTATTACCTATCTAAAAATCCCTGTTAAATGTCATCTAAATCGGTTCAGATTCAGATATAGCTCCCATATATTTATCGCTCAACTTTACACTTATAAGGCCGTAGTAGCTACAACTTTCAATCCTCGCGAATTTTGGCAACGATTGTTTTATTAGAAGTCTTCACACCTCTGGTCAGAATCTGTTTAGATCCGCATATGGCTACCATCCATATGTATCGCCCGATTTAAACTAACATGGTTGTAACTACATTATTCGACCGATATTTAGTTGAACAATTTAAAGTACTTTTTGTGTTTATCATTAATGTAACGCTATTAATTAAATTCTTTTTTTTAAGTTTTCTTGTTACAATCAAGATATATATGGTCGTGATCCTGACCATAACGTTATAACAACTGCTTCTGTTTCCCGTCACTCCTCTTCCTCTGTCACTAAACCATTACAGTCTGTCATTAAGTTAACAGCTCTTGATATAACTGTGTAAAGCTCCTCTTGAAATATCTTTGTAGTTTTTTTGTAAGTCTTCTTGTTCTTCAAAAAGTTAAAGTTCTGTGTGAGTAATTTCAAAATGGGAACTAAGTAGTGATATTTTTAAGAAGTAAATTCCTCTCGCCATTCACCTCGCTGATGCATGACACCTGGTGGTCGAATCTTGAATGTATGATCTGGGTCTCCACCAAGAAATATTATCAAAAGTTCAATTAATTCTCAAAAGTCCCTTCTTGTAATTTTTTTTTTGCTTATTTAAGTAGGTGAAATTCCATCAGTCTCTCAATATCTGCGGCAGTAACACTGGATAAAGTTTTTGAGCAGCTGTATTTTGTCAGGATTTTTTTGAATTTCTGGTTGTATACGTGACCTATCCCCTAAATAAATCTTTTAAATCCAATTCAAAAACGTGGTGGCGACATTGGAAAAGCAATAGGTCACGATTACGTTTCTGCTCAAGGAGGACGGCAAATCCCTAAAGAAAGTAACATTTTAAAAGTTTTAGTGCCTAAATGTACACATTTCAAAAAATCTACCGCCAAGATGTACATGTATTAGTCAGTAATAAAACTGTAGATCAGCCCGTAATGAAAGTACCATTTTGAATGCTTTAGTTCCGAAATGTACGATTATCAAAAAAATCTTCTAGTCGCCTAATATATACTGTCAAGTTGTAACTGTATTCCAAATTTCATAGGTTGAGCTCAATCAAAAACAACGGACCATTTTGTTCGCTTTAGTACTATAATTGATGAATTAAAAAAAAAATTTAAGGTTCAGAATATATATTGTCAAGTTGTACCTGTAGCCTTAACTTCAGACCTCTGAGCCAGTCTGTAAGAAAGCACAATTGTGTACGTTGTAGTACCAAAATGTATTAATATCAAAAAAATCTTCTAGTCGCCCGGTACAAACCTGTATCCCAAATGTCAGAGCTGTAGCTCAGTCCGTAATGAAAGTACCATTTTGAACGTTTTAGTACCAAAATGCATAATTATCAAAAAGGTCTTCTGGTTGTCCGATAAATTCTGCCGGGATGTAACTGTATTCCAATTTTGAGAGCTGTACATATAGCAAGAAACATTTTATACTTTTCAGTACCAAAATGTAGGTATTAAAAACAAGTAAAAGCGTGCTAAGTTCGGCCGGGCCGAATCTTATATACCCTCCGCCATGGATCGCATTTGTCGAGTTGTTTTCCAGGCATCTCTTCTTAGGCTAAAAAGGATATAAGAAAAGAGTTGCTCTGCTATTAGAGCGATATCAAGATATGGTCCGGTTCGGACCACAATTAAATTATATGTTGGAGACCTGTGTAAAATTTCAGCCAATTCGTATAAGAATTGCGCCCATTGGGGCTCACGAAGTAAAATAGAGAGAACGATTTATATGGGATCTGTATCGGGCTATAGATTGATTCAGACCATAATAAACACGTTTGTTGATGGTCATGAGAGGATCCGTCGTACAAAATTTCAGGCATATCGGATAATAATTGCGACCTCTAGGGGTCAAGAAGTCAAGGTCCCAGATCCGTTTATATGGCAGCTATATCAGGTTATGAACCGATTTGAACCTTATTTGACACAGTTGTTGAAAGTAAAAATAAAATACGTCATGCAAAATTTCAGCCAAATCGGATAGGAATTGCGCCCTCTAGAAGCTCAAGAAGTCAAATCCCCAGATCTGTTTATGTGACAGCTATATCAGATTATGGACCGATATCAACCATACTAGGCACAGTTGTTGGATATCATAACGAAATACTTCGTGCAAAAATTCATTCAAATCGGATAAGAATTGTGCCCTCTAGAGGCTCAAGAAGTCAAGACAAAAGATCGGTTTATATGGCAGCTGTATCAGGTTATGGACCGATTTAAACCATACTTAGCACAGTTGTTAGATATCATAACAAAATACGTCGCGCAAAATTTCAATTTCATTTTCCAATTGGAGAAGAATAGCGCACTCTAGAGGCTCAAGAAGTCAAGACCCAAGATCGGTTTATATGGCAGCTATATCAGGTTATGGACCGATTTTAACCATACTTGGCACACTTGTTGGATATCATAACAAACCACGTCGTGCACAATTTCATTCTGATCGGATAAGAATTGCGCACGCTAGAGGCTCAAGAAATCAAGACCCAAGATCGGTTTATATGGCAGCTATATCAGGTTATGGACCGATTTAAACCATACTTGGCACAGTTGTTGGATATCATAACAAAACACGTCGTGCAAAATTTCATTCTGATCGGATAAGAATTACGCACGCTAGAGGCTCAAGAAGTCAAGACCCAAGATCGGTTTATATGGCAGCTATATCAAAACATGGACCGATAGGGCCCATTTACAATACCAACCGACCTACACTAATAAGAAGTATTTGTGCAAAATTTTAAGCGACATAAAATGTCGCGACGATCAAGAATATATATACTTTATGGGGTCTCAGACGAATATTTCGAGTAGTTAGAAACAGAATGACGAAATTAGTATACCCCCATCTTATGGTGGAGGGTATAAAAATCGTCTAGTCTGTTAATAAATACCGCCAAGGAGTGCCTGTAGCCTAAAGTCTGAAAAGAAACTATTATTTTGTATGGCTTGGTACCAAAATGTACGAATAACCAATATTTTAGTCGCCCGGTACACACTGCCAAGATGTACCTGTATCCCAAATTTCAGAACTATAGCTCAATCTGTAAGGAAGTACCATTTTGTGCGTTTTGGTACCTAAACGTATGAATATCAAAAAACAAATAATTCTAATCACCCGCTACATGCTGCCAAGATGCACCTGTATCCCAAATTTCATAGCTGTAGCTCAATCTACAAAGAAAGTACCAAATAGTACCAATTGCAGCACTAAAGTGCGTTTTCTTTCACTACTGGTAGCATTTCATATTTGGTACAACTTATCGTCTTTTTGTGAAGGCTGTGCTCATTTTTACCAAATTGTTTAATTTTACCCGTCTGCGTTCATTGTAAAAGTAAATACGCTATTTCGTACTATTTAGTACTAAAGGGTGATTTTTTTGAGGTTAGGATTTTCATGCATTAGTATTTGACAGATCACGTGGGATTTCAGACATGGTGTCAAAGAGAAAGATGCTCAGTATGCTTTGACATTTCATCATGAATAGACTTACTAACGAGCAACGCTTGCAAATCATTGAATTTTATTACCAAAATCAGTGTTCGGTTCGAAATGTGTTTCGCGCTTTACGTCCGATTTATGGTCTACATAATCGACCAAGTGAGCAAACAATTAATGCGATTGTGACCAAGTTTCGCACTCAGTTTACTTTATTGGACATTAAACCAACCACACGAATGCGTACAGTGCGTACAGAAGAGAATATTGCGTCTGTTTCTGAGAGTGTTGCTGAAGACCGTGAAATGTCGATTCGTCGCCGTTCGCAGCAATTGGGTTTGTGTTATTCGACCACATGGAAGATTTTACGCAAAGATCTTGGTGTAAAACCGTATAAAATACAGCTCGTGCAAGAACTGAAGCCGAACGATCTGCCACAACGTCGAATTTTCAGTGAATGGGCCCTAGAAAAGTTGGCAGAAAATCCGCTTTTTTATCGACAAATTTTGTTCAGCGATGAGGCTCATTTCTGGTTGAATGGCTACGTAAATAAGCAAAATTGCCGCATTTGGAGTGAAGAGCAACCAGAACCCGTTCAAGAACTGCCCATGAATCCCGAAAAATGCACTGTTTGGTGTGGTTTGTACGCTGGTGGAATCATTGGACCGTATTTTTTCAAAGATGCTGTTGGACGCAACGTTACGGTGAATGGCGATCGCTATCGTTCGATGCTAACAAACTTTTTGTTGCCAAAAATGGAAGAACTGAACTTGGTTGACATGTGGTTTCAACAAGATGGCGCTACATGCCACACAGCTCGCGATTCTATGGCCATTTTGAGGGAAAACTTCGGAGAACAATTCATCTCAAGAAATGGACCGGTAAGTTGGCCACCAAGATCATGCGATTTGACGCCTTTAGACTATTTTTTGTGGGGCTACGTCAAGTCTAAAGTCTACAGAAATAAGCCAGCAACTATTCCAGCTTTGGAAGACAACATTTCCGAAGAAATTCGGGCTATTCCGGCCGAAATGCTCGAAAAAGTTGCCCAAAATTGGACTTTCCGAATGGACCACCTAAGACGCAGCCGCGGTCAACATTTAAATGAAATTATCTTCAAAAAGTAAATGTCATGGACCAATCTAACGTTTCAAATAAAGAACCGATGAGATTTTGCAAATTTTATGCGTTTTTTTTAAAAAAAAAGTTATCAAGCTCTTAACAAATCACTCTTTATTTATTACCAAAATTTACGATTTGTGAAAAAATCACTTGGCAGAATCACAAATTTCCATCAACATTCCTTTTAGGAACAGGTGCTCAGTGAATGCAGTCCGATTTAAGTTTTTAAGTTCAATGATAAGGAGCCTCTTTTTAATGCCGAATCCGAATGGCGTTTCGCATATCGACACCACTTAAAAAGAAGTTTTAACATGGCAGGATACCTCACAAATGAAGAGAGTATTAGTAGATCCCTATACTAATACTCTCACCATTTGTGAGGTATCCTGTTAAAACTTCTCTATTAAGTGGTGTCGCTATGCGGCACGCCACCACCGCTTAAAACTTTTGTGATGCTCACGCCGGGTCAAAAGCTGACATGCTAACCTCTGCGCCACGGTGGCCTCCATTTCTATCTACACCCCATTATTCGCAACAACAATCATTTAAGCCAAATTTCGAAGTTCTAGCTCTACCCGTTTGCCCTTTTTTTCGGACGGCCTTTAATTTGAGCCCAAAATCATTATTTTAGCCCTATCCGATTGCGCTGGTTTAACAGTCGCCAGTTTCGTACTTTCGTATTGATACTTTTAAGTACCTTAACCAGTGATGGCCAAATTGAAAATGAGATTGTACGCGTGATTTACTCTCCATATCTCTCTTTAAATGAAAATTCATTTATCCAACAAAAAGATTGAAGTTTTTTAAAAGAGAATATAATATGAAACAAAATTATTAATCAGAAAAAAACATTGTTTTTAAAATGAAAACACCGCATTGACCTGATAAAGTCCTTCGTCCTACTTCGGGAATTTAGAATGATATCATTCGGAAAGCCGATATTGAACGATGAGGAAATAATCAACACTCTTGATGGTACAGAAGAAGAAAATTGGCACAAATTAATAAATTATCTCGAAATGAGCTATAAATATAGGCAACTTTTAATAAATGAATTCAATTAAATAAGCAAATGCTTATATAATGCGACAGACGTATTTTACATTGTCGCTAAGTTATAAAATTACTTCTTAGAATTGTAAAAAAAGAAATGTATTTTTATGAAAATATTCAATAAAGAAGTTTACTACTAAAAAAAAAAGTCCTTCGTCGGCAAGGGATGTCGCCTCAGTGTACAACAACAACTAAATAGTTAAACTGCATATATACATTTTGTGTACCTAAATCCACGAATATCAAAAAATTCTTGTAGTCGACTAATGTACATAATCAAGGTGTAACTGTATCCCAATTTCAAGAGCTTTAGCTCAATTCGTAAAGAGGAAACTACTTTGAACTTTTTAGTAACTTAGTGATCGAATTTCAAAAATATTTTCTAGTCACTCAATATTTGCTATCAAGGTGTATTTAAATCGCAAATTTCAGAGCTCCTGCTCAATCCGTAAAGAAATACCAAAATGTAAAAATTTCAAAAAAAAATCTTTTTGTCTGATATATGCTGTCAAGGTGTACCAGCATCCAAAGTCAAGGAGCTCTAGGTCAATCCATAAAAAAATTTTCGATTTTGCACGTTGTAGTACCAAAGTGTTCGAATTTCAAAAAAAATCTTCCAGTTGACACAAAGTGTCCCTGTATCCCAAATTTCAGAGCTATAGCTAAAATTGCAAAGAAAATACCATTTTGTACGGTTTAGTAGCTAAATGTACGAATTTCGAAAACAAATCTTCTAGTCGTGTACGATTAGTGAATAGATCATTTAGTCATCCATCAATTATATCCTTATTGTACCTACACAAAAAAAATATCACAAAAATTTTTTCAATTTAAAATTAAAATAAAAATGTGTTTAATTAAAAAATTAATTGGTTCCATAATTTTTTAATATATTTTTTAGTTACAGTCGTTATTGAAATTTAGGCAATTTTCAAATAAAAATTAATAGAATCAATGGGAATTTATTTAACATAGTTGGTAGAGTTGTGATGAGTGAGAATTTGCCGTAGTCGTTATTGTGCCTGAGTATATGGTATTTTCCATAGAGCCCACTTCGGGTGTCTCTGGAGTGTTGTAGAAAGTCAGAGTTGTAGAATTCTCGACAAATGGTCGCGTTGTAGATGCCTCCAATGTTCAGGATGCCAAGTGATTTAAAAAGATTTTGATCCCTTGGTGTGTTTTGATTGGTTTGTCTGGTTGGATTTTTGTATAGAATTTTTTATATATACTTATATACTTTTGGAGCAGCCTACATTGCTTTGGTTTGCCCCAAGCTGTGATTCCATGTCGTAATTGTGATTCGTCCAGAGAGATGTAGGCTTGATTTTAGACATAATATCGTCAGCAGTTGCTTAGAAGGTATAGAGCAAACATGGTCCTTCGTAGTTTTTGAGTAAGTTCTTCGATGTGAACTTTCCACTTGAAATTATGATCTAAATGCACACCCAAACATTTATTTGTATCAACTAGTTCAATCTTTGTTGTACAATAATCGTTATCGTTATCTCAATATCTGAATGAGAAATGTGTCGAGGCCTAACGTGCATTATTTTTGTTTTGTTGGAGTCTATTATAAGGCCATTGTCGTGGCACCGTCTACAGATTGCATTAAACTTATATTGCATAACTTTTTCTGCCTCTTTTACGTCTTTGTGTGAAACGACTATAGCAGTCTCGTCAGCATTCGCTATTATTCAGTTTGGACATGGGTTCTTGAGAGAAACTTTTTCATCTTACTGGCATCATTAACGCTAACCACGTGGTTGCAGAAAAGCTTCCAGGAGGCACGATTTACCGCTCTGAAAATCTTATTATATTCCTTGAGCCGTGTGTAATACTCATACCAATAAACTTTCGCTTTTTTACGTCGTGATCTGTAATAAAGTCTGCGGACCTCTTCCCTAATACTTCGAATCTCCCAGGTCATCTTGGGCTGATTTTCTTTCTCGAAGAGGAAAACGATTTTCGAAAGACCCCACTAGTGCAGTCGTAATCCTGTTGATATTGTCATCATTACCAGGGCTTAGCCCCGAAGATGCATTGCTATTCTTGGGTCAAAGAGACCCAAATATTACAGCTCAAACCGATAGTAAAAGAAGTACCATTTGTTCTTATTAGAACCAAAATATACAAATCTAAAAAAGTCTTCGGGTAGCCCAATATATGCTTTTAAGATGTCTCTATATTCATATCTTGAAAGCCGCAGCTCAATCTGCAAAGAAAGAACCAAATAGTGCCAATTACAGAACTTTATTTAAATGTTGGTACCTTTTCCACTTATTGGTACCAAATGTTTCCAATTATTGAAAAAAAAAAATCATTTAATCCGAAAGATGGTACCAAATGCGGCACCAAACGTACGTTTTCGCTTGTTTGCAGAACTATGTTCCTTATTTGTTCTTTCTAGTGACTTTTCTTCGCAACAGTTGTCATTAAAGTTAGTTCATGGAAATCTAGCTTAATCCAATCGCCCTATGCGTAGTCAATCTTCAAAAAACTTCAAACTTCGTAAATTGTTTCCCATTTTGATACCTTAATGTACAAATGTTAAAAACGCATAACGTCTCCTCATTTAGGTTGCCCCAGTGGAGCAAGGTTCCAAAATTCAGAGCTCTACCTCAATCCGTAAGGAAAGTACCATATGGTATCAATTGCGGTACTAAACGTACGCTTTCTTCCGTTTCAACTACTAATTTTCAAGTTTATTCTTTCCACCCTTATTATTTCTCAACAGATTTATTTTTTGTCAAGTTTCGAAGTTCTACCTCAACCCTATCGTGCTATGCAAAGTAAACCCAATACGTACCTGTCTGGTACTTTTTTAGTACCTAAATATACAAGTTTCTAAAAACTCATCCATTCACCTTTAACGTTCCTATGTTTCAAAATTCAAGGCTCTAGCTCAATTTACAAACAAAGTACCAAATAGTACTATTTATCCCTATTTTTATTCCAAATTTAATTTTTTCGTAACACTTCTTAATTTGTGCGCTAATATTTTTTCATAATTCTTATTCCTTCGTTCGTCCCGGCCAAACTGTCGCCATTTTCGCACTATTTGGTACCATTTAGTACCTAAATGTACGAATATCTATCTTTAGCCGTTTGGGATGGTCAATCACAACACTCTTTTATAAATAGAGATTTAGGGTTTTTTTTTAAGAGCTATAGTAAAGTTTATTAAAAAACAAACAAAAAATCAGAAAAATGCTTGAATCTTCATTTGAATCAATAATACGGTCCATATAGTTTAATGTTTGAAGACTATTTCATGCAAATTTTGACCGTGACTACGCCTAAATGGTTAATCCGCTTTGTCCACTTTTGGCATACTCTTTCCAAGATCTCGGCCGGTATCTCAATGCTGTCTTCCAATGCGTCAATTAAAGCAGGCTTGTCTGTATAGACAAGAGCTTTAACATAACCCCATAAAAATTAGCCTAAAGTCGATAAAGATAAAAGCATGATCTAGACGGCCAATTGACCGGTCCCGTACGTGAAATAAAAAGTTCTCCATTGTTACTACAAGTCCAGCTCTTGCATTTTGGGCAAAACCAAGATGGTTATCATCTCAAGATAACGCTCACCATTCACAGTAACGTTACGATTCGCATCATCTTTTAAGAAGTACCATCCAATGATGCCACCAGCCCATAAACCGCACCAAACTGTGACTTTTCTGGATGCTTTTGTAGCTTTTGCAATGCTTCTTACAGATATTCACTCCAAAACCGTCAATTCTGCTTATTTACGTACCCATTATGCCAAAAATGAGCTTCGTCGAAAAATGGAAGAACAGAGTACGCATTTTGATATTAAAATTCAATTATTTGCAAGCGTTGTTCGTTTGTAGGACAATTCATGGCTAAATTATAGACCAAAATGAAGAGGTTTGACAATGAAACAACACAAACGTGCGTGAGCTGTTTAAACCAAAAAGATATAAGCTAAAAAAATAACCCATTATATACAACTAGCAGAACTGGACCCGCTCCGCTGCGCCTTCTTTTACTTTATTTGGAAAAAATTATCCTTTGAATATTTATTTTCGACAATTAAAGAGCTTTTAGTGAAATACCACGCTACAAAAATTATATATGTATATCGCAAAAGCATAACAATATAAATGCCTTTATCTGAAACCCATATGATCTTTACTGGTCTATGAATTCGCTCGGAGGGTTTAGAGTCATTAACGTTTGGGTGTAGATATACTCCATCATTAAAAGTCTTTATTTCAGCTCGATATTGTCATGATGTCCGATTTAGGTTTTTTGTGGGGGTGAGGTGGTCCCTTAGACTCTTGACCCAGAATATAATATCAGTATCGTTCTCTTCTCTCAAACACCATTTATTTATTTAAACCCCATATTGCCATTGACCTCAAAATTAGATATCAAATTCGTTTTCTAATCTCAAATGTTGATATCAGATTTGTGGTCTACTCCCAAATACCTTTTATTTGAGCCCCATATTTCTATAGTCAGCAAACATAACCGGTTTCAGGTATGTTTTGGGGGATGGGTCGGACGTTCAGTGACTTGGCTCCGAAAATATATATCAAATTCGTGTATATATATACAGCCCCATATTGGATTGGTCAGCAAATACGTCCTATATGGGTGGTGTTATGGGGGTGGGGTGGCCCCATACACACTTTTTCCCGAATATTGATATCAGATTCGTGCTTTTCTCCCAAAGACCTTCCATTTGAGCCCCATATTGCTATTGAAGGGGCGCCACCATACACTTGGTCCCACATTTGGATATCATATACGTTTTCTACACTTAAATACCTTTTAGTTGAGCCCCATATTGCCATGATCAGTAAATAAGTCCTGCTTGGGGGGTGTTTTCGGGAGGGGTGCACCCCCAGAAACTTGGTCCCACTTTTAGATACCACATTCGTATTCTACTCGCAAATAACTCTCATTTGAGTCCCATATTGCCACGGTCGGGAAACATGTCCGATTTAGGGGTGTTTTGGAGGTTGGGGTGGTCCCCCAAACACTAAGTCCGACAATTGGATATCAGATACGTTTTCTACTCTTAAATACCTTTCATATAAGTCCCATATTGTCATGATTGGTGTATATATATGTTTGGTAGATTTTTGGGGTGTGGCTGCCCCCATATGTACCCCATCCGAAATTTGGATACTAATATTGTTTCTTTATGTTACTCTAAGAAAGCGCACAAAATTTCGCTTAAATCGCATCACCCATTACCGAGATCCGAAATTTAGGGGGGGGAGGGTCCGCTCCCCCACCAGATGTCAAAAAATGTAGTACCCCATTTTCACCACGGGATCATTATGCACCATCTGTGAAAATTTCTAGAAAATCGTTTCAGCCGTTTTGGAGTCTATAAGGAACACACAAACAAACATACAAGCACAAATTGATTTTTATATATAAGAAGATATTTATAGCACTAACTAGAAAATTTTTCTTCCAGAATATACAAATATATTTTTTATTGCGCTATTTACCTGTGAAATGATTTTGAAAATGTACAGTCTCGGCTTTGAAGGGTATTTTGTATCCTTGTTTAATCGTTTTGACTGCTTCGTCGTGATAGGCAGCATTACCGAAATGGTATTAACAGGCAGTGAATTGATGGCACCCTTAGGAGTATCAGTTTTGCGTTGCGTGCGTTTGCTTCGGGTGTTCAAAGTAACAAAGTAAGTAAATTTAATAAATTTAAATCACACCAGTGTACGAGTGATCCAGCGACAGGGGTCAAAGTTATAGCTATACCAACATATTGGTTTTTTAAAACAACTTTCAATTTCCACTTGGCTTAATTTTGACTTAGCTCCCAAAATAAGTTTTGCACGCCTTTTTTTGCAGCAAAGCGATGATCGCATTTATCTTTAATTTGTTTAAAAGTCAAAAGGTGACAGTTTTTCTCATTCAGTTTTCCTGCAGCAGAATTGGCTCTTAAGTGTAAATTTAATCACATATTTTTTGTTACTTTTTATGTGAATATATGAGTAAGAAAATCAGTTTTTTTAATACACACAAAGGGTTCAACATATTGGGTTGCCCAAAAAGTAATTGCGGATTTTTAAAAGAAAGTAAATGCACTTTTAATAAAACTTAGAATATACTTTTTTACACTTTTTTTCTAAAGCAAGCTAAAAGTAACAGCTGATAACTGACAGAAGAAAGAATGCAATTACAGAGTCACAAGCTGTGAAAAAATTTGTCAACGCCGACTATATGAAAAATCCGCAATTACTTTTTGGGCAACCCAATATATGTGATAGACAACTGAAACAAGACTTATTTTTGTATTTATTTTTTGTGGCTGGTAAAGAAAAAAATGTTAGTGGAAATGGTTATAGTTTTCGAAAGATTGTTGGCGGTTAAATGAAATTCGAACTTATACGATTGGCCGTTAAAAAAGTAATTTGTGTAGAAAACTTTAAGGAAATTTACTATTTTGTTAATTTTTGACAGAAATAACAAATTCGCATTTAAACGATTGTCAGGTAAATCAAAACTACTAACTTTATTGAAGAACACAAACTTTGTAAAATTTTACCAAGAAACCCACCTTTTTAGTGTCTGCGACACATATTGAAATAATATGACGGGGACGCCTAAACATATTTAAAAAAATTGTCGTTCATGCTTTTTTGAGATAGTCTTAGTTACAATTGAAAATTTTGCCATTAACGATGCTTATTGGGTCATAGAGTAAAGGTGTGATTTACTATAGTCTGAGGGGTTCTTTGAGATCCAGTGGACAACTTTCACTTTACTTCCCTTTCAAATATACTTACTTTATTTCCTTTACAGATATTGGCATTCACTTTCTAATTTAGTAGCTTCTCTATTGAACTCCATTCAGTCGATTGCATCTTTATTGCTGTTGCTCTTCCTGTTTATTGTCATTTTTGGTTTGCTCGGCATGCAAGTGTTTGGCGGTCGTTTTACATTTAAACCAGAAGAGGAAAAACCCCGCTCCAACTTCGACAGCTTCTATCAAAGTTTACTAACTGTCTTCCAGGTTAGTATTTCATACATTAATTCTTGGCTTACTCTAACAGAAATCCAAAGATACTGACAGGTGAAGATTGGAATGTTGTTATGTACGACGGAATTCGCGCTTATGGAGGTGTTTTCTCTATTGGGATACTCGCCTGTGTATATTATATAATTTTATTCATATGCGGCAACTACATTCTGTTAAACGTTTTCTTGGCCATCGCTGTGGACAACTTGGCAGATGCTGACTCCTTATCCGCCGTAGACAAGGAAGAGGAGGAACAGCCACAGGAGAATATGGATATTTGCCAAAATAAATCCCATACTCCGAGCATTGAAGATGGCGAATATGCCGAAACTGACCAAGAACAATACAAGATGTAGGAATTCTTTTGTTTGCTGTTGATTTTGAATATCGTTATATATTATTAATTTCAGAGATTCCGAAATGGATTTTGAGAGGTACATAAATGAAGATTCATACGAGGAGGGAGACGGTAAGTACTACCTACGTGCTTAAATTTTCAAAACCTATCACGTACACGACATTGCATTAAAACACATTTCATCCTTTAATTTATGTCTTACGAAAACTTAAAATTAAAGGAGATATAGAAATCAATCTTGCTGGTGCAAGCGATATGCCACCTAGGGTCTCTTCACTTCCTCGTCGGATGACTAATGCAAACATTAATGAACAAAAAAAATTAATCCCTGAGGGAAGCGCGTTTTTCATTTTTGGCCAAAACAACAGGTAACCGTTAGTTAAATCTTCACTACGGAGTTATTGTTGGATATTTGTATATATAGATGATTTCAGAAATGATTTGAATTATTTATATGTAACATTTTTCGGTTGAAGACAGTTTTCAAAAATAATATTTCGCTGCAACAGTTGTTAATATTCATCGTCACCTTGGTTTGAATTATACAGGGTGGCTGATGAAAGCCGCTACCAAAAAAAAATGTAATAACTTTTTTTCTATTTAATAATAATAATTTAATAATTAATTTAATTAATTAATTAATTAATTTAATTAATAATAATTTAATAATTAATTTAATAATTTAATTTAACATGAATAAAAGAAAAATGTATTCCATACACCGAAAAAAAAATGTAGCAATATTCATCATTGTAGCAATATTCATCAGCCACCCTGTATGATATCCTTTATATTACTTAGACCATGCAAAAATAGTATACGTATTTACTATATCCCTTCCAATGTTCTATGACTTGTTTTTGTTTTCACATATTACAAGAAAGAAGCTTTACTTTAATCCGATGGCTTACCTTGAGTTCCATCCAATATTTAAACATAGTCTTATTCTATTTATTAAAGAGTCGCGTGATTGATTTACTTGTCAGCGCCCAGCCCTTACCTCTAAAACTAGAACCATGGAATATTGCACAAATGTTGGTCTTGGGTCCATGGCGCGAGATAAGAAGGGATTTCATAAAATTCGTAAATTTAGGTATTAACAAATACAAAAGTGTTCGAAATGGCTGAACTCAACAAATTATTGTTGTTTTTTACTTAAGCATCATTTAATTGTATGAATGCAGTGGCTTGCTATGAGAGCATTCAAAAGGTGAGAGTAAGAGAATAATTAGATGTGCTTGGCGTTGGGCATGTTAAAAGAGAGGGTGTGAGGGTGTTGAATATGGGGCTAGTATATGAGAGTAGGAGAAATAGCAGTTGTATAAGCTTAGTATTTTATATGCTTTACTATTGCAGTGTTAGGGGTGAGTGATATGAGTTACGACGTCATCATTTCATTATAATGTAGAATGTAGCGGGCAGTTGCCAATGTTTTATTTTGACAGCGGGCAAGCAAATCTACCCACAGTATGTGGGAAGTAATAGTTCGGCATTCTATGTGCCGACATTTTTAGTTTATTACATTAAACGGCGGAGATGTTTATAAACGCGAGATGGCCAAAATTATTGTAAACCGCTGATAGTATTTTAATGGTTTTAATATCAATTGAAAGAAATTTTTCTAGAGACGTGAAGTCAAAAAAAAAAAATGGCTAAGCAACAACAACAAAATTTCAAATTAATTCCCAATGATGATTAATGAGTAAGAAGAAAAAATATGACAAATTGGTAAGAACACCTTAAGGCACTATTACACGGCATGTAGTTGTCTTATTACTTGGCACTTTTTGTACTCATATTTAATTTAAAATATTTGTCAACATTGTCAACTTACATACGTTTAATCATTTATGCTATCGCACTTTTATGTTATTTTCGTATGGAATAACCGTAAAATGTGAGCAAAAGCTGATTTTCTTAGAGTAAAAATTGTTAAAATTGTGAAAAGCTGGTTAAATCATAAATTTGTGATAACAATTTAATTTGGGGTTAGGTTGCTTTCATTTGACTGACAACAAAAATAGCTGATTGCTATTTTTTAGCCGTTGCTTTAGGCAACGGAAATTTTAAAAACATCCAAACGTCGAAATAGTTGAAGGATAGGTTATATATATCTACGTATCAGAGAACTGCAGCGTGTACTAAGATTTTCAAGCACACTTGTTCGGCGACTCGATTTATGTCGATGCTCTTGATTGGGTGGATGAACGGAGAGTGATTGTTTTCGTATTTGCTCGACCCGAACATTCAGTTCCAGTCACTTCATTAGTAATCAAACATAAATGTTCGAACTCGCTCGTTTCATTCAGTAACGAGGGATGATCAAACAACCTGTCTTGAATTGAATGAACTTTTTGTTTCTATTTGAGTTTGATTTTGAGAATTGATTGTTCCACGCAGTACCGCACTGCGACACCTATATGGAGAAAAGTTTAACTTGGTATAGTACCACCGCTAAAAATTTTTTCTGATGGTCTCACCAGGATTCGAACCCATGCTTGGGCGTCATAGGCGGACATGCTAACCTCTGCGCTACGGTGGCCTCCTGGAAACTACACACAGTCTGGCCAATACAAAGGTCGGAGCATTTTGGCCGACATTATTAAATCTGACGGTCCACGTAGTGCATCAGCCACCATCGTCATGTGGATAGACGTGATATTCCATTATCAAAAAGACCATACCATAATTGAGTTGGTCCCCAAAAAAAAAAAAAAAAAATAAGAGAGAAAGTTGCTTGATCACGGGCCTCAAATGAGAGGTGGATCGAATCAGAAATTTAAGTATTGTGGGTGTCATTTCCATCGCGAAATCCTCTCGATTATGAGAGGTTTTGGGAGGTTAGTGCGAAGGTAAGTCTATTGAAATAGGCACAATATAAGAGGTTGGGGATACAGATACACAAAGATAGTATATTCTATGTGCCCACACGTATTTCGGAATTTGTTCATAAACCCTAAACATAAACTAGTGTTGACAGCTACTAAGTGCTAAACTGGTACAATCTTCATGGGGAATATTGCACACGTGTACACCATGCTAAAAGTTAAATTAAAAATGTTTTTTGAAAGGTGTACCTGGGGCTCAATAAAATTTTGGTATGACTGTCACCGTAAATTCAATGTTGACTGCATAAGTGGCAGCAGGGGCGGCGAAACGGACCTGGGTATGCTAGTCTATATGTATAAAAGAGTTGCGCGATTTAGTGATCAACGCGTAGCCCAAACGGTTAAAGCTAGAAAAATTAAAATTGGCACACATGTTGGTCTTGGGTGATAGGCGCGTGATATGACGGGATTTTTTGATTTTCGTACGTTAATGTACTAAAAAGTACGAAATTGTAAATGTTTGCCAAGCGTGAACCTAAAGGGCTGGGACAACGAAGCGCGTCTAGAAAAAAATAAGATTTGAGTAAGCGGGAATGCTAGAGACCGATTTTTCGGCGTTTCCACTGCGATCGGTTTTATGCGCCGGAATGATCCAGCTCATCTCTGAAGCTGGGCAATGAATGCATTATAGTTGAGAGCCATAACTAGTTACATACTCAAAATCAGAGTTGCACTAAACACAGTATTGTGTTGTTAGCCAACTGCTCCTATCTGTAAATGAATTTATACATTAAGGGATACAGCTTAGAGCTGGCAAACTGTCGATAGTGCCCCCATTCGATATTTTTGATAGTTTGATTTAAAACTATCGATACTATCGGCTAATTTTCTATAGTCATAATTAATGGAATTTTTCATAAAAAATGCTAATTTGAACAAGAACAGCACACAAACATGCTGTTCAAACAAAACAAAAATTTAAAAAAAACATGACGCCTATAGTAGTTCTTAGCGTATGGTCTATATAAAAAAGAAGAAAAATTAAGTTTTTATAGCCAAAACAGATAGGTTTCTTATCTATAAACATTGCAAATGTTTCGTTCACACATGTGAAATACCTAATAGTACACATAAATATATTCTGGTATTTATAGGGTATTATTTGTTTTTTTATACCCTCCACCATAAGATGGGGGGTATACTAATTTCGTCATTCTGTTTGTAACTACTCGAAATATTCGTCTGAGACCCCATAAAGTATATATATTCTTGATCGTCGTGACATTTTATGTCGATCTAGCCATGTCCGTCCGTCTGTCCGTCCGTCTGTCCGTCCGTCCGTCCGTCCGTCTGTCTGTCGAAAGCACGCTAACTTCAGAAGGAGTAAAGCTAGCCGCTTGAAATTTTGCACAAATACTTCTTATTAGTGTAGGTCGGTTGGTATTGTAAATGGGCCATATCGGTCCATGTTTTGATATAGCTGCCATATAAACCGATCTTGGGTCTTGACTTCTTGATCCTCTGGAGTGCGCAGTTCTTATCCGATTGAAATGAAATTTTGCACGACGTGTTTTGTTACGATATCCAACAACTGCGCCAAGTATAGTTCAAATCGGTTCATAACCTGATATAGCTGCCATATAAACCGATCTTGGGTCTTGACTTCTTGAGCCTCTAGCGTGCGCAATTCTTATCCGATCAGAATGAAATTTTGCACGACGTGTTTTGTTATTATATCCACCAATTGTGCCAAGTATGGTTCAAATCGGTCTATAACCTGATATAGCTGCCATATAAACCGATCTTGGGTCTTGACTTCTTGAGCCTCTAGAGTGCGCAATTCTTATCCGATTGGAATGAAATTTTGCAAGACGTGTTTTGTTATGATATCCAACAACTGCGCCAAGTATAGTTCAAATCGGTCCATAACCTGATATAGCTGCCATATAAACCGATCTTGGGTCTTGACTTCTTGAGCCTCTAGCGTGCGCAATTCTTATCCGATCAGAATGAAATTTTGCACGACGTGTTTTGTTATGATATCCAACAACTGTGCAAGTATGGTTGAAATCGGTCCATAACCTGATATAGCTGTCATATAAACAGATCTGGGGATTTGACTTCTTGAGCTTTTAGAGGGCGCAATTCCTATCCGATTTGGCTGAAATTTTGCATGACGTATTTTATTTTTACTTTCAACAACTGTGTCAAATAAAGTACAAGTCGGTTCATAACCTGATATGGCTGCCATATAAACCGATCTGGGATCTTGACTTCTTGACCCTTAGAGGTCGCAATTATTATCCGATATGCCTGAAATTTTGTACGACGGATCCTCTCATGACCATCAACAAACGTGTTTATTATGGTCTGAATCGGTCTATAGCCCGATACAGATCCCATATAAATTGTTCTCTCTATTTTACTTCGTGAGCCCCAATGGGCGCAATTCTTATACGAATTGGCTGAAATTTTACACAGGTCTCCAACATATAATTTAATTGTGGTCCGAACCGGACCATATCTTGATATCGTTTTAATAGTAGAGCAACTCTTTTCTTATATCCTTTTTTGCCTAAGAATAGATGCCGGGAAAAGAACTCGACAAATGCGATCCACGGTGGAGGGTATATAAGATTCGGCCCGGCCGAACTTAGCACGCTTTTACTTGTTTTTTTATTTTTTGTGCATTCGTTTTTTAATGTGTTTATGTAAATAGTATTCGGATTTTATCTAAACAAAATCGTTAATGTTAATAGTTAAAAAATTAAATTAACGTTTTGCTACTAAATGCTCTATTACACGGTATGTAGGTTTCTTATGACATGTCAAATTTAGCACATGTAAAGTTGTAAGAAAATAACATGAATATCGCTTTTCCAAATAGCACATGTAATATTTTTGGCTTAGAGAGTGCTCTATTTCTCTGACAAAAATATAAAGAAATCAGCTGTTTTTGTTGCCAGTCACAAATTTATGATAACCACCTTCCTCGCAACTTTAATAATTTTCATACATAAAAAAATAAGAGTTGCTCATATTTTTAGGTTATATCATGCGAAAATAACATACAGGTGTGATAGCAAAAATGATGATTCGTATGTAAATTGACAAATTTGACAAACATTTTGAATTACATGTGACAACAAAAAGTGGTATGTCATAAGACAAAGTCTTGAATTTCATGGTCAATTTTGAAAATAAAACTGTATCTTGGTTTAATTGTTGTGTAATCAAATAATTTTTGTTCACAACTAACAGCTTATTGACATTTTTAGACTTCAAACGGGTCATTCTGCCTGAAATTATAGCACTATGACATTATCGAATGGTGAGAGTATCTTTGAGATCTTTTAAAAAGCGGAATTCATCTGTTGTTAACGGCGTAGGAGCCTTTGATGTTGCCAATAAAAATGTAGAGATATATTCGTTCTTCAGCAAGATTCTTTCAATGATACTATCATCTTAAACGGCCAGATTCACAGTATGCGCATAGCAAGGTATGCTTTTATCATAGTGCTGTCATTATCTGTAAATGTAATGTAAACTCTTTTTTAATTATATAGAATTTATCCAACTTGTTTTTTGTTTCGGTGTACAAGTCAACCATATGGACATTCATTAGGGTATTGCGTGATGGTAAAACGAATCGAGGATCCAAGCATTTCACAAATACCCGAAATCCTGTATCCTCAACAATGCTAAATGGTTGAACGTCGGAGGAAATCATCCACATAATGCATTGTCAATTGGTTGAGCTCGTTTTAGATGGTCGAGGAGGTTTGAAGTGTTACCACTAGTCTTATAACATTTTGAAAAGAAAAGACAGCATATTTTCTATATTTTATTTAAAAAGAAAATCCAAACTTCTGAGGACGACTTATTTCTTGTTATTCTTCCTTGTCACATTGGGAATCGATGTTACTATCGCTGCTGACGTTTTCTATGTTCTCTTTGCTTGCGGCTGCATATGAACATTTTAGGAAAAATAAATATATGTTATTTTAAACAATTTTTTTACCATTTGAACCTTTAAGGTACCTGTCCATGCTTGCAGAACTACCATCTTTTTTTTATACCCACCACCGACGGATGGGGGTATATTCATTTTGTCATTCCGTTTGCAACACATCGAAATATCCATTTCCGACCCTATAAAGTATATATATTCTTGATCAGCGTAAAAATCCAAGACGATCTAGACATATCCGTCCGTCTGTCCGTCTGTCTGTTGAAATCACGCTACAGTCTTCAAAAGTAGAGATATTGAGCTGAAATTTTGCACAGGTTCTTTTTTATCCATAAGCAGATTAAGTTCGAAGATGGGCTATATCGGACTATATCTTGATATAGCCCCCATATAGACCGATCCTCTGATTTAGGGTCATAGACCCATAAAAGCTACATTTATTATCCGATTTTGCTGAAATTTGGGACAGCGAGTTGTGTTAGGCCCTTCGACATCGTCCGTCAATATGGCTCAGATCGGTTCAGAATTAAATATAGCTGCCATATAGACCGATTCTCCAATTTAGGCTCTTAGGCCCATAAAACCCTCATTTATTATCCGATTTTGAGAAAATTTGGGACAGTGAGTTGTATTAGGCCCTTCAACATCCTCCGTCAATTTGGCTCAGATCGGTCCAGATTTGGATACAGCTGCCATATAGACCGATCTCTCGGTTTTAGGTTTTGGGGCCATAAAAAGCGCATTTATTGTCCGATGTTGCCTAAATTTGGGACAAAGAGTTAAGTTAAGCCCCTCCACATATTTCTTCAAGTTGGTCTAGATCGATCAAGATTTGCATATAGCTGCCATATAAACCGATCTCTCGATTTAAAGTCTTGGCCCCATAAAAGGCGCATTTTTAATCCGATTGCGATTGAAATTTGACACACTGACTTATGTTATGCTTTTCGACATCCGTGTGGTATATAGTTCAGATCGGTTTATTTTTAGATATAACTACTAAAAAGACCAATATTTTGTTATATACAATTGAACAATAACTTTTACTTATTAGTATCTGGTCCAAATCGGAACATAGCTGCTATGGGGCATAAGGTATGAATTTTGCACCGGATTTTGAGGAAAGGTGGTTCACATATATATCCGAGGTGGTGGGTATCCAAAGTTCGGCCCGGCCGAACTTAACGCCGTTTTACTTGTTAACACTTTTTTAATACCTGAGTCTCAAATAGCATAAAAGAATGAATGAGCGAACACTTGTGCTAGAGATGACATTTTTAGCGATAGTATCGATAGTAAACAAATGAAAGTTCGGCCGGGCCGAATCTTATATACCCTCCACCATGGATCGCATTTGTCAAATTCTTTGAATGACATTTTCAAATAGAAAAACATCAGTCATAGAAAAACACCACCTCCAAAATTTCAGGCAATTAGAGTAATAATTGCGCCCTCCAGAGGCTCAAAAAGTCAAACTGGGAGAACGGTTTATATGGCAGCTACATCAGGTTATCAAAAAATTTTTACCATACTTTGAACAGTTGTTAGAAATCATACCAAAACGACATAAGCAAAATTCAGCCATGTTGGATAAGAATTGCGACCTCTAGAAGCCCAAGAAGTCTAATCGGTCAATCGATTTATATGGCGGCAATATCAAGATATGGACTGATTTAGACCATACTTGACACAGTTGTTGGAAGTCAAAACAAAACACTTTACGCAAAATTTCGCCTAAATCGGATAAGAATTGCGCCCTCTAGAAGCTCAAGAAGTCAAGACCCAAGATCGGTTTATATGGCAGCTATATCAAAACATGGACGGATTTGGCCCATTTACAATCCCAACCGACCTAGACTAATAAGAAGTATTTGTGCAAAATTTCAAGCGCCTAGCTTTACTCAGTGTGTCGAAGTGTTACAAACGGAATGACAAAAAACAAAAAAAAGGGTATAAAAATCACAATGGTGGTAAAATAGTTCTAGAAACACCAGAAACCAAACGTTTAGTACCGTATTTGGAACCATTTGGTACTTTCTTTGCAGATTGAGCTAGAACTTTGGCAATTTACATTTCGGTAAAACTAAGAAATATATCTTGGCAGACGAAATGATTTTTTCCAACTTAGTACTTTTTTGTACGAAATAGTGCGAAAAAGTTTATTTTGGTCTGCAAGGAATGGACATAGGTAGAATTGTAAAACTTGGTAAAAAGGATCATTATCTTGGATTAAAAGGTTAGATAGTAATAAATCGAACTAAAAAGGGAAGAAAACGTAATAATTGTGATGTAATTGGAACTATTTGATGCTTTCTTTTCGGCTTGAGCTGAAACTGTAAAATTTGGAATACAGGCACAATTTGACAGTATATATAAAATGATGAAAGATTTTTTTTTAAGTTCGTACATTTAGGTACTAAAACGTACAAAATTGTACTTGTTTACAGATTGAGCTAGAGCTCTAAAATTTGGGATACACGTACATCCTTAGAATATATACTGGATGACTAGAAGATTTTTTTTGAAATTCGTATATTTAGGTACTACAACGTACAAAATGGTACTTTTTCACGGATTGAGCTAGTGGTCTACAATTTTGGATCAGATACACCTTTACGGTATATGTCGGGTAACATGAATTTTTTTTTGAAATTCGTACATTTGGGTACTAAAACGTGCAAAATGGTACTTTGTTAACGAATTGAGCTAAAGCGCTTAACATGGAATACGGGTACATCTTGGCAGTATATTTAAAGCTACAAGGTAATTGTTTGAAGTTCGTACATTTAGGTACTAAAACGAACAGATTAGTACTTCCTTTATGGATTAAACTAAAGCTCTGTTCTTTGGGATGCAGGTACACCTTGAAAGTATTAATCCTCATGTTAGATTTGTTAAAATTTCATACATTTAGGTACTTAAACACACCACATGGTACTTTCTTTGCGGATTGAGATAGAGCTCTGAAATTTGGATACAGTTACACCATGACAGGATATATCGGGCGTTAGAATTTTTTTTAAATTCGTACATTAAGGTGCTTTACTGTCTTTACGGTTCGAGCTACAGCTCTGAAATTTAAGGCATAAGTACATTTTAACAGAATATATTTGGGCTACTAGAAGATGTTTTCGAAAATTCGTATATTTAGCTACTAGAATCTACATAATGGTACTCTTATTACAGATTGAGCTATGTAACGTGGGATACAGGTCGCAGTATATATTGTGCGAAAAAAATATTTTTTCTAAATTCGGCCATTTAGGTACTTAAACGTACGAAATGAGCGACATCTTTTTACAATGTGGTACAGTTACACATTGAGAGTATTTATCGGGAGACAAAAAGTATATTTACGTACTAAAACGTACAAAATGGAACCTTCTTTCCAGATTAAGCTAACACTCACAAAATTGGGAAACTGTTACAGCCTGACAGGTATATTGGTGGATTAGAAATTTTTTTACTGAAATTCGTACAATCGGATACTAAAACGTACAAAATGGTACCTTCTTTACAGATTGAGCCACAGCTTTCAAACTTGGGATACAGTTGACCATAACAGTATTTATCGAGAGACTAGAAGACACTTTGAAACGCGTACATTTAGGTCCTTAAACGTACAAAAGGCACCTTCTTTACGGATTAAGCTAAAATGTTCAAAATTGGGATACAGTTTTTTATATTTCTTAAATTAGAAAACAAAAACAAAAATACAAGTTTGCTTTTGCTTTTGTTCTAACGGTACTTTTGTCTCATAAGAAGAAATTATGACAACCAAAAAGTCTGCGTTAACTTTGTTTACTTCGAAAGTACCGTTACTTTTTATGATGCTTCTTCTTATTTTTGATCAGTTTCAGCTCATTATCATAACAAGTGATAGTTACACATGTTTTTTTTAATTAATTAATTTGGAAACATGGAAACTAAAGGAAAGGAAATATGCATATCTGAAAGAAAAATACTTATTAAATTGTGAAACGAAGGATAAAGCTTTAGAAATATTGGTGGAAGAACGTATTCTTCTGTCCAGCGCGTAATTAATAATTACAAAGAAACCGGCATTATAACTTCAAAGCCTCGGCCCGGGCGTCCAAAAAAATTATCCGTTAGAGAAGAGCGCAAAGTGATTAATATTTCCAGCAACAACCCTCGTGTAACATCAACCAAAATTGTTGAAAATATTAAAACAATGTTTAAAAAAAGCCTCTGTGTCGAAACTGCCAGAAAAATATTACATAGAGCTGGAATTCATGGAGGAGTTGCTCGAAGAAAGCCGTATATTTCAGTCATAAACAGACAAAAGCGGATTGCATTCGCTAATACTTTCATCAATAAGCCTCCTGAATTCTGGAAACAAATTATTTTCCCCGACGAGAGCAAATTCTGTATTTTTGGCATTAAAGGTCGGCAAATAGTGTGGCGCATGTCCGGGACTGAGCTGGAAAAACAAAATTTAGTTAGAACGGTGAAGCACGGTGGTGGTATGGCTGCTAGTGGAGTTGGTCAATTAGAATTTATTGAGTCCAAAATGGATAAAAGGGGTTATCGCAATATTTTGAAAACAAAATTTGAAACCAAGTGCTGCTAAAATAGGGTTAGCAACGACATTTTAGTTCCAACAAGATAACGATCCAAAGCATACATCGGAGGTTGTTAGGCTTTGGCTTCTATATAACACTCCAAAGCAGCTTAACACACCACCCCAATCACCAGATCTCAACACCATTGAGCATCTTCGGGATCTATTGGAGAAAAAATTCGTCAGCACATTATAATCAGCAAGAAGATGTTACGAAGTGTCATGCAGGCAGAATGGGCGAAAATAACATCTGAGAAAACAGAGAAGTTGGTAAACTCCATGCCAATTAGTGCAGTCTTAAAATAACGTGGTTATCCTACCAAATATTAGGAATGTGTTAATATGTTTTTATTTTGTGTTTAAATAACTCTTTTGTTTATTTTTAATTACTGAACACAGACTTTGTGGTGCTTATATTTATCATATTAAAATCGCTCTAGAGTGCAAGTGCTTACCCAAATTTAGAATTTAATTTTGTTTTTTAATGTTAGGAAAATTAAGAAAAAATATATGTACAATAGTTGATTTGATTTATAATTTTATTTTGTGTTCTTTAACCAATCAGAAAAGTTTGTCAGGTGAACGCAGACTTTATGGGCTATGTGTATATATTATATATATAAAAGAGTAGTGTAAATGACTGATATTCACCCAGAAGAATTAGTCAGCTAATTCTCCTAGACAATGCGATTTAACATCTTAAGACTATTTTTTGTAGAGTTATGCTAAAGCTTATGTCTAAACAGACATTTGAAGCATTGGACGACAACATTGGAGTATTTATTCATGAGATACCGGCTGAAATGTTGGAAAGAGTATGCCATAATTGGACTTAGAAGATGGACCATTTGAGGTGCAGTCACGGTCAAAATTTGCGCGAAATGATCCACAAACATTAAAATATATGGATCGCACTATCGATTCAGATAAAGATTTCATGCATTTATCTGGATTTTATGTGCTTTGTCTTTAAAAACAATAGCTCTTAGAATTTGCCTTTGTTTGATAGTTCGTGCGTTGTTTTGTTTTTTATACCCTCCACCATAAGATGGGGGGTATACTAATTTCGTCATTCCGTTTGTAACTACTCGAAATATTCGTCTGAGACCCCATAAAGTATATATATTCTTGATCGTCGTGACATTTTATGTCGATCTAGCCATGTCCGTCCGTCTGTCCGTCCGTCCGTCTGTCTGTCGAAAGCACGCTAACTTCCGAAGGAGTAAAGCTAGCCGCTTCAAATTTTGCACAAATACTTCTTATTAGTGTAGGTCGGTTGGTATTGTAAATGGGCCATATCGGTCCATGTATAGTCCAAATCGGTCCATAACCTGATATAGCTGCCATATAAACCGATCTTGGGTCTTGACTTCTTGAGCCTCTAGAGTGCGCAATTCTTATCCGATTGGAATGGAATTTCGCACCGACGTGTTTTGTTATGATACCCAACAACTGTACCAAGTATGGTTTAAATCGGTCCATAACCTGATATAGCTGCCATATAAACCGATCTTGGGTCTTGACTTCTTGAGCCTCTAGAGTGCGCAATTCTTATCCGATTTGAATGAACTTTGGAAGAAGTATTTCGTTATGATATCTAACAACTGTGCCAAGTATGGATGAAATCGGTCCATAACCTGATATAGCTGTCATATAAACAGATCTGGGGATTTGATTCCTGAGCTTCTAGAGGGCGCAATTTTTATCCGATTTGGCTGAAATTTTGCATGACGTATTTTATTTTTACTTTCAACAGCTGTGTCAAATAAGGTTCAAATCGGTTCATAACCTGATATAGCTGCCATATAAACCGATCTTGGATCTCTACTTCTTGACCCCTAGAGGTCGCCATTATTATCCGATATGCCTGAAATTTTGTACGACGGATCCTCTCATGACCATCAAAAAACGTGTTTATTATGGTCTGAATCGGTCTATAGCCCGATATAGATCCCAAATAAATCGTTCTCTCTATTTTACTTCGTGAGCCCCAATGGGCGCAATTTTTATACGAATTGGCTGAAATTTTACACAGGTCTCCAACATATAATTTAATTGTGGTCCGAACCGGACCATATCTTGATATCGTTTTAATAGCAGAGCAACTCTTTTCTTATATCCTTTTTTGCCTAAGAAGAGATGCCGGGAAAAAAACTCGACAAATGCGATCCATGGTGGAGGGTATATAAGATTCGGCCCGGCCGAACTTAGCACGCTTTTACTTGTTTTATATTTATTTAATTCTATAGATAAAACAAGTAAAAGCGTGCTAAGTTCGGCCGGGCCGAATCTTATATACCCTCCACCATGGAGCGCGTTAGTCAGTTCTTTTACCGGCATCTCTTCTTAGGCAAAAAATGATATAAGAAAAGATTTGCTCTGCTATTAGAGTGATATCAAGATATAATCTGGTTTAGACCACAATTAAATTATATGTTGGAGACCTGCGTAAAATGTCAGCCAATTCGAATAAGAATTGCGCCCTTTTAGGGGCTCAAAAAGTAAAATAGAGAGATCGATTTATATGGGAGCTGTATCGGGCTATAGACCGATTCAGACCATAATAAACACATATGTTGATGGTCATGAGAGGATCCGTCGTACAAAATTTCAGGGAAATCGGATAAGAATTGCGCTCTCTAGAGGTCCAAGAAGTCAATACCCAAGATCGGTTTATATGGCAGTTACATCAGGTTATGGACCGATTTGAACCATACTTGGCACAGTTTTTATATCATAACACAACACGTGGTGCAAAATTTCATTCTAATCGGATAAGAATTGCGCACTCTAGAGGCTCAAGAAGTCAAGACCCAAGATCGGTTTATATGACAGCTATACCAGGTAATGGACCGAATAAAACCATACTTAGCACAGTTGTTAGAAGTGATACTAAAACACTATGTACAAAATTTTAGACAAATCGGATGACAATTGCGCCCTCTAGAGGCTGAAGAAGTCAAGACCCAAGATCGGTTTATATGGCAGCTATATCAGGTTATAGACCGATTTGAACCACACTTGGCACAGTTATTGGATATTATAACAAAACACGTAGTGCAAAATTTCATTCCTATCGGATAAGAATTGCGCACTCTAGAGGCTCAACAAGTCAAGACCCAAGATCGGTTTATATGGCAGCTATATCAGGTTATAGACCGATTTGAACCACACTTGGTACAGTTATTGGACATCATAGCAAAACACGTCGTGCAAAATTTCATCCCAATCGGATAAGAATTGCGCACTCTAGAGGCTCAAGAAGTCAAGACCCAAGATCGGATCAAACATGGACCGATATGGCCCATTTACAATACCAACCGACCTACACTAATAAGAAGTATTTGTGCAAAATTTCAAGCGTCTAGCTTTACTCCTACGGAAGTTAACGTGCTTTCGACAGACAGACAGACGGACGGACGGACAGACGGACGGACATGGCTAGATCGACATAAAATGTCGCGATGATCAAGAATATTTATACTTTATGGGGTCTCAGACGAATATTTCGAGTAGTTACAAACAGAATGACGAAATTAGTATACCCCCCATCCTATGGTGGAGGGTATAAAAATATCCCTGGAGACTAATAGCAATATATGTATTTACAAATGTATTAACCTAACAGTTTAAATATAATCTAATTTTCCTTTTTAAATTTTCTCGATTCTCAGATAGATCTATTATTGGGCTGCCTAAAAAGTAATTGCGGATTTTTTAAAAGAAAGTAAATGCATTTTTAATAAAACTTAGAATGAACTTTAATCAAATATATAATTGCCATTTTGTTCGATAACCTTTTGCCATCTTCCTGGCAAATTTAGTATTCCACGCTCAAAGAACTTCTGGCCTTTATCTGCAAAAAACTGAACCAAGTGCGATTTTATAGCCTCATCATTGCCGAAAGTTTTACCTTTTAAGGAGTTCCGCAAAGATCGAAATAAATGGTAGTCTGATGGTGCAAGGTCAGGGCTATATGGTGGATGCATCAAAAGTTCCCAGCCAAGCTCACTCAGTTTTTGGCGAGTGACCAAAGATGTGTGCGGTCTAGCGTTGTCCTGGTGGAATATGACACCTTTACGATTGACCAATTCTGGTCGCTTCTCCTTGATGGCTGTATTCAATTTGTCCAATTGTTGACCGAATTAATCGTTTGGTTCCTTGGAAGCAGCACAAAATATACCACACCCTTCCAATCCCACCAAACAGACAGCATAACCTTCTTTTGGTGGATATCAGCCTTTGAAGTGGTTTGAGCTGGTTCACCATGCTTGGACCATGATCGTTTTTGACTAACGATGTTGTAAACAATCCATTTTTCATCTCCAGTTATGATTCGTTTTGAAAACGGATTGAATTCATTGCGTTTAAGGTGCATATCACAAGCGTTGATTCGGTTTGTTAAATGAATTTCTGTCAATACATGTGGTACCCATATTAAAATTGACGCCAAACAAACAAAAGTAAACAAAATTTCGCACAATTTTTTTTCTAAAGCAAGCTAAAAGTAACAGCTGATAACTGACAGAAGAAAGAATGCAATTACAGAGTCACAAGCCGTTGAAAAAATTTGTCAATGCCGACTATATTACTACTATATTACCGACAATTATTTTTTGGGCAACCCAATATATCTTTGTTTACCAACATTCTAGTATACACAGCAATAAAACTAGTAATGAAAAAATGGGACATGTTACAATAAAAACCTATTCGAAGATATCCAAATCTTCTATACAACAATTAGTTCATCTATGACAGCAGAATATACAACCAAATGTTTGGCATGCCAATGGGTAATCCACTTCATCGAAAATTGCCGATATTGTGCTAGATGGCTTAATTGACGAAACTATAACGGAACTGAAAAAAATTCAATATTTACATCAGATACATAACTAAATATATAAACGATATATTTGCAATTAAGAATAAGGACGATGCGGATAAAATTCTTCACATATTTAATAAGTACCACAACAAAACCCAATTCACCCTAGAACTGAAAAAAGAAAATTACATTCCATATTTGGACGTAAGCTTAAAACGCGAAAATAAGAAAATTTTAATTGATTGGTACACCAAAGAATTAGCAGCAGGTCGTATTAAAAACTTCCACGCAACTCAGCCGATATCACAAATTATCAACAATTTAATATACAAGGTTCTAACAATAAGTGACAAACGGTTCCATGTAAAGAATGTATCAAAAATTACCACTATTCTGAAAAACAATAGCTTCCCTAACACCAATTGAAAAAAAGATAAGACATAAAGAAAACTAAATTTTGGAAAAAAAACATTATCATAAATGAAACAGAATCAATACAAAAATATTTTGAAATCGAACAGCTGTTTTATGAAATTCAGTTGTTAAATTTAAATAAAAGGCAAAGGAGGGTAAAGACTGTTCTTACTCTTCTGCAAATTTTTACAGGAAAAGAACGCAAACCGACCTATAATATCCACAGGCCACAATATACGAATATTGGACAAATAAACGAAAGAAAGAAAAACGATCCACAATAGAGAGGCTACGAATACAACAGAAAATAAACAGACCGATGAATCTAAAGGAAGGTACGGACAACATAAGCGCTAGCAGCAGTGTTGCCATTTTATAATCTGTGATATTAGTTTAAGTCGTGTTTTAATTTTTTGGGAATGAAAACCCCCAAAAAGAATTGACGAAACGTTGGGAAAAATGCAATTATTGGGTGCTAAAAGTCACAGCTGATAACTGACAGAAGAAAGAATGCAATTACAGAGTCACAAGCTGTGAAAAAATTTGTCAACGCCGACTATATGAAAAATCCGCAATTACTTTTTGGGCAACCCAATAAAAACTTTATTTTATTTGCAAAATAATAAAGGTATTCAAGTTTAACAACTTAACCAAATTATAAAAACTGATGATCATGTATATTTTTACAAATAAACAGAAAAAAAACTAGGTTCAATTAAGAATTTGTACATTAAATTAAACAAGTAAAAAGACGTAAAGTTCGGTGGGGCCGAACTTTGAACCATATGCGAAGCGGATGAAGAAAAGCATAACACAACGAACTGTCTCAAATCTCGGCGAAATCGGACAATAAATGCCCCTTTTATGGGCCCAAAACCTAAAACCGAGAGATCAGTCTATATGGCAGCTATATTCAAATCTGGACCGATTTGGGCCAAATAGACGAAGGACATCGAAGAGCCTAACGCAACTCACTGTCTCAAATTTACGCAAAATCGGACAATAAATGCGACTATTATGGCCTCAAAACCCTAAATCGTTGGATCGGTCTACATGACAGCTATATCCAAATCTGGACCGATCTGAGCCAAACTAACGACGGATGTCGAGGGGCCTAAGACAACTCACTGTCCCAAATTTCAGCAAAATCGGATAATAAATGTGGCTTTTATGGGCCTATGTCCCTAAATCGGAGGATCGGTCTATAGGCAGCTATATCCAAATCTGGACCGATCTGGGCCAAAATAACGACGGATGTCGAGGGGCCTAAGACAACTCACTGTCCCAAAATTCATCAAAATCGGATAATAAATGTGGCTGTTATGGGCCTAAGACCCTCAATCGGAGGATCGGTCTATATGGCAGCTGTATCCAAATCTGTGCCGATCTGATCCAAATTGACGAAGGATGTCGAAGAGCCTAACACAACTCACTGTCTCACAATTCAGCAAAGTCGGACAATAAATGTTGCTTTTATGGGCCTAAGACCCTAAATCGGCGGATCGGTCTATATGGGGGCTATATATAGTCCCATATAGCCCATCTTCGAACTAAACCTGCTTATGGTCAAAAAAAAAAACAAGTAAAAGCGTGCTAAGTTCGGCCGGGCCGAATCTTATATACCCTCCACCATGGATCGCATTTGTCGAGTTCTTTTCCCGGCATCTCTTTTCAGGCTAAAGAGGATATAAAAAAAGAGTTGCTCTGCTATTAAAACGATATCAAGATATGGTCCGGTTCGGACCACAATTAAATTATATGTTGGAGACCTGTGTAAAATTTCAGCCAATTCGTATAAGAATTGCGCCCATTGGGGCTTACGAAGTAAAATAGAGAGAACGATTTATATGGGATCTGTATCGGGTTATAGACCGATTCAGAACAAAATAAACACATTTGTTGATGGTCATGAGAGGATCCGTCGTACAAAATATCAGGCACATCGGATAATAATTGCGACCTCTAGGGGTCAAGAAATCAAGATCCCAGATCGGTTTATATGGCAGCTATATCAGGTTATGAACCGATTTGAACCTTATTTGACACAGTTGTTTAAAGTAAAAATAAAATACGTCATGCAAAATTTCAGCCAAATCGGATAGGAATTGCGCCCTCTAGAAGCTCAATAAGTCAAATCCCCAGATCTTTTTATATGACAGCTATATCAGGTTATGGACCGATTTCAACCATACTTGCACAGTTGTTGGATATCATGACGAAATACTTCGTGCAAAAACTTCATTCAAATCGGATAAGAATTGCGCACTCTAGAGGCTCAAGAAGTCAAGACCCAAGATCGGTTTATATGGCAGCTATATCAAAACAAGGACCGATATGGCCCATTTACAATACCAACCGACCTACACTAATAAGAAGTATTTGTGCAAAATTTCAAGCGGCTAGCTTTACTCCTTCGGAAGTTAGCGTGCTTTCGACAGACAGACAGACCGACGGACGGACGGACGGACAGACGGACGGACATGGCTAAATCGACATAAAATGTCGCGACGATCAAGAATATATATACTTTATGGGGTCTCAGACGAATATTTCGAGTAGTTACAAACAGAATAACGAAATTAGTATACCCCCCATCTTATGGTGGAGGGTATAAAAAAGAATCTGTGCAAAATTTCAGCTCAATGTCTCTATTTTTAAAGTCTGTAGCGTTAATTTAACAGACAAACGGACGGACATGTCTAGATCGTCTTAGATTTTTACGCTGATCTATTGTAGAATATATATACTTTACAGGGTCGGAAATGGATATTTCGATGTGTTGCAAACGGAATGACAAAATGAATATACCCCCATCCTTCGGTGGTGGGTATAAAAATTTGCTGAAATCAGTCCAATAAAGAAAAAAATGTATTAAAGCTGAAAAATCCAATTAAAGGGGTTATTAACCCTCTAAACCATTTATTTGAAAATTGCCCTTCCTTTAAGAAATTTTTTTTACCGGATTATAAAAAATAATTGATATTTTTCACATGAATAAAAAACTTTTTATTTCATGGAATTAAATTGCGTATAAACATGAAATATATTGCTAGCTTATATATATATGTATATATTTCTTGAGCTGTTGGGTGTGCCCCATACCGCAACAGTTCAGAAGGTATATTGCTAGGGCCAGCTCATTTAACGTTTTTGAGTGAGATTAGAACGGCTTCAATTTCTTCGCAGGTGCTGGAGATGAAAAAACCGTACCATCGCTCTAATTGCTGTTCGGGTGTTGTTAATTGCCGCTCATTAGTTTTATTGACTCGTAAACACCACGCATGTTTCCAATGTTAGTTGCATTTTCTGCTTGTTCTGCCAGCATATAAAGGGTGATTTTTTTGAGGTTAGGATTTTCATGCATTAGTATTTGACAGATCACGTGGGATTTCAGACATGGTGTCAAAGAGAAAGATGCTCAGTATGCTTTGACATTTCATCATGAATAGACTTACTAACGAGCAACGCTTGCAAATCATTGAATTTTATTACCAAAATCAGTGTTCGGTTCGAAATGTGTTCATTCACCGTAACGTTGCGTCCAACAGCATCTTTGAAAAAATACGGTCCAATGATTCCACCAGCGTACAAACCACACCAAACAGTGCATTTTTCGGGATGCATGGGCAGTTCTTGAACGGCTTCTGGTTGCTCTTCACTCCAAATGCGGCAATTTTGCTTATTTACGTAGCCATTCAACCAGAAATGAGCCTCATCGCTGAACAAAATTTGTCAAAATTTGAACACATTTCGAACCGAACACTGATTTTGGTAATAAAATTCAATGATTTGCAAGCGTTACTCGTTAGTAAGTCTATTCATGATAAAATATCAAAGCATACTGAGCATCTTTCTCTTTGACACCATGTCTGAAATCCCACGTGATCTGTCAAATACTAATGCATGAAAATCCTAACCTCAAAAAAATCACCCTTTATTAAAATATATTCGTTTATATCTGCGAACTAGGCGTTTGACCAGCGAGGCGGTGGAGCGATATTCAGTCCTGGCTGCGGTTTTCGTTAAACTTGATTTTGCCCTTGTATTCCCATGATTGATTGAAGATTATTGTTGTTATTGCCCATTAAATGGCATTAAAATCTCCCATAAAATTTTAATGTCTCCATTTGGTAGACGGCATGTCACTGAGTTGCGTTGGGAATAGAATTGATCTTTTGTTTCGTCTTTATCGGGTATGGTTGGCGCGTAGCATTGCACAATAGATATTTTTCGAAATTTAATCTTGCCGTCACGAAGCGTTCAGATATCACATTGCATGATAGAAGAGCTCGCTTTGCTTTTGGCGACAGTAAAAGACCGACCCCATTTACTTGGAGGATTGCATTGCCTGAAAAAATGAAGTGGTAGGCACTTTGAAGATCCATAGTTCCGGATTTCGGCCATCGTACTTCATTTAAACTGAGGAAGTCTAGGTTGTAGTTTGGCACCTCGTTCTGCACTTGGTAAAGTTTCGATGCTTCTGAAAGAGTTCTGAGGTTTCATGTTCCAACCATAAACCGTGTTCTGAATCCAGGTCGTCACCGAAGGGCTGTCAGTTCCATTACTTCTTGTTGATATTTCTGTAATCGTGATTTTTAGATGGATGGCGGATTGGAGCATCGCATCGGTAACTAGTGATGGGGCTGCCAGCAACCCTCTAGACCGGGTTTTATTGATGGTAAATCTTCTAAAAATCTGCGAGTGTCACCGTTGGCCATTTCGTCTGGCTCATCCGCTGCCGACCCTATTGCACGGATCCATTGTAATCGTATTCGTTTCCGTGCAAGCAGGACACCCCTGCTTGTGCTAACTTTTTGGTTCTCCCCATATAATTTATTTCTGAGGTACTCGTCATATCTGATGAGCTTTTCCTATCCATCATCTGGGGAGGCGTATGGAAACTCCGCGCGGACAGGGGTCAGCGTTTGTATCCCATAATCCCATAGAGGTTGGGAGACAAATGATATCCCCTCGGAATGGAAGGGATAATGTTCACAATCCTAAAGAAGGGTGAACTCACCCAGTGTAAAAACTGCAGGGGGGATTACATTGCTAAACGCAATAAATAAAGTGATAGCAAGTCTTCTTCTGCAGCGTATTTCGCCTGGACATGACAGTATTTTGTGGAAGGGACAGGCACGTTTTCGGCCAGGACGTTCTTGTACCGACCATATTAACTACCCCTTTTATTCATCGACTTCGAGCATGCGTTTGACACAGTTTCGAGAACTTCAATGTGGTGCACGCTGTTGAAATTTCATCCCTGCTGAAATTTCAGTCGGCATCCATGGAAAAGAGAGCCGAACTTTCTGGATCGATAAAAGAGTGAAGCAAGGTTGTATCCTATCGCCGACGCTATTTTTAATTTTATTAGAGTCCGTATTAAAAGCAGCTAATGCTGAGGCACCCTATGGCATACGCTGGGGCACAAACGACTTCCTTGCAGACATCGACTACACGGATGACATATGCCTTTTTGTGCATTGCTTTGAGCACATAAAGGCGAAATTGGAACGATTGAATGAAAATGCTGCTAAAGTAAGCCAGAAGATAAGCAGAACATCAAATCTAACAACGCTCACTATAAACGACCACATCAATGAAGACATTGACAACTTCTACTATCTTGGCAGAAAAAAAAAACAAAGGACGGAGGATCAGAGGCAGACGTACTCGTAAGTACCAACAAGGCTAGAAGCGCATTTCTTAAATTCAACAAATTTTGGAGATGAAGTGACATCTCACATAATACAAAAGTCAGAATATTCAAAAGTAGTATGAAATCTATTTTTTATATGGCTGTATAACTTGGAGCTTGACACAAGTTATATACAAATTTATATACAAAATAATTCATTTACACATTTCAAATGAATCGTAATAAATACCAATCTTAGCATTTTGCGCACAATACCACGAAATAGAAATTCTCATATTTTATTTTCCATCCTCAACTCCGTCATAGGCAGACATATTAATGTCTGCACTACAGTGGCCTCCAAAATACGGGGCAAATCCAGATAGATCGTTTGTTATTATGGGTTGCCCAAAAAGTAATCGCGGATTTTTCATATAGTCGGCGTTGACAAATTTTTTCACAGCTTCTGACTCTGTAATTGCATTCTTTCCTCTGTCAGTTATCAGCTGTTACTTTTAGCTTGCTTTAGAAAAAAAGTGTAAAAAAAAATATTTGATTAAAGTTCATTCTAAGTTTTATTAAAATGCATTTACTTTCTTTTAAAAAATCCGCAATTACTTTTTGGGCAACCCAATATTATGTCATATGTTATTTTCCATCCTCAACTCCGTCATAGGCAGACATAATAATGTCTGCACTACAGTGGCCTCCAAAATACGGGGCAAATCCAGATAGATCGTTTGTTATTACCTGTAGTGGAAGTCTGTAAAATATTTTACAGAAAATCGTTGAATTAAATCGAAAACCTAAAACTTAACAATCAATTAAATAGCGCGGCATGATGATATTCTTAACATGATATTGGAATAAATTGGTATAGTTTTCCTAAATAATTGTGTACATTTCATTTAGATTTGCAATGTTTTTAAGTACAATTAGGAAGAATTTCAGGCTAGAATTATTTTTTCTCATTTCCTCTTTGTGGTTTTCGTTTTTTTTTTTTTGTAGAGTTGCCAAAAAAAAAGATAACGATTTCTGTTAACGAGGAATTGGAGAATAGCATAATCGTAAGACCAAACTATTTTTTTGTCGACAAATTTAACAAAAGGATTTTAGTTATAGATTACAGAGTTGCGGCTATTGCATGATTTCGATAACATACCAGAACAACTTTGCACTGCAATTCTATCCAGAACATATGCACTGAATCGGACGAACATATAACGGGACAATAGTATACAAGGCAAAAGTTTAGTACCGGGGCATTTTGGAACACCATACATTGTTCAAATACGGAAAAAAATACCATTTTGGAAGTAAGCCATTCAGTAAGGGATGCATTAATCCTATTTATGGATTTTTTGCTTTATCGCGTTTTATACTGAACCAGGATTGTTGTTTTCCTCAACGAGTTGAATTATGGTTTTGTAAGAATACTTGCTGTGTTTTATTTTAGTCCCATCCAGTGCAAGTCAAATATTGCGGACAAAATCTTTCTTTCCGAATCATTGTTCCAGAAGACATTTTTGAAGTCGTTATAAAACCTGATTTTTGAAGTCGTTATAAAACCTGATTTTTGGTCCGCTAAGACATTTATCAGAGAATATATTTTCAGGGATACGCCTCGATCTGATGTTGTTTACCTCCCAATTAATTCTAACTCTGAAATTATGCCAAAAAAACTGAATTTATCATTTGCTGCTGATCACATATCTCCAGTATATCAAAATGTTAGAGGGTTAAATACAAAACTATCGTATCTTTACTCAGGTAGCTTTATTTTCGATTATCATATCATCGCTTTTATTAAAACTTGGCTTCAGAATAAGGTATACGATTCTGAAATATTACATTCTAAATATCAAATATATAGGCGTGATCGGAACGATAAAATGAAAAAATCTGATGGTGGTGTGCTCCACTGAATTTCCTTCTGAAGAAATAATAGTGAAATTTTCCTTGGATATCGAATTTGTAGCCGTAAAGATATTTTTGAAAAATGTTTCAATATTTATTTCATGCTTTGCGTCCCACCCTCTTCATGTGAGGATATTTATTTAAAACACGTATCTGCACGTGATTTTAATCTTCCTCAAGTTAACTGGATTCATTAGTCCAAGTCAAATGATTTAACAACCGTGATACCAAATGGCATTTCTAATGAATGAATCGGCATATTGTTAAATTTTGGTAATTTTCAAATTAATTACATAAACAATTCATTTTTCTAAATTACTCGATCTTGTTTTCGTTAATCAACCATCTGAGTTATGTTTAAGTTCTAATGATCCGGTTGTAAGTCCTGCGGATAGACATAATCCGACATTCTAATTACTTATACCCTATACCACTTTGTTCATTGGAATGAAATTTTCAGATCTAACAAGTAAAAGCGTGGTAAGTTCGGCCGGCCGAATCTTACATACCCTCCACCATGGATCGCATTTGCCGAGTTCTTCTCCCGGCATCTCTTCTTAGGCAAAAAACGATATAAGAAAAGATTTGCTCTGCTATTATTATATTATTACATGTTGGAGACCTGTGTAAAATGTCAGCAAATTCGAATGAAAATTGCGCCCTTTGGGGGCTCAAGAATTAAAATATAGAGATCGATTTATATGGGAGCTGTATCGGGCTATAGACCGATTCAGATCATAATAAACACGTATGTTGATGGTCATGAGAGGATCAGTAGTACATAATTTCAGGCAAATCGGATAATAATTGCGACCTCTAGAGGCTCAAGAAGTGAAGATCCCAGATCGGTTTATATGGCAGCTATATCAGGTTATGAACCGATTTGTAGCATACTTGGCACTGTTGTTGGATATCATAACAAAACACGTCGTGCAAAATTTCATTCCAATCGGATAAGAATTGCGTACTCTAGAGGCTCAAGAAGTCAAGACCCAAGATCGGTTTATATGGCAGCTATATTAGGTTATGGACCGATTTGAACTATACTTGGCACAGTTCTTGGATATCACAGCAAAAGACGTCATGCAAAATTTCAGTCAAATCGGATAAGAATTGCGCACTCTAGAGGCTCAAGAAGTCAAGACCCAAGATCGGTTTATATGACAGCTATATCAAGTTATAGACCGATTTGAACCATACTTGGCACAGTTGTTGGATATCATAACAAAACACGTTGTGCAAAATTTCATCCCAATCGGATAAGAATTGCGCACTCTACAGGCTCAAGAAATCAAGACCCAAGATCGGATCAAACATGGACCGATATGGCCCATTTACAATACCAACCGACCTACACTAATAAGAAGTATTTGTGCAAAATTTCAAGCGGCTAGCTTTACTCCTTCGGAAGTTAGCGTGCTTTCGACAGACATACGGACGGACGGACGAACGGACAGACGGACGGACATGGCTAGATCGACATAAAATGACGCAACGATCAAGCATATATATACTTTATGGGGTCTCAGACGAATATCTCGAGTAGTTACAAACAGAATGACGATATTAGTATACCCCCCATCTTATGGTGGAGGGTATAAAAATATCAGTGAAATGATTTCAACTCAATCTGTCCCTAAAACTACTACGACGCATCTGGTCCTCCGTGGAATACAACAAAGGGTTAAGCGCTCAGGGTCAACGTCTGACTTTTCGATGTATTCATTAACAAGATGCGAATATAATAAAGAAAACAAATTGGCGTTTGCTAGTTATTTGAATAAAATTAGAAATCAATTGAAATCAAATCCTAAATCGTTCTACAAATTTGTGAATTCAAAGCGCCGTTGTAATAGTATACCGATCTTTTTTAGATATAAAGCTAAAGTAGCTGATAACGATTCAGGCTCTGCCGACGTCTTTGCTGACTATTTTTAGCACTTCTTACTCTGATAATTATTATGATTTATGTGGAATATGTCCATACACAATCAACAATTCAGCTATTATAGACGTGTCTGGGATTGGCGAAAACGTAGTATTCGAAAATTTAAGGTCACTGATGATAACTTTTAATCCCAGGTCCAGATGGAATTTCATCGAACATTTTAAAGCATTGCGCTCTCGAACTTTCGTATCCCCTTTGTACACTTTTCAACAGTTCATTAAAACATGGATATCTGCCGGAATTGTGGAAGCAATCTTATATAAGACCGTTATTCGCATTGAGGTGTCTAATTACAGAGGCAATAACAAATATTTGAGAATTTACTTCTTTGGTCAACGATGGTTTTAGGGAACGCTACCAAATGTATACCGATTTTAGTAAAGCATTTGATAAAGTCAACCACAACCTTCTGTTAAGAAAGAAAGGCCTTATTGGTTTCAGTCCATCTGTTCTGGTGTTCCACAGTTTAGTCATCTTGGCCCTGTGCTGTTTTGTTTGTTCATAAACGATTTCCCTTTTACTATAAAACACTCGAATATTTTGATGTATACAGATGATGTAAAGATCTTCAGATCAACGAGAGACTCTGATGAACAGTGTTTTCTTCAGTATGACCTTGATGCTCTTTACGAATGGTGCAAACAGAACTTTATGGAACTTTATATTTCCAAATGCAAACGCATATCATTTTCAAGAATAACCTCTCTTAAAACTAGGTACTTTTTGGGTTCCAATCAACTTGAAGTAGTCTATAGCTTTAAAGACCTTGAATTTTTCTAGACCAACGCTTAAACTTCCCTCAACACATCTCAATGGTTGTCAACAAAGCACGTAGTGCTCTTGACTTCATAAAACGCTGGAGTAAAAAACTTAATGATTTCTCTGTGACGGAAAACTTATATACGTCACTAGTCGGAAGTAATCTCGAGTATGGTTCAGTGGTATGGGATCCGTACTACAATATTCATTCTCATTTGATAGAATCGGTTCAAAAACAATTTCTATTAATTTGTGTCCGTCGAAATGGGTGGGACAGAAGTTCATTACCTTCGTTTGAGTGCCGATTAAATCTTATAAAGCTTCCTACATAAAAAAGTCGTAGAACCATGCTAAACATTACGTTTTTGACTACATTAATTCATGGTCAAATAGATTTCTGCTTTCTTTTAAGTCGAATTTTCTTTAACGTTCCTATCAGACCTACCAGATACTTTGATCTTTTGAAAATTTCTTATTATAAAACCAACTATGCCAATAATGATCCTTTTCGGCACCTATGTTATCAATTTAATCAACTGAAAAGATATAATAGATCTATCTGAGAATCGAGCAAATTTAAAAAAGAAAATTATATTATTTTTAAATTCTTAGTTAATAATACATTTGTAAATATATTGTTATTAGTCTGTAGGAATATTTATTATCTATAGACTAAAATAAAAAAAAACAAGTAAAATCGTGCTAAGTTCGGCCGGGCCGAATCTTATATACCCTCCACCATGGATCGCATTTGTCGAGTTGTTTTCCCGGCATCTCTTTTCAGGCTAAAGAGGATATAAAAAAAGAGTTGCTCTGCTATTAAAACGATATCAAGATATGGTCCGGTTCGGACCACAATTAAATTATATGTTGGAGATCTGTGTAAAATTTCAGCCAATTCGTATAAGAATTGCGCCCATTGGGGCTTACGAAGTAAAATAGAGAGAACGATTTATATGGGATCTGTATCGGGTTATAGACCGATTCAGAACAAAATAAACACGTTTGTTGATGGTCATGAGAGGATCCGTCGTACAAAATATCAGGCACATCGGATAATAATTGCGACCTCTAGGGGTCAAGAAATCAAGATCCCAGATCGGTTTATATGGCAGCTATATCAGGTTATGAACCGATTTGAACCTTATTTGACACAGTTGTTTAAAGTAAAAATAAAATACGTCATGCAAAATTTCAGCCAAATCGGATAGGAATTGCGCCCTCTAGAAGCTCAATAAGTCAAATCCCCAGATCTTTTTATATGACAGCTATATCAGGTTATGGACCGATTTCAACCATACTTGGCACAGTTGTTGGATATCATGACGAAATACTTCGTGCAAAAACTCATTCAAATCGGATAAGAATTGTGCCCTCTAGAGGCTCAAGAAGTCAAGACCCAGCTATATCAGGTTATGAACCGATTTAAACCATACTTGGCACAGTTGTTAGGTATCATAACAAAACACGTCGTGCGAAATTCCATTTCAATCGGATAAGAATTGCGCACTCTAGAGGCTCAAGAAGTCAAGACCCCTGATCGGTTTATATGGCAGCTATATCAGGTTATGGACCGATTTGAACCAAACTTTGCACAGTTTTTGGAAATCATAACAAAACACGTCGTGCAAAATTTCATTCTGATCTGATAAGAATTGCGCACGCTAGAGGCTCAAGAAGTCAAGACCCAAGATCGGTTTATATGGCAGCTATATCAGGTTATGGACCGATTTGAACCATACTTGGCACAGTTGTTGGATATCATAGGAAAACACGTCGTGCAAAATTTCATTCCAATTGGATATGAATTGCGCACTCTAGAGGCTCAAGAAGTCAAGACCCAAGATCGGTTTATATGGCAGCTATATCAAAACATGGACCGATATGGCCCATTTACAATACCAACCGACCTACACTAATAAGAAGTATTTGTGCAAAATTTCAAGCGGCTAGCTTTACTCCTTCGGAAGTTAGCGTGCTTTCGACAGACAGACGGACGGACGGACGGACATGGCTAAATCGACATAAAATGTCGCGACGATCAAGAATATATATACTTTATGGGGTCTCAGACGAATATTTCGAGTAGTTACAAACAGAATAACGAAATTAGTATACCCCCCATCTTATGGTGGAGGGTATAAAAATATCAGTGCAAATTTGCACTGGTAAGATATCGATAACATGCTATAACAGATAATACGAAACGATTGATCGTAATTTGAATTGTATGATACTATAATAAAAGACAGTAACTGTTTTTCGGACTCTTTCTTTAAACATAAGACAGTGGTGCACCAAATTAAAATTTCAAATAGTGTTGATGCTCCATTCACATGTGTTTTATTTCTCTTGGTTTCAATCGTTGTTAAGAAAGCATAGTTTTTGTTTTTTCATTTTAAACACAATATCTTTACTGATTAAACGATAGATAAGAAAGGAAAAATTAATTATGTTTTCATATCACCTTAACCTTATCTTTCGGATACTCAATATTCATTAGAAGAGGGGAATATACAAATTTATGGAGAGAAGTTCATGCGAGAATACTATGGGGAGATCTAGATCGTGAGAAGACGAAGCTATTACTGAAAGGAAGTAAGAAGGAGGAGTACAGCCTTCGATATCATAACCGAACACATAGAACTACGAGCTCTCTTATGTAAATTGGTGCGGCAAGTAATAGCAAATTGTAGGGCATGCGAGGAAGATGATGAGACGTTGAAGCATTTTCTATGTCATTGCCCGGCTTTCGCGGCTAACAGATACGATACCGGCACTTAGGTGGGGACACAATACCAGACATGATCCACCTTAGGGGCGTGGTATGGAAAATAATTAAGGATTTTGTACGTAACACGCAATGCCTAACTTAGATTTTCTTTTTCGAGGTTACTTTTTAATATTTCGAGCGCACAAAAAGCAGATTGCTCGCTTAGGTGTATGTCCATGTGGCACCCTCTTTTCAACATAACCTAACTCACGCATAAAACTTCGTTTCCATTTTGTGCACCACTGTCATAAACCTAAATAACGTCAGAATGTCTCGTCATATTTCTGTATAGAAAAGTGAACAATTATTTCATGTAGCGTTGGAAAACGCAGTATAGGTAAAAATTGCGCTCGATTTATTTGGCATTAAATATTGGGAGCCTATTTGTTGATCAAAATAAAATAAATGTTTTACATCAAAATCTCAACTTTGATAAAAACTTGGTGCAGGGGATGCCCTTTTATATAATATACTTTTCAGTTTTTTAAAAGTCTTCATACATTTTTTGGCAAAACAAAACACTATTTTGTTAGAAAATGCATGGTTTTGTAAATACATCTAACAATTGTAGTAATATATTTTTTAATTGTTAAGAATATGCTGATGATTCTTCAGAAATACAACAAAATTTACCGGAGGTTAATACTAGTACTCAAGTTCAACCCATACCAGCGGGTTCATCATTTTTCTGTTTCTCTCAGACTAACAGGTAAGTTTCCTCAAGAATGACTTTGATTTGAACAATTTGCAGCGAAATTGCTTCTCCATAGGGCATTGATTTAATCATCAATTAACTTTAATAAATGTTCAAAAGAGTATGTGGTTTGTTTCGTAATTGTAATTGTATCTTTACAATTACTCGTAATACTTATTTTTTATCCAAAGTATAATAATTGTGTAACTGTTACATAATTAACAAGTAAAAGCGTGCTAAGTTCGGCCGGGCCGAATCTTATATACCCTCCACCATGGATCGCATTTGTCGAGTTCTTTTCCCGGCATCTCTTCTTAGGCAAAAAAGGATATAAGAAAAGAGTTGCTCTCCTATTAAAACGATACCAAGATATGGTCCGGTTCGGATCACAATTATATTATATGTTGGAGACCTGTGTAAAATTTCAGCCAATTCGTATAAGAATTGCGCCCATTGGGGCTCACGAAGTAAAATAGAGAGAACGATTTGTATGGGATCTGTATCGGGCTATAGACCGATTCAGACCATAATAAACACGTTTGTTGATGATCATGAGAGGATCCGTCGTACAAAATTTCAGGCATATCGGATAATAATTGCGACCTCTAGGGGTCAAGAAGTCGAGATCCCAGATCGGTTTATATGGCAGCTATATCAGGTTATGAACCGATTTGAACCTTATTTAACACAGTTGTTGAAAGTAAAAATAAAATACGTCATGCAAAATTTCAGCCAAATCGGATAGGAATTGCGCCCTCTAGAAGCTCAAGAAGTCAAATCCCCAGATCTGTTTATATGACAGCTATATCAGGTTATCGACCGATTTCAACCATACTTGGCACAGTTGTTGAATGAATAACGAAATACCTCGTGCAAAAATTCATTCAAATCGGATAAGAATTGTGCCCTGTAGAGGCTTAAGAAGTCAAGACCCAAGATCGGTTTATATGGCAGATATATCAGGTTATGGACCGATTTAAACCATGCTTGGCATAGTTGTTGGGTATCATAACAAAACACGTCGTGCGAAATTCCATTCCATTCGGATAAGAATTGCGCCCTCTAGAGGCTCAAGAAGTCAAGACCCAAGATCAATTTATATGGCAGCTATATCAGGTTATGGACCGATTTAAACCATACTTGGCACAGTTGTTGGATATCATAGCAAAACACGTCGTGCGAAATTCCATTCCATTCGGATAAGAATTGCGCCCTCTACAGGCTCAAGAAGTCAAGACCCAAGATCAATTTATATGGCAGCTATATCAGGTTATGAACCGATTTGAACCATACTTGGCACAGTTGTTGGATATTATAACAGAACACGTCGTGCAAAATTTCATTTCAATCGGATAAGAATTGCGCACTCTAGAGGCTCAAGAAGTCAAGACCCAAGATCGGTTTATATGGCAGGTATATCCGGTTATGGACCGATTTGAACCATACTTGGCACAGTTGTTGGATATCATAACAAAACACGTCGTGCGAAATTCCATTCCAATCGGATAAGAATTGCGCCCTCTAGAGGCTCAAGAAGTCAAGATCCAAGATCAATTTATATGGCAGCTATATCAGGTTATGGACCGATTTAAACCATACTTGGCACAAATGTTGGATATCATAACAAAACACGTCGTGCGAAATTCCATTCCATTCGGATAAGAATTGCGCCCTCTAGAGGCTCAAGAAGTCAAGACCCAAGATCGGTTTATATGGCAGCTATATCAAAACATGGACCGATATGGCCAATTTACAATACCAACCGACCTACACTAATAAGAAGTATTTGTGCAAAATTTCAAGCGGCTAGCTTTACTCCTTCGGAAGTTAGCGTGCTTTCGACAGACAGACGGACGGACGGACGGACGGACAGACGGACGGACATGGCTAGATCGACATAAAATGTCACGACGATCAAGAATATATATACTTTATGGGGTCTCAGACGAATATTTCGAGTAGTTACAAACAGAATGACGAAATTAGTATACCCCCCATCTTATGGTGGAGGGTATAAAAATAATGCAAATGTACACGCTTATTCACAGATATAGCTACAACAGAGCAATCGGAGTGAATAAATTATGTTTGTAAAACATCGGTAGTGATGGGGCTAAGGATGGGACTGAAACTTACCTGTATAAGCTTAGATCACCAGACTTTATAAATACCTATAGAATGTTTTTACAATATTATACATACATATGTATATACTTTCTCTTCATATCTTTATACGCTAGCTCTTCCTAGTTAAATGCAGTCCATTTTATTAACAGTTTTGATAATATTGATAACACATTATTATTGAAGTTGTTAGTTTTTTATTGTTATATTCTTCGGAAGAATGACAATGTTAGCTATGTGAATATCAAGGTTATTCATCGAAAATTTCACCGGATTTTGACGAAAGGATGTTTACATATATACCCGAGGTGGTGGGTATCCAAAGTTCGGCCCGGCCGAACTTAACGCCTTTTTACTTGTTTTAAGAAATTTAGTTGATCTCGCTGGTATTTTATTACTCTTCTAATATGTACATGACTGGCATTCCCTTTTGTTTTTAAATTTTAAGAAAAAAGATTATGGAAAATATAGATTCAGTGGTGATTATAAACATCCACCGAGACACACATTTACATTTGTATTTTATTTTTCCTCCTAACATCCCTTTCATAATTAAGCAGCAGTCATTTTCAATTAACAACAGACTTTTCAGCAGTCAGCCTGCTGCTCTGAAATTGCAGAACTAGTGCTAAAATAGCAGCAAAATTAACTACTAATATTCAGCAGACAGAGTTTGTTATTTTCAGCAAACTTTTTTCAATGAGTGTATATTTTTCATTTTATTTAATTTTTTCATTTAACGAAAAAAGTGTACGAGAAAACTAAGCTTGTTAGCAGGATGTTTATCCCCTCGATATAATTAACCGGGTAGTTATCACAAAATCTATTTTTTCTCACGAGACACCAGCCCTTAAACTAATTCGCCGAAATTTTTAACAACATAATTGAATAGCCCACATCTTATATATAAAAATCAATTTGTGTTTGTTTGTTTGTGTGTTCCTTATAGACTCAGAAACGGCTGAACCGATTATCTTGAAATTTTCACAGATGGTGCATAATGATCCCGTGGTGAAAATGGGGTACTACATTTTTTGATATCTGGTGAGGGAGCGGACCCTCCCCCTTACCCTAATTTTCAGAAACGCCAGATTTCGGAGATGGGTGGTGCGATTCAATCGAAATTTTGTGTGCTCTCTAACCTACAAACAAAAATTTGGTATCCAAATTTCGGATGGGGTACCTAGGGGGGGCGACCCACCCCAAAACCTACCAAATATACATATACACCAATCACGACAATATGGGATTCAAATGAAAGATATTTAAGATTAGAAAACGTATCTGATATCCAATTGTCGGACCAAGTGTTTGGGGGACCACTCCAACCCCCAAAACACCCCTAAATCGGACATAATTACCGACCATGGCAATATGGGACTCAAATGAGAGTTATTTGCGAGTAGAATACGAATCTGATATCCAAATGTGGAACCAAGTTTCTTGGGTTCCACCCCTTCCCCAAAACACCCCCCAAACAAAACTTATTTACTGACCATGGCAATATGGGGCTTAGATAAAATGTATTTGAGTGTAGCATACGAATCTGATATCCAAATGTGGGCCAAGTGTTTAGGGGGCCGCCCCTCTCAAAAACACCCTCAAAAAGAGGACAAATTTACGACCATAGCAATATGGGACTCAAATGAAAGGTCTTTGGGAGTAAAGCAGGAATCTGATATCAATATTTGAAAAAAAGTGTCTATGGGGACACACCACTCCCATTACACCATACATATAGGACGTATTTGCTGACCAATCCAATATGGGACTGTAATAAGAGGTATTTTAAAGTAGAACACGACTCCGATATATAATTTCAGAGCCAAGTCACTGAACGGCCGCCCCATCCCCCAAAACACTCCCCAAACCCGACATGTTTGCAGACTATGGGAATATGTGGCTCAAGGTGAAAGGTATTTGGGAGTAAACCTCGAATCTGATATCAAAATTCGGGACCAACTGCCCGAAGGAGACGTTCCACCCCCATAACAACCCCCAAATGGGACGGATTTGCTCTCCATGACTATTTGGGTATTAAACGGAGTGGATTTCGGTATTGATATTTTTTAGGGCCCATTGCCCAAACCGGACATATTTGCTGACTTTTGCAATAAGGGGTTAAATAAAAGGGCTTTGAGACAAGAAAACTTATTTGATATCCAATTTTGAGGCTAATGCCAATGTGGGGTTTAAATATATGATATTTGAGAGAACAATGCTGATATATTTTCAGGGCTAAGTGTTTGGGGGACTACCCCACTCCCCAAAAACACCCCTAAATCGAGCATATTTACCGACCACGTCAGTGTGGGGCTCAAATAAAGGTATATGAGAATAGAAAACGAATCTGATAACATAATGTGGGACCATGTATTTGGGGCACAGCCCCTTTCCAAAACACCCCCCGAAGAGAACAAATTTTGGGCCCAAGTGTTTGAAGACGCCTTATCAGAGATGGTCCGTAAGACGATTTTTTAGGTTTCCGACTGTCAAAAAGTTGTAAAAGTCGAAAACGTCGTATACTTGTATAAAACGTAAAAAAGTCGCAAACGTCATAAACCTTAATAACTCAGTGTAAAAGTTTGATTTTTAACAAATATTATTGTCACTTATTTGTTGTATATAGAAGAGTTATTATGTAAAAAAATTTCGCAATAAAAGTAATATTAAGTTTTTTTTTTTAATTTTTGCATTTACATTTTTCACACAATAAATTGGAAATATACGCAAATTTCAAGTCAATTTATAAAGTAACGTTTAAGGATTTTTTTGTGAAGCAAAAAATCAATAAATTATTAGTTTTCATCAATTATATTTAGAAATTGCAATTATTTTGTATCCTTTTGCAAAATTATTTGCTTCTCCCGTTTTAATTTGCTTTTTGAAAGCTGTTGTAAACGACATATGTTAAAAATGCATGACATCTGAGGAAGTGTCAAGTGAAACGGTACATGGAGTGTTAATACTTATGCCAAAATTTTTAGTTAATCAGATCAAAAATTCGACATATTTTCGTTCGAATTTTTTTTTTCTGTCAGAAACCTAGTTTTTTGGCTAGGTTTACGACGTTTTCGACGTATGTAATATACGTCGGAAATGTATGTCATATACGTCACTGTTTCTGACAGGCCATCTCTGCGCCTTATCCCATAAACTTCCCTTAAACCAATGGCAATATGGGGTTTAAATAAATGTTTTTTGAGCATGATGCCGATATTTTTTCAGGGCCAAGTGTCTAGGGGACAACCTCACCCCCGAAAAACCCCCAAATCGGACATCATGACAATATCCGGCTGAAATAGAGACTTTTGAGAATAGAGTATATCAAACACCCAAACGTTAATGACTCTTAAGCCTTCGAGCGAATTCATAGACCAATAAAGATCATATAGGATTCAGATGAAGGCATTTATATTCTTATACTGTTAGTCAAGCGATGGTATTTCACTAAAGGCTTTTTAATTGTCGAAAATACATATTCAATGCATAATTTTGTTCAATATAAAATAAAAGAAAGCGCAGCGGAGCGGGACCGTTCAGCTAGTAGTTTTATAAAGGAGAGTGGTCGACTAGTTTAGAATGTTCGTTTTGCGCGTATATTGGCATGAAACAGAACTCTGTCCAGCTCTAGACTACCAATTTAATTACTTAGAAATATGATCACTAGATTGCTGACAGTACTCTTTTCTTCAGCCGGTTTCACCACATATTTTATATTTATAACTAAGGTGACTTTCTCTAAATAAAAACCTATCTACATACATATCTCCCCTCCAAAATACCAAAAATTACTACAACAACAAGCCTCAACCAGTTTACTTGGACAAGTGATTTGGACTGATTTCGATTAAGAATTTCTCAAAATCATACTCGAACAACATTAGTATTAATTGGTATCAATTTTGCTAACTGAATGACGAAGTTCTTGTACGCACTAGAGATGGTTGATTTGTAAAGATGAGAAAAAAAAAAAATAAAAACTGATAACAAATACGTAATCTACATAAAATTCTCCGAAAAAACCATAAATTTAAAATCAACCCTTAATCCGCGCCTCGACTTGGAAAAAGCTATTATTCCTACCATTTATTTTTTAGGCAAAGCGGGGCTTATATTTTCAAGTCGAATGAACAGGGTGGCTAATTCAAAGATTTTTTGAAAGCCTAGATTCTCTACTAAAAATCGCTAGAAGATTGAAAAACGATAAGGTTTCTAGTTTCAAAGTTATAAAGGATTTACAACTACAAATATAATGCTGAAATAAATTTGGCCAGAAAAACCTGGGGTTGAAACCATAGTGCATTGGTTGGAAAATATATTTGCCCGACTTTGACTAATATTGCTAAAATTATCTGTGTTTTCATTGACCTTCACGAAATTTGACACATAATATTCACTTACGAATCGTACATTTACTTGCTTCATCCCAGCCTACGCAAAATGTACCAACTACCTATTTTAAAGCATCCTTTCGAATTACTTTAACAAGGCTATGTCCGAGGAAGTATATACTTTCCGGTGACTCATTTGTAGGCATAGATAAAACTCAGAAATTTCTTCGTTCAAATATATTATTTTGTCACTCTGCTTATCATTTTTTTAAGCTACATGTAATGCTAAGGGTAATGCTACATGTATATCTGAATGGCAATGCTGCAGATAATGATATACCCTAAGTTTTAGCTGGGATATATCAGAATTGGTCAGCCAACGCTACATACTTGGACTTGGGTCCCATTTTGCGCCTATCACTCTTCTCTAAAGTGCCCAGCATCTATGAGACTTTCTGTATATGGTATTTTGAATTCAGCTTTAACTTGTTCTTCTCCTTCTGTAGCATTTGGGTTCGGATAAAGTAAATATTTGGGTTCGGATAAAGTAAAGTATGTTAAGTAAAGTATGTTACATACATATTTAAATTATTCCGGTCCGCAATATTTAAATTGTTCCGGTGCTGTGAAATCAGCCTAAAATGAACGGATGTGTTATCAATGCTTTTAGCATTTAATTGGAATAACTTATGGTTGGATACCAATATGTAATAATTTTAAGCAAACTTAATACAACTATGATAATTTCTAATAATATCTATTTATTTTTTATAAAATTTCAACGTTTAGATTTCGAGTTTTCTGTCATTGGTTATGCAACCATAGCAACTTTGGTAATTTCATTCTTTGCTGCATTATGTTTTCTTCTGCGATGTTGGCTGCGGAAAATCCCCTCAAAGCGGATGCAAGTAGGAATATTGTAAGTATATAAAAACACTTTTTAAATTACCATATATAGTGCTAAAATAAAATCGGCGAAATTTTGATTTGTAATAAATTCAGATTTTTATTATACTTATATAGCCATGGTGCACATTGCTGCCCCGTTTTAAAGATTCCCATTTATGTATAATTTGCAGTTTTTGCCATTTGTGCATAGGAGCACTCTGGTGAACTCTAGATGGACTTTTTAAAACATCATTTAATCGTACAACTTATTGTGTTGCCCAAAAAGTAATTGCGGATTTTTTAAAAGAAAGTAAATGCATTTTAATAAAACTTAGAATGAACTTTAATCAAATATATAATTGCCATTTTGTTCGATAACCTTTTGCCATCTTCCTGGCAAATTTAGTATTCCACGCTCATAGAACTTCTGGCCTTTATCTGCAAAAAACTGAACCAAGTGCGATTTTATAGCCTCATCATTGCCGAAAGTTTTACCATTTAAGGAGTTCTGCAAAGATCGAAATAAATGGTAGTCTGATGGTGCAAGGTCAGGGCTATATGGTGGATGCATCAAAAGTTCCCAGCCAAGCTCACTCAGTTTTTGGCGAGTGACCAAAGATGTGTGCGGTCTAGCGTTGTCCTGGTGGAACAAGACACCTTTACGAATTAATCGTTTGGTTCCTTAGAAGCAGCTCAAAATATACCACACCCTTCCAATCCCACCAAACAGACAGCATAACCTTCTTTTGGTGGATATCAGCCTTTGAAGTGGTTTTAGCTGGTTCACCATGCTTGGACCATGATCGTTTTCGGCTAACGTTGTTGTAAATAATCCATTTTTCATCTCCACTTATGATTCGTTTTAAAAACGGATCGAATTCATTGCGTTTAAGGTGCATATCACAAGCGTTGATTCGGTTTGTTAAATGAATTTCTTTCAATACATGTGGTGCCCAAATATCAAGCTTTTTCACCAGTCCAAGACTTTTTATGTGACAATGAACGGTTGATTTTGGTATATTTAACTTCTCTCTTATCTCACGCTCAATTACATGACGATCCAATTCGATCAATGCTTTGATTTGGTCATCATCAACTTCATTTGGCCGACCTGACAAATCCGCAATTACTTTTTGGGCAACCCAATAGTTTGGCATATTATACTTAAGTATTTCCTTTGTTTTAGCCACATCTTAATATAACCAAATTTTCTCCCACACGTGTTTCGAATATTTTTTCTATTCTATTAATTCAAGGGGCTGATCTTTTCCTCATATATTTTCGGCCGTATTCACAAAACTTAATGAAGCTTTAAAATAGGTTTATTTGACAGTTCTTTAAAGGAAATCTGGCAAATAAGCCCATTTCAAATCTACATTAGTTTTGTTGTTACCGGGGTACAACTTTAACCGCTCCGTTCACTGTGGGCGAAGAAGATAAACATCTTAGTAATATTGGTTTGCCCAAAAAGTAATTGCGGATTTTTTAAAAGAAAGTAAATGCATTTTTAATAAAACTTAGAATGAACTTTAATCAAATATACTTTTTTTACACTTTTTTTCTAAAGCAAGCTAAAAGTAACAGCTGATAACTGACAGAAGAAAGAATGCAATTACAGAGTCACAAGCTGTGAAAAAATTTGTCAACGCCGACTATATGAAAAATCCGCAATTACTTTTTGGGCAACCCAATAGTTTGTGCTTTTATACTCATTACTATGGGACGAGGGGTACATTTATTTCCATTTTTCGTTCCGTTTGCAACACATCAAAATATCCATGTCCGATCATACAAAGTATACATGTTTATTACATATCCCATGAAATTCTACGGAAAATAAGCGATGTCCGTGATTCTGTCCGACTGTTGTTATCTCGCTATAGACTTCAACAATTATATAAATAGTGTTAGCTGAAGCTTTGTACAGTTTCCATATGTGCAAAAATCACATACAGTGCTTGAATTGCTGACTTTAAATAAAATCAAATTTCAAATTAGCTCACATTATTTTTCGATAAGAGCGTGCTTTTTTCTGACAAATATTGAAAGAAATCACCTGATTTCGTTATCGGTCTGATGAATGCAACCCCAAATTAAGTTGTTAAACACTAAGAAGTTTATAAACAAATAAGAAATTTAAATGAAGTGCATAACAACAAACGCATTCAGAACAAGTGAAAACGTGCTAAGTTCGGCCGGCCGAATCTTGGGAACCCACCACCATGAATTATGCTTAAAATGTATTCAAAATCGGTTTCTATGGGATCTTTATCGGGTTATAGGCCGATTTGGACCGTACACCCAGAGAAATCATTTGTTGAAATTCAATTATAGGTATAAATTGATGATAATGGTAAATAAGTTTTAATTGTCAGCACCAACGATCAGTAATTTTATTAGTTCAGTAATTGACTTGATTACGATACTATTAAAAGCATTAAAAGAAGTTATTCATAATCAATCTATTGGTTGCATAAAATAAATAAAAAATTTGCATAAAAATAAATTATTTTTGCCTCTAGTTGTTGTACGACCTACTTATTATTTAAAAATTACAAACAGAGCACAAACAAAGAGGATGTCAGTCATATGCATACAATTTCTGATTTAGTTAGTACTGCAACAAATCAGTTACTTTAACTGAATGTGTTATTGTGATTTACATTCGAAAAAGCAATATAGTTATTTCTTCTCTGTGTTAACTATGGTATTGGGTTGCCCAAAAAGTAATTGCGGATACAATACAATACAATTTATTAGAGTAAAAGTAATTGTCCAGTATAGACTTAGATAATTACGTAATATAAGTTTAAGAAGTCTGTCAAGAGATTGAAGTCAAATCAAGAGATTGAATTATAAGTGAGCTATATCTAAATCTGAACCGATATGCCTCATTTGCAATGTTCGATGACATATTCGGACGGACATAGTTAGGTCGACACAGAACGTCAAGACGATCAAAAATATATGTACTTTATGGGGTCTTAGACAAATATTTGAGGTGTTACAAACGGAATGACTACATTAGTATACCCCCATCCTATGGTGGTGGGTTTATAAAGTTATAATGGCTTTACTTAACTTTACTTTAATTGGCTATGACAGAACATTTGTTCCACAAGCCGAACCTAGAATAGCGCTCCAAGCGCGCCGATCTTCTGCGCTCATCTTATAATCTCTGACACCAAGTTTCAAGGTGTCTTCGACTACTTGATGTTTCCATCGGAATTTTAGTCGGCCCGGTTTGTGTGTACCGCCGAGTTTGCCTTCAAAATACTTCTTTGCTCGAGCTTCTTCATCCATTCTGACAATATGACCTAGCAAACGCAACCGTTGTATTTTGACACGTGTAACTATGCTATCGTCGTCATACAGCTCGTGGTTCATACGATGCCTATATTATCCATTAACGCAAACAGGCCCATGTATTTTACCAAGAATCTTTCTCTCAAACACTGCAAGCACTGCCTCGTCTGCTGTCATAAGTACCCATGCCTGCAACTATTCAGCAACTGCAACTATTCAGAAAGCCGCATGGCAAAGTACTCCTGATTATCGAAGTACTGCTTCTGAACAAACCTACCCGGTATATATTAGAGAAAAAATTCAACTGAAACGCAAAATACGTAAGAAATGGCAGCAAACTAGACATCCGTCATACAAGACACTCTTAAATAAAATCACTAAGGAACTCAGTGCAGAAACCAAACTTTTCAGAGATATGGAACTTAGGCAACATCTGTTGTCGTTAACAACTGATAAAAGTACCGACTATTCACTTTGGAAAGCAACAAAAGGAGTTAAGAGGCCTTTACCAAGAAATTATCCAATAAGAAAAGATGACTCATCATGGGCCAAAACGAATATGGAAAAGGCGCAAATATTTTCAGAACACATGGAGAACGTTTTCTCCAATAACAATGAAGTTCCAACTAATGGTAATGAAGGTATAGGAAATTTCGAACAAAGCATCGAGAATGTTACAGTTGGTGAGGTATATGCAGAAATAGGCCGTATGCAGCTAAAGAAATGTCCAGGTTTCGACTTAATAAATACTGAAATACTAAGAAATCTTACATATAATTGCATCATTAAAATAACCCAATTATTTAATTCCTGCTTCAAGTTAAGAAGAATGCCAACTTTTTGGAAAATTGCAGAAATCCGTATGATACCTAAACCAGGTAAACCTACAACAGAGGTAACCTCATATAGACCAATATCTCTACTACCAATGTTATCCAAACTGCTAGAAAAACTGTTTTTGAGTCGTTTAAACCCCATTATTGCAGAAAAAAATCTCATACCAGACCATCAATTTGGTTTTAGAAATTCCCATTCAACTATTGACCAGATACACCGCATAACTAATACTATTGAACAAAGCTTTGAGGATAAAAAAATATGTTCTGCTGTATTCTTAGATGTGTCGCAGGCTTTTGACAAAGTATGCCATGTCGGGCTTATAAGGAAATTAAGCAGGATGTTGCCTGAAATATATGTCGAATTTCTAAAATCATTCTTATCGGATAGATTCTTCAGAATTAAACAGGATGACTCCTACTCAGACATGAAGAAAATTGGTACAGGTGTGCCTCAAGGAAGTATCCTAGGTCCCGTCCTATATCTTTTATACACTAGCGATTTGCCAGAACCACCAAACTCAGTCATTGCAACTTTTGCGGATGATACTGCTATACTTGCTGTGGCAGATACAGAGGAGCAAGCAATCACTAAATTGCAACAAGCTCTTAATGAAATAAATCGTTGGGCCTCTGTTTGGCAAATAAAGTTGAACCATTCGAAGTCGGTTCATGTAAACTTTACAAATAAAGCTACCAGGAACATCCCCGTGCATATAAATGGAGTCAGTATCCCTTATTCGGACAATGCGAAATATCTTGGTATGACCCTGGATTCGAAATTACGCTGGAAAGCGCATGTCAAGAAGAAAATCGAAGAACTTAATATTAAATGGTCAAAATTCAAATATCTTATGGGCAGGAAATCTGAACTTTCCATTCAAAACAAATTACTTTTATATAATCAACAATTAAAACCAATATGGCTATATGGCATCCAACTATGGGGTTGCACGCATAAGAAATATATCTACATGATTCAAAATTTTCAAAATAAAGTACTAATGAGCATAGTTAACGCCCCTTGGTATGTTCGCAACAGTGATCTCCATAGAGACCTCCGCATGAACACAGTGTCAGAGGAAATATCAATTGCAGCAACGAAACATGATGCCAGATTACGCCTTCATGTAAATCCAGAAGCCATTAATCTCAATGATCCAAGTACCAGACGTAGACTGAATAGAACTAAACCCTATGATCTCTTAATATCATGAGCTTTAAACTTATTTATTTTCTTTTTGTTTCCAATGTAAAATAAATTTTCAGATAGATTATATAAAATTTACATATTTTCAATGATAATTATGTTAAATTTGAAAAAAATTGCTTGTTAGCTTCTTATTGAAAGCTAGTTGCAATTAAAATAATAATAAAAAAAAAAAAAAAAAAAAAAAAAAAAAAAAAAAAAAAAAAAAAAAAAAAGTACCCATGCCTCAGAACTGTATAACAACATGATCTTCGTTTGTCGAGAGGTGACCTTCTTTCTAAACTGCTTGCTTAATACAAGTAATTCTTCTTATTTCAAAACTGGTGTCATTCGTTTCGATTACGGCGGTGCCGAGGTAGATAAAGTTGCTTGCTATCTCATAGTTGTGGCTGCCAGCTTTCTCTATTTTCTATATCTGATCGGTTGTAAAGGGCGTTTGTGAGTTGATACCATCCATTGTGTCTTATCTCCAATTACTGCAGACCCATTTTCACTGACTCTCTTTCGATTCTTTTAAAGGTGCAGTTACTACTTCCGGTGACCGAACTATGATATCGATGTCGTCGGCATTAGTGTGCCATATCTATTCACATCTGCATTTCGTATAATCTTCTCCAGCAGGATATTAAATTGATCACACGATAACCTGTCTCCTTGTCTGAAACCTCGTTTGGTAATTAATGGTTCAGAGAAATTCTTTTCTTTTCTTACTGAGGAACGTGTATCACCAAGTGCTATCCTGCAAGGTCTTATTAATTTTGCAGGAATACCAAACTCTGACATGGATTTGATTTTTGAACGTATAGGGGTATCGAAAGCGGCTTTGCAGTCAAAAAAGAGGTGGTAGGTGTTGATGTATTCTTTTTGGGTCTCATCCAAGATTTGGCGCAGTCTAAATATTTGGTCTAGGGTGGATTTAGCAGGTCTAAAGCCGCATTGACAGGGTCCAATTATCCCATAGACCTAAGGTTTTAACCTTTCACACGATGGGGAGGAGACTTATTCCTCTGTAGTTGGCACGTTCCGTCTTGTCTCCTTCCTTGAGGACGGGACATGGTATGCTGAGGTTTCAATCATCGGGTATGCGTTCTTCTAGCGAGATTGCGCGGACAAGCTGAGTCATACGTATTATCCTGCTGCCTTGTTGTTATTCAGTCGTGACACTGCTACTTAGACTTCATTCTGACTGATCAGGGATTCGTTCTCTTCGCCGCCATCGGCGGACACTAGTAGTTGTGTAAAATGTTCTTACCATATCCTCAGTATGCTATCTGTATCGGTTACCATATTTCATTCTTTGTCTCTGCAGGAGGATGTGCCTGCGCCAAAGCCATCGGTTTGATGATTAATTCTTTGGTAAAGTTGCCGGACATCTTTCTGACTCCTGTACATCTCAATTCGCTCACACTTACATCTTTCCATTTCCTTTTCATTCTTTTGAATAGACATCTCTCCTCTCTCCTTTTCTCTAGATACCTCTACTTCATCTGGCGCGTTGCTACTGATTTCAGGGTTGCTCTATATGCGGCATTCTTGGCTGCAATAGCATCTCGACACTCGTGGTCATACCACGGGTTTCTTGAAGGAGGCTTCTGGTAACCAAGTACGGATTTCGCGGCATGGTGTGTAGGCCTCCGTAGCTCAGAGGTAAGCATGTCCGCCTATGACGCGTTCGAATTCTGGCGAGACCATAAGAAAAAAGCGGTGGTTTTCCCCTCCGAATGTTGGCAACATTTGTGAAGTACTATGCCATGTAAAACTTTTCTCAAGAGGTGTCGCACTGCGGCACGCCGTTTGGACTCGTCTATAAAAAGGAGGCCCCATACCATTGAGCTTAAACTTGAATCGGACTGCACTGATTGATATGTGAGAAGTTTGCCCCTGTTCCTTAGTGGAATGTTCATGGGCAAAATTTGCAATTTTTGTGCAATGGTTCGCCTCTGCGCCTTTATATCATCGGAACAAGGAGTGCTTTCATTAAGCAGTTGCGTCAGTCTAGTGAAGTATGCCGTTCCCATTTGTTGTGTTTGCAGCTTTTCAATGCCCAGCTTCCCAGCAGTGTCTTTCTTCACCATGCTCAAACGGGTGCGAACCTTTGCTGCAACAAGGTAATGATCCGAATCCATATTTGCTCCACGGTTCGATCGTACGTCTAACACGCTGGGTGAACGCCTTCCATCTATCACAACGTGATCAATTTGGTTCCTCGTGTTTTGATCGGGTGACAGCCATGTGGCTTTATGAATATTTTTCTGTTGAAATTTGGTGCCACGAACTACCATGTTTTTTGCCGCGGCGAAATCAATCACCATCAACCCATTACTAGACGTTATTTCGTGGAGGCTAGACTTTCCGACTGTTAAACCAAAAATGTCTTCCTTACCCATCTTCGCATTAAAATATCCCAGAACGAAGTAAATATCATGGGTGGGTCTGCGGTCGCATTCTCTCTCCAGGCGCTCGTAGAAAATATCCTTGGTCTGCCCGTCCTTGACTTCCGTCAGGGCATGGCCAAAAATAAGGCTGATGTTGAATTTGGGTTTTATCCGGATTGTGGCTAGCCTCTCATCCACTGGAGTAAAGCTTGAGACAAGATGTTTTAGTCTACAAATAACCAAAAATACATAGCCAAATTCATGCCTGGTGTGAATGCAGCTATAGTATAGTTCGTCACCGTTTGGTGTTGTTGTGACGCCATTCCTGGCCGCTCGCATTTCCTGTAAGTCGGTAATATTCTCCATGTATTTCTCCAATACATCCGCCAGCTCGTATACTGCACATTCTCTATAGAGAGTGCCGACATTTCGAGTGCAGATCCACAAATTTTTCGTTTGCATAGGTCGTCAAAGTTAGGGGGGTCCGCTTTTACTATTTCCCAGAGTAATTATTATAGTTTTCCGTGGCGGGTTACTGGCCCAGCGTGGGTTTTGTGGGAACGCACATGTTTTTCTCGTTGTCACGAGCTGATGTTGGCCATTGGTTACTTGAAGGCGCTAAGAAATCACATTGTCGTCTCGAGTATCATTGGCGCTCAGTATATAATTAGGCAGCAGTGCCACCTGAACCCTCACTGAGACTTCCTCTCGAAGTCAAGAAGCTTATCTGCGAGCTACCGGGCGTCCACAGGTTGCAGATAGTGGAATGCCCCATACGGAGAAGCTGCAACGGAAGTTGCGGACAATCAACGGTATCGAGCGGAGAGTCTCAGTGAGAGGTCGGGCGGCACCGGCTCTTTTAAATAACCAATGGTCACCCTGTTCCCGCTGCGATCGGTCCTTTGCACAATACAATACATTTTGTATTATAAATACCCCTTTACAAAACAGACAATATGTTTAATTATAACTTTTTTTTTATAAATGTTCATTAACGAAACTAATTTAGTTGTTAGGAATTTTCTTCCAATCTGCTAATTTGCCCATGAACATTTTATTAAGGAAGAGGGGCAAACTTCTTACAAATCAATGAGTGCTGTTCGATTCAAGTTCAAGCTTAATGATGAGCTTGAACTAGCCGGTTACGAACGGCGTACCGCAGTGGAAAACCTCCTTGAGGAAAAGTTTTTACATGGCAAAGTACCCCACAGATGTCGCCAACATAAGGGGGTTATTCCCCCGATTAAAAATTTTTTCCGATATTCCCGCCAGGATTCGAGCCCAGTCTTTCAGCGTCATAGGCGGACATGCTAACTTCTGCGCTACGGTGTCCCCTTTAGGAATTTCATGCTCACATTAAAAGCAACATTCAGTTGTGCGTAGTCAAATGCTTATGTTTAAATGAATATTTATCGTAAATGCTGGCAAATGATAATCACAATAATCCTACTTTGATACTTTCTAACAGGATTTCAGAAAATAGATGATAATTTCTTGCCGAAAAATGGTTGATAAATTTGTGTTTTTATTTTTAAATAAATGTGTCTTATTAAGCATTGTATATCCGTGTGTGTGGGTTTTTTATTTGTGTTTTATCTTAAGACTAAAAAAAAGCAGGCAAATTGTGTTTGTCTGTAAGAGTGTGTGTCCGTTAGAAAAAAGTAGACTATATTTTGTGTGTTTTGCTGTTGGACAAGTGTGTGAACAGTGGCGTGTCGATTGGTTGCTGTTTGCTTTGTTATTTGGCAGTTTGCTACATTACTTGATAGAATAAGGTTAGTGAGAGAGCAACAAAAAAGATATGACTAGATGAACACAAAAATACTAATAATAAACCGAACTTATGGAGCGAAAGTTATATTGAAAATTTTGCGAAAAGTGCGCTGTATTGGTCGCACCCTAAATTTCGAATTTAAGATTTATGTTTAGGTTCATGACCACTCCTTAGAAACAAAACACCTCCGGGGTTTTTTTTCCAAAAATGCAACGGAAAATATTGATTTCCGCAATACAAAAGCAAGAGTAGTGAGGCGGGTTTAGATCTAGCTTCCGATATAATTAATTAATACATTTTTAGTACAGTATATTTATGAATTATATGCATTAGGGAAATAACCGAACAGAAAACATAAATCTAGAATATGTTATTATTAGATCGATACTAAAGTAGCCGTTTTGCCATTAATATGCATATTTTGATAATAAAAATAATTAGAATGGCGTCTAGAAATTAAAAAATTTTAGTCAAAGGACTGTTTGTGGGGAAGTTTTTTTTTAAGGTAGGTAATATATTCGGTTTTCGCGATTTAACTCCGTATAAATAAAATGAGTGGAAAATATTTATGAAGTGTTAATTTCGCTAAAACTTGTTTTTTTATCTAGGGAAAATTTACATATCACGGCGCCCAAAAAGAGCACAACCACTGTCGCTTCGCAACAAGTTGTTTTCTTACGTAAAATAAACGCGATCTTAGAACTTCTAATAATAACTAAGTGTTTGTTAGTGTTAGTGATCTTGCTGACATGTTATTACTCGGCATGGAAAAAAATATTATTTGTGGATGCATAAATAAGAAACTATTTGTATAAAACCATAAGTCAATAAACTTCTAAAATTAATAAAAAATAAATGTTTCTTTCATAACAAACTACTGCAATAAATCTGTACGAAGTAATAACGATTGTGAAAGAAAGTGTTGTGCTTGTGGTCTTGATATTATAACAAAATTATTTTTAAACAAGTGGAATATGCTGGCAAAGGCTTTTGGAAAGTTGTGCTTATTTAATTAATACCAACGAAAATACTACAAAATCAAATTATTTTAACAAATAAAAGCTGAATTCGTTTCTTTTATTATTTATTAATTTCGAAGCGTGGGTTTTGGTTGAAATTGCAACAACATATATGAATTTAAGTACGGAGCACACATGCACATTTGTGTGTAAGCATGTACGTAAGCAGCTGATAAATTGGTTGGTGCCATATTAATTTTTATAGTAAATGGCAACAATTTGGCAACCCAAACAAAATCAAATGTGGCCCTTGTCAAACCGCTGAAAGAACGATTTAGGGAAATCCCCCCCCCCCAAAAAAAAAAAAAAACTTTTTATCACCCTTAATATATAAAATTTTTTTAACACCATTTTGAGCATGCAGACATTTTCATTTTGGATCTTGACTTGTTGAGCCTCTAGAGGTCGCAATTATTATCCGATTTTGTACAACGGGTCCTCTTATGACCATCAACATACGTGTTTATTATGGTCAGAATCGGTCTATATCCCGATACAGCTCCCATATAAATCCATCTCTCTATTTTACTTCTTGAGCCCCCAAAGGGCGCAATTCATATTCGAATTGGCTGACATTTTACACAGGTCTCCAACATATAATTTAATTGTGGTCCAAATCGGACCCAAACTTGATATCGCTCTAATAGCAGAGCAAATCTTTTCTTATATCATTTTTTGCCTAAGAAGAGATGACGGAAAAAGAACTCGACAAATGCGATCCATGGTGGAGGTGTATAAGATTCGGCCCGGCCGAACTTTGCACGCTTTCACTTGTTCATCCTATTTCGATGAAATTTGGCACAGCCAGTTCTGGTACTCCTATACACCTTTGTGTCGAACATCGTCCAGATCGGACCATATTTGGATATAGCTTCCATATAGACCGTTCACCCATTATAGAGTTTTGAGCCCATAAAATGAGCATTTTTCATCCGATTTTGATGGAATTTGAAAAAGTGAGTGTTAATAGACCTCTACACCTTTGTGTCGAACATCGTGAAGATCGGGCCATATTTGGATATGATTGCCACATAGACCGATTCCTAACTTAAAATTTTATTTTTCGAGGTTACGTTTTTAGTATTTGGAGCCGATTACTGGCTAAGGTGTATGTCCATAGTGGCATGGGGCGGATTAATATCCGCACCCTTATTTCAACCTATCCCTAACCTAGCCTAATTGGATCAATTAAAAAATTAATTGAACTTTTCAATCATTTTATAATTGGACCAATTAAGAATTTAATTTGAGATTTCAAAAATTTTTAATCATGTTTTTAATTGAAATTGTATTCAATCTTTTGTTTTCAAAAACGGTGATTAAAATTATCAATTCAGTGATTGGAGCAATTTAAATTTTTTTTTATAAAGAGATACGATACAAAAAACTTGATAAATTCGATCCATGGTGGCGGATATAGTAGATTCGGTCCGGCCGACCTAAGCACTATTGCTATACCCTCCATCATACGATAGGGGTATACTAATTTCGTCATTAGTATACCCCTTTCGTTAACTTTCGAAGGAATAAAGTTAGCCGCTTGAAATTTTGCACAAATACTTCTTATTAGTATAGGTCGGTTGGGATTGTAAATGATCGGTTTATATGGCAGCTATATCAAGTTATGGACCGATTTAAACCATACTCAGCACAGTTGTTGGAAGTTATAAGAATACATCATGCAAAATTTCAGCCAAATCGGATAATAATTGCGCCCTATAGTGGCTCAAGAAGTTAAGACCCCAGTTTGGTTTATATGGAAGCTATATAAGGATATGGACCGATTTGAACTATTCTTACCACAGTTGTTGAAAGTCATAACAAAACACCTGTTCAAAATACATTTATTTTGAACATGAGAGATAACGCATTAGCATTTCATAGCCCACGCGTTGTTATCTTATAGAGTCTGTGTGCGGTTTAGGGTCTATTTGTACGATCGCCTATCTCATAAAACCAATACGCACAGCCGTATAAACCCTGCATGTGTACTTTTAAAAAGGGAATAGATAATGAGTCTAAGAAATGCATGTGTGTGTTTACTTAGGATCGTAAAATATCAGATAAGGAGAAACGGAGATATCACTGCGTTGGTATCTCGTTCTAGTTTAGTTTTAAGATTTTCATTTATTGTAGTGATAGGAAATTTGAAAATAAATGGTCAGTATAAATCTAGCATCAGAGAAGTGCGTTTTAGATTCAGCTCAACATTTGGTCCTTCGAGCCGGATACAAATGTTGAGCTGAATCTAAAACGCACTTCTCTGATGCTAGATTTATACTGACCATTTATTTTCAAATTTCCTATCACTACAATAAATGAAAATCTTAAAACTAAACTAGAACGAGATACCAACGCAGTGATATCTCCGTTTCTCCTTATCTGATATTTTACGATCCTAAGTAAACACACACATGCATTTCTTAGACTCATTATCTATTCCCTTTTTAAAAGTACACATGCAGGGTTTATACGGCTGTGCGTATTGGTTTTATGAGATAGGCGATCGTACAAATAGACCCTAAACCGCACACAGACTCTATAAGATAACAACGCGTGGGCTATGAAATGCTAATGCGTTATCTCTCATGTTCAAAATAAATGTATTTTGAACAACACCTCATGCAAATTTTCAGCCAAATCGGATAATAATTGCTCCTCTAATCAAAACCCCAGATCGGTTTACATGGCAGGTATATCAGGTTATGGACCGATTTTAACCATTCTTAATACAGTTGTTGGAAGTCATAACAAAACACGTCATGAAATATTTCAGCCAAATCGGATAGGAATTGCTCCCTGTAGAGGCTTAAGAAGTCAAGATCCCAGATCGGTTTATATGGCAGCTATATCAAGTTATGGACCAATTTGAACTATTCTTAGCATAGTTGTTGAAAGTCATAACAAAACACCTCTTGCAAAATTTCAGCCAAATCGGATAAGAATTGTGCCCTCTAGCGGCTTAAGAAATCAAGATCCCAGATCGGTTTATATGGCAGCTATATCAAAACGTGGACCGATATAGCCCATTTACAATCTCAACCGACCTACACTAATAAGAAGTATTTGTGCGAAATTTCAAGCGGCTAGCTTTACTCCTTCGAAAGTTAGAGTGCTTTCGACAGACAGACGGACGGACGGACATGGCTAGTTCGACATAAAATGTCATGACGATCAAGAATATATATACTTTATGGCATCTTAGACGAATATTTCGAGGAGTTACAAGCAGGATGACGAAATTAGTATACCCCCATCCTATGGTGGAGGGTATAAAAACTTAAACTAAATGATATGTATTTGTCATAAAACGTACTACTTTCTGTATCGATGGGACTTTCATTATACATGTCGGATCGAATATCGCGGTCTTATCTGCATGAATTTGAATTTTTGAAATGTGCTGTACTTTTTTTATTCACATGTGGCTGCATGCATGTTCGATGAAAATAGAGTCCGCTTCAATCAACAAAATTAAATATTTATTCTTAATGTCCGTTATTCATATAAAATGTTTCATTGGTATCAGACAATGAGTATAACTTTTACATATGATAAATTTGAAATGCCATAATATAAATATATATCGTGTAATATTAGTACCCGTACTTCGCTCCTCAAAGGAAAACATCTGCATCTTGGAATAGGTTAGGTTAGGTTGAAGAAGGCTTGTTGTGTGCTGTAAACACTATAAAGTAATCACTTAAAAGAAAATTTTAAGTAAGGAATTCCGTGTGTCTCCACCTAAGTGCCGGTATCTGTTAGACGCGAAAGCCGGACAATGACAAAGAAAATGCTCCAACGTATCATCGTCTTCCCCGCATGCCCTACATATGCTATCACTTGCCGCACCGACTTTACATAAGTGAGTTCGTAGTCCTATGTGTCCCGTTATGACACCAATAGCTATACTGACCTCCTTCTTACTTCCTTTCAGTAATAGACACGCCTACTCACGATCTGGATCCCCCATAGGATTTTCGCCGTCCTACCGACCGTTTCGCTGTCCCACAATGTTGAATGCGCATTTGTCGCCCACTCACTCCTTAACTCGGACTACGTCGACCCGAAAGGCTTCGGGTTAACCAAGTTTATTGACGACAGTCCTCTGGCCTTCACAGCCAAATCGCCTGCCCTTTTATTTCCCCTTACTCCGTTATGGCCCGGCACTCAAACGATGGGGATTTTATCATCCTCAAAGAAGGCGTTAATCTTCTTACAATGCGTGACCTTACCGTCCTGGTTTTTATTGCCCTTATGACAATTGTGCTGTCGGTGAAGATGTTCACACTCAACGTTCTTATGTTAGCAATACACCACTTCACTCATTCCGTGATCGCCCGGATCTACGCCTGCAAGACCGTATTATGGTCAGGCAGTCTAAAACAGATCTCAGTCCCTGGGCACTCAATGTAAGCCCCCAGGCCCACTCTGTCCTCTAGCTTTGATCCATGCGTGTAACATGATCTTCCAGTTGGCAATACTAGGGTTCCGTCAATCCAAGACTGTGCTGATTGCAGCAGTGCCTCGCACTCGACTTCAAGGTTCATCTCAGCTCTCAGATCGGAAACCCCTGCCCCTTTTCGAGCCTACGGCCCGTCTACATAGTGCCCAACATATGTGAGCCTTCTCAGTACGCTCCTGAATGTGAGACTTCCAATTCAGTTTCCTGTCCAAGGTCACATCTAAGTATTTGACCTTGTGAGATATCGAAGTCGTCTTTTTGAGGAAACGTGGTGCGTAAAATTGGCCCACCTTCGTCTTCCTCGTGAACGGGAATGTTTCGGTCTTCTCTGGGTTAACATTGAGACGTCTGGGTCTAGCCCAGTCATATGCCATATGCAAGACCCTTTCGGGCCTTCTATATAGCTCGTTCGGATCCTTACCCTTGGACGGGTTCAAATCCCTCCTCAGTCAGCATCCGTAATGGGTCATTAATGGTGACCACCCATAGGAGTGGCGATAAAATTCCCCTCTGTGGCGTGCTTGTGCCACTCTATCCCTTATATTTACGCCATGGGACACACAATTTATCCACCTGTTCCTTGGAATATGGTTATTACAGTCTCTAAGGACCGGGTTCACCCGGTACTGGTCTAAGGATTGGATCAGTGTGTCGCTCAGCATATTGTTTAAAGCCCCCTCGATGTCAATGCATTCCGCCAGGGTGTACGTTTTGGCATTGAAGGATTCCTCTATTTTATGCACAACCTCGTGCAGGGCAGTCTCCACCGACGTTCCCTTGACATAGGCATGCTGTTTGTATTTAAGAAGTTCGCAAGATGTCCTACGCATGAAAAAGCGTAGGACATCATTACGTTCCATGGTGTTTAGTAGAAAAGACGTAAGGCTTATGGGTCTGTTGGCCTTTGGTGTCGCATAACTTGCCTTACCGGGCTTGGGTATTAATACCACCCTTGCCTCCTGCCAGGCATTCGGATTATATGCAAGTCCTAGGCCCACTGTGAAAATAGTGGCCAGATGAGGTATAAGACAGTCGACCTCCTATTGTAATAACGGCGGAAATATTCCGTCAGGTACGGACGTTTTAAATGGTTTGAAGCTCCTCAAGGCTTCCTTGACAATAAATTCCGTTATGAAAAGTCTGCGGACCTCTTTCCCAATATTGCGAATCACCCCGGTCATCCAGGGTTTTTCTTCGGCTGATTTCCTTTCCCGAAGAGGACAACTATCTTCGAAGGACCCCACCAGTGTAGTCGTAATCCTGTTGACATTTTCGTCAATGTCTTCTAAGCTTCTACAATCTAAATTATCTTGCCCGAGTCTTCTTCTGAGTAGCCTTCCGAATTTTGTCCAGTTGGTTTTCAACTTATTCCGGAAGCTTATCGGATTCGGCGCTGGCCGTGCTATTCTAAACCTATTGTAGCGATGGTCAGAGAAAGAGTGTTCCATGGAGACCTTCCAACCCTGAATCCATTGACTCGATTTTCCGAACATATCGATGATACGATAATAATACCTCCTCTCCATTCCTATTAACAAACGTAGCGGTGTTACCAATATTAAGTGTTATTAGGTCTCAACATCGTTTTAGGTTCTTTGCCTACTCTAGCTCTCCGACTTTCTATAAAGTCGGTAATGGTTCGATCGTCTGGTCCCTGTTCGTTAGGCTGTATTAAGTTCCCCATTCCTGTACTGCCTGATGTTTGGATACTAGGATCATTGCCTATCTTAGTCTTCCAAATCTTAAGTAAATAGGCTTCTTGGGAGTAGGTGATGGTACCATCATTGGCTCCCTCTTCGTCGGATTGCATTGAGACTTCTGTCGCTGCGCTGCCTAATGTTTCAATGTTAGGATCTTTACCTATTCCAGTATTCCGAATCTTGAAGTCGGTGAAGGGTCCATCGTCGGGTCCCTGTATGTAAGGCTGTATTGGGTCTCTCGCCACTGCACTGCCCCATATTTTGGTATTAGGATCTTTGCTTATCCTAGTCTTTCCAATATTGAGAAATTGAAATTGTGATTGTCTCGTTGTCAGCTTTGCTCCCATAGAGCGCCATGCCTTTAGTCTTAGCCCAAATCGTCGCGGCGACTTGATTAATGCTAACCACAAGGAGAGTTCCTTCCTCCTTCTCCTCCCTGTGGAAGACCTCCCACTTCTCTGCGACCAAACTTTGGTTATGCTTGCCCAAAAATCCTAACATGCGTTCTGTCGCAAATTTACTGCCCCATCGCTTGATGAAGACCGTAGCCTTTGTGAGCTGGGTAATATCCATCTTTCCCACCAGGTCGAGCTTTGCGCCGTCCCAGGAAGCGTTAATACCTCTGACGAGCTGTTTGACGGTGCCAATACATTCCGCCGATGCAAAACGCAGCGTAAAGATATCCCCTCTATATTTCCAGCTCATCATTTGTATGGGTGGACCCTCTACAGAGTTCCACACATGTTCAAAAATCCGATCGTTAACCAGATCATCCACTTGGGACCGAAGATCTGGTGGAATCCTACAGGATGCACAGCCGATATTAATGACTGCATAAGTCAGCTCATGTCTATTGTGCTTCCTTGCCACTCTGGCGTAAGAGGGCGGCTCGTTAGCAGTCTTAGCGACCATCTTCTTCTTCCGTGATGGCTGTGGTCTAAGTTTGGAAGTCACAGTCCTCCATGAAGTCTCAGGGGTCGTTCCTCATTAATTAGTCTGACGAGTTTTTCGCTGGAAGCATTACTCTCGACTATTGGTGCCAAGGCACCCACACCTATAGGAGGGGAGGACAACACGCTGCGGTCTGACGCCACCACTGCAGACGTTGAGTCTTTGGAGTACATTTCTAGCCAAAGGCTTTAAAATTTTTTTCGTAATAGGTACCTATTCCGAGTTATGGATATACTTTTTTTTCTTTGAGGAGCGAAATAAAAACACGCCCGCTCCACTCAACGGCTAAATTAATAGTCCTTAGTAGATCCTCGTTGTTGGAGACCTTCGTAGATGCTATTGTGCAAAATTTCAGTTAAATCGGATAAGAATTAAGATTAGGAATCAAAAAATAAAATCGAGAGACCGGTTTATATGGGAGCTATAGCAGAACAAAAACCACAAGAGTACCACACGAAGGAACATCCATAAGGCTGAGCTAAGAAAATATAAGGGTATTTGTATCCTGATGTATCAACGGTTGAATTACAAGCTGTGTCTCATAGACTGATTCCCTGGCTTAAGGGGATATACTCTGCTTGTATCAGAATGTCATACATACCAGTGGGATGGAGGGACACGAAGGTCATTTTCATTCCAAAAACAGGAAAACCTTACCATACGAAAGCGAAATATTTTCGTCCTATTAGTCCATCTGCTGAAGACTTGAGAGGTTGGTAGAAACATATTTATTTTTTTATTTATTTTATTTATTTAATTACGGAAACCTAGCACAACAAGATATGAAATCTTATAAGTTACAGTACTAGGTAGCTTCAGGAGATAATACAGTACAGAGGTTTGAGAGAAGATTATTAAAAAATTTTATATGCTACAATATGACAATATAACAATATAAATTAAAATATTTTTACATTGAGATAAATTACTTATTTAAAATCAGTTGTTTTTAAATATATGATCATTTAAAAAATAACATCAGCTCCTTTTTGAACAGAAATGCGTTGCTTATTAGCTGTATGCTGGTAGGTATATTGTTCCAAAGACGGATGGAGTATATAAAAAATTGTTGTTCTGATCTAGAATATTTATGGCGTATCGGAATAATATTTTTTCGCCGGGTTGATCTCGCAAATTGAAGAATTTCAAATAGATAGTTGGGTTCCCCTGTATATATGATTTTATGAAGAAAAAGTAGACATTTAAATTTAAGGAGGTTGTCAAAGCTCATGTTGAATATTTGATATGAGTAGGATGATATTCTTTCGTGGCGTCTCTTTTTAAATACATATCTTGCAATACTGTTATACGCTATATGTAGCCTTTGTTTGTCGTTGTAATTGCAGTTTGCAAATATTTCAACTCCGTAAAGTAGTACTGGAACCAAGTACGATTTCGCTAATGTCATTCGAATATGTAGCGGAGTTGTGCTTTGAACTGCCCATAAGTTGCGAAGCATCCCATATGTCTTGACGATATTACTTTGAATGTGGTTTGTCCACGTTAGCCTTTCGTTGAAAGTTACACCAAGGTTAGAAGATGTTGAAACAATTCTTATTGGAGTATAATTAATTGTTAATGGGTATTGTGCAAGCAAATCCGATCCATTTTTCGAGATTACCACACACTTTGACTTTGCTGGATTAATTTTTAACTCATTTTTAGTAGCCCAGTCGTTTACACGTTCTAAGTCCTGGTTTAGTCTGTCGACGCATTCAGTTAATTTTGTTAGATGTGTACTTGTATAAAGTTGAACATCATCTGCATAAAGATGAATATTAGTGTTTCGCAAAACACTAGGCAAATCATTTACATATATGCAAAATAACAAGGGACCAAGTATAGAGCCTTGTGGGACACCACTTTTTGTATTAAGGATATTTGATACCATTCTGTTATGACAGACAGATTGCGATCTGTTGTTTAGATATGATGAAATAAGCCGGCATGCTGGTTTAGAAAAGTAAAACAGTTTCTCTAGTTTCCAAATAAGGATTGAGTGGTTGACTGTATCAAAAGCTTTGCTGTGGTCAAGCAGTACCAGAATTGATAACATGTTGTTGTCCATATTCAATCTCAGATTCTCAATAACATCGGTAAGTGCAGTTATGCAACTCCTTTGGGATCTAAAACCAGACTGTCGCTCCGTTAGTAATTTATTTGTGCATATGTAATTATTAATCTGCTTATGCATTACGCGTTCCAAAACTTTAGATAAATACGGTAAAATTGCAATTGGTCGAAAGTCATTGTTGGACTTTGGAACAGGAATAATTTTCGTGTATTTCCATGAATTAGGAAAGACAGACTTAGTTAGGATTGTATTGAATAAATATGTGAAATAAGGGAGACATTTAGGAAGCAAAATTTTCAAAAATTTAGGAGATAGCTCGTCCATTCCTTCAGCGTTGGAACTTATTGAGAGAAAACATTCCAAGACTTCACTTTGATTAACACATTGAAAGCAGAAGGTAGAGTCTGAAAGGTTATTGACCGAAGATGGTGATATATTTACGAAATTATTGATTGAAGAGTTTGGTGTCAGATTTTGGTGGTTAGCAAACATTTGATTTAAATCCTCAACATTCATGTCCGGAGTGGAAATATTTTTCTTTCCGATGCCAATACTACGAATAACCTTCCATTTTGATCCACTATCTACTGCCGTGGTAAATTTCTGACGATAGTATTCCGTTTTCAATACTTTGATTTTCTCATTGACCTGGCGTCTTGCTTCTTTGAAATTGTTATATAGAATTGTGGTTTTATAATATTTCCAACGTTTATATAGGGTATCTCTTCTTTGAATCAAATTTTTGACTTCGGGGGTAAACCAAGGCTGTTGTTTATGTATACCTTTTATTATTCGCAGGGGTACACAATAGTCATATAGCAAAGAAATGTGATGTTGCATAAAACTAACTTGGTCCTCAACAGATTCATAACCATATATTGCATCCCATGCAATATTGTTAGATAAATCGTTCAACAAGTTGTAGTTAAGTTTTCGAAAATCGCGAATCTGGTATTCTGTTTGATTTTTCTTTAGATTTACATCGTACTTTATAAATAATAAGTCGTGTTTGGAAAATGAGGGTGCAGAAAGTTGATCATACAGAAGAATTTTTTCCCGACAATTAACGAAAATGGCATCAATCAGAGTATTTCCAGTGTGAGAGTAGTGTGTAGGAATTGTGGTATTTACGGAATATAGTCCAAAAGTATTCATGGCATCAGCAAATTTACTTTCAGAAAGTAGATTGCTATTATAATCTCCAGAAATAATTACATCACTATAGAATACTGTGAGTTCTTCAATTGCATCGGTAAAATAGCCAAATGGAACGTTGCGATTTGGTCTGTATACTGTTCCAACAAGAATTTTTTTATTATCAGCACAAAACAACTCCAGGAATAAATATTCCATTGGATTATCATTATTAGATTTAAGTTTTAAATTACATTTAAGTTCATTTCGAAGATACATGCACACACCACCGGCATTGGTTACTCTGTCGGATCGAAAAAGTTTGTAGCCTTGTAGCTCATAGATGGAGTCTGCAATGTCTGAGTGGAACCATGTCTCAGATACACATATAATATCGATATTTGATGAGATGAACGTCTGCCTGAATTCGTCCATTTTGTTGTTTAAACTCTGGGCGTTAATATGAACTATCGACAATCCGGTTTTTTGTTTTGAAAGTACTCTGACCATATTGTAAAGACCGTCATTGGAACAATGGTTAACGTTAAGTGTCAATTAAAAATTTTATTCTGCAACGCATATTAATTTGATAAACAAAGTTAGTAGTAATGGTAAATGAGACTAGACGGTTTATGCAAACTTGATATAGGATCATATGAAGTCTTATGTTTGATATTTTTCTTTGAATTAGGTTTATATACATTTTGTTATTATCTTTATATGATTTGTTGAGGATTAAACAGAGTAACTGCAGTTTAGGATTAGCGAAAGAAATTGTTGAGATGTTCCAGAGAATCAATTCGTACACCTCTATCTTGTTCAGTTTGCTTCACATAAACTAGCCCCCGCAAAGTGAAAGCAGCTGATAATAGTTTTTGTTTTTTATATTTTATTGCGGTTTTATATATTTTATAGTTTTCTTTTGTTAAGTCTTCGTTAACAAACAAGTGGTTATTGCTATCAAAACCACACATGGCAATCGAAAGTTGAGTTTTGTTTTCGCGTCTATACTTCGATATGGTTTTTAATATAAAATTTTTATCATTTGGCGAACACAATTTTACCAAAATAGTACCATCAATTATGTTGCTATTAGAGTTACGAATTCGATGTACGCTTATGACACTAGGAGTTACAATTTTTAGAGAATCACACAGGCATTTAAATATCTCAAAAGTATTTTCATTCTCATATGATGGAATGCCAGTTAATCGTAAGTTACATGATACATTCAAGTTTTCTTGGCGGCATATTTTAAATTTTAGCTCATTTATCTCAGTTTTAAGATCATTTAGACAACTTTGAGATTTTTCCATTTCGTTCACTCTTAGTGTTAGATTATTTAAGTTATTTGATAGCTCAAGAAGTTTATTTTCGAGCGCACCAATGGCATTTGCAACTGCTTCATCGATTTTGGCTGTTATTATTTCAGTCTGTCGAGCAAATTTTTGTTCTATTAATTGAATTAATTTTGGTGATTTATTCTTTGAGGAAATTGGTGTATTTTCTATTGGATGTTTGTTAATTTTAGGGGTATTAAACACAGATTTTACTGATTTTGTGACTTTTGTACTCATTTTGATGATTAGTTTTATTCGATACTGTTAATGCGTTAAGATTCTGTTCCTACAGGGTTATAGATATGATTGTACAGTGTAAAAACGGCCCGCGGTGCATATGTTAGTTATCAGCTGATGTTTGTTGTGGTGAATATTTATTTATCTTTATTGTTAATCGGTTAACATAAAAGTATAAATGTCCAATGGAAATTTGGCAAATGTTAATAAATGTGATCACTTTTATTAAAAATATCAGCCCAAAATGGACGCTGCCGACGTATCTGCCACAATATTTGCATTCACTAGCAACTTTTGAAACTTTAAATGCTGTTTTTATAGTCGTAAAACTTGGTAAGCAAACACACAGGACAACTCAATCAGAGCTCAAACAAAACACGTTCGCACTTGTTAACAGTTGGGACTTATCAACTTAGGACAAAGATCCCTGGAGATCGCCTGTCGCTGCAGCAGTTCGCATATAGTAAACGCAAATCCACTGAAACAGTCGACCTAGCCGACTACATACACGGTTCTCCCGCTGTCGAGGAATATACAATGGTAGCATGTCTTGAAATTGAAGGTGCTTTCTGTAATGTAAAGCCGACGTGAATCATGAAGGAGTTGGAGTTTCTAGGCATCAACTCTACCGTAAGAAAGTTTATTAATAACTTACTTGCTAAAAGATGCGTTATGGCAGGCTTGGGATCAGTGGATCTAAAAAGATGAGGAACACCTGTATGATGTGTACTGTCTCCTATACTTTGCAATATAGCCATTAACAATATGTTTTTGTCTCTGGAAGAAAAAGGTAGTGGTAGCGTATGCTGATGACGTGGCAATTGCGGTTAGGGCAAAATTTCCCAGCACTCTAAGAGATGCACTTCAGGAAACTCTACGTGCAACAGCAAAGTGGGTTACCGAAAGTAGTCTAGGTGTAAATCCGTGCAAGACAGAAGTAGTTTTTTTTAGCAGGAGATGCAAGTTGCCTGCAGTGTAACCTGTCTCCTTGGGAAGAGAGAATGTTCCATTTACAGAAAGCGCAAAATACCTTGGTGTTTTGCTGAACAGGAAATTGAAGTTCAAATCCAGCATTTTGGAAAGGGCAAATTTTGTCCTATACACCTGCAAGAGGGCCATTTTAAAAGTTGGGGATTTAGACCGCTTTATGGTGTTGTGGTCTTGTAGACGGCGCTTCAACAGTCCACCTACAGCTCGATACTTAACTGGATCCAAAGGATGGCTTGTTTGTGCATCACAGCCGCACAGAGGACGACACTATCTAAATTTAGAACCGATTGGAACTACGATATCCCTGGTAAAAGAAGTTACATATACTTCCATATGGATGGTTCCAAACTAAACGACCAGGTGGGCTTTGGGGTGTACTCTAAAGATCTAGAATTGGTCATATCGAAAAGGTTACCCGACCACTGCAGTGTGTATCTAGCACAGATCCTTGCAATTGAGGAAGTGGTGGAATGGCTAAGATATATTGTCAAAACGACTATTGGCATATATCTTCTCAGACAGCCAGGCAGCCATTAAATCCCTGGAGAACGTATTTCTGAACACAAAAACCGCCCTCGACTTTCGCAGATCTCTCAACGAAATGGCTGAACAATTCAAAATTCACATGTTCTGGGTGCCGGGTAATAGTAATATCCCAGGGAATTGTAAAGCGGACGAGCTTGCGGGACAAACTAATCTAGACTTGAAGAGGTCTACCGCTTTGTTGTCACTAGCTAGAACAGACGTCTCAGTCATTGTGTCCGTCATGACAGGTCATTATCTAATCGGAATACGTGCTGAAGGTTGCCAGCAACGACTTTTGCAGAAGCTGTATGGACATCGGAGAAGAAGAGACTATAGAACACCTTCTGCGGTGTGTATCCCGCACTAGCAGTCAGAAATAGTTCCACTTTAGGTTCTCATTTCTTTGAGAACCTGCTTGATTTAGCGGATATGTACATTCGCAAGTTATTGGGCTTTTTAAGGCGATCTATTTAGATGGTTCAACGGTAGGAACTAGAAGTCATTTTCCTTCTTCTGTTCTTGTGGTATCGCAATGGATGAAAACGATAAAGTGAGTCTGACTGCCAATTAAACCTAATCTAACCTACAAACGGAATGACGAAATAAATTCACCCCCCATCCTATGGTATAAAATAAAAATTAATTTTATAAAAGCTCTGAACATAATTTGATCGATTTTAAACTGAATACTATTGCTTCAATAGGTCGTTTTAATATATGTATATTATTTTGCAATCATTTTTTTCTTGCCTTTATTAAAACATATTTGTGTGGTTTTACAGTCATTGTTTTAACCGTTTTGCTGTATATAGTCTACCATTGTTTTTAAACTTTAATCGTTTGTCTTTTTCAGGTTCTAAATAAGTTCGATTACTTTTTTACGGCTGTTTTCACAATAGAACTGGTGTTAAAATTGATTTCATATGGCTTCGTTTTACACGATGGAGCCTTCTGTAGATCTGCATTTAATTTGTTAGATCTGCTAGTCGTCTGCGTGTCTCTAATATCAATTTGCTTCAAGTAAGTAAGGAATGTCATAATTCTAACATAAGCATGATAAATAGCATCAAATCCATACTAAACAGAACTGTTATAGACATATCACTGTTACATATAATCCTTAAAGACTGGAATACATACTTACAATATTCAAAACTCCGAATTCAGTAAATGTATGATTTAACTCTTTAAAACATATTTGTTTTAACATAGATGTATCTCATTATAATATTTATTAAATTCAACGCATAAACGCCTAGAGGCGTCATTATTCGAGAAATTTGTTGTTGTTGGTCTCAACGGTACATTCAAAACAAAAATAATAATATTAAAGTGTGGTTCAGAATTGTACTTCGGCTTTCCAATGAGGGCAATTTTAGGTTGAAAAGAGGTTGCAGATATTAATCTGCCGCATGCCACTATAAACATGCATCTAAGCCAGTAATCGGCTTGATGTGCGCTCTAAAAATTAAAAAAACTAAAAAGTAACTTCGAAAGAGAAAATTTTAAGTTAGGAATTCCGTGCTACTTACAAAATCCTTAATTGTTTTCCACAGCACTCCCCTAAGTGTGTTCATGTCTAGTATCGTGTCCCCACCTAAGTACCGGAGTCTTTTAGCCGCGAAAGTCGGGCAATGACACAGGAAATGCTCCAACGTCTCATCATTTTCCCCACATGCCATACACACGCTATCACTCACCGCACCGATTTTGCTTAAGTGAGCTCGTAGTCTTATGTGACCCGTTAAGACACCAAAAGCTATACTGACCTCCTTCTTACCTCCTTTCAGTAATAGACTCGCCCTCTCGCGATCCGGATCATCCCATAGGATTTTCGCCGTCCTACCGACTGTTTCGCTGTTCCACAGGGCATTTGTCGCCCACGCCCTTAAATCGGACTGCGTCGACCCGAAAGGCTTTAGGTTAACCAAGTTTATCGACGGCAGTCCTCTGGCCTTTACAGCCAAATCGTCTGCACTTTCATTCCCCCTTACTCCGTTATGGCCTGGCACCCAAAAGATGCGGATTGTGCCATCCTCAGTGAAGACTGTTGGGGAATTTATATTTTACTGTCAGCCCTGGCCCCCTGGGTCTGGGTCGTTCGGATCCTTAACCCTAAGAAGTATTATAACATCTTCTGCATAGTAGACAGGTTCAAGTCCCTCCTCAGTCAGCATCCGCAATAGGTTATGTCATAAAATGCCCCCCTGTGGCGTTCCTTGTGCCACATTCTCCTTTATATTTATGTCATGGGACACACAATTTATCCACCTGTTCCTTAGCATATGGTTTATCTAGTCTCTAAGGATTCGGTCAATCCGGTACTGGTTTGGGGATTGGATCAATGCGTCGGCCCGCACATTATTAAACGCCCCCTCGATGTCAATGCATTCCGCCAATGTGTACATCTTGGCCTCGAAGGATTCTTCTATTTTATGTACAACCTTGTGCATGTCAGTCTCCACCTACCTTCCCTTGTCTGTTTGTATTTAAGCAGTTTGCAGGATGTCATACTCTTTATCATGGTATCCACAATGCGTTCCATGGTTTGAATAGAAAGGACGTAAGGCTTATAGACCTGAGGCCTTCGGTTTTACAAAACATGCCTTGCCGGGCTTGGGTATAAACACCACCCTTGCCTCCTGCCAGGCTTTCGAAGTATATGCAAGTTCTAGGCACGCTGTGAAAATTGAAGATCCAGTCACTGCACTGCCTGATGTTTTAATATTAGGATCTTTACATATCCTAGTTTTCCGAATCCTGAGAAAGTCGATAATGTTTCCAGCATCGGGTCAATGTGCGTAAGGCTGTATTGAGTCTACCGTCCCTGCACTACCTGATGCTCCAATATTGGGGACTTTGCCGATACTAGTCTTCCAAATCTTGAGTAAATGGGATTCTTGGGTGTACGTTATGGTCTCATCGTTGGCTTCCTGTGCGTTAGGCGGCATTGAGTTTTCTGTCACTGCACTGCCTGATGATTCAGCCATAGGATCTTTATCCATCCTAGTCTTCCAAATCTCGAGAAAGTCATTGATGGTTCCCTCGTCGGGTCCCTGTTCGTTAGGCTGCGTTGAGTCTCTCGCCCCTGTAATGCCTGATGTTTGAGTATTAGGATCTTTACTTATCCTAGTCTTCCCAATATTGAGAGAGTCGGTGATAATCTCGTTGTCGGCCCCCTTTCGGTTAGGCATTATTGAGCGTCCCGTCACTGCACCACCTGATGGCTCAGTATGAAGATATTTGCCTATTGTTGTCTTCCCAATCTTGAAACAGACGGCCATGGACACAAGGAGAGTTCCTTCCTCCTCCCTGTGGAAAACCTCCAATTTCTCCACGACCACATCATGGTTTTGCTTGTTTAAGACTTTCATCATGCGTTCCGACGCGAATTCGCCGCCTACATCCTTGATGAAAACCTTCGCCTTTGTGCGTTGTGGGATGTCCATCATTCTCACAAGGTCGAGCTTTGTGCCCCTGGGAGTGTGGATACTTCCAACGAGCTTTTTGACAGTATCAATACATCTGCTGACGCAAAGCGCAGCGTTAAGATGTCCTCTCTATCATCACAGCTCATAATTCGTGTGGGTCGACCCCCTTCAAATTTCAATACATCTTCGATAACCCGATCGTTTACCAAATGCTGTCTCAACAATGAAACACAGAGATCAAGAATACGTGTGACTTGCATTCAAAGCTACCGTACAAGGCTGGACATCACAGCTTTACAGGGTACTACAGGTACTATTTTGACGCAAGGAGTACCGTAGCCCAAAGAATTCTTTGGACAATCTGGATGTTTTTCAAACCTTTTGATCTGTTCTTTTTTTACAGTCGAAAACAAATGTTTTGCGCGATTACTCTTTTGAAATACTACAAAAATGTCAATGATAACATAGTACTTTTATTAAAATTTTGTCATAAGTAATAAGAGAATATTCTAATTTGCTAATTTTGCCCATGAACATTCCACTAAGAAACGGGGGCAAACTTCTCACATATCAATGAGTGCAGTCCGATTCAAGGTTAAGCTCAATGATAAGGAACCTCCTTTTTATAGCCGAGTCCGAACGCCGTGCCGCAGTACGACACCTCTTTGGAGAGAAGTTTTACATGGCATAGTACCTCACCTCATGAACATTCCATTTTGCCCATGAACATTCCACTAAGAAACGGGGGCAAACTTCTCACATATCAATGAGTGCAGTCCGATTCAAGTTTAAGCTCAATGATAAGGAACCTCCTTTTTATAGCCGAGTCCGAACGCCGTGCCGCAATACGACACCTCTTTGGAGAGAAGTTTTACATGGCATAGTACCTCACCTCATGAACATTCCATTTTGCCCATGAACATTCCACTAAGAAACGGGGGCAAACTTCTCACATATCAATGAGTGCAGTCCGATTCAAGTTTAAGCTCAATGATAAGGAACCTCCTTTTTATAGCCGAGTCCGAACGCCGTGCCGCAGTACGACACCTCTTTGGAGAGAAGTTTTACATGGCATAGTACCTCACAAATGTTGCCAGCATTAGGAGGGGAAAACCACCGCTAAAAATTTTTTCTGATGGTCTCGCCAGGATTCGCACCCAGGCGTTCAGCGTCTATGAAAAATTTCAAGCGGATAGTTTTACGCGTTCGACTGCTATTTTGATTTCGACAGATTAGTAAGACTCAGAACGTCGAGACGACCCAGAACATATATACTTTATGCGGCCTTAGATTAATATTTAGAGGTGGTACAAACGGAATGATCAGATTAGTAAAGGGTGATTTTTTTGAGGTTAGGATTTTCATGCATTAGTATTTGACAGATCACGTGGGATTTCAGACATGGTGTCAAAGAGAAAGATGCTCAGTATGCTTTGACATTTCATCATGAATAGACTTACTAACGAGCAACGCTTGCAAATCATTGAATTTTATTACCAAAATCAGTGTTCGGTTCGAAATGTGTTAAAATTTTGACAAATTTTGTTCAGCGATGAGGCTCATTTCTGGTTGAATGGCTACGTAAATAAGCAAAATTGCCGCATTTGGAGTGAAGAGCAACCAGAAGCCGTTCAAGAACTGCCCATGCATCCCGAAAAATGCACTGTTTGGTGTGGTTTGTACGCTGGTGGAATCATTGGACCGTATTTTTTCAAAGATGCTGTTGGACGCAACATTACGGTGAATGAACACATTTCGAACCGAACACTGATTTTGGTAATAAAATTCAATGATTTGCAAGCGTTGCTCGTTAGTAAGTCTATTCAGTATGGATGGGGGTACACCAATTTCGTCATTCTGTTTGTAACTTCTCGAAAATTTGCTCTGAAAGCCCATAAAGTATATATATTCGTGATTGTCATGACACAAAAGGCGCATTTATTGTCCGAGTTCGCCAGAATTTGGGACAGTGAGTAAATTTAAGCCCCTTGACATACTACGGCAATATGGCACAGATCGGTAAGGATTTGGATATAGCTGCCATATAGACCGATCTCTCGATTTAATGTTTTGGGTCCATAAAAGGCGCATATATTGTCCGATGTCGCTGCAATTTGAGACAGTGAGTTGTGTTAGGCTCTTAGACATGTTTCTGCAATTTGGCCCAAATCTGTCCAGATTTGGATACACCTGCCACGTAGACCTATATCTCGATTTAAAGTCTTGGTACATTTACCGTAGGCGAAATCGCTAAAGGGTTTACAATAAATAAAGTTAGTTGTATTCGATAATACGATGTTTGTGGCTAACGATAGATATATTGAAGCGAAGCGTTAGATAGTTACAATAAAAGAAAAACTTCGTAGTAAACGTATATTTTTTTCCCGTAAAAATGTCTCTAATATTTACTTGGTGCGTGTTGGTAATACACAGTTCGTGTAATTTATAAATTAATAGGCCTCGGCTTATGTTATCAAATGCAAGTCAACAAAATATTTTTGATAATAGCATGCAATAAACTGCAGACTTTCTCCAAACTGATCATTTATGACGGCAACACAGGGCACAAAAACATTGTTGCCGAACTGAAAGAAGCTAAAACCCCATTCTTATTCAACAAAGAAAGAATATTTTGTTATATTTTTTGGTAATAGGTTTTTTTACAGCTGATATTTCCAAATATATATCCCTACATCCTTACTTTACTTTCATTGGCTATGTTCCATTTGTTCCATTAGCCGAACTTAGAATAGATTTCCAAGAGCTTCGATCTTCTACGATTCCTCTGCAATCTTTGACACCTAGTTTCGAGCTGTCTTTCATCAATTGATCTATCCATCGAATTTTTGGCCGTCCCTGTTTTCGTATACCACAGTGCTTAACTTCAAAACACTTCTTCGCTGGAGCTTCTTCATTCATTCTGACAACATGATCTAGCTAGCGCAACCGATGTATTTTATATGTTAAACCATGCTAACGTAGTCATATGGCTAATACAGTACATGGTTTTTACGACGCCGATATTCTCCATCAATGCAAACTGGTCGATAAATTTAACGAATAACCTTTTTTCTCTTTCCGTCTTGTCTTCTTTTTTGTGAACGGGTCATTATATGATGAGGTTCCAATCATCGCCATGTGTTCTTCTAGCCAGAGCGCGCAGGCGGGCTGATGCGTATGCCTTATCAGCGTGTCGCCTACGGTCCGAAAAAGTTCAGCGGACTGGTGATGATAATACGACGTTTTGACTAGGAAATAAAAGTTCTATATCATCACCAGGGATTGGTTCTTCGGTAGCATCCTCCCTTCTCCTATTGCCTCATGTGAGAAAGAATAACCTTGTGATACCAATATCGAATTCGGAACCAAATTTTGATTATTATCCCATCATAATAAAACTCATTTCATCACATCTAACTCCCCAAGAAACACTTATAAATACACGGCTTTTGAAAGCAAACATTTTTTTGGTATATTTTCAGTTCGAATGCGATTTCAGTCGTGAAAATATTGAGAGTCCTACGTGTGTTAAGGCCACTTAGAGCTATAAATCGTGCAAAAGGTCTTAAGGTAAGTGTAGTATAAGGTTATTATGACAAAATTGTATACAGGGTTTGCCCAAATCGTTTGCAGCCTCCACCATTGATCGCGTTCGACAAGCTATCCAAACAATTTCTTAGTATCGGGCAGAGGTCAAATGAGATTAAAATAAACATACACAGAATAATTTAGACCTGAATTTGACCGATTAAATATGATTTATAAAAAACTTTCAAACATTGCTTTAATAATTTTTGACATAGAAATTCGGGTTTCTTTTTATCACGGCAAGTCATTGGTAAATAACGCATACGCTGAACATATTTTTAATTTTACGAATTAAATTGTATGAATTATGCTCTGATCAAGATTATATTGTGTTCCAATTACTTACTTACTTTACTTTAGTTGGCAATGACAGAACATTTGTCCCATTATCCAAACGTAGAAGAGCGTTGCAAGTGCCTCGATCTTCTGCGCTCATTCCAAAATCCCTGACACCAAGTTTCGAGGTGTCTCCAACCACTTGATCTTTCCATCGGGTTTTTGGTCGTCCCGGTTTGCGTGTACTACCATGAAAACCTTCAAAAGACTTCTTTGCTGGAGCTTCTTTATCCATTCTGACAACATGACCTGGTCAACGCAACCGTTGTGTTTTGATACGTGTAACTGCTCTCGTCATCATACAGCTCGTGATTCATACAATGCCTATATTCTCCATTAACGCAAACTAGTCCATATATTTTACGAAGGATCTTTTTCTCAAACACTGCAAGCACTGCCTCGTCTGCTTTCATAAGTACCCATGCCTCGGAAGCATATAACAATACGTAATGCGAAAAGGAGTGAGTGAGAATATACAGACACAAAGTGGTTGGCTTGAAAAAAAAATTATCAAAATGTGTTTTTGTTATCTCACCATAATATATTATAATTTATTTATTTATAATTCAAAAGCAAAAGAAAAAATTTCTTGTGAAAACTATTACGCTAAAATAGTAAAAAGCGGAAAAATTTGGATGTGAACAAATAGAGTGGACAAATTCAAAAACGCAACGAATTGGAGGACATTGGAATTATAAATATTTTCTAAGTTCATTATCGATTATATTGTCTTGAAAAACGACGCTAGATTTCGTGGTTTTGTACGCAAAATGCTAAAATAGGTATTTTATTACGATTCATTTAAAATTTTTATATATATTAATTTGTTTATAATATTCCTTACAAATCATATGGAATAACGGAAAAGCCAAATATTCTACTTTTTTTTAGCCGGGGATTATAAAATGCAAAATGTATTTTTTAGCAATATATTTCATATTTTTTACACAATCGAATCCAATGAAATGTTCAATTATTTATTTTTAATAAACAGTAAAGAGTTGCTTTAAAAAGAGGCAACTCTCATATTATTGTTTTATGGAGTTAATACCCACGTTAATTGAACCCTAACCATAATTTAAAATGAAAAGTTATTATTCAATTATACGAATTTTTATATAGGACCTATTTCAGCAAATGCACTTTTGCCACTCTGATTGAGGTATCTCCAAAACATGCATTCTGAAAACATCAACCGCTTCTTCAGGTGTCGAACAGGGCAGAACTATACGGCGGATGACTCATCAAGTCGATGTTTTGAGTGCTCAAAAATGCAATTGTTTGAACAGATGTGTAAGAGTTCGCATTGTTGTGGTGAAGACGGATCCGTCTTCGGCGGTTGGTTTTCCTGATTTCTTGGAAGACAACTGGCGAACAAATGCTTGTGTTCTACTCAGAATTGTGGTACGATTGTTCTAGTGGTACGACTGCGTTGTTCTAGTGGTACGATTGCAACATGTTCAGTTTTTCTGAAAAAAACAGGCGATCATTTGCTTGGAAATGCCTTGTGCCCAAGCAACTTTTGTTGGAATTGGTTCATCTTGAAATAACAAAACAGTCGACTGCTGTTTATTTTCGGACTCATATGCGTAAATTAACGTTTCATCACCTGCCACGATGTCATAGATGTGTTTCGAAGCACCGCAATAGTATTTTTGGAGCATTTCTTTCAACCAATCGGCACGAGCATTTTTTTGAGCGATTGACAAATTGTGTGGGATCCAACGAGAACAAATTTTTTGACCGTGAAATGTGCATGCACTATTGAACGTATGCTGGTTTCACTAATGCCTAAAGTTGTCTCAATCTCACGATAGGTCACATATCGATCTTGTAACATCAGTTGGCTCACAGCATCAATGGTTTTTGGAACAACAATTGATTTTGATATTGGACGACCTTCACGAAATTCGTCTTCGAGTGAACTACTACCTCGGTTGAATTCACCATACCATCGATAAACACTGGTCCTTGTTGGAGTTTCATCGCCAAAAAAAATTAATTAAGTTTATCGATGCACTGTTGTTGAGTTAGTCCACGTTGAAAGTTGTAAAATATAATCGCACGAAAATGTTCACGATTTATTGTAATTCCATGTTTTAGGCGATATGAATCTTTTAAGTTACTGTAAACAACACAAATAGCGCTTCTATGAGTACGTATAACCTCAAAAATATTAAGCTTTACGATGGAGCTGTCAGTTGGCAGATTGCAACACACGGGCTGACCAATCCCGAAATATAAATGACAACCCTCGTCTCTTGTGCAACCCTCATTGTTATTATATGTAGTTTAAGGAAAAAGTATGACCCCAAGCACTTGACGTTATATTTTTATGTCAGATTCGTTTGTCTTCCATTCGAGATCCCGTATTACCAGATCGCGCTACATGCCGCTTTGGGTTGTTCGGTGGTAGGACAATCCCTCACACAACCCCCTTCTGATATTGATAAAGCGCGCTATTTTAATCACATAATCATTTTAAACTATCTGAATATTGCGAGTGATAGATTGATTGACTGATTTTTATACCCTCCACCATAAGATGGGGGGTATACTAATTTCGTCATTCTTTTTGTAACTACTCGAAATATTCGTCTGAGACCCCATAAAGTATATATATTCTTGATCGTCGCGACATTTTATGTCGATCTAGACATGTCCGTCCGTCTGTCTGTCGAAAGCACGCCAACTTCCGAAGAAGTAAAGCTAGCCGCTTGAAATTTTGCACAAATACTTCTTATTAGTGTAGGTCGGTTGGTATTGTAAATGGGCCCTATCGGTCCATGTTTTGATATAGCTGCCATATAAACCGATCTTGGGTCTTGACTTCTTGAGCCTCTAGAGTGCGCAATTCTTATCCGATTGGAATGAAATTTTGCACGACGTGTTTTGTTATGACATCCAACAACTGTGCTAAGTATGGTTTAAATCGGTCAATAACCTGATACAGCTGCCATATAAACCGATCTTGGGTCTTGACTTCTTGAGCCTCTAGAGTGCGCAATTCTTATCCGATTGGAATGAAATTTTGCACGACGTGTTTTGTTACGATATCCAACAACTGTGCCAAGTATGGTTGAAATCGGTCAATAACCTGATATAGCTGTCATATAAACCGATCTTGGGTCTTGACTTCTTGAGCCTCTAGAGGGCGCAATTCTTATCCGATTGGAATAGAATTTCGTACGACGTGTTTTGTTATGATACCCAACAACTGTGCCAAGTATGGTTTAAATCGGTTCATAACCTGATTTAGCTGCCATATAAACCGATCTTGGGTCTTGACTTCTTGAGCCTCTAGAGGCCGTTCTGGGATCTTGACTTCTTGACCCCTAGAGGTCGCAATTATTATCCGATATGCCTGAAATTTTGTACGACGGATCCTCTCATGACCATTAACAAACGTATTTATTATGTTCTGAATCGGTCTATAGCCCGATACAGATCCCATATAAATCGTTCTCTCTATTTTACTTCGTGAGCCACAATGGGTGCAACTCTTACACGAATTGGCTGAAATTTTACACAGGTCTCCAACATATAATTTAATTGTTGTCCGAACCGGACCATAACTTGATATCGTTTTAATAGCAGAGCAACTCTTTTCTTATATCCTTTTTAGCCTAAGAAGAGATGCCGGGAAAACAACTCGACAAATGCGATCCATGGTGGAGGGTATATAAGATTCGGCCCGGCCGAACTTAGCACGCTTTTACTTGTTTACCTTAAAATATATGGGACCCATCACATAACGAATACTGAAAGAGGCTCCTTTACTTGTTTTAACTCTCCGCCAACTAATTTATTCATTAAGTGCAATATGTGGCCACACGGAGTTACTTTAACTCATTGTAATATTTACTTCAATGTGTAATAAGTGCGATGCCAAAGTTGTATTTAACCGTTGCCAAGATTGACTGACCTTCATGTGTTCTATGGAATGAAGGTTGGTAGTGGCCAATATGCTTGATTGATCTAAATTATCTTGACAAGCCTTCTTCTGAGTCTTCCGAATTTAGCCCAGTTTGGGTTCAATTTATTACAGAAGCTTATTGGATTCGGCGTTGACCGTCTTATCGTAAATCTAATGTAGCAATGGTCAGAGAAGGAATGCTTAATGGAGACCCTCCAATCCTGAACCTCATCGATTAGATTCTACGAACATACTGTCGCACATAAAACCTCCTACCTAATCATATTAACAAGAGTTGCGGTGTTACGAATATTAAGTGTTACTAGGTCGTTAGTATTCAAGAATTTTGGCCCCGCTTCTCTTCGCTTGTTCTACTCTTCCCATAATTGGAACAGACGGTAAAGGTTTCGCCGTCAGCCCCCAGTTTGTTAGACGACATTTAGCCGTCTGCCACTGACGTCATGATGTTTGAAAATGAGGATTTTTGTCTATTATTGTCTTCCCAATGTTGAAAAAGACGGCTTTGCTAACGTAGTGCGCCATGCCTTTAGTATTAGCCAAACTTGTCACGGAGACTTGATCAATGCCTACCACAAGGAGAGTTCTTTCCTTCTTCTTCTCCCTGTGTAAGATCTCCCATTTCTCTGCGACCAACCCGTGGTTTTGCTTGTCTAAGAATCCCAACATGCGTTCCGACGCGAATTTGCTGCCCCATCCCTTGATAAATACCGATGCCGTTGTTAACCGGGGGATGTCCATCTTTCTCACCAGGTCTAGCTTTACGTCACAGGCAGTGTGGATACTTCCGACGAGCTTCTTGACGGCGCAGGGTAAGATGTCCCCCCTATACCCGCTGATCATCATTTGTATGGGTGGACCCTCTTCAGAGTTCCACACATGTTCGAAAAATCGCTCATTAACCAGATGCTCCACTTGAGACCGATGATCTGGTTAAATCCTACCGGATGCACTGCCGATATTGATGACTGCATAAATTAGCTCATCTCTGTTGTGTTTCCATGCCACTCTGACGTAAGAGAGCGGCTCCTTCCCTATTTCAGTAACCATCTTCCCCTTCCGTGATGGCGTCCTTTTGGAAGTCACAGTCTTCTATGAATATTTAAGAGCCAAAGTTTCCTTCCCTCTGCAGGATTCTGTCTGGAGAGCTGGCTTGGTCTTCCCAGAGTACCTGAAAGCAGCGAGCTATTTTCAGCATATTGGCAGAGTTATGCTCTTTGGGAGATCTGATTCTCCTCCCAGGTTCCGTAGCTTAAAAATATAAATATATACATATAAATATTTTAATAAATAAACCAACATCAAATGAAAAGGTCTTACATCTGGTTAGTTATTTGAGTTTCTGAATTTCCAATGTTCATAGACGAGAAAAAATATAAAACTAAAATAATCTGTGAAGAGAATTAAGAACGATTAGATTTCTTTTTTGGAAACGAAATCTCGTATTGAATGAATTCTAAGAAAAAACAAGTAAAAGCGTGTTAAAGTTCGGCCGGGCCGAATCTTATATACCCTCCACCATGGATCGCATTTGTCGAGTTCTTTTCCCGGCATCTCTTCTTAGGCAAAAAAAGGATATAAGAAAAGATTTGCTCTGCTATTAGAGCGATATCAAGATATGGTCCGGTTTGGACCACAATTAAATTATATGTTGGAGACCTGTGTAAAATGTCAGCCAATTTGAATAAGAATTGCGCCTTTGTGGGCTAAAGAAGTAAAATAGAGAGAACGATTTATATGGGAGCTGAATCGGGCTATAGACCGATTCAGACCATAATAAACACGTATGTTAATGGTCATGAGAGAATCTGTCGTACAAAATTTCATTCCAATCGGATAAGAATTGCGCACTCTAGAGGCTCAAGAAGTCAAAACCCCAGATCGGTGTATTTGGCAGCTATATCAGGTTATGAACCGATTTGAACCATATTTGGCACAGTTGTTGGATATCAGAACAAAATACTACGTGCCAAAATTGATTCAAATTGGATAAGAATTGCGCCCTCTAGAGGCTCAAGAAGTCAAGACCCAAGATCGGTTTATATGGCAGCTATATCAAAACATGGACCGATATGGCCCATTTACAATACCAACTGACCTACACTAATAAGAAGTATTTGTGCAAAATTTCAAGCGGCTAGCTTTACTCCTTCGGAAGTTAGCGTGCTTTCGACACACAGACGGACGGACGGACGGAGAGACGGACGGACGGACGGACGGACAGACGGACGGACATGGCTAGATCGACATAAAATTTCACGACGATCAAGAATATATATACTTTATGGGGTCTCAGACGAATATTTCGAGTAGTTACAATCAGAATGACGAAATTAGTATACCCCCCATCTTATGGTGGAGGGTATAACAACGAATTCTGCGTTTTGTAGATAAAAATATAATTAAAATTAAAAAAAAATCTGCCCGAATTTGTTCACAAAATTACCCAAAATACCTATTTCAGGCAAATATGGTTTCTATCCATGCCAAACTTTAGGGATTACGTCCTTATAAGTGAAAGATTCATCTTAATAGTTTTATATTTATGGAAGCTGGAATTATGGAAGGAATTATGGTACAAATGTAGTTTTTATCCATTAAGCGTGTTGGAGAATAGGTCGTATGGGACTATGTATTTTCATATCCTCCGCATAGACTTGATTCCGCATTTTAAATCTTCAGTTCCTAAAAGGTATATTTAATGTGCGTTTGGAAAAAATTGTTATACTATACTCATTCCATATTTTGATGTTGCTCCCAGTCCATATTTTGATGTTGCTACCATATGGATCGATCTCCATAATAAATATCTTAAGCCTATGAAATGCGAATATGTCAAATATGGTCCATATCGGTTGAACTTTAGGTGTAGGTCCCTACTAACGTACCCCTAGTTTTCAGTATTTTTGCTCTGAAACGCACATTTTTTGTTCCAATTCGTCTAAAACTTTGCAAGTGACATTTTCTCGGCTTTGGGAAAGTATATACAATACCATGGAAGACTCGACCAATATTTTATAGTAACTGCCATATAAGGGTATATTTCACAAATAGAGATGTTAGCGAAATCTAGATGGAATTCAAAGTAGATAGACTTCGATTTGGGATGGGCGGTCTTTTTTCATGCTTATTGGATTTGGCTTTTATGGAGGAAGTGATAGAGAATAAAAGTTCGTTAGTCATATGTGAATTAAATGTGAAGTTCTACTTGGGTTTTAACAGTCAGAAAAATACTAGTAGAAAGTCGGCTATGATATATATTTGAAGCTTTAACTCATATAAAAAAGGGGAAAATTAGCGGTGGTGTGGAAACTTTTGAAATTTAGTAAAAAATTAGCCATATCGGCTTTAAGGTAGCGGGGTGGTTTCAAAATGCGAGAGGCTCAAGAAGTCAAGACCCAAGATCGGTTTATATGGCAGCTATATCAAAACATGGACCGATTTAAACCATACTCGGCACAGTTGTTGGATATCATAACAAAACACGTCGTGCAAAATTTCATTCTGATCGGATAAGAATTACGCACGCTAGAGGCTCAAGAAGTCAAAACCCAAGATCGGTTTATATGGCAGCTATATCAAAACATGGACCGATAGGGCCATTTACAATACCAACCGACCTACACTAATAAGAAGTATTTGTGCAAAATTTATTAATAGATAAAAAATTGGGAATTTTGCATTTGGGACGACATCGAGACGGAAATAACATGTGATCTAGGATGTAGCCAGGGTTTTATTTTGGGTGTAGAGGGGACACCCCACATTTTTTCAAAATCGAAAAATTGTCGAAATCGTTCTGTTATTGCGAAGTTGTGATCGCTGCTGGATGAAGGAATTAGCCCATCGGAGGTGACATTGGGTCATGAAGTCAAACACAATATTTATTCGCCGATACTAATCTTTCAAATCCTTCAAAACTAGCTTGTCATTGCAAATATCTCAGTTTTATAGTCATAGTTTCGGAGACTCACTTTCCGCATTTTTTTAAGAAATTTTTTTTGCGCTAAATTTAATTTGCTCTAAAACTAGTTTTATGATTTCAAAAGATTATTTTTTGTGTCGGTGAATTGGTTTTAAATGGCTATTATTTCCATAACATTTTAGTCAAACAAACTGAAAACATTAAGCAACTATAATTGTTCTTATTTAAAATAATTGTTGACAAAATTTTATAAAGATCGTCTTCTTACTAAAATCCTTTTTTTGATGGAAAAGATGCCCGGTAAAAATTTTATCCAACTATTTACTGGAGATAATATAAGAAAAGGTGGTAGAATTAACAAGTAAAAGCGTGCTAAGTTCGGCCGGGCCGAATCTTATATACCCTCCACCATGGATCGCATTTGTCGAGTTCTTTTCCCGGCATCTCTTCTTAGGCAAAAAAGGATATAAGAAAAGAGTTGCTCTGCTATTAAAACGATATCAAGATATGGTCCGGTTCGGACCACAATTAAATTATATGTTGGAGACCTGTGTAAAATTTCAGCCAATTCGTATAAGAATTGTGCCCATTGGGGCTCACGAAGTAAAATGGAGAGAACGATTTATATGGGATCTGCATCGGGCTTCAGACCGATGCAGACCATAATAAACACGTTTGTTGATGGTCACGAGAGGATCCATCGTACAAAATTTCAGGCATATCGGATAATAATTGCGACCTCGAGGGGTCAAGAAGTCAATATCCCAGATCGGTTTATATGGCAGCTATATCAGGTTATGAACCGATTTGAACCTTATTTGACACAGTTGTTGAAAGTAAAAATAAAATACGTCATGCAAAATTTCAGCCAAATCGGATAGGAATTGCGCCCTCTAGAAGCTCAAGAAGTCAAATCCCCAGATCTGTTTATATGACAGCTATATCAGGTTATGGACCGATGTAAACAATACTTGGCACAGTTGTTGGATATCATAACGAAATACTTCGTGCAAAAATTCATTTAAATCGGATAAGAATTGTGCCCTCTAGAGGCTCAAGAAGTCAAGACCCAAGATCGGTTTATATGGCAGCTATATCAGGTTACGGACCGATTTAAACCATACTTAGCACAGTTGTTGGGTATCATAGCAAAACACGTCGTACGAAATTCCATTCCAATCGGAAAAGAATTGCGCCCTCTAGAGGCTCAAGAAGTCAAGACCCAAGATCGGTTTATATGGCAGCTATATCAGGTTATGGACCGATTTGAACCATACTTGGCACAGTTGTTAGATATAATTACAAAACACGTCGTGCAAAATTTCATTTCAATCGGATAAGAATTGCGCACTATAGAGGCTCAAGAAGTCAAGACCCAAGATCGGTTTATATGGCAGCTATATCAGGTTATGGACCGATTTGAACCATACTTGGCAGAGTTGTTGGATATCATAACAAAACATGTCGTGCAAAATTTCATTCTGATCGGATGAGAATTGCGCACTCTAGAGGCTCAAGAAGTCAAGACCCAAGATCGGTTTATATGGCAGCTATATCAGCTTATGAACCGATTTGAACCATACTTGGCACAGTTGTTGGATATTATAACAAAACACGTTGTGCAAAATTTCATTCCAATCCGATAAGAATTGCGCAATCTAGAGGCTCAAGAAGTCAAGACCCAAGATCGGTTTACATGGCAGCTATATCAAAACATGGACCGATATGGCCCATTTACAATACCAACCGACCTACACTAATAAGAAGTATTTGTGCAAAATTTCAAGCGGCTAGCTTTACTCCTTCGGAAGTTAGCGTGCTTTCGACAGACAGACGGACGGACGGATGGACGGACGGACGGACGGACAGACGGACGGACAGACGGACGGACATGGCTAGATCGACATAAAATTTCACGACGATCAAGAATATATATACTTTATGGGGTCTCAGACGAATATTTCGAGTAGTTACAAACAGAATGACGAAATTAGTATACCCCCCATCTTATGGTGGAGGGTATAAAAATCAGAGTATGAAAAGATTTCTAAATTAAAGCAGTTGAAAATTTGTTTCTTTCTTTGTAAATTTGGTTTGGTTCGTTTTCGTCAACTAATAAATAAGTTATGTCCTCCTCAAAAATGATAAGTTTCAATAAGAAAAGTATTTTCAAATATTCTCAAAAGGAAATTTCTCTAGAAAGCTTTCTTTTTGAACTAGACCAAGATGCCAACTAATTGATGTTGAATGCGCCAAACATATGTGTTATATAAAACTAACTCTCGAGAAAAAAGTCTGCCGACAAATAGAATTTTTTTTATTAGATAACGAATATCCTTACAGTCTACAATATATAAATATGAATTCTTATTAGGTTAGGTTAAAAAGAGGGTGCAGATATTAATCCGCCCCATGCCCCTATGGTCTTACTCCCTAGCAGATAACCGGATTGTTGTCTGAAGTCCGAAGTCTAAAAACTAAAAAGTAACCTCTAAAAAGAATATTTTAATTTTAAGGAATTCGGTGCTACTTACAAAATCCTTAATTGTTTTCCATACCACTCCCCTAAGTTGGTTCATGTCTGGTATCGTGTCCCCATCTAAGTACCGCTGTCTGTTCGACGCGATAGCCAGGCAATGACATAAGAAATGCTCCAACGCCTCATCATCTTCCCCGCATGCCCTTCACATGCTTTCAATTGCAGCACCGATTTGCATAAGTGAGCTCATAGTCCTATGTGCCCCGTTATAATACCAAATGCTATACTGATCTTCTTCTTACTTCCTTTCAGTAATAGCCTCGTCCTCTCACGATCTGGATCACCCCATAGGATTTTCGACGTTATACCGACTGTTTCGCTGTTCCACACTATCGTTCACGCCCTTAACTCGAACTGCGTCGATCTGAAAGGCTTCGGGTTAACCAAGTTAATTGGCGGCAGTTCTCTGGCAGTTCACTGCCAAATCGTCTGCCCTTTCATTCCCCTTTACTCCATTATGGCCCGTCACCAAAAGATGGGGATTGCGACATCCTTAAGCGTTAATCTCCTTACATTTCAAGACGGTTCGTGACCTTACCCTCCTGCTTGTTATTGCCAATATGGCCATTTTACTGTCCGTAAAAATGTTAACATTTGACGTCCTCGCGTTAGTACCACACCACTTCACGCATTCCGTGATCGCCCGGATCTCCGCCAGCAAGACCGTATTATGGTGTAGCAGTCTAAAACAGATCTCAGTCCCTTGGTTCTCAATGTAGACCTACAGGCCCAAGTTCGGAAACCTCTTCCCTTCCTTCCAGGTTTGATATCGTTGCCTCGATTATACCGCGATGGTATAATCTGCTCCCATCCTCATTCCATTCTCCCATCGCCATAAGTCTCATAGCCGCAGTAGCTGCCTCCCATTTAATCTGTATTTTTGTGGGTCAGATATCTTAAATTCAGTGCCCGAGCACCATGACAAGACAACATGTTCTCTGAACATGTTGAATGGTCCGTATGTTGCACCTATTCTCCATACCAGTTCACCAAACTACTAAGGCGTAAGTAAGTATTGGTGTTATCACGCTTCTGTAGAGCCAGTGGACTGTCCTCGGATTCAGGCCCGATTTTGCGCCTACGGCCAATCTGCATAATGCCCAACATCTGTGAGCCTTCTTAGTACGCTCCTGAATGTGACACTTCCAATTAAGTTTCCTATCTTCTTATTATATAAAACTAGCTGATCCGGGCCCGCTCCGCTACGCCTTCTTTTACTTTATATGGAACAAAATTTTCCTTGGAATATTTATTTTCGACAATTAAAGAGCTTCTAGGGAAATACAATGCTACGAAAATAGTATATCGCTTGACTAAGAATTTAACAACATAAGTGCCTTTGTCCGAATCCCATATGATTTTTATTGGTCTACGAATTTAAGTTTGGATGTAGTACACCTTCTCCATTCTTAAAATATTTTACTTCAGCCCGCTACTCTCATGATATCTGATTTAGGGGTGTTTTCGGGGGTGAGGTGGTCTCTCAGGCACTTGGCCCTGAAAAAATATCAGCATCGTGCTCTTCTTTCAAAAACCATTTATTTAAACCCCATATTGCCATTGGTTTAGGGGAGTTTACACGATGGGGCGTCCCCCAAACACATGGCCCAAAACTGGTTATTAAATTCGTTTTCTAATCTTAAATACCACATATTGGCATGGTCGAACAATTTTTACCCTTTGCGGGGTATTTTGGGGAAGGGGTGATTCCCTAAATACATGGTTCTAAATTTGGATATCAAATTCGTATTCTACTCCCAAATACCTTTTTTTTTAGCCCCATTTTGCGATGGTCACTAAAAAATTGCTGATTGTGGGGTATTTTGGGAAAGGGGTTGACCCCCAGAAAATTGGTTCCGAAAGAGGGTATCAATTCTTGCTCTACCCCCAATACCTTTCATTTAATCTCCACATTGACATGGTCGGTAAATATGTTCTGGTGTTTTCTCACTGGATATTGTCCACACATTCTCTGACTTCTGAATATACCCCATCGTAATAGGTCTCGATGACAGAAACTTCCTTAGCCTAGAGGCCTCAGAGGTATCATGCACGGAGATAATGAATTCCACCCAAGATTTGTTCTGAGCCTTTCCCAGTTCGTTCTTATATTTTCTTAGCTCAGCCATATTGATGTCCGATCGTGTGGTGGGTTTGTGGCTTTCGCCCTGTTGAAGAGTTTTCTGCAGTTCTTCCTTAGACCAACCAGAGGGGTTCAGAATGGCGGTCGCTGTATGCCCCTTGGCTTGGCACTAGGACTTGTTGACAAAAGCGAGCCATTTAGGGCCTTCGTGATCCGCTTGACCATTGTGTCTACATCCTCCTCATTTTCCACTTACTTTTCTGGTCTAGAAGGGATAGACATGCATAAATTGAAACTAATATAACGATGATCAGAGAAGCTGTGATCATCGAACACATCCCAGTCGCATATTCTTTCACTTATATCTTCCGATACAAAGGTAATATGAAGTACCTCCTGCCTGTTCCTGGTCGCCAGATTGCAACTTATAATATATTCTATACGCAGCTCACCCCTTTCGTTGACATTCGGTCTTCCCCATATCTGGTAATGTGCATTAGCATCACTTCATACATTTAGTCTCTTCTTCCCTACAGAAGAGGCTTCAACCCGCAACTTAAGGTTTAAGGCGGCATCTCTGAGTAGTGTGCCATATATAGCGAAGCCAGCCAGTAATAAGACTTGTTTATTTCAAGGCTGGCTACTACTAAATCTTCAGTGCTTAGCGAAGAAAGAAAAAGAACCTTTAGACTACTCTTTGCAAGAATACATGCTCTGTGTCTCCCATTCCCCGTAACTTTGAGTAGTATAAAGCCCATAATTCTTAGTCCACGAACCATTCCTTCAGATACCCATGGATCCTGGATAAGAGCAACGTCAAATCCCCCTGTCATCAGGAGGACCTTTAGTGCCCCCGAAGCGGCCTTACAATGGTGGAGATTTATCTGCAGAAACCGGACCATAGTAATAATTCAGAACTTCCACCACTGTTGTATAAGCCTCGTTTTCTGATTCCACCAGGACTTCATCCTCACAAGATTCGTTAGATCTTGTCATAATGAGCATCCGTACGCATCCAGGTGCAGGTGAGAAAGTTGTGAAACCACTCTTCCTTGCTGGGTGGACGATTCATTCTTAAATGCTTCACTAGCTGCTGCTGCCGAAGTACTTTTTGAGTTCCGTGATTCCTCGCTGGTGTACACTTTGAGGCCAGTCCAACCAGATGACCCACCCACACAGGGCTTTTCGGATCCCGTTTTGATGCCATCCCCTCCTGCCTTGATTGTGGCAGGGGGCTTTTCAGTCTCCTGCAATCCGCCAGACTTTAGCGATGTGGTCGATAGTTCCTTAGGCAAGTGTTCAGCAACAACCGCTTAGTCGTCTTCTGATTCCCCAACCCCACCTGTTCCATAGATCTTCAGTTTCAACTTGTTAATCCGTAGAATACAATTCCTTCAGACTTGTTGAGGTCTGCGAGACAGCCGAAGTTTAATACAACTACTGCAGGTCTCCGGTCACCATCAGCCTCATCAAATCTACTAATCTTCCAGTAGGTGGTTGAAAGATTGGGATTGCATTCATTTAGTCTTCCAAGTATCTTGCGCCATTGGTCGAGAAGGAATATCTTCCATCTTGACTGAATCCAGTGTTGCGCCGTGCCAGATCTCACCAATCTTTTTTAGCGCACAACGATACATTTCAATTGAGCATTGATCCCCGAAGGTAATTAGTCTGTATCGGCCCCGATACCGACCTGCATCGTCATAAACTAGAGCAAAACCCAGGAAATTCCACAAGAACATCGGAGTATACTGATGACAGTCCATTGACTATCCCACTCCAATTATTCCTAGGTTCGCAGTCCAAAACTGTCCCTAGCGATACTAGTAAAGGTTCCTGGACCCATCTTTCCATTGGATTGTCCTCCAGGCGACCGCGGCTTTTGCCTGACTGCGGTGCTGTTTCCAAATTAAGGGTAGCCTGTGTGGCGAATCCCCGAGCACAATTTAGGGAGTCTCTCTCCCTAACTTCTGCACCAAGGCTGTCAATAAACCTGAGAGCGTTGCGTCTTGTATTATTCAAACCTCTTAAAGAGCGTGTTGGTTTGCCGGGAAAGGCCGATGGCCTAGGCAAATTATAGGCATGCGAAGATAGAATAGGTTCGGCCTAATCCCTTAGGCTCGAACCAGGTGTCTTCGTCTGAAACCCATGCGTACCAGACGGCTAGGTAAGCCTGGAATAGCCGCTCCACTAGTCGAGGTTTCAATAGCAGACAACATGCTACGGATTGATACAACCACCGTAGCTGTAATGTGTTTGGAGTCTATTTTAAGCCTACTCGCGGGCTCTAGATCTGCCACTCCACTGGAAAGAGGCGCAGATCATCAACCGTCTAATGGATAACACTATCGTAGCTTGAGTGATTTAAAATTGTTTTTCCACAAATAATGACCTATTACGAGTTGCAGAAAAATTCTTGCTTAACAAAATAACAAATCTCAATTGTCCCATGGATGATTTAATATTGAGGAGCGTACTGAGAAGGCTCACAGATGTTGGGCACTATGTGGGCGGACCGTTGGCTCGAAATGGAGCCAGAATCGGAGAAAAATCCACTTCCTCTACAGGAGCGTGATAAGACCAATACTTACTTACGCCGAATGTGAACATTGGTTCAACGGATGGTTCAACGGTAGGAACTAGAAAGCATCTTCCATTTTCTGTTCCTGTGGTAACACAATGGACGAAAACGTCTCAGTGAGTTTGATGGCAGACTGCCACTTAAACCTAACCTAGTTAAGCCTCAGTAGTTTGGTGCACTGCTATGGAGAAAAAGTCCAACACACTAACCATACAACAGGTTCAGAGAACATGTTCCTTGGCATAGGCGGAGCGGTGAGGAACACGCCAACTAGGGCACTGGAGACTACTCTTGATATCTGACCCATTGACATACAGATTAAGTGTAAGTCAGTCTATGCGACTATGAGGCTAAAGGCGATGGGAGAATGGATTGAGGATGGGAGCAGCTCATAAAATCGCGGCATAAGCGAGGCGACGATAGGAAACCAGGACGGAATGGAATAGGTTTCCGAGCGAATACCTGAGGTCGAGTGCGAGGCACTGCTGCCAGTGGCACAGGCTTGGACTGACGGAACCTTAGTATTGCCATCTGGAAGATCATGTTACACGGATGGATCAAAGCTAGAGGACAGGCTAAACCTGGGGGTCTACATTGAGAACCCAGGGACTGAGATTCAATTTAGACTGCCTGTCCATAATACGGTCCTGCAGGCGGAGATCCGAGCGAACACGGAATGCGTGAGGTGGTGTGGTACTTACGCGAGGACGTCGAGTGTGATCATCTTTGCGGATAGTAAAACATCCATAAGGGCAATAACAAACAGGACGGCAAGGTCACGAACAGTCTTGCAGTGTAAGAAGGAGATTAACGCCTTCTCCGAGAATTGCAAAATCCGCATCCGTTTGGCAGACGATTTGGCGGTAAAGACCAGAGGACTGCCGTCAATAAACTTAGTTAACCCGAAGCTTTTTGCGTCGACGCAGTCCGAGTTAAGGGCAGGTTACGAATGCGCATTCAACCCTGTGGAACAGCGAAACGGTCGGTAGGACGCCCAAAATCCTATGGGGACACAATTCCAGACATGTACCAATTAGGGGGAGTGGAAATTAATTAAGGATTTTATGAATTGCACGGAATTCCTGACTTATTGTAGATTTCCTTTTTCGAGGTTACTTGTAAGGATACCAAACTATAGATGCGTAGTCTAGGTTGCAACGTACTATAGAAGTGTATAAATTGTAACAGAAGTACCATTAAATCCTCTGCTCCAATGTTCCATAAAGTCAAGGGCACCGTAAGCTTTACCAACTGCCATAGAGATATGGCGATGAAAGTTTAAACGTATATCCATAAGTAGCCCAAAATCTTAAAATAAATCGACTGATTCAAACTTATCGGATCCGATAAAATAATTTTTGATAAAAGGATTACGTCGTCAAAGACAATTATTTTACATTTGGATATATTCAATTGCATTACGTTTTTATCTCACTATTCATAAAAAATATCAAGGACGAACTAGAGATGATACTGACCACCAGGTTCATTAAGAGACCTGAAAATTTTGACATCATCGGCAAACATCAAAATTTTAGAATGCTTTATTATGGGAGGTAAGTCATAAATAAAAAGAGAAAACAAAATCGAACGGAAATGGCTACCATGGGGAACATCGAATGAAACAATGAAGGTCTTAGATATAGCATTACTAAAATTCACACTTTGTGTGCGATTGGTCGTACATATAAGAATTTAGCCGTTTTAACACAGAATTATTGAAACCATATAATAATTATTGCCTCTGAAAGTATCGTTGACAAAACATGTAAATGCTAACAGATATGTTATGGTTGAGCGCGATTTCCTGAATCCGTGTTGACATGAAGAACGCAATGAGGAAGCCTGATAAGAAATGGATTCAGTCAATATATTTTCCATTAACTTGGGAATATTACAAGAAATGTAAGTTTTATTGACCTTAAATTTTGTTCTACAGTGTCTTCATCTATCAATGGAACATCTTTATTAATATAATTTCTAATTTTATAAGAATATTCATAGTCGTGTGTGTAAAGTTTATCAGAATAGGTAGTTACAAGAAAATCGACGAAAATGTTTGAGATATACAAATCCCTGCCCGCAGACACTGAAATGTATTTAAGAAAGTTGTGCAAACCACTAAAGTGGCGCTTAGAATTAACAAATTTGCAGAAAGACTTAAGACTGGATTTTAAGCCCGTTTTCATTTTATTCAAGTAATTGCGAAGAGCCAACTTGTTCTCCACATTGTACCTTGATCTTGTTAAAGAATAGTTTGAGGAATAGAGTATAGTTCCCAACTTTTTAAATTTCTTACACAGTTTAGGGAAAGAAAGGGAAAGAAATATTAATATTCAGGGTAGGATCCTCTGGATTGAAAAATGATAAAGAAATGTCGGATGTATGGTTGACGAATATTAGATCAGTAATTTACCAAATAAGTTATATACATTATTGATCTGAAAGAGTCCGACGTCGAATAAAGAAATAAGGCAATCGCTAGAAATACCACTAGTACACTCAACAAAATTTGTTATTCAAAACACCAAAATTTTTTGTTAAAACAGCAGTTTTTGTCTGCTGAAAATAGGAAACCAAACTTTACTGCTATTTCAGCAAACATTATGGTCAGCAAAATTATCAAAAAAAATCTGCTGCTTTAAGTACAAAATTCGGCTGAATAAAAAAAGTTTTGCTTTTTTTGTTTGTTTGCTTGTTACTTATTTTAATTACTCGAGGCATTTTTTTAGAAATAGTTTTAGAAATTTTGTTTAAAGAGTCGATTTAAATTTGTGGAATATTACTGTAATATTCAATAATGTGAAACCGACGTCAATTATAAAGGAGTTGTAGTTTTTTTACTCCACCGTAACAAAGTTTATTAAAAATTTACTTGCAAAAAGATGCAGACTTGGGATCTGTGGATCTAAAAAGATGGGTATGCAGAGGTACACCTCAAGGAGGTGAATTGTCTCCTCTACTTTGAAATATAGCCATTAACAATATATTATTGTCTCTGGAAGAAGAACGCGAAAACGTGATCGCTTATCCTTATGACGTGGCAATTGCGGTTAGGGGAAAGTTACCCAGCACTCTAAGAGATATACTTCCGGAAGCTCTACGTGCAACAACAAAGTGAGTTACTGAAAGTGGTCTAGATATAAACCGTACAATACAAATGTAGTTCTTTCAAATTGCCCACAGTAGAACATGTCTCCTTGGGTGGAGAGAATGTTTCATTTACAGAATGCGCAAAATACCTGCGTGTATCGCTGGACAGGAAATTGAACTTCAAATCCAACAATTTGGAATGGACAAGAAAGGCAAGCACCTGCAAGAGAGCCATTGGCAAAAGATGGGGGTTTAGGCCGCGTACCATGCATTGGGTATATACTGCAGATTATTGCAGATTTTTTTTTATCAAAAAGCGGCTCAGGTAGGGTGAGCCGCTTTTTGATAAAAAAAAGTACCGTACCACTATTCCTGATTGAACCGATTGGAACTACGATATCCCTGGTATCAGAAGTTACATAGATCTAGAATCGACCACTGCAGTGTGTATCAAACGGAAATCCTTGCAATTATGGAAGTGGTGGAATGGCTAAGATATAATGTCATTACAACGATTGGCATAAATATCTCAGGCAGCCAGGCAAACAGTAAATCCCGGGAGAACATATTTGAGAACACAAAAACCCCCCTCGACTGTCGCAGATCTCTCAACGAGATGGCTGAACAGTTCAAAATTCGCCTGTTCTGGGTGTCGGGCCGCAGAGATATCCCAGGGAACTGTAAAGCGGACGCGGTTGCGAGATTAAGAACAACACTACCCATTCCAGGGATACTGGAATCTTTGGGTATGCCTCTAGCGACATGTAAGCTAAGTTCTCAGGACCAGGCCCGAAGGACAACAAGTGATAGATGGTCACAAAGAGGGGGCTGTGAGCATTCCAAAACTATGTGGCCCCATCTAGACTTGAAGAGGTCTACTACTTTGCTGTCATTGGCTAGAACAGACGTCTCAGTCATTGCGTCCGTCATGACAGGTCACAGTCTAATCGGAGAACATGCTGACAGACTGAAGGTTGCCGGCAATGACTTTTGCAAAAGCTGAGAGGACATCGGAGAAGAAGAGACTATAGAACACCATCAGTGTGTATATCCCGCACTAGCAGTCAGAAGGAGTTCCACTTTAGGTTCTCATTTCTTTGAAAACCTGTCTGATTTAGCGGATGTGAACATTCGCAAGGTTTTTTGGTATGCTATAGAAATGTTATTATCGAAAGAATTTTCTAGTTTTTTGGATCCTTATTCAATGCATGTGGCAAAAAGGCAATATCATTATGGGAATATCGTTATAGATGCATTCTTTAATAAACACAAAAGCGGACAAAATTTTGGATTTACTTCACTCTCAAAAATTTCCTCAGAACCAAAAATTTTAAATGATGCTTTGCTTCGTCTCTCTCGGTATTTAAATTTAAAGACATTTAAATCGACTCGTGGATTTATTTTCGATTTGATACAGAAAGAGACATATTGATCTTGTAGCCACATGTCTATATGTGGAGATGGTTTCCTTGCCTAGCTCCGATAGGTGAGCAAGCTCGTTCTGAAGCAAAGGACCGATAGCCGTGGGAACATGGATGTCATTTGCTATTTAAAGGCGCCAAAAACTTGCCTTGTCATATCGACCATCACTCAGTATTTATGCCGCCCAGCCTCTCACGGAGGCTCTCCGCTCGATACCGCTGACTGTTTGCGGCTGCAATTGCAGCTACTCCGTATGGGGCATTCCACCTGCAATCTGCGGCAACTCGCAGCTAAGCTTCTTATGCAAACAATTAAAATCACAAAGATAGGAGCTCAAAGTTCCAGCCTGTGGTGCTTATAGTTCTCCCGTGTATCGCAGGAAGATACATTTTCAACGGATTTTTCATCAGCAAATCTAGCCGCAAGCACAGTCTTTTTGGATGAAATAGCCTGTAGCTTTTTAGGAGGTACAGTCGTTACAGGTAAGGTTAACGGAGTATGCTATCTTTTACTACTGAAAGAGGTTGTATTGATCGAAGCTGGAGCATGGGATGGATTAGTTGTAGGTGGGTTTGACGCAGTTGAAGTAGATTAATCGGATGTTGTGATACCTTAACATTGGTTGATGGAATTGCAAACGTTGCATTTGATGAACTTAATAGAGCAATGTTCGGTATGTCGTTTGATGCATAGCTATAATTTTTATAGATATTAGTAGAAGAAGAATCGTTTGTAACTACAGAATTCGAAGGTGTTTATGCTTCCGCAACGACTTAACAGGCGACTCCTTGGATTTTTGTATCCAGTGAATTTTTCCATCAAAGCAAATCGGATGAAAAAAGCTCCTTTTATGGGCTCAATACTCTATATTGGGAGATCGGTCTATATGGCAGCTATATCCAAATATGGTCCGATCTGGACGATGATCGACACAAAGGTGTAAAGGACTATCAAAACTCACTGTTTCAAATTTCATCAAAATCGGATGAAAAATGCTTGGACTGTATTCAACAAAGCGGTTTGGTGGGGTACCAGAACTCGCTGTGTTAAATTTCGTCGAACTAGGATGAAAAATGCTCCTTTTATCGGCTCATTACACTATACCGTGAGATCGGTCTATATGGTAGTTATATCCGATCTGAACCACATTTGACAGAAATGGGTAGGAGACTGCAAAAACACTCTGTGCCATATTTCATCGAATTCGGCTAATAATGGATCTTTTAAGGCCTCAATACCCCATATCGGTAGATCGGGCGGTCGGTCTATAGGGCAGCTATATCCAAATATAGTCCGATCTGAACCACACTTCACAGAAATATGTAGGAGTCTACCAAAACTCACTGTACCAAATTTAATCGAAATCGGATGAAAGATGACCAATTAATTGCCTCAAGACTTTAAGTCCGAAAATCGGTCTATATAGCGGCTTTATATAACTAAAATCCGATTTTATGAGATCAGGTCAGGTTTATATACAAAGAATGTGAAATCATCAAAAATTGTTTGGAAAATGTTTTTATACCCAAAATATCTGCAAAATTATAAATACCCAGCTAAATACCTTTTGGATATTTACCCATCGCCCATCTCTACTTATGAATTTTGTAATTTTTGTAACTTTAAATCTAAGAGGAGAGAAAAAAAATTAATGGTTACCTCTCATTTACATGCTTTATTACAATATTCATTTCGTAAATCAAAGCATCAGCTCCTCAAAATGGTTCGCGGTGTTAACACAACTGAAGAAGAGAAGACAGTTTTTACAAATTAAAAAAAAAAATAGATATAACAAGTAAAAAGGCGTTAAGTTCGGCCGGGCCGAACTTTGGATACCCACCACCTCGGGTATATATGTAAACCACCTTTCATCAAAATTCGGTGAAAATTTCATACCTTATACTCATATACCTCATACCGATCTGAACTATATACAACACGGATGTCGAAAAGCCGAACATAAGTCACTGTGTCAAATTTCAGTGAAATCGGATTATAGATGCGCCTTTTATGGGGCCATGACTTTAAATCGAGATATCGATCTACATGGTAGCTATATCCAAATCTGTACTGATTTGGGCCAAGTTGCATAAAAATGCCGAAGAGCCTAACTTAAAGCACTGTCCCAAATTTAAGCGAAATCGGACAATAAATGCCTCTTTTATGGGCCCAAAACCTTAAATCGTAAGATCGGTCTATATGGCAGCTATATTCAAATCTGGACCGATCTGGTCCAGATCTGGCCGTGTGCAAATATACACGGCCACAACAGCAAAAACCAGAGACGAACACACATAATAAGATCCCAAAATGTAACCCTGAATGTCAGTTAAATTTGAAATTTATGTATATGGATTCACAATATGAAAATAAAATTTTTAATTTCAAATTGTGAATTCACAATTTTATTGTGCATATTTAAAGTTATAAGTAATAATAGAAGCTTGTATAAATGAATTAAAACAAGTAAAAGCGTGCTTAGTTCGGCCGGGTCGAATCTTGGGAAACCACCACCATGGATTATGCTAAAATACGGGAGCTATATCTAGTTATGGACCGAATTCGACCGTAATTGGCGCAGTTGTTGAAAGTCATAATAGAACACTATATACAAAATTTCAGTCAAATCGGATGAAAATCGTGGCTTGTAAGGGCTCAAGAAATCAAATCAGGAGATCGGTTTATATGGAAGCTATATCATGCTATTGACCGATTTGAACCGAACTTGGCTCAGTTGTTGGGAGTCATAACAGAACACAATGTACAAAATTTCAGCCAAATGGGATGAAAATTGCAGCTTCCAGGGGCTCAAGAAGTCAAATCGGGAGATCGGTTAATATGGGAGCTGTATCTAAATCTGAACCGATATGGCTCATTTGCAATCCCTAACGACCTACATCAATATAAAGTTTCCGAGCAAAATTTCAATTGGCTAGCTCTACGCGTTCGACAGCTATCGTGATTTCGACAGACGGACGGACGGACATAGCTTTCAAATATTTGGAATATGGAGATTTCAAGTTGTTGTTGTTGGAAGATTTTATATCGCAGACAGGATTGCTGCATGATTTAGGACAAGAGCAAGATAGAGAAATATCCATTAAGTATATTTATTGGGTTGCCCAAAAAGTAATTGCGGATTTTTTAAAAGAAAGTAAATGCATTTTTAATAAAACTTAGAATGAACTTTAATCAAATATACTTTTTTTACACTTTTTTTCTAAAGCAAGCTAAAAGTAACAGCTGATAAATGACAGAAGAAAGAATGCAATTACAGAGTCACAAGCTGTGAAAAAATTTGTCAACGCCGATTATATGAAAAATCCGCAATTACTTTTTGGGCAACCCAATATAACTGGCCCAAGCACGGAGTATTTTGAGGTCATTCGAATAAACCAAGGACATTTGCTGAATTATAAAAAGCACTTGGAGATGCTTATTCTAATCCCAGAAAAAAGCACGCTACAACAGTTATTGGCTGAGATGGGTATAACGAAACAAGGCAATTCTTACTTACTTTAATTGGCTATGACAGAATATTTGTTCCACTAGCCAAACGTAGAATAGCGTTCCAAGCGCCTCGATCTTCTGCGCTCATTCTAAAATCTCTGACACCAAGTTTCGACGTGTTTGCCTTCAAAATAATCATCTGGAGATTCTTCATCCATTCTGACAACATGACCTAGCCAACGCAGCCATTGTATTTTGATGCGTGTAACTATGCTATCGTCGTCATACAGCTCGTGGTTCATACGTCGCTTATATTCTCCGTAATCGCAAACTGGTCCTTATATTTTACGAAGAATCTTTCTCTCAAATATTCCAAGGACTGCCTCATCTGCTTTCGCAAGTACCCATGCTTCAGAACCATATAACAGCACGGGTACTATCAGTGTCTTGTATTGTGTAATCTTCGTCTGTCGAGAGGTGGCCTTGTCCACGCGTATCAGCGAGTGCCATTTTGCAGAGTTTTATTAATTTTGCAGGGATACCAAACTCAGACATGGCTTGAAATACTTTGGACGTAAAGGAGTATCGATTATTTGTCCTTATCGGGTCTTTTCCAGGATTTGGCGCAGTGAGAATATCTGGTCTAGGGCGGATTTACCAGGTCTAAAGCAGCATTGATAGGGCCCAATTATCTGATTGACTTTAGGTTTTAATCTTTCACACAGCACGCTCGAGTATTTTTTAAGTGATGGGGAGGAAACTTATTCTTCTGTAGTTGGCACATTCCGTCTTGTCTCCTTTCTTGTGTACGGGACATAGCATGCTGAGGTTCTAATCATCGGGTATGCGTTCTTCTCGCCAGATTGCGTAGATAAGCTGATGCATACGCCTTATCAGCGTGTCGCCTCCGGTCTTAAATAGTTCAGCGGGTAACCCGTCGGCTCATGCTGCCTTGTTGGCAAGGCAATTCCATACTGACTTATTTTAGGGAGGAGATATATGAGCTTTGTGATGCGCTAAACAGATTTTAATTAGGCAAAGACATTTCCATGTACATGTCAACAAGAAAACTCAGAAGGCCGGCTGATGGAAGAATTTATCCAGGAAAATATTAAGAATATATAAAGTTGCTCTAATAACAAACGCTTTTATTTCACTTAGATGCGACGACAAGCGTTTGACATTTTTAATAGGCACCGGAGCTGTTTTATATTTGCAAACACATTTTTTCAAATGTGAATACCGATTATACTGCGAGATTTACTGGCATTACTTAAGAAGGAGTACAATCTATTGGTGTATCTCGTTTGGAGTTGGAATTGGACTCCCAAAATGTAATTCATGATTTTTAAATAGTTGAAGAAGACTTACCCATAGCCACAGATGAATTCATAGGTCGCGATATTTTGGCGAAATATCTATACCAAATGGACTTTGAGACACATACCATAACATTTTATATTCAAAATAAAGACATTGTGTTACCAATTGATTCCAAGCCTGCTCGAAGTAAGTAGACAGGAAAATCAAGATCTGAGGCGATATTACTACTTGATATGAAGGTGGAGGAAGATTCTGTATTAATGAATAATGGAATAACAATAGGCATATTTCTTGCAAATTGTCTAATACCGTGAAATGGATGAATATATGTAAAAATTTTAAACACCACTGACGAGGATGTAATGACTGATGATATCGATTGCAAGTTGCACCCGTTAAAAAGTACCATATATGACACGCTAAAACTAATTCTTCACCAGTGTACATAAAGAACTATAGACTCCCTCAAACACAAATGGAAGAAACAAACAATCAAGTCGAACAATTAATCAATGATGATATAACAGAGCATTCGATTAGCCAATTAATTGAGAATTGAAGACGTTTTGGGTCGGCTAGGTAAAGCGAAATATTTTTCAACTTTGGACATGACAAGTGCATTCCATCAGATAAACCTACACACAGATTTATGCCATTTTACAACATTTTTACCAACAGATGGCCATTACCAATTTAAACGTTTGCCTTTTGGTTTGAAGATTTTTTTAATAGTTTCCAAAGAATGCTTACTATCGCTTTAAGTGGTTTTGATGCAACCGCATTCTTATACGTTGATATAATTGTATATGGCCCAGAATAAAGAGATAACAATGAAAATGTATGCAACGTTTTTCAGCGATTGTGAAGGTTTAATCTAAAGCTAAATGGAACAAAATACAGTTTTTTAAAGCCAGAGGTAGTCTATTGGGGACACCTGATAAAGGTGTAAAAACCAACCCAGCCAAGGATAAAGGAATCAAAAATTACCCAATATCTACGAATTCTGATGAAAATATGTGGCATTTTGCAACTAGTAGGCCTATACCAAATTTTGCTGACAAAGCGAGAAGTTTAAATGCACTTCTGAAAAAGAATGAGAAATTTGAATGAAATCCAGAACGCCAAAAAGCTTTCGAACCTCTCAGGAACTGCCAACTGGAACCAATATGCCTTAGGAGCAGTGTTGTCTCAAACCTGTCCTCGAAGATGGCAATTATTCCTATGAACTCGTGTGATTATGATTTTGATATCGTTTATAAAAAAGGAAAAATCAACACAAATGCTGACGCACTGTCCAGGAGTGGTATAAATAGCGAAGCTCTAAAGGCTATGATCCCCACAACACCCGAACGTGACAAAAAGATTCTAGCAATCACTAGAAGTAGAGAAAAGCTTCTTAATACTAAGAACACAGGTAGTAACAACAACGGTGACACCCTTCAACTTAAGCCTGGTCAACTTTCAGTTTGGGAATGTACAACACTCATTGATATAAAGAATGTAACAAAACTTAAATTTTTATCACGAAAAAGACCAACAATAGAGTTTGGTAAATGTAGAATTACAACGTGTTACAGCGATAATGAAAAGAAACAATGACATTAAAAGGTACGTCGGGAACAAGTATTGAGGTAGTATCCATAGATATGGTAGATCCGCTGAAAATATCGAATGGTTATTGACATGTTTTAACCATCAAATGTGATTTAACGAAATATATAGTAGCATGTCCTGTGGAGACAAAAAATGCGAAGACAGTAGCGAAGAGGCTAGTAGTGAAGTTCATTTTGTTTTATGGACATTTTAAAACTCCTAAGTCAGACAATGGAACTGAATTCTCGAGCCAATTAATGACTGAGGTATGTCGTTTGCTGGATATTAGTACTCAATATCACCATGAAATTCTTGGTTCAGTAGAGTGAAATCATTCAATGAATTTCTGCTAAATATTTCCATAGATTATTGAATGGGACGCTTGGATACCGTATTCTTCATTTTCGAACAACACCCCATGTCGACTCAAGAAAAGATACACAATTTTAAATTATCGAAGATTATTCCAATAAAAGGAAGCAAAGACTAAAATTTTCTCTTTTGGAATCTAAAGAAAAGTTAGAAAAATTGCAAATGGAAAGACTTACTAAAACCGAAAATGCTAGTCCCCTTAAATTGATTACGGGCGATTTGGTATTACTTAGATGAACTATTGAAAGGAGAGTCAATCACCGAATTTAAGTCCATATAGTGTAGTTAGTAAAGATGGTGTAAACACCTTGATAAATGTAGATGGTGAAATTAAGAAATACCATAGTAATATGCTGAAAAAATCGAAATTGAATTGAAAATTTGTAAAATTAAATATGTTTAAAATTGAGTTGCTAAAATAATTTTTTTTTTAAATCAAAAAATTATTTTTTAATGGGGTGAGGGCGTAATGTTACGACATATCTTACCGTGTGAAATGCCCCAGTATAAATGTGAACACCCCTTAAGTTAGGATCCATATAATCAATTACCTGAATTACCATATGATTAGAATTGTCGTTTATTTTTAAGGATTAGTTTGTAACAATAGACTACGTACCGTTATATAAAATTACTATATTAGGACGATGAAATAGAAATAATAGACAGAAGTCTAAAGGTGGAGGTGGTATTTTATTATGACTTCTAACAGCCATGACAAGTACGGCCCAAATCGATCTATACTTGAAAAAATCAAAAAATAAATTTTGACCAATTTTTACGAAGGTGTTGCTAATTTTTTTATTTTTAAAATGGTGTTGCTAATTTCTTAAAATGGTGTTGCTAATTTCTTCTTCGAACTTTATTAAAATCGATCGAAAATCCGTTTTTTACGGTACGATCGAAAATCCGTAGCGTAAAAATTGAATCCAACTATTGTCGTATATACTAATAATTTCTATTATGTTTAGAAGCCCTACAGTTTTTTTTTTAATTTATTGAAGATAAAATAAGAAAAGAGATTTCCACATTATTGCAGTTGTAAACGTTCTTTACCCACTAATTGATGTCAAATGACCCAGCGCCATAGATAAAACTCTGCTGACTAATATTATTTTAACACATTTCCTCACTTAAATTAGGTTCGTGTTTTACTGTAAAAATTAATATTTTTACGATTCCTTTTTGTAATAATGGATTTTAAGCAAAACGACTTGCTGATTTTATTCATTAGGACATTCCTATTATTTATGATAATATTTTGATAAAAGTGTTATGTTATCCATGATAATTTTTGCAGTCTTTTAAAAAAGTAATCGGGAAAAACATGGGTATTTCACTGTGAAACACAAACATAATACCCACCTTTTTGTAAAAATGCTTTTTGACTCGACGAATTTCATTAAAGATTTTCGTACATAACATATCAGGAAATTCTTATTCGCAAATATCTTTTTATTGTACAAAGATTTTCAAGGAAGAAAACCAAAAGTCAAAAAGTAATCTTTAAAATGTTTTAAATAATAATTCACTGTGCTCAAATGTACGGTCGAAAAGAGACTAACTAATTTCTACCAGAATTTTCGCCCCTTAATCACTATAAGCTCTGCCTCAATTGCTTAAATTCTGTTTTTTGAATTATGGAATTGCAAAAAAAACCGAAATGGTTTTATTTGAAATAACTATTTTAAAATGTAAATTAATCTGTGTGATCATTTCGCGGTTTTAAAATTGTGTTTCCAATTCCTTCAAATTTTTCATTTCATTGCTGATGTAACTCTAATCTATAAAATTCAAATTCAAATGAATTTGTGTTTGTTTGTTTGTATGTTGTTTGTAACATGTGATTTTTTAGCTATTATCTTTGTGGCAACACTGATTTAAACAGCTCACACATATTTCGTGTTTTGCTTCACTGTCTATAATTAAACCATGAGTCGTCTTAAAAACGAACAATGCTTACAAATTATTGAATTTTATTATCAAAATGCGTGCTCTGTTATGAAAGTTCATCGCGCACTTTTTCCATTGAGCGACGAAGCTCACTTTTGGTTTAATGGGCACGTAAATAAGCAGAATTGTCAACTTTGGAGTGAAGATCATCCAGTTTATGGGATGATGGCATCATTGGACCGTACTTCTTCAAAGCTGATGCGAATCATAACGTAACTGTGAATAGTGAGCGCTATCGTGAGATGATATCCAACTTGTTTTTGCCCAAAATGCAAGAGCTATACTTGCATGACATGTTGTTTCAACAAGACGTTGCCACATGCCACACAGCAAGTGTAACAATTGACTTATTAAGAGTCTAGTTCGGTGAATATTTTATTTCACGTTCGGGACTGGGCAATTGGCTGCCTAGATCATGCGATTTTAAGCCTTTAGATCATTTTTTTGCAGTGCTATGTTAAAGCTCATGTCTATACAGACAAGCCCGCTTCACTTCAAGCATTGAAAGACATCATTGAAGCATTCATTCGTAAGATACCGGCCGAAATTTCAGAGAGAGTATGCCAAAATTGGACTAAGCGGATGGATAATTTGAGGTGCAGTCAAGGTCAACATATTCATGAAATTATCTTCAAACATTAAATCATATGGAACGTTTATTCGTTAGATACCGACCGAAATTTTGTAAAGTGTATGCCAAAATTGCACTAAGTGGATGGACAATTTAATGCGTTGTCACGGTCAACAAATTCACAAAATTATCTTCAAACATAAAGTCATATGGAACGTACTATTGATTCAAATAAAGATTTCATGCACTTTTCTGAATTTTATTTTATATTGAACAAAATTATGAATTGAATATGTATTTTCGACAATTTAAAAGCCTTTAGTTAACCATGCTACGAAAATATATATGTAAACCGCTTGACTTACAGTATGCGAATATAAATTATTTATCTGAATCCTATATGATCTTTATTGGTCTATGAATTCGCTCGGAGGCTATAGGGTCATTAGCGTTTGGGGTTTTGATATACTCTATCCTCAAAAGTCTTTATTTCAGCCGGGTATTGTCATAATGTCCGATTTGGGGGTTTTTCAGGGGTGAGGTGGTCCCCTAGGAACTTGGCCCTGAAAAAATATCGGCATCGTGCTCAAATACCATTTATTTAAATCCCATATTGGCATTGGTTTAAGGGGAGTTTATGAGATAAGGCGTCTTCAAACACTTGGACCCAAAATTTATTCTCTGTGGGGGGTGTTTTGGAAAAGGGGCTGTGCCCCAAATACATGGTCCCACATTTGGTTATCAGATTCGTTTTCTATTCTCAAATACCTATATTTGAGCCCCACATTGACGTGGTCGGTAAATATGCTCGATTTAGGGGAGTTTTGGAGAGTGGGGTAGTCCCCCAAACACATAGCCCTGAAAATATATCAGCATTGTTCTCTACTCTCAAATATCATATTTTTGAACCCCACATTGGCATGAGCCTCAAAATTAGATATCAAATTAGTTTTATAATATCAAATCCCTTTCATTTAACCCCTTATTGCAAAAGTCAGCAAATATGTCCGGTTTGGGCAATGGGCCCTAAAAAATATCAATATCGAGATTCACTCCCTTTAATACCCAAATTGTCATGGAGAGCAAATCCGTCCCATTTGGGGGTTGTTATGGGGGTGGAACGTCTCCTTCGGGCAGTTGGTCCCGAATTTTGATATCAGATTCGAGTTTTACTCCCAAATACCTTTCACCTTGAGCCCCATATTCCATAGTCTGCAAACATGTCGGGTTTGGGGAGTGTTTTGGGGGATGGGGCGGCCGTTCAGTGACTTGGCTCTAAAATTATATATCGGAGTCGTGTTCTACTTTAAAATACCTCTTATTACAGTCCCATATTGGATTGGTCAGCAAATACGTCCTATATGGATGGTGTAATGGGGGTGGTGTGTCCCCATAGACACTTTTTTCCAAATATTGATATCAGATTCCTGCTTTAATCCCAAAGACCTTTCATTTGAGCCCCATATTGCTATGGTCGTAAAATTGTCCTCTTTTTGAGGGTGTTTTTGAGAGGGGCGGCCCCCTAAACACTTGGCCCACATTTGGATATCAGATTCGTGTGCTACACTCAAATACCTTTTATCTAAGCCCCATATTGCCATGGTCAGTAAATAAGCCTTGTTTGGGGGTGTTTTGAGGAAGGGGTGGAACCCCAAACACTTGGTCCGACAATTGGATATCGTCGTCGGACTATGTGACCCCCCCGACCTCTCCCGTACGGCAATTTATGCAACGACAGCACCCTAGCCCTACTATTGCCAGGCCAGTGTCAGGAAATGTATCGTTCTTGCAGTTAAACTGCAATGGACTGCGAGGCAAGATTGATGAGATTGTAGATTTCATGAGTCGGAAAAACATATCGGTCGCAGCGATCCAGGAGACAAAGCTGACTAACACCTGCAGCTTGCACAGTTGTCACGGCTACAATGAGCTACGTAAGGATCGCTCAAGAAATGGAGGTGGGGGATTGGCCTTCGTTATACACCATTCCGTGCAGTATAGACCTATCTCGCCTGCGCTTGACGCTAGTGACCCATACATGGAATGTATGGGGGTAGCAGTCAGGTCTGGTACTGCCGAGATAGAGATATACAACGTGTATATACCGCCGGTTGGTAGCTGTGTCCCGATTAATGGCCAGGCCTACAGCCCCGACATTAGTGGGTTGCTATCTGGCCATAGTCGTCTGGTTCTGGGGGATTTTAATGCACATCACTCGTCATGGCATTCTCCCCTAGGTAACGACCAGCGTGGCATAGCTTTGGCAGAGCAGATAGATAGCTCCACGTTTTGCACGGTGAATGAGGATGCCCCCACTAGGATTACGAGGAGGTGCAGCAGCTCGCCAGACATCTCAATCGCATCCCCTGATCTCCTGAGTGACGTATCCTGGCAAGCCGTCATCTCTTTGGGGTCAGACCACCTCCCCATAATCCTCACCATCGACCGACCACCCGACTTCATAACCTCTGAGCGCCGGACGTTCATCAATTACAAGAAGGCCAATTGGACTGGCTTCAGAGAGTATACCAATCGCCGCTTCAATGAACTGCCACCCCCCTCTGATGTGCTTGTGGCCGAGAGGAAATTCCGAGACATCATCAACGCAGCAGCCGCTTGCTTTATACCAGCCGGTCGAATACCGCAAGTGCGACCCAATTTCCCGGCGCAAGCAGTGGTACTCGCAGACGAGCGTGATGGGATTCGTGCTATGGACCCCGCTAACCCCAGAATCAGCGAGCTGAATCTGGAAATAAACAGGGTAGTCAACGAACATAAGCGGAATTTGTGGCTGGAACAATTGGAGCAATGTAACTTAGGCACCGGTGCAGGCAAATTGTGGGCCACTGTTAAATCTCTCTCGAACCCCGGTAGACGGGACGACAGGACCTCAGTCACTTTTGGCGAGTTAACCGTGACTGATCCGAAGAGATGCGCCAGGTTGTTCAACCGTCAATTTATTGTGCATCCCGAGAGAGACAGGGCAAGGAGGAGAGCCATTCGCCGTATTCGTGGTCTCCGAGCCGATGAACAGCCATCACAATTTACCGTGGGCGAAGTTACGAATGTCATCCGTGGCGCCAAACCTTCCAAGGCGTTGGGCCCCGACGGAATCTCTACATTGATGCTGAAGAATCTGGATTTACCTGGAGTTGAGTACCTTACCACAGTCCTTAACCTGTCATTGAACACTCTTATAGTTCCCGATGTCTGGAAAATGGGCAGAGTGATCCCGCTACTGAAGCCTGGTAAGGACCCGAGTTTGGGGGAGTCGTACAGACCGATCTCCCTTCTCTCACCAGTGGCTAAGACGCTTGAGGCATTACTCCTCCCGAGCCTCGTTGGAGAATTTCCATTCGCCGAGCATCAACACGGATTTCGGAGACTGCACAGCACAACAACAGCTTTGCATGCCATCACCACACACATTTGCCGTGGCTTCAATCAACCCAGGCCATGTGATAGGACGGTCCTCGTGGCACTGGACCTATCGAAGGCATTCGACACGGTCAGCCATGCCAAATTATTTGAGGACATCGCCAACACGTCCCTCCAGCCAGGCCTGAAACGTTGTGTCGCGAATTATCTGTGTGGCCGCCAGTCATTTGTGGAATTTAGGGATAAGAAGTCAAAACACCGTAGAGTGAAACAGACGGACGACTGTACGATCATGGCATCAGGCCCCCCACCCATTGATGACATCTGCGATAGGTTGAACGTCTACCTCAACGAGCTTGCCTCATATTTCGCTGCAAGAAATCTGAAGATTTCCGCCACCAAATCTTCAGCCACACTGTTCACTACAAATACGCGTAAGGTGAATTCTGAGCTGACTGTGATGGTCGATGGAGAAATGATTCCGACCATCAAGTGTCCCAAAATACTTGGCGTCACATTTGACAGCTCCTACACTTTCTCCCCACATGCCACAGCAATCTGCAATAAAGTCAAAAGTAGAAACAAGGTCCTCAAGTCACTCGCTGGCAGCACTTGGGGTGCAGACAAAGAAACCTTGTTGACCACGTACAAAGCAATTGGCCGGTCTGTGGTAAGTTATGCAGCGCCAGTGTGGTCACGTCAACTTTGTGACACGCAGTGGAATTATATTCAGATCTGTCAGAATGCCGCCCTCCGAACTGCGACGGGCTGTCTCCTTAGTTCTCATGTGGACCACCTCCATCAGGAGACAAAGATCCTACCAGTGCGAAGACATAACTACATGCTGTCTAAGCAATACCTTCTGGGCTGTTATCGCAGAAATCATCCAAATCATCATCTTGTGGATAGATACCCACCGCCCAGAAGCCTTAAGGTTGATCTACACGATCTAGAGCGTGAGGTCCATCGCTACAAGAGAGAACCTCTAGATCAAGCGGCATATCAAGCGGGTCTGAACAACATTCATGCAGACACGGTAGCAGGCGCGTAAATTGGCTACTGGGTGAATGTAGTCCTTGGAGAACGACCGCCACCCATTGCACCCGAAGAAATCGACCTCCCCCGGCAAACCAGAGTGGTTCTGGCTCAATTACGTTCCGGCAGATGCAGCCGCCTCAATTCCCACAGAGCTAGGATTGATGCCGACGTGCAAGATGTATGTCCCGATTGTAACCAGGGACCGCACGATACACGTCACCTGTTTAACCCGACCCACTCGACTCAGACCCAGATCCCTGTGGACGCACCCCATCTTAGTCGCGGAGTTCCTGGGTCTTGACACTCAACAGAATCAAGCAGACGAAAGATAGTACACAATAAACTGCTACAACAACAACAACAACAACAACAAATTATATGTGTTTGTTAATTTCTTTGTTCCCTATAGACTCAAAAATGGCAGAACCGAAATATACCGCACGAAATATATAGACTGGCAAATTAGTTCTTTACCACAGAAAATCGTTTAATATGGCAATTTGATTAGATTTAAAACAAGTCTAAATGATGACTATTTAATAGGTAGTAATATATAGACAACTACCATGTGATGATCAATGTTATATGTGTTAAACTACTTCCAGCGAGTAGCACTAACATTTAAATTGGCGCCATCTACTGGCTGCTTTAGATTGGATTTAGTTGATCCAATTGACAACAGCCAGTAGATGGCGCTTATTTGGAGAAACCAACATGAACAGAGAAAGGGCAGAGTGATAAATATTGATCATACGGCACGTATCTTTGTTATGACAACATACCGGTCCTTTAAATAAAGAACAAGTAAAAGCGTGCTAAGTTCGGCCGGGCCGAATCTTATATACCCTCCACCATGGATCGCATTTGTCGAGTTCTTTTCCCGGCATCTCTTCTTAGGCAAAACATGATATAAGAAAGATTTGCTCTGCTATTAGAGCGATATCAAGATATGGTCTGGTTTGGACCACAATTAAATTATATGTTGGAGACCTGTGTAAAATGTCAGCCAATTCGAATAAGAATTGAGCCCTTTGAGGGAAGTAAAATAACGCGATCAATTTATATGGGAGCTGTATCAGGCTATAGACCGATTCAGACCATAATAAACACGTATGTTGATGGTCATGAGAGAATCCGTCGTACAAAATTTCAGGCTAATCGGATAATAATTGCGACCTCTACAGGCTAAAGAAGTCAATATCCCAGATCGGTTTATATGACAGCTTTATCAGGATATTAACCGATTTGAACCAAACTTGGCACAGTTGTTGGATATCATAACAAAACATGTCAAATCGGATAAGAATTGCGCCCTTTAGAGGCTCAAGAAGTCAAGACCCAAGATCGGTTTATATGACAGCTATATCAGGTTATGGACCGATCTGATATACATATGTATGGGACCTATCTCTAAATCTGAACCGATTTCGACTGAACTATTGTGGTAGTTGTCGAGAAAAGCGTTGTACACAATTTTGAGACGATTGGTCAATAAATGCGCATGCAGTTGCTCTAGGAGTGGAAATCCGGCGATATATATATGAGAGCTATATCTAAATCTGAACCGATTTCTATGGAATTCACCATTAATGTCGAGAGGCAAGATAAAATCCTTTCTGCCAAATTTCGAGAGAATGATGCTATATTTCCAAAAAATCGATTAACAAATGACCACTTTATTGCAATATTTCTCAAAATTTGATGAACATATGTATGGGACCTATCTCTAAATCTGAACAGATTTCGACCAAACTATTGTGGTAGTTGTCGAGAAAAGCGTTGTACACAATTTTGAGAAGATTGGTCAATAAATGCGCATGCAGTTGCTCTAGGAGTGAAAATCGGGCGATATATATATATGAGAGCTATATCTAAATCTGAACCGATTTCTATGGAATTCACCATTAATGTCGAGAGGCAAGATAAAATCCTTTCTGCCAAATTTGGAGAGAATCTATTTGGAAATTACTGTTTTATGGCATTATTACTGCAAATCGGACGAACATATATATGAGAGCTATATCTAAATCTGAACTTATTTCTATGAAATTCTCCAGTAATGTCGAGAGTCATAAAAAATCGTTCCTACCAAATTTCAAGAGAATCGGTTAACAAATGACTATTTTATTGCATTATTACTGCGAATCGGACGAACATATGTATGGGAATTATATGCAAATCTGAACAACTCTGACAGACAGACGAACATGGCTAAATTGAATCAGAAAATTATTCTGAGTCGATCGGTATACTTATCAATGGGTCTATATCCCTCCTTTTTGGTGTTGCAAACAAATTCCCTAAGTTATAATACCCTGTACCACAGTAGTGGTTATAAAAATTGGTATCAAAATCTGGGGTGGGGTGCCTAGGAGGGTCGCCCACCCCTATAACAAGCCAAACGGATGTATAGACGAATCTGATTGTGGGTTTGTGGGACTAAGTGTTTCGTGGGTCAGCCCACCCCAAAATCCCCTAAAATCTCACGAATTTACCCATGGCTATATTGATCTTAATTGAAAGGTCTTTTGGAGTAGAGCACGAAGTTGACTTTCACTTTTGAGACCAAGTCTCTGGGCGTCCACCACATCCCCAAACAGGACTGACCATTTCAATGTGGGGTTTAAATAAGAGGTATATATTTGAGCAAGGAAAAATCCACAGGAAAATTGGAATACATTTTCAACTGAAATTAGGCAGAAATTTAAAAATTTAGAGTACTCCTCTCCAACATAGCATTATCGGGCGCAGAAGAGCGGGACGAACTCAGCTTGTCTACATATTTAAAAGTCTATTTGTGTTCGAAGAGAAGAGCAATTGATACCCACATCCGGGACCACGTTTCTCGGGTCCATACCACCCCTAAGCCCACCAACCCCCACCCTGGGGCCCTTCCTGCTCCCAAAATCTCCATGAGAATATCGGGTTCTAATAAAGACCTTTAAGAATGGATTGCATCTAACATCCAAACATAAATGGCCATAAACCAGCGATGTCCACAATAACAAGTAAAAGCATGCTAAGTTCGGCCGCGCCGAATCTTATATACCCTCCACCATGGATCGCATTTGTCGAGTTCTTTTCCTGGAATCTCTTCTTAGGCAATAAAGGATATAAGAAAAGATTTGCTCTGCTATTAGAGCGATATCAAGATATGGTCCGGTTTGGACCACAATTAAATTATATGTTGGAGACCTGTGTAAAATGTCAGCCAATTCGAATAAGAATTACGCCCTTTGGGGGCTCAAGAAGTAAAATAGAGAGATCGATTTATATGGGAGCTGTATCGGGCTATAGACCAATTCAGACCTTAATAAACACATATGTTGACGGTCATGAGAGAATTTGTCGTACAAAATTTCAGGCAAATTGGATAATAATTGCGACCTCTACAGGCTCTAGAAGTCAAGATCCCAGATCGGTTTATATGACAGCTATATCAGGTTATGAACCGATTTGAACCATACTTGGCACTGATGTTGGATATCATGACAAAACACGTCGTGCGAAATTTCATTCCAATCGGATAATAATTGCGCACTCTAGAGTCTCAAGAAGTCAAGACCCAAGATCGGTTTATATGACAGCTATATCAGGTTATAGACCGATTTGAACCATTCTTGGCACAGATGTTGGTAACAACAAAACATGTCGTGCCAAAATTCATTCAAATCGGATAAGAATTGCGCCCTCTAGAGGCTCAAGAAGTCAAGACCCAAGATCGGTTTATATGACAGCTATATCAGGTTATAGACCGATTTGAACCATTCTTGGCACAGATGTTGGATATCATAACAAAACACGTCGTGCAAAATTGTATTCCAATCGGACTAGAATGGCACACTCTAGAGGCTCAAGAAGTCAAGACCCAAGATCGGTTTATATGGCAGCTATATCAAAACATACACCGATATGGCCCATTTACAATACCAACCGACCTACACTAATAAGAAGTATTTGTGCAAAATTTCAAGCGGCTAGCTTTACTCCTTCGGAAGTTAGCGTGCTTTCGACAGACAGACGGACGGATGGACGGACAGACGAACGGACATGGCTAGATCTGCATAAAATTTCGCGACGATCAAGAATATATATACTTTATGGGGTCTCAGACGAATATTTCGAGTAGTTACAAACAGAATGACGAAATTAGTATACCCCCCATCTTATGGTGGAGGGTATAAAAATTTGACTGTATGCGTGAAATACTCTTTTTAGTATTTTTTATACCCACCACCATAGGGTAGGGGGTATATTCATTTAGTCATTCTCTTTGCAACACATCGAAATATCAATTTCCGATCCTACAAGATCGAGACAATAAAATTTACCTTAATTATTTTTTTTTTTTTATCAATTTTATCGAATATACAGGCATCTTAATTGCACGTCATGCAACTAAGATGCCTGGTCTTCTTCCTGATGGCATGGACTTCGATGTCGCTGATGGAAAGGCGTCTACTTCTAATTACCTAACGTTGGCTGTGGCAGCCAATAACAAAACAATAATGCCGGGTATGTCTGTCCCAAATGTAACAACTGAGGCCCCAAACAAACCGAATGAGCGAAAACGACAACGCACGGATAGCCTCCTGTCCCCATTATATTTATATTGATGTATCCGAACTTAGTAAAAGGTTAGCTACCCATAATAATCCAAATGATCAGAACAAATTTGGTATAGTATAGAGTTCTGGCAGATATTTACATTGGTTGCAATGCACCAGCAAACACTTCACAAAATGCAAAGCCTCTGCAGGACGTTAATGGCCAACAAAAAGCAAAAATAAAATGGTGTCCTCCCATTTTCATCTACGACGTGAATATTAAAACTCTTGTTGACACATTGAAAAAAAAAAAAAAACAATCTCCGTATTTTCTTTCAAGATCAAGATCAAGAATCGCAGATCCAGTTGTTCATAAATCAATGACGGCACTTATTGAGAGAAAAAAATTCACTACCATTCTTTTGTACCAAAGGATTCAAACAAAATTCTTTAATTTTGCGTGATCTGTACGCCGACACAAAAATTTGGTCGCAGACATAACAAAATTTAGAACTCCGAAGTCTATCAAAAATAACACTGGTACTGGCCTTTTTCTTGTTGTTTTACATCCGAGAAAAAATATAAGCAATGTCTGCCACATTCATGGTTTACAAAATCAAGTTATATTATGGGAAATTCCGAAGAAGAAGGATAATGATATCCAGTGTCTCAGGTTTCAAAAATGGGGACACATTGCAAAAAACTGCAATTCGCCATACTAATGTGTGAAATGCACCGGTCGAATGTCAGCGCAAAAGAGAGGATGATTCAGATCCCTTCTGTAATAATTATGGTGAAGTTGGTCCCGCAAATTGGAGAGGTTGTCTCACTTACAGAAAATATGATGCTGCAAGCCAAAAAAAGAATTGAAAAAACAATAGAAGAAAGCACTTTAGCTCGAAATAACGTCATCAATGCTGTCGCAATGTCAACAGTGACACCAGGACGCACTTTTACTAATCTTTTTCAAATTACAACAAAATATTCGTCAACAAAAATCCAATATTATTGACGAATTTATGATACTGGCTCAATATTTCATGGAACTGGAGGAGTTAACTCTGGAACAAGAAATAAATATATTTCTGGTTAATTACACAACTATGGCAAAGTCTGAGGCCAAAGCCGAATTCCTTCATCTCTTTAAAAATAAGTAAAAGCGTGCTAAGTTCGGCCGGGCCGAATCTTATATACCCTCCACCATGGATCGCATTTGTCGAGTTCTTTTCCCGGCATCTCTTCTTAGGCAAAACAGGATATAAGAGAAGATTTGCTCTGCTATTAGAGCGATATCAAGATATGGTCCGGTTTGGACCACAGTTAAATTATATGTTGGAGACCTGTGTAAAATGTCACCCAATTCGAATAAAAATTGCGCCCTTTGGGGGCTCAAGAAGTAAAATAGAGAGATCGATTTATATGGGAGATGTATCGGGCTATAGACCGATTCAGACTATAATAAACAAGTATGTTGATGGTCATGAGGGAATCCGTCGTACAAAATTTCAGGCAAATCGGATAATAATTGCGACCTCTACAGGCTCAAGAAGTCAAGATCCCAGATCGGTTTATATGACAGCTATATCAGGTTATGAACCGATTTGAACCATACTTGGCACAGTTGTTGGATATCATAACAAACCACGTCGTGCCAAAATTCATTCAAATCGGATAAGAATTGCACACTCTAGAGGCTCAAGAAGTCAAAACCCAAGATCGGTTTATATGGCAGCTATATCAGGTTATGAACTGATTTGAACCGTACTTGGCACAGTTGTTGGATATTATAACAAAACACGTCGTGCCACAATTCATTCAAATCGGATAAGAATTGCGCCCTCTAGAGGCTCAAGAATTCAAGACCCAAGATCGGTTTATATGACAGCTATATCAAAACATGGACAGATATGGCCCATTTACAATACCAACCGACCTACACTAATAAGAAGTATTTTTGTAAAGTTTAAAGCGGCTAGCTTTACTCCTTCGGAAGTTAGCGTGCTTTCGACAGACAGACGGACGGACAGACGGACGGACATGGCTAGATCGACATAAAATGTCACGACGATCAAGAATATATATACTTCATGAGGTCTCAGACGAATATTTCGGGTAGTTACAAACAGAATGACAAAATTAGTATACCCCCCATCTTATGGTGGAAGGTATAAAAATCAAAGCCAATCATGATCCATAGTTCATTAAAACTGTTGTCTTTCAATGAGAGATCTCTCAATGATCTATACCGTCAAATTGACCTCTCCAATACTCTACAGAATAATAAATTTAACTTCGGATTTATCTAAGAGTGCCATTTAAGGAAGAACAGAAAGGTTAAGTTACAAGGTTACAAATTTGTGTATGATAATTAACCAGTTGAGGTAGCTGTGGCTGTTCGCAGCTCCATCATGTTCAATCAGGTCCATCTTAGTGATGTTGGCATCAGTACTTGTTTGATACAGTTAGATTCCTCATTCATTAACCATCGAAAAAGATATCTATTTGGTTCTATATAAAGGGTGATTTTTTTGAGGTTAGGATTTTCATGCATTAGTATTTGACAGATCACGTGGGATTTCAGACATGGTGTCAAAGAGAAAGATGCTCAGTATGCTTTGACATTTCATCATGAATAGACTTACTAACGAGCAACGCTTGCAAATCATTGAATTTTATTACCAAAATCTGTGTTCGGTTCGAAATGTGTTCATTCACCGTAACGTTGCGTCCAACAGCATCTTTGAAAAAATACGGTCCAATGATTCCACCAGCGTACAAACCACACCAAACAGTGCATTTTTCGGGATGCATGGGCAGTTCTTGAACGGCTTCTGGTTGCTCTTCACTCCAAATGCGGCAATTTTGCTTATTTACGTAGCCATTCAACCAGAAATGAGCCTCATCGCTGAACAAAATTTGTCAAAATTTGAACACATTTCGAACCGAACACTGATTTTGGTAATAAAATTCAATGATTTGCAAGCGTTGCTCGTTAGTAAGTCTATTCATGATGAAATGTCAAAGCATACTGAGCATCTTTCTCTTTGACACCATGTCTGAAATCCCACGTGATCTGTCAAATACTAATGCATGAAAATCCTAACCTCAAAAAAATCACCCTTTACATACATTGTAATCACCCAACACAAAGACTACAATCTGACCTATTTAAACTGCTTCAATTGTGTCAAAATTATGATGCTTTTGTTATTGGGGGTGATTTAAATTCAAGGAGCCCAGCTTGGGGAGATTACGCACGAAAACTCGAACGGCAAAATATTAAGAAATTGGTTGGAAGACAACACAATGAATATCATAAGAATTTGTAACTCTACGCCATCTTATGCTAACGGTGCATCATTCTTCGATAATTTTCTAATCAGCCCAAGCCTTTTAAACACTACATTTGGAAATTATCAAATTTCTTCACTTCCATCATTCTCTGACCACTTTCCAACCAAGCTCGATAATCGATTGGAAGATTTTGGGCTTGTAGTAAGAACCCCACAAACATTTAGATCTTATAAAGAAACAAATTGGAACAACTTCAAACTGGACGTGAATTCTGTCACCAGTAGTCTTATGCCTTTGTCAACGAACAACCAAAGCGATGAAGAGGTGGACGCATTGTTATCAGATTTTAATTCGGCTTTCAACAATGTACACAATGCTCATTCGCAGCACTGGTTACTAGGGATGGGAGACCTCCTCTTTCAGAAAGAACCAAACAGCTGTTTAAAGTGAAACACAATTGGCAAAAAAGAAAATATTTCATCGAACAGGAAAGATCTTCAAGTGAGTACATAATGTTATCTAAACAAATTCATCTGCCGAAGATAATTATTAAAGAATTTGTAAATGTTGAACATTAAACCTGGTCCGTCTACCACAAACAAGAATCTATTTTGTCATTAAATTCTCCATGATGGAAACACAGTCATAAAGAGCTCTGGAATTTCTGAGCATTCTCAAAATTATTACTTATATATTTTTCAACGTACGATTTCGCGAAGTCGTGCTAGGGATCTTGATTGTCGGATATCTGCCATCCAGCCACCCTGCCAGATTTAAATGCGATTGAAAATCTTGATTCTTTTCATTTCACGGATGCTGAGAAGGTAAAAAATATTGTCTCAGGCCTTAACAATAAAAAATCATGTGGTATTGATGGAATCCCAAATTTCATTCTTAAACGTTTGCCTCATACTGTATTTCATCTGTTTGCCTTTATTTTTAATAACTGCATTAAGTTGCCGGTCCCCAGCGACTTTTTTACCAATCAAAAAAAAAAAAAATCTGATAGCGAGTTGATGTCAGAATATCGCCTATATCCCTTCTATCGAACTTAGGGAAGTTATTCGAATGTATCCTGAAGGAAATGATAGAGACCAATTCTATAATAGATCCTGTCTCGAACTTCCAGTTCGGGTTTAAAAAGTCACACTTGACTCAACACCACAATGATATATCATATAATCTAAGAAATCAGTATTGCACTAAGAAATCAGTATAGCTATCTCCTTGGAAATCCAGAGCTTTTGATTCCATTTGCCATACCGGGATTCTGTATAAGCTTGTTGAACTTGGAACCAATCCTTATTTGGTAAAGATCATACACAACTACTTCACCAATCGACGATTCTCGGTCAGCATTAAAAATGTTTCTTCTTGTGGCACCCCCTTGTGGGGAAGCGTGCTGGTTCCATCTCTTTTTAATTTATTTTTAAAAGACTTCCCACACACGACACAGTATTTCCAGGCATTGTTGTATGCTGACGACTATCTTAATTACACTCACAGCTCCTCGCCCCAAGGGGCGCTACATAAAGCAGCAACACACTTAAGAATTGTTAACGATTTGAAGGAGTAAAGCTAGCCGCTTGAAATTTTGCACAAATACTTCTTATTAGTGTAGGTCGATTGGGATTGTAAATGGGCTATATCGGTCCATGTTTTGATATAGACGCCATATAAACGGATCTCAGATCTTGACTTCTTGAGCCACTAGAGGGCACAATTCTTATCCGATTTGGTTGAAATTTTGCATGAGGTGTTTCATTATGACTTCCAACAACTGTGCTGACTATGGTTGAAATCGGTCCATAACCTGATAAAGCTGTCGTATGAACCTATCTAGGGTCTTGATATCTTGAGCGTCTAGAGGGCGCAATTCCTATCTGATTTGGCTGAAGTTTAGCACAACGTGTTTCGATATGATTTCCAGTAACTGTGCTAAGTATGCTTTAAATTGGTTCATAACCTGATATAGCTGCCATATAAGCCGACCTTGAATCTTAACTTCTTGGGGCACTAGAGGGCGCAATTCTTATCCGATTTGGCTGAAATTTTGCATAAGGTGTTTTGTTATGACTTCTAACAACTGTGTCAAATGTGGTTCAAATCGATCCAAAACCTGATATAGCTACCATATAAACTGATCTGGGATCTTGACTTCTTAAGCCTTCAGAGGGCGTAATAATTACGCCCTCCGATTTGGCTGAAACTTTGTACAACGGCTTCTCTCATGACCTTCAACATACTTGTCCGAATAGGTCTATAACCAGATACAGCTCCCATAGAAACCGATCTCACTATTTTACTGCTTGAGCCCCTAAAGGATGCAATTCTTACTCAAATTGGATGAAGCTTTACACAATGACTTCTACTATAGTCTCCCATATTCAATTTAGTTATGGTCCGAATCGGACTATAACTTGAATAACTCCAATATAAAATCAATTATTTTTCTTCCATCTAAAGGAGATATTGGGAAAAGAACTCGACAAATGCGATTTATGGTGGAGGGAATATAAGATTCGGCCGGCCGAATTTAGCACGCTTTTACTTTTTATACCCTTTACCATAGGATATACTAATTTCGTCATTCTGTTTGTAACTACTCGAAATATTCGTCTGAGACCCCATAAAGTATATATATTCTTGATCGTCGCGACATTTTATATCGATCTAGCCATGACCGTGCGTCTGTCCGTCCGTCTGTCTGTCAAAAGCACGCTAACTTCCGAAGGAGTAAAGCTAGCCAATTGAAATTTTGCACAAGTACTTCTTATTAGTGTAGGTCGGTTGGTATTGTAAATAGGCCATATCGGTCCATGTTTTGATATAGCTGCCATATAAACCAATCTTGCGTCTTGACTTCTTCAGCCTCTAGAGTGCGCAATTCTTATCCGATTGGAATGAAATTTTGCACGACGTGTTTTGTTATGATATCCAACATCTGCGCTAAGTACGGTTCGAATCGGTCCATAACCTGATATAGATCTCATATAAACCGATCTTGGGTCTTGATATAGCTGTCATTTAAACAGATCTAGGGACTTCTTGAGCTTCTAGAGGCCGCAATTCCTATCCGATTTGGCTGAAATTTTGCATGACGTATTTTATTTTTACTTTCAATAACTGTGTCAAATAAGGTTCAAATCGGTTCATAACCTGATATAGCTGCCATATAAACCGTTGTGGGATCTTGACTTCTTGACCCCTAGAGGTCGCAATTATTATCCGATATGCCTGAAATTTTGTACGACGGATCCTCTCATGACCATCAACAAACGTGTTTATTATGTTCTGAATCGGTCTATAGCCCGATACAGATCCCATATAAATCGTTCTCTCTATTTTACTTCGTGAGCCCCAATGGGCGCAATTCTTATACGAATTGGCTGAAATTTTACACAGGTCTCCAACATATAATTTAATTGTGGTCCGAACCGGACCATATCTTGATATCGTTTTAAAAGCAGAGCAACTCTTTTCTTATATCCTTTTTAGCACTGGAAATAAAAGACAAGGGCAGTAATGAATCGGAAAAACGGAATTTACTTCCCAAGTTAGTATGGAAGAACAGCCAAAAAGAAACTTATCGAGAAAAACTAAATTATAACTTAGATCTCATGGACCCTAACGCTTCTTTATATGACTATATAAAGCTGATCAGGCAATCGGATCAAAGCAAAACTGGACCAAAGAAACTCAAATTTAAAAATAAATGGTTTGATAAAGATTGCAGGAAACTTCGGACCAAAACAATGAGAAGCCTCAGAGCATTTAGAAAAACTCATCAAATAGCCGACAGAGAGAAATATGCAAATCAAAAGAAGATCTTTCAGAAATTATGTAAACAAAAGCGAAAAGAGTACTATCTTAATATAGAGCGCAAATTAAACTACATATCCGACAGCAAGTCATGGTGGGCTTTAGCGAAAGAAATAAGGCAAAAGGAGAACCAAATCAATTGCAATATAAATGCGGAGCAACTGAAAGATTACTTCGACTCGCTCTTAAATCAAGATGTTTGCTTACCAGTCATTTATTATGCAGCAAATGAAATAAAAGATGAAAAAATGGACAGTGACTTCACACTGATGGAATTAAAGCAACAGCTTAACAAAGTCAAGGAAAATAAAGCGCCAGGTGAAGATCGGGTACCGTATGAATATTTTAAACACGCTACAGACGAATTTTTAATGGCATTGGTTAACGTGTTCACCAAAATTTTAAATGGAATGAACGATTTCAATATGTTTCGCTCTGGAGTTATTTATCCAATTCACAAAAAAGGAGACGTCAGTCTACCAAGCAATTATAGAGGCATTACGTTTATGAATTGCGTCGGTAAACTCATGATTGGCATGCTGAACTCCAGGGTAACAGAATGGGTAAACCAGCGGCATATTTTAAATGAATACCAAGCCGGATTTAGGAAAGGTTACTCCACAGTCGACAACGTATTTAACTTGGTGTCTATTGTAAATATAAAACTAGCTGAATACAAGAAAGTCTACGCATTCTTTGTCGATTTCAAGGCGGCGTTTGATAGAGTACCAAGAAAACATTTGATATATAAATTATATACCTTAGGTCTCCCGTCCAAAATTATACGTTTTATAGAGAAAGTGTATGAAAACACGAAATCAGCTGTATGGACAGGAGAAGCACTTTCAGACCATTTTGAAACCAGGACTGGTGTCAAACAAGGATGTTTGCTGTCACCCATCTTGTTCGCCTTGTATCTAAATGATATGCACGAGTGCTTAGGGGGTGGCCTCAACATCGATGAAATAAATATCCGTCTGCTAATGTACGCAGATGATATTGTAATCATTGCAGATGACCCTCAGGTACTACAGGGTATGATAAATAACCTAGCTTCATATTGCAATATGTGGGGTATGGAAGTAAACCAGTCGAAGTCAGAAGTGATGGTATTCCGCAACGGAGGAAGGTTAGCTGCAAGTGAGAGATGGTTTTACAACGCAGAAGAGCTGAGAATTACAAACGAGTATAAATATTTGGGCATCACCCTCACGCCAAAAGTATCTTTTACAAAACATCTTAAGAATAAAAACGAAGCCGCTAAGACATGTATAAACGCAACGTGGAAGAATTTCATTGGAAAACCTAATATAACTCTAAGTGGAAAATGGAAAATGTTTCTCTCCGTGTGTCGATCTATACAAAGCTATGGTTCACAGATTTGGGGAAACGCATATTTTGATGACGTTGATCAACTGTACAGATATTTTATTAAACGTGTTTTAAAACTTCCAGAAAACACACCAAATTATATAATAGCTTTGGAAACTGGATATGAACCTGGATACATATACACATACACACAACACTTAAAGTATGTAGCTAAAGTTTATTTTGAACCTGATCGGGAAAGACTAACCCATAAGTTAGCAGTTAAAATTATGGAGAAGAATATTAGCTGGTATAAACACCTAATCGATCATCTAGAGTTACACAATATAGAACACAACAACATGAAGTTGAGCAAGTATTTGTGGTGCAAGGCAAGCAAACAATTGATTAATGTTTTACAAATTAAAAGCCACCAAGAATACATAAACAAATCGCAGGAAAGTCAGAGACGAATATATAAATTTCTTAATTACACGTTGGGTTTCACATACTGCAATGAGCAATTTAATCAAATGCAAATTGGATATATTATGAGAGCGAGAGCCGACGTGATGGGTTTAAACGGCAGCCGATACGGAACCAATGAACAATTGTGTGCCATATGTAATTTAGGAGAAGTAGAAACAGCAGCACATTTCATAGGACGTTGTCCAATTTTCAGCGCCATCAGAATGAAATTTTTTTATAAGCACAGATTATCAGATGGAGAAGTAATCCACTTTTTAAATGGTGGTGAAGATATTTGTTGGTTTCCATTATATAATTACTTGCGAGAGGCACTATCCTATAGAAAAGAATTAATAAACGAATACAACTATTAAACAATGTAAAAACTCATTAATCCGGTAGACGATTTTACTAAAATCATGCCGTATTGTACTTTATAACTTCAAAAAAAATTACAAATGTGATTACTGTAACATTAAGTTATAAATTGTAACGATTTTGAAAAAATAAAGTAAATTGAAATTGAAATTGAAATTGAAATATCCTTTTTAGCCTAAGAAGAGATGCCGGGAAAACAATTCGACAAATGCGATCCATGGTGGAGAGTATATAAGATTCGGCCCGGCCGAACTTAGCACGCTTTTACTTGTTATACCCTCCACCATAAGATGGGGGGTATACTAATTTCGTCATTCTGTTTGTAACTACTCGAAATATTCGTCTGAGACCCCATAAAGTATATATATTCTTGATCGTCGTGACATTTTATGTCGATCTAGCCATGTCCGTCCGTCTGTCCGTCCGTCCGTCCGTCCGTCCGTCCGTCCGTCCGTCCGTCCGTCCGTCCGTCCGTCCGTCCGTCCGTCTGTCTGTCGAAAGCACGCTAACTTCCGAAGGAGTAAAGCTAGCCGCTTGAAATTTTGCACAAATACTTCTTATTAGTGTAGGTCGGTTGGTATTGTAAATGGGCCATATCGGTCCATGTTTTGATATAGCTGCCATATAAACCGATCTTGGGTCTTGACTTCTTGAGCCTGTAGAGTGCGCAATTCTTATCCGATTGGAACGAAATTTTGCATGACGTGTTTTGCTATGATATCCAACAACTGTGCCAAGTATGGTTCAAATCGGTCCATAACCTGATATAGCTGCCATATAAACCGATCTTGGGTCTTGACTTCTTGAGCCTCTAGCGTGCGCAATTCTTATCCGATTGAAATGAAATTTTGCACGACGTCTTTTCTTATTATATCCAACAATAGTGCCAAGTATGGTTCAAATCGGTCCATAACCTGATATAGCTACCATATAAACCGATCTTGGGTCTTGACTTCTTGAGCCTCTAGAGTGCGCAATTCTTATCCGATTGGAATGGAATTTCGCACGACGTGTTTTGTTATGATACCCAACAACTGTGCCAAGTATGGTTCTAATCGGTCCATAACCTGATATAGCTACCATATAAACCGATCTTGGGTCTTGACTTCTTGACCCCTAGAGGTCGCAATTATTATCCGATATGCCTGAAATTTTGTACGACGGATCCTCTCATGACCATCAACAAACGTGTTTATTATGGTCTGAATCGGTCTATAGCCCGATACAGATCCCATATAAATCGTTCTCTCTATTTTACTTCGGGAGCCCCAATGGGCGCAATTCTTAACGCAACATATAATTTAATTTTGGTCCGAACCGGACCATATCTTGATATCGTTTTAATAGCAGAGTAACTCTTTTCTTATATCCTTTTTTGCCTAAGAAGAGATGCCGGAAAAAGAACTTGACAAATGCGATCCATGGTGGAGGGTATATAAGATTCGGCCCGGCCGAACTTAGCACGCTTTTACTTGTTTTTAAAATAAAAACAGAACAACGATGCGTATGACCCTGCATTTTGATATACGAGCGCTATTTGTGTTGTTTGCAGAAACTTAAAAGATTTATCTCGCCCAAAAAATGGAATTAAATCGTGAATATTTTCGTACGATTACTTTTTGCAACTTTCGACGTGGATCAACTCAACAACGGGGCATCGATGAACTTAATTAAATTTTTGACGATGAAGCTCCATCAAATACAATACTTCAAAAACATCTATGACATCGTGACAGGTTATGAATCGTAGATTTACGCGTATGAGCCTGAGAGTAAACAGCAGAGGACTGTATGGGTGTTTTAAGATGAGCCAATTCCAACAAAAGTTGCACGAAGCACTTCCTAGCAAATTATCGTCTGTTTTTTCGGAAAAACTAGACATGTAGCAATCGTACCACTAGAACAACGCAGACCAGTCACTTCTGAGAGGAACATAATCATTTGTTTGCCAGTTGTCTTCCAAGAAATCAGGAAAAGCGACCGCCAAAAACGGATCACTCTTGACCACAACAATGCGAGCTCTCACACATCGGCTCAAACAACTGCATTTTTGAGCACTCAAACATCGATTTAGTCATCCGCCGTATAGTAGTGACTTGTCACCGAATGATTTCTTTTTATTCCCGTACGTAAAAAATAAAATGAGAGGTCAACGCTTTTCGACACCCGAAGAAGCGGTTGATGCATTCAGAATGTATGTTTTGGAGATACCTCAATCCGAGTGGCAAAATTAAAACAATCAAAAAACTTTATTGCGATTCGGTCTTTAAAAAAAATGCATTAACCCATTAACGACGATAAATACCCATGAGCACATGAACCGATATGTTCATTTACTACCCCAACTGACGTACACTGATAGGAAATGTAAATTGCTTTACTTCATTAAAAGTTAGCGTACATTCCCCAGACAGTCATAACGACGGACGGACATGGCTACAACGACTTAAAATGTCATGACGATCAAGAATATATATTCCTTACTAGCTGACCCGGGCCCGCTCCGCAGCGCCTCTTTTACTTTATATGGAACAAAAGTTTCCTTGGAATATTTATTTTCGACAATTAACAGCTTTTAGTTAAATACCATGCTACGAAAATAGTGTATCGCTTGACTAACAGTTTAACAATTTAAGTGCCTTTATCTGAATGCCATATCATCTTTATTGGTCCACGAATAATGCTTTATTTCAGCCCGATATTCTCATGAAATATGATTTAGGAGTGTTTTCGGGGGTGAGGTGGTCCCCCAAACACTTGGCCCTGAGAAAATATCAGCATCGTACTCTTCTTTCAAATACCATTTACTTAAACCCCATATTGCCATTGGTTTAGGGGTGTTTACACGATGAGGCGTCCCTCAAACACACGGCTCCAAAAAGGTTATCAAATTCGTTTTCTAATCTCAAATACCTTTCATTTGAGCTACACATTGGCATGGTCGAAAAATGTTTACCCTTTGGGGGGTGTTTTGGGGAACAGGTGATGCCCTAAATACATGGTCCTACATTTGGATATCAAATTCGTATTCTACTCCCAAATACTTTTATTTGAGCCCTATATTGCGATGATCAGAAAAAAATTGCTGTTTGTGGGGTGATTGGTTTAGGGATTGGGATGATCCCCCAAACACTAAGCCTTGAAAATATATCAGCAACGTGCTCTATTCTCATAGATCAATATATAATTTATTTAAACCCCATTCTGCCATTGGCCTCAAAATTGGATATCAAATTCGTTTTCTATTCTCATTTAAACTCCTTATAGTAAAAGTCAGAAAATATATCCGGTTTGGGTATTGGCCCTAAAAACAATAAATATATATAATAAAACTAAAAACTATAAATAAATATAATTCACTCTCTTTAAGACCCAAATTGTCTTGGTGAGCAAATACATCCTATTTGGGGGTTGTTATGGTGGTGGATGTCCCTTAGACAATTGGTCCCTAATGTTGATCTCAGATACGTGGTCTACTCCCAAATACCTTTAATTTGAGTCCCATATTTCCAAAGTCGGCAAACATGACCGGCTTGTGGGGTGGTTTGGGGGATGGGAGACCACTCAGTAAATTGGCTTTGAAAATACATATCGGATTCGTGTTCTACTCTAAAAACCCTCTAATTTGAGCCTCATATTGCAATAGTCGGCAAATACTTCCTATTTGGGTGGTGTTGTGGGGGTGGAGTGGTCCCCCTAAATTATCGGAGCGCAATTGGATATCAGATACGTTTTCTTATCCTAAATACCTTTCATTTGAGTCTCATATTGTCGTGATTGTTCTAAATATATGTTTGGTAGGTTTTAGGGTGGGGCGACCCCCCTAGGTACCCCATCCGAAATTTGGATACCAAATTTATATTATTAGGGTACTATATGAGAGCACACAAAATTTCGCTTAAATCGCACCACCCATCTCCGAGATCTGGCGTTTCTGAAAATTAGGGTAAGGGGGAGAGTCCGCCCCTCATTCAGATATCAAACAAGTAAAAGCATGCTAAGTTCGGCCGGGCCGAATCTTATATACCCTCCACCATGGATCGCATTTGTCGAGTTCTTTACTGGCTTCTCTTCTTAGGCAATAAAGGATATAAGAAAAGATTTGCTCTGCTATTAGAGCGATATCAAGATATGGTCCGGTTTGGACCACAATTAAATTATATGTTGGAGACCTGTGTAAAATGTCAGCCAATTCGAATAAGAATTGCGCCCTTTGGGGGCTCAAGCAGTAAAATAGAGAGATCGATTTATATGTGAGCTGTATCGGGCTATAGACCGATTCAGACCATAATAAACACATATGTTGACGGTCATGGGAGAATTTGTCGTACAAAATTTCAGGCAAATCGGATAATAATTGCGCACTCTAGAGTCTCAAGAAGTCAAGACCCAAGATCGGTTTATATGACAGCTATATCAGGTTATGGACCGATTTGAACCGTACTTGGAACAGTTGTTGAATATCATAACAAAATACGTCGTGCAAAATTTCATTCCAATCGGACAAGAATTGCACACTCTAGAGGCTCAAGAAGTCAAGACCCAAGATCGGTTTATCGGATCGGTTTATCAAATCGGATAAGAATTGCGCCCTCTAGAGGCTCAAGAAGTCAAGACCCAAGTTCGGTTTATATGACAGCTATATCAAAACATGGACCGATATGGCCCATTTACAATACCAACCGACCTACACTAATAAGAAGTATTTATGCAAAATTTCAAGCTGCTAGCTCTACTCCTTCGGAAGTTAGCGTGCTTTCGACAGACAGACGGACGGACGGACGGACAGACGGACGGACATGGCTAGATCGGCATAAAATTTCGCGACGATCAAGAATATATATACTTTATGGGGTCTCAGACGAATATTTCGAGTAGTTACAAACAGAATGACGAAATTAGTATACCCCCCATCTTATTGTGGAGGGTATAAAAATGTAGTACGCTATTTTCACCACAGGATCATTATGCACCATCTGTGAAAATTTCAAGAAAATCGGTTCAGCCGTCTCTGAGTCTATAAGGAACACACGAACAAACCTACAAACAAATACAAATTGATTTTATATAAAAGAAGATGGGGTCTAAGACCAGTATTTCGATGTGCTATAAACGGATCGACGATGTAAGTATACCCTCATCCTACGTTGGAGGATATAAGAAATTAAAATTTGTTTGGTACTACGTGTCTTAGGTAATCAATGGGGCTCCAGACACTAAGCCGATCTTGCCCGTTAAAGAACTTAACCTGCGAATGAAAAAAATACTGGTTTGTACCAAATTTCAGCGCAATATGTCAATTTTTAAAAGGTTTGAATGATTCCAACTATCGGACACAAAATCGAACGGACGGAAAGAAAAGCGGACATCGTTGAATTTTCTTAGAATTTCATAAGGATCATGAATACACATATACACTTAAACTTGGTAGTGTCGGAAATGGATATTTCGATGTGTTGAAAGCGGAATGACAAACTTGTAAACCATACATTGATAGAAAACTGACGATACTTTACCAAAACCGCCTGGTATTATTTTGTTCGCATCATAGGTAAAGATTTTTAATACCATTTGGTATCAATTCAATACCAGACAAAGGAGGCTATTAAAAACTAACGGCATCACGTTTGTATTCTTGTCATCGTGCCAGAAGTGTTGCTGAGCTTAGTACTTAAAATATTGGCGCCATTATAAAATCTTTGTTAAACAAATAAATAAAATGTTTTAATATAATTTGACAAATTCTAAGGACATTCTGCATTAAAAACATGATAGCCTCTTGTGTAGAAAACGATATGGAATCAATTGCTGAATACAAATAATTGAGGTTGGTCACGATGTAACATTACTAATTATTTTCTAAGGTTTTGTTTGGATCTTTCGGGGGTAAAATAACTTATAATGGTTTGGTACTAAAACCAATAACAGATTGGTATTAAAACCAATACCAGTTCGTTATTAAAACCAATACCAATTCGGTAATAAGGCTGGTACCAAACGGTACTACTTATTTTATGTTTCTTTCATACCATCCGGTATTGTTTTTGTACCATACGGTGTTGCTTTACTATCAATACTGTATGGTACTGAAATGAGCACGTTTGGTATCAACTTTTCTCTCGGTGTTTGCACCCCTTTGATAAGAATACCGATCGGCTTAGAATCACTTCTTGATTCGATATATCTATTAACGTTTGTCCTTGTATTCTTGTGATCCAGGTACAGGTTGCATTTGTTGTTCAATTGTTTTAAAAATTTGCAGAAGCCAGGGACAAACGCAGGTGGTTTTGAAGAATGTCGGATAATTTTTCATATAGCTCGCAAATATAACTGATATGGATATGAACTTTTAAGACTGTAGACGTTTACGTCCAAATACGGGTTCAAAATTTCATAAAGATATGGACTTTTAACGCTGTAGAAGACACAATTTTGGTCCTGTCTTAACCAAATTTATCGTAAGTTTGTTATTTGTCGTTCCAGTATGAGTACAAAATTTCATCAAAATCGGTCCAGATTTATATATAATCTGGACCATCATAAGCGTAGATAGGTCTCTAATAACGAATTCTGGCATCATAGTTTGATCATTTACAATAGACTAATGCTTTCGACTTGGGAGTATTTTTTATTTTCAGTCGTTAGACATAAACATCTGATCTTCTGACAATAGAAAAAGTTGTATTGGCAAAATTGCTTTAAACTGGCTTTAGTTTTTTCTGCTGTACGAATTGTTTAAATTAAATTAAGAAATCAAATTTTCTATTAAATCTTAAAATTAGCTTGAAAACTTTATTTTGGAAAATGCAGTGTAATTTGTAAGATGCAACAAGTAAAAGTGTGCTAAGTTCGGCCGGGCCGAATCTTATTTACCATCCACCATGGATCGCATTTGTCGAGTTCTTTTCCCGGCATCTCTTCTTAGGCAAAAAAGGATATAACAAAAGATTTACTCCTCTATTAGAGCGATATCAAGATACGGTCCGGTTTGGACCACAATTAAATTATATGTTGGAGACCTGTGTAAAATGTCAGCCAATTCGAATAAGAATTGCGCCCTTTGGGGGCTCACGAAGTAAAATAGAGAGATTGATTTATATGGGTGCTGTATCGAGATATAGACCGATTTAGACCATAATAAACACGTATGTTGATGGTCATGAGAGGATCCGTCGTACACAATTTCAGGCAAATTGGATAATAATTGCGACCTCTAGAGGCTCAAGAAGTCAAGATCCCAGATCGGTTTATATGGCAGCTATATCGGGTTATGAACCGATTTGAACCTTATTTGACACAGTTGCTGAAAGTAAGAATAAAATACGTCATGCAAAATTTCAGCCAAATCGGATAGGAATTGCGCCCTCTAGAAGTTCAAGAAGTCAAGTCCCCAGATCTGTTTATATGGCAGCTATATCAGGTTATGGACCGATTTGAACCATACTTGGCACAGTTGTTGGGTATAATAACAAAACACGTCGTGCAAAATTTCATTCCAATCGGATAAGAATTGTGCACTCTAGAGGCTGAAGAAGTCAAGACTCAAGATTGGTTTATATGGCAGCTATATCAAAATATGGACCGACATAGCCCATTTACAATACCAACCGACCTAAACTAATAAGAAGTATTTGTGCAAAATTTCAAGCGACTAGCTTTACTCCTTCGAAAGTTAGCGTCCTTCGACAGACAGACGGACATGGCTAGATCGATATAAAATGTCGCGACGATCAAGAATATATATACTTTATTGGGTTTGTAGTTACAAACAGAATGACAAAATTAGTATACCCCCCATCCTATGGTGGAGGGTATAAAAAGTTTGCAATAGTTCTAAATTTTATGCAAATTTTACTTGAGAAGAACTCCGAAACACTTACAATAAATTCCCCAGCATTCACATAATTTGACGAGCTCTCAGTGCATTGACATCTGAGGGGCACTTGAATTCGAGCTTTCGTGAAATCAACATCAAGAAGGTATGATTGAGAATCAACTGGTACTCAAGGCACCAAAGAAAGCACAAAATAAGCAGGACCTTTCTATAATTAATTTTGATGGAAAGAGAAAATTATATAGCATTTTGTTCGTAATTTTGGGACCAGAAAATCGAAAGATCAAAATGACAAAAGTTTAAGCATACGTATTATTTAATTTTTATAAAACACCTTTTAACAAACTTTTCAGTTTGTAGTAACCACAATTTTGGTCCTATCATAAGAAAATTTTACAAGGACCTATTCGATATTTCAATAAATTCAAAAAATATAAATCAACCGCTAAATTAAAGAAAAATTAACTAAATCATGGCAAAATTTGACAAGATTTTAAGTTAAGTTAACTTTAATCATTATTTTAGTTCATTATACAAATGAACTTAAATCTAGTTAAAATTAGCAAAATTTTGGAATGTCTTTACTTTAGGAATGTTAAAAGACACCGAAATTCAATACATTTTTTAACCAAAATTGAAGAAAGTATTTCATTTCCTTTACAACAAACTTCTTCAATTGAAGTCTAATGACAAACATCACTTTATACATAATATGTCTCAATATAGTGCATGTTTTTCCAATAGAATTCGTTTATTATTTAATGTGTAAATGATTTCAGAATAAATTAAAGTATATTTTAGTTGCATTGATGAGAACATATTACCAATTTTCAGGAATACTTACGTAAAAGCTATTAAAATCCATAAAAAATGCAGTTTCAAAGTTTTAAAAATAAGGAATTTTATTATTACTAGTCCACACAAGCACGCTCCGCTATGCCTTCTTGAATACACAGAATACAAATTTACTTATATGTAATAAATATATATATTATGCAGTGCATATTTCAAAAATTTAAGTTTGTGCAGCTGCACAGGCACTTAGTCCAAAATGTTTTTCTATACCCACTACTGAAGGATGGGGTTTATTCATTTTGCCATTCCGTTTGCAACACACCAAAATATCTTTTTCCGACCCTACAAAGTATATATATTCTTGATCAGCGTAAAAATCTAAGACGATCTAGACATGTCCGTCCGTCTGTCCGTCTGTCTGTTGAAATCACGCTACAGTCTTTAAAAATAGAGATATTGAGATGAAACTTTGCAAAGATTCTTTTTTTGTCCATGAGCAGGTTAAGTTCGAAGTTGGGCTATATCGGACTATATCTTGATATAGCCCCCATAAAGACCGATCCACCGATTTTGCTGAAATATAGTACAGTGAGTTGTGTTAGGACCTTCGATATCTTTCTTCAGTTCAGTCCAGGTTGGTCCAGATTTGGATATAGCTGCCATATAGAACGATATCTTGATTTAAAGTATTGGCACCATAAAAGGCGCATTTAAAATCCGATTATACTGAAATTTGACACAGTTACGACATCCGTATCGTATATGGTTCAGATCGGTTCATTTTCAGATATAGCTACTAAAAAGGCCAATATTTTATTATACACAATTGAACAATGACTTGTACTTATTAGTATTTGGTCCAAATCGGATCGTATTTCGATATAGCTGCTATGAGGCATAAGGTATGCATTTTTCACCGGATTTTGACGAAAGGTAAATTACATACATACCCCAGGGGGTAGGTATCCAAAGTTCGGCCCGGCCAATCTTAACGCCTTTTTACATGTCTTTTCATTAATTAATTGTAGGATTCGTACCTCTCTTCTCTAATTTTTGCCCCATGTTGTTATCATCGGGTTATATGCACGATTGGTGGGTGTTTAAGAAGAAACTTTATGTAGCCATTTCAGGTGCCTACCATACTTACTGTTTAGAGCTTTTACATGTGGACGGAACAAATTTTTACCCTACAGACATATACCCTTCACTTAAATATCATATTGCCATTATTGGAAAACATGTCAACTTAGGTATAAGGCGTACTTTGAGCCACTTATTAAATGTTTGAATACTACGTTCGCACTTTACTCCTAAAACCCTTTCATTTAGTCCCAGATTTTTTTTTTAAATCGGCAAAGTGTCCTTTCCATCTGGTAGCCATTGAGATTGTTGGCCCAAAATTTCGATGTCTAATTCCTACTCTATTCTCAAATACCTTGAAAGTGAGCCCCATTTTGCCATAGTGAAGCTATATGTTTGGCGCCTTTTGAGGTACAACTCTTTGAAAGTTGTCTTTACGAAACCAGCTGTTTAATACATACAACTAGAACTAACGCATCAAATATACTGCACCCTCTTTTCTTAGCTTGATTAAACTCTCCGCCTACTATTCCATTCATTAAGTGCACAGTAGGCCACACAATTAGTTACTTTGACTCCTTTAAATGTTTAATTCAATGTTTTATTAAGTGCGTTGCCAAATTTGTATTTAACTGTTGCCAACATATTAAACCACAAACGTCATTGTCCATAGCCGCAGCTTAAGCTTCTGAATGACCTTCATGCCAAAGAACACCAAGTAGAGCCTTTGTAGCTTTTGAGCATACCTAACAAAAAGTATTGTTATAATAATTAATTTTGGTAGTTCATTATCCTTAGATTAACTAGCTGCTTAAATATAATGTGTTATCAATAGGAATACCATCTGTGTTACCGGTAGTACAAATGTCATTACATACAACATTCGATGAAGCTCAAGAATAAGCACTTATTTTTAATAATAGAAACAAGTAAAAACGTTAAGTTCGGCCGGGCCGAATTTTAGATACCCACCACGTCGGTTATATATGTAAACCACCTTTTGTCATAATCCCGTGAAAAATTCATAATTTATGCCCCCATAGCAGCTTTATCGAAATATGGTCCGATTTGAACCAAATTCGACACGGATATTGAGAGGTCTAATTAGTATCAGTCACTGTTAAATTTTGTGGAACAAAATATTGGTCTTTTTTGTAGCCATATCCAAATATAGACCGATCTGAACCATATACTACACGGATGTCAAAAAGCCTTACATATGTCAGTGTGTCAAGTTTGAGCGAAATCGGATTATAAATAAGCCTTTTATGGGGCAAAGATTTAAAATGGAGAGATCGGTCTATATGGCAGCTATATCCAACTCTGGGCCAACTTGAAGAGGTATGTCAAGGACCTAACACAACTCGCTGTTCCAAATTTCAGCAAAATCGGATAACAAATGTGGCTTTAATGGGTCTAAGGCCCTAAATCGGCGGATCGGTCTATATGGCAGCTATATCCAAATCTGGACCGATGTGGGCCAATTTGCAGAAGGATGTCGAAGGTCCAAGCACATATAGTCCGATAAAGCCCATCCTCGAACTTAACCTGCCTATGGACAAAAAAAGAATCTCTGCAAAATTTCAGCTCAATATATCTATTTTTAAAGGACCGTAGCGTGATTTCAACAGACAGACGGACGGACATGTCTAGGTCCTCTTAGATTTTAACGCTGATCAAGAATATATATACTTTATAGGGTCGGAAATGGATATTTCGTGTTGCAAACGGAATGACAAAATGAATATAAACTCCATCCTTCGGTGGTGGGTCTAAAAGTCATTATTATAACCTTGGTATTGATAAAAATACCATTAACAAACTGAGGCAAGATTATGTCATACACTCGAGTGCTGCCGTTATAAGGTTAAGCTCAATGATAAGGGACCTCCATTTTATTGGCGAGTCCGAATGGCTTGACGCAAAGCCACACCACTAAGTAGCACAAGGAGGGAAAAACGGTGTCGCTATTAATATATAAAATATTTTTGAATTTTTCTACCTCTCCACAAATCCGTTGATTGTTCCGCATTATGTGGGCGTAATTTTAAAGAAATAAAAAATTTTAAAATCATTTTGCTTGTCCGAGATTCGATCTCGGGACCTTTGTATTGTAAATCTTCTGATGTACACTCTGTGCCACAAACTGTGTTTATAATTAGAGTATGTCAAACAAACACAAAAGCATGGCCATCTTTGATGAAATTGAATTGGGATGAAGGGACACAAAGGAAAATTGAAAGCAGGAAAACCCTACCATAAGAAGGCGAACGATTTTCGACCTATGAGCCTGTCATCCTTTATGCTGAAGACTCTTGAGAGGTTGATAGAAACATATCTTTGGGCAAAGATCCCTGGAAATCGCCTGTTGCGGCAGCAGAATGCATATAGTAAAGGCAAATTCACTGAAACAGACTAGTCAGCTACATAGAAGATTCTCTCGCTGTCAAGGAATATACAAGGTAGCATTTCATGAGATCTGTGGATCTAAAAACATGGGTCAGCAGAGGAGCACCTCTAGTAGGTGTACTGTCTCCTCCACTTTGGAATATAGCCTTTAACAATATATTATTGTCTCTGGAAGAAAAAGGTGTAAAAGTGGTCGCGTATGCCGACGACGTGGCAATTGCGGTTAGGGCAAAGTTTCCAAGCACTCTAAGAGATATATTTCAGGAAGCTCTATGTGCAGCATCAAAGTGGGCTACCGAAAGTGGTATAGGTATAAATTCGTGCAAGACAGAAGAAGTTCTTTTCAGCAGGAGATACAAGTTGCCTACAGTGGAACCTGTCTCCTTTGGAAGAGAGAATGTGCTAGACAGGAAAGGCCACTCTTGTTCTATACACCTGCAAGAGAGCCATTGGCACAAGTTGGAGGTTCAGACCGGCCGTTATGCATTAGGTATATACTGCAATTGTCAGACCTATAATGCTGTATGGTGTTGTGGTCTTGTGGACGGCGCTACAAAAGTTCACCTACAGCTCGATACTTAACCGGATCCAAACGATGGCTTGTTTGTGCACCACAGCCGCACTGAGGACGACACCATCTGATACACTGAATTTGATGTTACATCTAATTTCCATGGACATTGTGGCTAGACAAATTGCTGCGACCACTGCCATGAGCTTAAAGGAGCTTCTCCTTGGTCAAGTGGAGGTTACGGACAATGTGCGATGTTTCATGCAGTGTGGATTACACCCTGTCTTAGCCGGTTTTAGATAAAAAGTACTGTACCACTAATCCTGATAGAACCGGTTGGAACTACGAAATCCCTGGTAATAGAAATTACATAAATATTTTAAGGATCATTCCCAACTAGACGACCATATCATATCGAAAAGGTTACCCGACCACTACAGTGTGTATCAAGCGGGGATCCTTGCAATTAAGAAAGTAATGTAATTGCTAGGTTATAATGTCATAACGATGATTGCCATAAATATTTTTTCATACAGCCAGGCAGCCATCCCTGGAGAACGTATTTATTAACACAACAAGTAAAAGCGTGCTAAGTTCGGCCGGGCCGAATCTTATATACGCTCCACCATGGATCGCATTTGTCGAGTTCTTTTCCCGGCATCTCTTCTTAGGCAAAAAAGATATGAGAAAAGAGTTGCTATGCTATTAAAACGATATCAAGATATGGTCCGGTTCGGACCACAATTAAATTATATGTTGGAGACCTGTGTAAAATTTCAGCCAATTCGTATAAGAATTGCGCCCATTGGGGCTCACGAAGTAAAATAGAGAGAACGATTTATATGGGATCTGTATCGGGCTATAGACCGATTCAGACCATAATAAACACGTTTGTTGATGGTCATGAGAGGATCCGTCGTACAAAATTTCAGGCATATCGGATAATAATTGCGACCTCTAGGGGTCAAGAAGTTAAGATCCCAGATCGGTTTATATGGCAGCTATATCAGGTTATGAACCGATTTGAACCTTATTTGACACAGTTGTTGAAAGTAAAAATAAAATACGTCATGCAAAATTTCAGCCAAATCGGATAGGAATTGCGCCCTCTAAAAGCTCTCTAAAACCGATATGGCCCATTTACAATACCAACCGACCTACCCTAATAAGAAGTATTTGTGCAAAATTTCAAGTGGCTAGCTTTACTCCTTCGGAAGTTAGCGTGCTTTCGACAGACAGACAGACAGACGGACGGACATGGCTAGATCGACATAAAATGTCACGACGATCAAGAATATATATACTTTATGGGGTCTCAGACGAATATTTCGAGTAGTTACAAACAGAATGACGAAATTAGTATACCCCCCATCTTATGGTGGAGGGTATAAAAACCACCCTCGACTGTCGCAAATCTCTCAACGAGATGGCTGAACAGTTCAAAATTCACCTGTTCTAGGTGCCGGGCCACAGAGATATCCCAGGGAATTGTTAAGCGGACGAGCTTACGAGACTAGGAACTACCTTATACATTCTAGAGATAGATGAATCTGTGGGTATGCCTCTAGCGACAAGTAAGCTATGTTTTCAAGACCAGGCCCGAAGGACAACGAATGATAGCGGATTTTTTAAAAGAAAGTAAATGCATTTTTAATAAAACTTAGAATGAACTTTAATCATATATATAATTGCCATTTTGTTCGAAAGCCTTTTGCCATCTTCCTGGCAAATTTAGTATTCCACGCTCATAGAACTTCTGGCCTTTATCTGCAGAAAACTGAACCAAGTGCGATTTTATAGCCTCATCATTGCCGAAAGTTTTACCATTTAAGGAGTTCTGCAAAGATCGAAATAAATGGTAGTCTGATGGTGCAAGGTCAGGGCTATATGGTGGATGCATCAAAAGTTCCAAGTCAAGCTCACTCAGTTTTTGGCGAGCGACCAAAGATGTGTGCGGTCTAGCGTTGTCCTGGTGGAATATGACACCTTTACGATTGACCAATTCTGGTCGCTTCTCCTTGATGGCTGTATTCAATTTGTACAATTGTTGACAGTAAACATCCGAATTAATCGTTTGGTTCCTTGGAAGCAGCACAAAATAGACCACACCCTTCCAATCCCACCAAACAGACAGCATAACCTTCTTTTGGTGGATATCAGCCTTTGAAGTGGTTTGAGCTGGTTCACCATGCTTGGACCATGATCGTTTTCGACTAACGTTGTTGTAAACAATCCATTTTTCATCTCTAGTTATGATTCGTTTTAAAAACGGATCGAATTCATTGCGTTTAAGGTGCATATTACAAGCGTTGACTCGGTTTGTTAAATGAATTTCTTTCAATACATGTGGTACCCATTTTAAAATTGACGCCAAACAAACAAATGTAAACAAAATTTCGCGCACTTTTTTTCTAAAGCAAGCTAAAAGTAATAGCTGATAACTGACAGAAGAAAGAATGCATTCACAGAGTCACAAGCCGTTGAAAAAATTTGTCAACGCCGACTATATTACTTCTATATTACCTACAATTACTTTTTGGGCAACCCAATAATTTAATAATATGACAAATTTCTCATTATCCATCTTAATATAGTGGTTTTAAAAAAATGTAGTTTTTTTAATATTTTCCAGCAAAAATGTTTCCTTCGCTTATTTTACGAAAAATTATAAGCAAAATCCCAAAGGCAGCTTTTTGAAAAATTATTATTTCTATACTTGTATTATTCTGTAGAGTCAGAGCAATCTACAAGAATTGTTTTACCAATATAAGTTAGTAACATACAGCCAACACGAGAATGTTTCCCAAATCACTGATGTGAAAACGCAACACCTGTCGAAAATGAACCGTAGAGTGGAACGGATGTTTTGTTATTTCGCTCCGTATGAATTTCTATGAAACTCGTAATAGGTTATTATTTTTGGAAGAAAAATTTAAGTCACTCAAGGATAGCGGCAGCTCCAGGCGCCACTACCCAACAGCCGCGTGGAAGGACGGAACTCAAAAAGTACTTCGACAGCAGCAGCAGCTAGAGAAGCATCTAAGGAGGTATCATCCACACCGCAACTGTCCATTGTCCTGTGGAAGAGTGGTTCCACTGCTTTCTCACCTGCCCCTGGATGCGTACGGAAGCTCATCATGATAATATCTAACGAATCTTGTGACTATGAATTCCGGGATTCAAGGGTATGGGGAATGGGAGACACAGAACCTATGTTCTTGCAAATAGTAGTCATAATGTTTTCTTCTTTTGTCGCTAAGCACTGATGATTCAGTAGTAGCCAGCCTTGAAATAAATAAGTCTCATTACGGGCTGGCTTCCCTATATATGGCACACGATTCAGAGTTACAGCCTTCAAACCTTTTGTTGCGGGTTGATGCCGCTTCTGCAAGGAAGAATCAATCTACGAAGTGATGCTAATGCACATCATCAGATATGGAAAAGTTCGGATGTCAACGAAAGGGGTGAGCTGCTTATCGAAAAGGAACAAGCATGAGGTACTTGATATTGCCTATGTATCGGAAAATATGTAGAAGAATATGCGACTTGGAAATGTTGGATCATCACTGATCATCGTTATATTAGTTTCAGCCTTGGAGAAAATACTGAAGTAGTGGTCACTCGGCTAAACAGAAGAAAGGCGGATTGGAATAAATTTCGGCACAAATTCTGCGTCTATACCTTCTAGTTCAGAAAATGAAGTGGAAACAACGGAGGATATAGACATAATAGTCAATCGGATCACGAAAGCCTCGAATGACTCGCTTGTGTTAGCATGTCCTAGTGCGAAGCCAAGGGGCAAACTGCGACTGCCATGGTGGACCCCAGAGCTGGTTGTTCTAAGGACGGACTGTAGAAATCTCTTCAACAGAGCGAAATCCACAAGAGCACCATATGATTGGGACATCTATAAGGCTTGGCTAAGTAAATATAAGGGCGTGCTGAGAAAGGCTTAGAAAAAATCCTGGGTAGAATTCTGCAACTCCGTGGAGGATACATCTTAGGCCTCTAGGCTAAGGAAGATTCTGTCCTCGAGACCTATTACGATGGGGTATATTCAGAAGACAGAGAATTTATGGACAATGTGAGGAAACACTAGAACTACTAGTTGATACACATTTCCCGGAAAATCCTCCATAGGACAACATGGCGCCAGTAAAGGTTGTCACTTTGTCACTTTGCATTCGTCGGAGGCCATTAGGAAAATTGTGTCTGAGCCGAAAATCCTTTGGGCGATACCATGATTCGAAGATTCGACTCCTTTAAGTCGCCAGGCCCTGATCATGTATCACCGGTTGAATTACAAGCTGTGTCTGATAGACTGGTCCCCTGGCTTAGGGAGATAGACTCTGCTTGTATCAGAATATCATATCAAATATAGCTAAATTTCTAAAAGATGCCGGCAGGCTTTGTATCTGCGGATCTTAAAGGATGGGTCAGGAGAGGAACACCTCAAGATATACTGTCTCCCCTACTTTTTAATATAGCCATTAAGAATATATTATTGTCTCTGGAAGAAAAAGGTGTAAAAGTGGTCGAGTATGCTGAAGGCGTAGGAATTGCTGTTAGGGGAAAGTTTCCCAACACTCTAAAAGATATACTTCAGGAAGCTCTACGTGGGCTACCGAAAGTGGTCTAGGTGTAAATCCGTGCACAACAGAAGTAGTTCTTTTCAGCAGGAGACACAAGTTGCTTATAATGGCACCTGTCTCCTTGGGAGGAGAGAATGTTCCATTTACAGAAAGCGCAAAATACCTAGGTGTTTTGCTGGACAGAAAATTTAAATTAAAATTAGGAAGAGCAAGAAAGGCAATCCTTCCCCTACACTTGTAAGAGAGCCACAGGCAAAAGTTGGGGGTTAAGACCGCGTGTTATGCGTTGGGTATATACTGCAGTTGTCAGACCTATTATGCTATATGGTGTTGTGGTCTGGTGGACGGCGCTTCAAAGTCCATCTACTGTTCAATACTCAACCGGTTCCAAGGATGGCTTGTTTGTGCATCACAGCCGCACTGAGGACGACACCATCTGATGCACTGAATTTAATGCTACATCTAATGCCTCTGGGCATTGTCGCTAGACAAATTGCTGCGACCTCTGCCGTGAGGCTAAGGGAGCTTTCTCTTTGATAAGGATAAGGATATACTATTATCCTTGATACCATGTTCGATGTTCCAGGCACACCCTACGTCAGCCGCTTTTTGATAAAAGTACTGTACCACTATTCCTGATAGAACCTATTGGAACTACGATATCCCTGGTAATAGAAGGGACACTGGAATCTGTGGGTATGGCTTTAGCGACATGTACGCTAAGTTGTCAAGTACAACGAATGATAGATGGTCACAAAGAGGAGACTGGGTGTGAGCATTCCAAAATGATGTGGCCTAATCTAGACTTGAAGAAGTCTACCGCTTTGCTGTCACTGGCAAGAACAGATGCCTAAATCACTGTGTCCGTCATGACAGGTCACTGTCTAATCGGAAAACACGCTGACAGACTGAAGGTTGCCAGTAACGACTTTTTGCAGAAGCTGTGAGGACATCGAAGAAGAAATGGTACATATTTGCCCAGCGCGAACGGAGCGTTTTAAGAACATAAAGTATGGTAAAAAAATTGTGGAAAATCGTACCGAAAGTGGAAGAAATGGTACGTTTAGTACCGCAATTAGTACTATTTGGATCTTTATTAATTGAGCTAGACTTGTTTCTTGTTTGAACCGTTGAGTGGAGCGGACGTTTTATTGTTTCACTCCGCAAGAATTTTTCTTCAACTCGTAATAGGTCATTATTTTATAAAAGAAAAATTTAAGTCACTCAAGGATAGCTGCGATAGAGGTATCCCTCAGGCGGTTGATGATCTGCGTCTGATTCCAGTGGAGTTTCAGATCTAGAGCCCGGGAGTACGCTTAAAATTGACTCCAAAGACCCAACAGCTGCGGTGGTGGTATCAGGCCGTAGCATGTTGTCTGCTACTGAAACCTCGACGGGCTCCACTAGCCGACAGATGACTGGTCAGCAGGGGCTTTTGACGAAGACACCTGGTACGAGTCTTAAGGACAAGGCCGAACCTATTATTTCTTCGCATGCCTATAATTTGCCTATGCCATCGGCCTTCCTCTGCAAACCAACACGTTCTTTAAGAGGTTCTTATCCCAGGGAATTGTAAAGCGGACGAGCTTACGAGACTAGGAACTTCCCTACACATTCCAGGGATACTGGAATCTGTGTGCATGCCTCTAGCCCCAAGAACAACGATAGATAGATGGTCACAAAGAGGGGGCTGTGAGCATTCCAAAAGTATGTGGCCTGATCTAGACTTTAAGAGGATTACCGCTTTGTTGTCATTGACTAGAGCAGACGTCTCAGTCGTTGTGTCCGTCATGACAGGTCACTGTCTAATCGGAAAACATGCTGACAGACTGAAGGTTGCCAGCAACGACTTTTGCAGAAGCTGTGAGGACATCGAAGATGAAGAGCCTATTGAACACCTTCTGTGTGTGTGTGTCCCTGGCAGTTGGCACCAGTTGGTACTTTTTTTCTAGATGGAGCTAGAAGTCTGAAGTTTTGCATATAGGTACAAGTAGGAAATATATGGGTGACTAAATGATCTGTTCAAAATTCTTACATTTCGGTACCAAAATTGGTACCATTTGGTACTTTCTTGTACTTTCTTTACAGATGGTTCTAGAGCTTACGCAGGTTAAACTAAGAAAAATGTTATGGGTGACTATAATCATTTTACAATTCGTTCATTTTGGTACCATTTAGTGCTTTCTGGGCAGATATAGCTGGAGATCTGAAAATTGACATGTAGGTAAAGTTTACAAATATATGATGGGTCACCAAATGATTTTTTCACAATACGAACATTTTGGTAACAACATTGATACTTTCTTTGCAGAGGGAACAGTTCCTAAATTTGGGATGTAGGTACAACCAAGAAATAAATGATGGATGACTAAATGATCTATTCAAAAATCGTGCATTTTGGTACCAAAATTGGTACCATTTTGTACTTTGTGTTCAGATGTATATTGAGATCGGAAATTTGGCATGTAGGTACAACTAGGAAAAATATGATGGGTGACTAAGTGTTCTATTAATATTTCGTACATTTTGGTAACATATGGTACTTTCTGTTCAGATGGAGTTAAAGGTCTAAAATTTGGCATGTAGGAACAACTAACAAATATATGATGTATTGCTAAATGATCTATTCGCCATTCCCATATTTTGTTACCAAAATTGTTACCATATACTAATTTCTTCTTAGATGAAGTTAGAGGTCTGAAATTTGAAATGCAGGTACAATTGGGTAAAATATGATGGGTGACTAAATGATCAATTCAAAATTTGCACATTTTGGTATCAAAAAGTGCTAAATAATACAGAATTGTAATTTCTTTACAGGGTGATCTTAAGCTCTTAAAATTGGGATTCAGCTACACCTTGGCTATAAATTTTGGGAGACTTTTTTCAAAATCGAACATTAAGATACTAAAATATACAAAAAAGTACATTCTTTACGAATTTAGCTAAAGCGCTCAAATTGGGATTCATTTGTATCTTAATAAGTTTTCCTATTTATTTATTCTTGGTAGTATTTGGCACATTCTTTAAAGAAGAGGACAGATTTCTGAAATACTATACGCAATTATGACAAAATTTCATAATCTTGCAAACTGAGTGACTACCTAGGTTTTTGAAAGTTTTACCCTAAAAAGGGGGTATGAAAGGCGGGGCAGCGAAGCGGACCACCGGGATGCTAGTCTATACATATAAGTGAGTGAGTGATTGATTGCTGACTGACTGACTGATTTTAAACGGCTGAAGTTAGAATCATGAAATTACGCACGAATGTTGGTCATGAGTCATAGACACGGATAAGGCTGGACTTGGTAATATTCGTACGTTTAGATACTAAAAACTACCGAAAAGTACAAATTGGAACATATTTTGGTATCAAAATTGGTACCAGTTGGTATTTTCTTTACAGAGGAGCTAGAGGCCTGAAATTTAGCATGCAGAGACAACTAGGAACAATGTAATGGGTGAGTATGAGCTTTTCCGTACTTTTGGTACCAAAATTCGTACATTTTAGTACCAAAATTGGATGGATGGAGCTAAATGTCTGAAATTTGGTACTAAGAAATATATGATGGGTGACAAAATGATCTATTTGCATTTCGCACATTTTGGTACCAAAATTGATACTATTTGGTACCTTCTCTGCAGATGGAGCTAGAGATCTAATATTTTGCATGTAGGTGCAGCTAGAAAATGTATAAAGGGTGACTAAATGATCTATTCAAAATTCATACATTTTTGCAAATGTGCAATACATTACGAAACAGTTTATTTTCGCCTAAAGCGAACAGGAATACAAATCTCACCAGAATTGGAAGGAAACGGTCTTATTGTGGTATAATTGAAACCTCGAATATTGGGCGACTAGAAGTTTTTTTTTTTGAAATTCGTACATTTATGTACCGAAACGTAAAGAATGGTACTTTCTTACAATTTGAGCTAAAGCTCTGAATTATTGGATGCAGGTTCAACTTGACAGTATATAGTAAGCAACTGGAAGATTTTTATACCCTCCACCATAGGATGGGGGTATACTAATTTCGATTTGTAACACCTTGAAAAATGCGTCTAAGACCCCATAAAGTATATATATTCTTGATCGTCATGTCATTTTAAGTCGATCTAGCCATGTCCGTCCGTCTGTCCGTCCGGACGTCTGTCTGTCGAAAGCACGCTAACTTTCGAAGGAGTAAAGCTAGCCGCTTGAAATTTTGCACAAATACTTTTTATTAGTGTAGGTCGGTTGAAATTGTAAATGATCCATGTTTCGATATAGCTGCTATATAAACCGATCTTGGGTCTTGACTTCTTGAGCCTCTAGAGGGCGCAATTCTTATCCGATTTTATTGAAATTTTGCACGTAGTGTTTTGGTATCACTTCCAACAACTACGCTAAGTATGGTTTACATCAGTCCATGTTCTGATATAGCTGCCATACAAACCGATATTGGGCGCACCTCTAGAGGGCGCAATTGCCGTTCGATTTTATTGAAATTTTGCACGTGGTGTTTTGGTAGCACTTCTAACAACTACGCTATGTATGGTTTAAATCGGTTTATGTTTTGTGTAGCTGCCATATAAACCGAACTTGGGTCTTGACTTCTTGAGCCTCTAGAGGGCGCAATTCTCGTCCGATTTATTTGAAATTTTGCACGAAGTGTTTTAGTAGCACCCAACAACTGTGCTAAGTATGATTCAAATCGGTTAATAATCTGGTATAGCTGTCATATAAACCGATCTTGACTTCTTGAGCCAATGGAGCGCGCAATTCTCATCCGATTTGGCTGAAATTTTGCATGAGGTGTTGTGTTATGACTTCCAATAACTGTGCTAAGTATGGCGTAAATCGGTTCATAACCTGATATAGCTGCCATATAAACTGATCTAGGATCTTGACTTCTTGAACCTCTAGAGGGCTCAATTCTCATCCGATTTGGCTGACATTTTGTACCACGCCTTCTCCCATGGCCTTCAACATACGTGTCTAATATAGTCTGAATCGATCAATAGCTTGATACAGCTCCCATACAAACCTATCTCCCGATTTTGCTTCTTGAGCCCCTACAAGGCGCAATTCTTATCCGAATGAAATGAAATATTACACAATGACTTCTACAATGTTCAGCATTCATTTACGGTCCGTATGGACTACAACTTGTATACCCACCACCGAAGGATGGGTGGGCATAGCTGCCATATAGACGGATCTCTCGGTTTTAGGTTTTGGGGTCATAAAAGGCACATTTATTGTCCGATTTGTGCGTTGTGTTAGACTCTTCGACATTTTTCTGCAACTTGGCCCGAATCTGTGGAGATTTGGATATAGCTGCCATGTAGTTTTGGCCCCATAAAAGCCGCATTTATAATCCGATTTCACTGAAATTGGACACAGTGACTTATGTTAGGCTCTTCGACATCCGTGTCGTATATGGTTCAGATCGGTTTATTTTTAGATATAGCTACTAAAAAGACCCATATTTTGTTATACACAATTGAACAATGATGCGTACTTATTACAATTTGGTCCAAATCGGAACATATTTCGATATAACTGCTATGGGACATAAGGTATGCAATTTTCACTGGATTTTGATGGAAGGTGGTTTACATATATACCCGAGGTGGTGGGTATCCAAAGTTCCGCCCGGCCAAACTTAACGCCTTTTTACTTGTTTTTTTATTAATTCGTACATTTTGGTGCAAAAACTACAAAATCTTACTTGCTTTACAGATTGAGCTAAAGCTCTCAAAATTGGGATGCCCATAATTTTGAGAGAATAAACCGGGTGACGAGAAGATTTTTTTTTCATTATTGGGATTGATTGAACTGGAGCTCTCAAAATTGGGTTGCAGTTGCACTTTGAATTTAAATACCAGGCGACTGGAAGATTTTTTTAAAATTCGCTCAGTTTGGTACAAAAACGTACAAAATTCTACTTTCTTTGCGGATTGAGCTAACTGGAAGATTTTTTTTTTTTTTTGAAAATTCGTACATTTTGGTACAAAATGGTACTTGCCTTACAGATTGAGCTAAAGCTCACAAAATTGGGATGCCCTTAATTTTGAGAGAATATACCGGGTGACTAGAAGATTTTTTTCGTAATTGTACACAAGGTACTTAAACATACAAAATGGTACATTCCTTACAGATTGTGCTGGATCTCTCAAAATTGGATTGCAGTCACACTTTATTTGTAAATGCCATGCGACTAGAAGAATTTTTTGAAATTCGTACATTAACGTACTAAAGCGTACGTGATTCGGCCCGGCCGAACTTAGTACGCTTTTACTTGTTTATTTTGTAAACAAATCTTTGTTTTTGTTTGTATAGACTCAGAAACTATATCTTCAAAAGCTGGTACTATATTCGCTTTTCGCGATCATTTTTGCCTATTCCTTTTGTTTAGATAATTGATTTTAAAGCAGAAATCCTTGATAGGCCATTCCCTCATTAGTTTTTGCACAATTTTAATAAAATTGTTATTTTATCATTGTTTTACGTAATGTTTCAACAAAGTAGTCCTGAAAAAACTGTTTTCAACGGTAAAAAAACGAACATAGTACCAGTCATAACATAGAAACTCTAAAACGGCTTAATCGATTTTCATGCCATTGCCACAGAATGAAGGGACCAAAATCCAAGGTGTATGTTTAAGTTCAAGTTTGATTCGGGTATATTGACCCTAGCTTGTCAGATTCTAAGGAGTAACTAACTCTTCTCTAATGCTTGACCCGCCACCTTTCTCCATCTTGTAATTGGTAACACTCGTTATCGTATTTTGCACATTACAGTCCACCAGTAATGTAATAATATTAAAAGGTAATCTTGTTTCCCTTCCTTTCGTGCTTATATTAAATAAAGCTTGCGGCGAACATTTTGGAACATCTCGGAGTACATGGCTAAAAGAAGTTGGTTCACTGGCAATAATTTTGTTTTGTGGTTACTTCAACCCATACTAACATCGACAACATTACACTATCATCCTTCATTCGCAAGCATTAATATTACATTAATTATAAGGTAGGTGTATTGCAGTATTTTTCCTTTGAAAAGTGAAATGATCGCAATTAAAAACAACAAATATTGTAGTCATTCGTCCCAAAAAAAAAGTCGTCTCACAACGTCTCGCACCGCCATCAATAATCAATTTATTTGGTTTCGGGCTTCGTAATCGGTTATGTATTTATGTGTATAACTGATGTGTTTCAGGACTGAATCATATCAACTACCAATTATTCTATGCTTGCACTGTTACATGGCCAAGGACCTGCGTTATTTGTCATAAAAATTTAAATTATGTATTTTCTTCAGAGTTGTCAACGTCGGATGCAACAGTGGTCAGACAGGGAGACGGTGAACCATTCCTAACATCACTTTCTCTGCCTTTCGACTCTCCTACACCGCCACCTATGTCGGAGCTGCAATGGTTAATGACGAAAGCAAAACAGACAGGAAACGAGGTACTAATAGGTGCGATGCGAACTCTCACCACACTTCGTGGGGAAGTACCAACATTAATAAGCGGGGCCAAGCCCTGGCAGAATTCTTGAATACTAACGACCCAATAACATTTAAAATTGGTAACACCGCTTCCTTTGCTAATAGGATTAGGGAGGAGGTTTTAGGTGACAATATGTTCGAAAAGTTTAATCGATAAGGATTAGAGGTTCTTCATTGACCATTCCTTCTCCGACCATCGCTACATTAGTTTAGAATAGCACGGCCAGCACCGAATCCGATAAGATTCCGTAAGAAGTTTAAAACCAACTTAAAAAAAATGCGGCAGACAAATCGGAAGAAGACTTGGGCAAGATAATTTCGATTGAAGATATTGATGACAATGTCAACAGGATTACGAATGCAATAATTGGGTCTTTCGAACATAGTTGTCCTTTTCGAGAAAAGAAATCAGTCGAAGAAAAATCCTGGATGACCGGGGAGATAAGGAACATTAGGAAAGGAGTCCGCTGTCTTTATTACAGAGAACGTCTTAAAGAAGCGGAAGTATATTACACACGGCTCAAGGAATACAATAAGATTACCAGAGCGAAAAACGTGCCTCCTGGAAGATTTTCTGCGAACAGGTCGATAGAGTTAACGACGCCGGGAAGATGGAAATGTTTCTCTCAAAAATCCATTTTCAAACCAAAACGTTGGTAGACGACATGGCAGTGAGAGCAGAGACAACGGAGGATACGTTGAGGCGTTTGATGAAAACGCATTTTCCTCAGGATACGAAGGAATTCACGGAGACACCCACCGAAATCTCCGAAAAATGAGGTTGATCGAAGGCTTATCATAACGGAGTTTATGGTCAAGAAAGTCTTAAGGAGCTTCAAACCATTAAAATCACCCTTACCTGACGGAATATTTCCGTCGTTACTACAATAGGAGGTCGACTATCTGCCACCTCATCTGGCCACTATTTTCACAGTGTGCCTGGGACTTGCATATAATATATATATATATATATATATATATATATATATATATATATATATATATATATATATATATATATATATATATATATATATATATATATATATATATATATATATATATATGTGTATATGTGTATATATTGGATTGCCCAAAAAGTAATTGTCGGTAATATAGTAGTAATATAGTTGGCGTTGACAAATTTTTTCAACGGCTTGTGACTCTGCAATTGCATTCTTTCATCTGTAAGTTATCAGCTGTTACTTTTAGGTTGCTTTAGAAAAAAGTGCGCGAAATTTTGTTTAAATTTGTTTGTTTGGAGTCAATATTAATATGGGTACCACATGTTTTGAAAGAAATTCCTTTGACAAACCGAATCAACGCTTGTAATATGCACCTTAAACGCAATGAATTCGATCCGTTTTTAAAACGAATCATAACTGGAGATGAAAAATGGATTCTTTACAACAACGTTAGTCGAAAACGATTATGGTCCATGCATGGTGCACCAGCTCTAACCACTTCAAAGGCTGATATCCACCAAAAGAAGGTTATGCTGTCTGTTTGGTGGGATTGGAAGGGTGTGGTATATTTTGAACTGCTTCCAAGTAACCAAACGATTAATACGGATGTTTACTGTCAACAATTGGACAAATTGAATACAGCCATCAAGGAGAAGCGACCAGAATTGGTCTATCGTAAAGGTGTCATATTCCACCAGGACAACGCTAGACCGCACAGGCAACCCAATATATATATATATATATATATATATATGTATATATGTATATGTATACACCAAACTGCTGAGGCGTAAGTAAGTATCCGTCTAATCACGCTTCTGTAGAGACAGTGGACCATCCTCGGATTCAGGTCTCATTTCGAGCCTACGTCTACATATTTTTCCACATCTGTGAGCCTTCTCATTACGCTCCCGCATGTGACAATTCAATCCTAAGAATTTGACCTTGTCAGATATTTGTTGAGGAATCGTGGCGTTAAATTGGCCCACCTTCGCCTTCCCCGTGAACAGGCATATTTCAGTCTTCTCTGGGTTAACAATGTTGGATCCTTACCTTTAGGAAGTATTATAACATCGTTTGCATAGCACACGTTTTCAAATCCCTCCTCAGTCAGCATCCGTAATAGGTGATTTATGGTGGTCACCCATAGGAGTGCCGATAAAATGCCCCTCTCTGACGTGCCCTATGCCACTTTCTCCCTAATATTTATATCATGGGACCATCAATTTATCCACCTGTTCCTAAGCATATGGTTTACCCCGTCTCTAAGGACCCGATCGACCCGTTACTGGTTCAAGGATTGGATTAGCTCATTGTATATATATATATATATATATATATATATACATCACCTGAAACACCCTATCAGTATTGCCCGATCTTTCAGTGTCCCTAGGTCCAACGGGCAACGACTGCGGTCACCACGTTCCATATCTCTAGATCCCAACGACGTCGATGTAGATTTCATTGAAACTTCTTGCGCATTACGAAATTGAGCAAGTCAGATTCGAAAGTTTGTACTTGCGTTCCCCCGAATTTAGCTCCTTGACGCCGACATTCTCAGCTGTCTAGTGCGAACTTTCAGGCATAAAATTCCGAGTTGGACTTCACAAGAGCATCGGAGGAGATTTATAACCGTGGCCGATCCTCCTCCTAGTGACGTGGTTCACAGTCTCTCCTTGCCCCCTTGCGACACCCCTATATTTGAAGGTGATTTCCTGACATGGCCTACTCTTTGAGGTTTGTTTCACGCGGTGTTCATCAATAAGTTCCGGTTGACTGATGTTGAGCGGATATGCCATTTGGTGCGTAAGACCAGTGGTGAGGCTGAGGAAAATGTTTCGGAATTTCCTTTGACCTATCATAGTTTTGGGGCCGACTTTAAAAATGCCTACGATAATAAGCGTATTTTGGTTCATAACCAGCTCAAGAATCTTTTCGCTATCCCGGTAGTTTCGAATGAAACTTCTACTGGTTTGAAATCGATTCAGTTTTAAGGTTTCGACGGACAATTGGGATCGAATTTTAGTTTTCATTTGTCTTCGACTTTTACCTAAAATAACCCAGACTTTGTGAGAACAGAGCGTGAAGGATAATGCTGCCCTGTCGTCGTGGGCAGAATTTGACTCCTTTTTATCGGAAAGGATTCGGACTTTGTTGTATCTTCACAATCTTAGAGCTGAGGATACTTCGAAACGCGTCAATGATAAAAAGATTAAGACTCATTTTGCGAATGCTTCTTATCCTTAATCGCTTCGATCTTCATCTCAACCTTCATGTGTGCTTTGTACAAAACAAAGTCACAAACTTTCGGCTAAATTTGAAGATAAGTCGTATTAAACGACATCGATTGAGCTTGAATTGCTTGATAAGGGTCATGAGCTTATTAATTGTTCTAGTAAATATTCGTGTTCGAAATGTAATCGGCAGCATCATACATTATTGCATCAGAGTTCGTCTTCGAGTTCGACCAAGACATTGTCTAGTGCCGCTCCTACTTTCCATCCTGCGAATTCTTCTACAGATGAAACGCAACCTTCAACTTTGGCTGCTTGTGTATTCCGGCAGGTCTTTTACATTTCGCTGAACAAAGCAGTGCTTTTGGAGACTGCTATGATCAACGTAGTTTACCATGGTGTTTCGGAGTCGTCTTTTCTTACTGAAGGTTTTCGGAAAGGTTTAAAACTTCTAGTTTCGTCGACTAGTGGTATGGTATCGGGCATAAGTGGAACTGTTTTGGCCACGCAAGATAGAATTTTTGGTTTAAGAATGGTTTTGATTGTGATAAAAACAACGGCTTTGGTTTTACCATCAATATGGGGTAATTTGTCGTCACATAGTGTGATGAGAAAAAAAATAAGTGGAAATAAGTCTGCCATTTTGGAACGGATAAATATATCTTTATTTATTATACATGGTTATAGCTGAGGTGTTATCCATTTTACATGCAAATTTTCAGGGCCCAGGAATTTCCAGGGTTCCATTGATGGGCCTTCAAAGTTGGTCACCTCGGCCCTACAAAATTTTGTTTGGGCTGTCAATAGCGCATTTATGGTCCGTTTTAAATTTTTTTGCTGGAAAGAGCTTAAAAATCCCTACAAAAAACAGACCTAAATGTGCGTGATATCTTTTATAGAGTCTGAAAATGTTTTGCGCCATCCAAGGATTGAGGTCTCTGCGGACATTTTACTAAAAAATGCAAATTTTGCAAACATCTTTTACCAGTGTGGGGATTTTGGGTGTTTCCATTAAGAAATGTAGCCAAAATTTTTACTAATTTTTTTAAAGGATATTCGTCTACATTTTGTGAAAAATTACAACGATGTCTATAGTAGTTTTGGTTTTATAATATTTTCAATTTGAATGTTATTTTTCACAAAAGTGTATTTTGCAAATCGGATCATAAATGCGCTTTTTACAGCCCGAACAAAATTGTGTGGAACCAAGGTGACTAGCTTTGAAGGCCCACTATGGACCCCTGGGACTTCTAGGGTCATGAAATTTTGCACTGGATAACATCTCAGCTATGACCATATAATATTTCATGAGCATATCTCTATCCGTTTCACTTATTTTTTTTATACCCACCACCGAAGGATGGGGTATATTCATTTTGTCATTCCGTTTGCAACACATCGAAATATCCATTTCCGACCCTATAAATTATATATATTCTTGATCAGCGTAAAAATATAAGACGATCTAGACATGTCCGACCGTCTGTCTGTTGAAATCACGCTACAGTCTTCAAAAATTGAGATATTGAGCTGAAATTTTGCATAGATTCCTTTCTTGTCCATAAGCAGGTTAAGTTCGAAGATGGGCTATATCGGACTATATCATTGATATAGCCCCCATATAGACCGATCCATCGATTTAGGGTCTTAGGCCAATAAAAGCCACATTTATCATCCGATTTTGATGAAATTTGTGACAGTGTGAAATTTGTGACAGAATTTGTAAGGCACCCCAACATCCTCCGTCAATTTGGCTCAGATCGGTCCAGATTTGGATATAGCTGCCATGTAGGCCAATCCTCCGATTTAGGGTCTTAAGCCCATAAAAGCCACATTTATTACCCGATTTTGCTGAAATTCGGGACAGTGAGTTGTATTAGGCCCTTCGACATCCTTCGTCAATTTGGCTCAGATCGGTTCAGATTTGGATATAGCTGCCATATAGACCAATCTCTCGATTTAAGGTTTTGAGCCCATAGAAGGCGCATTTATTGTCCGATGTCGCCGAAATTTAGGACAGTGAGTTGTGTTAAAACTTTCGATATTATTTTTCAATTTGGCTCAGATCGGTCCAGATTTGGATATAGCTGCAATATAGACCGAACCCCCGATTTATGGTTTTGGAGCCATAAAAGGCGCATTTATTATCCAATTTCGCCGAAATTTGGGACAGTGAGTTCTGTTAGGCTCTTCGACATTTATCTGCAACTTGGTCGAAATCGGTCCAGATTTGGATATAGCTGCCATATAGACCGATATCTCGATGAAAAGCCTTGGCCCAATTAAAGGAGCATTTATAATCCGATTTCACCGAAATTTGACACAGTGACGTATGTTAGGCTTTTCGACATCCGTGTCGTTTATGGTTCAGATCGGTTTAGTTTTAGATCTTTTATACCTACTAAAAAGATCAAAATTTGGTTTTACACAGTTGAACAATGACTTGTACTTATCAGTATTTGGTCCAAATCGGAACATATTTCGATATAGCATTTTTCCCCGGATTTGACGAAAGGTGGTTTACATATATACCCGAGGTGGTGGGTATCCAATGTTCGGCCCAGCCTTTTTACTTGTTTTTCTTCATCTCATTCTGCATCATTGAAGTATCAAATGCCACGATAACAACTGGCTGATCCGGATCTTTTTGTATCTCGTCCGGTGGATATTTTGCTAGGAATGGATTTGCATCCGAAAGTAGCCGTGAATGATTGTTTGCAAAGTTTGGCAGGGTCGTTAATAGCTCAAAATAGTGTATTCGGTTGGGTTTTAATAGGTCCTATACCAAGGCAAATATTCGTTCCTTCTTAGCTACAATCGGTAGAAATGACGTGGAGAAAGTTGATCGCTTACGACACAAACGAACAATTGCTCGACGCGATTTTGTTGTGAGTAAATCGGTCGTTGCTAACCGGAAGCATCAATTACCTCTGCGTCGCGAATTTTCGATCGGAAAACGCCGTTTTGGGGCGACCTAACAATGCACTGGTCTTGTTGATCAACTCGCTTTTGTTATACCCACCACCATAGGATGGGGGTGTAAGACTCCATAAAGAATATACCCCTATGCGTTCAAAGGTATTTCATGCCATGTCTGAGTTTGGTATCGCTGTAAAATTAAGAGGACTTGCTGATTAACGTTCCTCAGTGCGAATAAGAAAATATGTCCTTGAACCATTTAATACCAAACGAGGTTTTAGTGTACTAGGAGACAGCCTATGAATTTGAATAACCATACGATAAACAAATAAATTAATGTAGATCCGAGATGGCTCTGAACACAACATTTAAAGATATATTCATTTTTAAAAATCCACTTCAGGATGTAGCGAAGCACATACAATATTTTACTTAATTCAAAATCGGAGCAGATTTCCTCAACGAAATACTGTTTTTATACCCTCCACCATAAGATGGGGGGTATACTAATTTCGTCATTCTGTTTGTAACTACTCGAAATATTCGTCTGAGACCCCATAAAGTATATATATTCTTGATCGTCGTGAAATTTTATGTCGATCTAGCCATGTCCGTCCGTCTGTCCGTCCGTCCGTCCGTCCGTCCGTCCGTCCGTCTGTCTGTCGAAAGCACGCTAACTTTCGAAGGAGTAAAGCTAGCCGCTTGAAATTTTGCACAAATACTTCTTATTAGTGTAGGTCGGTTGGTATTGTAAATGGGCCATATCGGTCCATGTTTTGATATAGCTGCCATATAAACCGATCTTGGGTCTTGACTTCTTGAGCCTCTAGAGTGCGCAATTCTTATCCGATTGGAATGAATTTTTGCACGACGTGTTTTGTTATGATATCCAACAACTGCGCCAAGTATAGTTCAAATCGGTCCATAACCTGATATAGCTGCCATATAAACCGATCTTGGGTCTTGACTTCTTGAGCCTCTAGAGTGCGCAATTCTTATCCGATAGGAATGGAATTTCGCACGACGTGTTTTGTTATGATATCCAACAACTGTGCCAAGTATGGTTGAAATCGGTCCATAACCTGATATAGCTGTCATATAAACCGATCTTGGGTCTTGACTTCTTGAGCCTCTAGCGTGCACAATTCTTATCCGATCAGAATGAAATTGTGCACGACGTGTTTTGTTATGATATCCAACAACTGTGCCAAGTATGATTCAAATCGGCCCATAACCTGATATAGCTGCCATATAAACCGATCTTGGGTCTTGACTTCTTGAGCCTCTAGCGTGCGCAATTCTTACCCGATCAGAATGAAAAATTGCACGTCGTGTTTTGTTATTATATCCAACAACTGTGCCAAGTATGGTTCAAATCGGTCCATAACCTGATATAGCTGCCATATAAACCGATCTTGGGTCTTGACTTCTTGAGCCTCTAGAGTGCGCAATTCTTATTCGATAGGAATGAAATTTTGCACGACGTGTTTTGTTATGATATCCAACAACTGTGCCAAGTATGGTTCAAATCGGTCCATAACCTGATATAGCTGCCATATAAACCGATTTTGGGTCTTGATTTCTTGAGCCTCTAGCGTGCACAATTCTTATCCGATCAGAATGAAATTGTACACGACGTGTTTTGTTATGATATCCAACAACTGTGCCAAGTATGGTTCAAATCGGTCCATAACCTGATATAGCTGCCATATAAACCGATCTTGGGTCTTGACTTCTTGAGCCTCTAGAGTGCGCAATTCTTATCCGATAGGAATGGAATTTCGCACGACGTGTTTTGTTATGATATCCAACAACTGTGCCAAGTATGGTTGAAATCGGTCCATAACCTGATATAGCTGTCATATAAACCGATCTTGGGTCTTGACTTCTTGAGCCTCTAGCGTGCACAATTCTTATCCGATCAGAATGAAATTGTGCACGACGTGTTTTGTTATGATATCCAACAACTGTGCCAAGTATGATTCAAATCGGCCCATAACCTGATATAGCTGCCATATAAACCGATCTTGGGTCTTGACTTCTTGAGCCTCTAGAGGGCCCAATTCTTATCCGAATGGAATGGAATTTTGCACGACGTGTTTTGTTATGATACCCAACAACTGTGCCAAGTATGGTTTAAATCGGTCCATAACCTGATATAGCTGCCATATAAACCGATCTTGGGTCTTGACTTCTTGAGCCTCTAGAGGGCACAATTCTTATCCGATTTGAATGAATTTTTGCACGAAGTATTTCGTTATAATATCCAACAACTGTGCCAAGTATGGTTGAAATCGGTCCATAACCTGATATAGCTGTCATATAAACTGATCTGGGGATTTGACTTCTTGAGCTTTTAGATGGCGCAATTCCTATCCGATTTGGCTGAAATTTTGCATGACGTATTTTATTTTTACTTTCAACAACTGTGTCAAATAAGGTTCAAATCGGTTCATAACCTGATATAGCTGCCATATAAACCGATCTGGGATCTTGACTTCTTGACCCCTAGAGGTCGCAATTATTATCCGATATGCCAGAAATTTTGTACGACGGATCCTCTCATGACCATCAACAAACGTGTTTATAATGGTCTGAATCGTTCTATAGCCCGATACAGATCCCATATAAATCGTTCTCTCTATTTTACTTCGTGAGCCCCAATGGACGCAATTCTTATACGAATTGGCTGAAATTTTACACAGGTCTCCAACATATAATTTAATTGTGGTCCGAACCGGACCATATCTTGATATCGTTTTAATAGCAGAGCAACTCTTTTCTTATATCCTTTTTTGCCTAAGAAGAGATGCCAGGAAAGAACTCGACAAATGCGATCCATGGTGGAGGGTATATAAGATTCGGCCCGGCCGAACTTAGCACGTTTTTACTTGTTTCCATTTATATTTCGTCGATATCTCCACAGCACTTGATTATTATACCCCCCCATAAGATGGAGGTATACTAATTTCATCATTCTGTCTGTACCACCTCGAAATATGCATCTGAGACCCCATAATAGTATATATATTCTTGATAGTCATGTCATTTTAAGTCGATCTAGCCATCGGCTGGGATTGTAAATGGGCTAAATCGGTCCATGTTTTGATATAGCTGCCATATAAACCGATCTTGGGTCTTGGCTTCTTGAGCCTCTAGTAGGCGCAATTATCGTTCGATTTGACTAAAATTTGAGACGTAGTGTTTCGGTATCACTTCCAACAACTGTGATAAGTATGATTTAAATCGGTTCAAAATCTGGTATAGCTGAAATTTTGCATGAGGTGTTTTGTTATGACTTCCAATAACTGTGCTAAGTATGGCGCAGATCCGTACATTACCTGATATAGCTGCCTATAAACCGATTTGGGATCTTGACTTATTGAGCCTCTAGAGGTCAAAATTCTCATCCGATTTGGCAGACCTTCTCCGATGACCTTCAACATACGTGTTAAATATGGTCCGAATCGATCATGATACAGCTCCCATATAAATCTATCTCCCGATTTTGCTTTTCGAGCCACTACAAGACGCAAATCTTATCCGAATGAACTGATATATTATGAAAAATTTTTTAAAGATAAACCTTAGCCCAGATTTGGACCTGCCTCGAAGTTATATTTTTGAGGCAAAATTTCAATAAAATTTGTTGTGCGTGCTCAATGCATTTTGCTAAACTAAACTTTTTTAAAGTCTTTTTATAATGCCTTTCTATTCTTAATAGATACAAAAAGAAACCACTGGTATAGTCTGGACACAATTCCAATAACATTTTTTTTTATATAAAGATAAAATTTAAAGACAACATTTTAATGAAATCTTTTCTAAAGACTAACTTTAAATGAGGATAGCTACGATAGTGATATCCATTAGGTGGTTGATAATCTGCGCGGGAGTAGGCTTAGAATGGACTCCAAAGACCCAACAACTGCGGTGGTGGTATCAGGCCGTAGCATGTTGTCTGCTACTGAAACCTCGACTGGCCACATGCTCCAGGCTCCACTAGCCAACAGACGACTGGTCAGCAGGGGCTTTTGACGAAGACAACTGGTTCGAGTCTTAAGGACAAGGTCGAACCTTTTCTTTCTTCACATGTCTATAATTTGTCTAGGCCATCGGCCTTCCCCGGCAAACCAACACGCTTTTTAAAAGAATGGGATAATAGAAGACACATCGCTCTCAGGTTTATTGAGAGGCTTGGTGCGAATGATCCTAAGACTCTCACTAACAAAGAGAGATTGTTAGTGAGAGAGAGATTGTTAGTGGGCTCGGGAATTCGCTGCACAGGCAAAGACTACGCGTCTAGATTCGGAAACTGCACCGCAGTCAGCCAAAAGGCTGCGGTCACCTGGAGGGCATTCCATGTCTAAAAGAACTAGAGTGAACAAAAGTAAGATGGGTTCAAGAACCTGTGCTAATGTCGTTAGGGACAGTTTGGTGAAGGCAGTTGTCAACAGGGGAGAAGAACAGGGCTGCATACCTAGGAAAAATTGGAGTGGCATAGTCAATGGACTGTCATCAGTATTCTCCAAAGTCCTTGCGGAATTTCTTGGGTCTGCTCCAGTTTGTGGCGATGCAGGCTGGTATCGGGGCCGATACAGACTAATTGCTTTCGGGGATCAACGCTCAAGTGTAATGTATCGTTGTACGCTAAAAAAGATTGGTGAGATCTGGCCAGGTGCAGCACTAGATTTAGTCAAGAAAGAAGACATCCCTTTTCGACCAGTGGTGCATGCTTGGATATCAAGAATTTTCTCAGATCCTAAATCTATACTTGGAAGACTAAGGGAATGTAATCCTAATCTTTCAACCACCGACTGGAAGATTGGTAGATTGGATGAGGCTGATAGTGACCGGAGACATGCAGTATCCATATTAAACTCCGGCTGTCGCAGACCTCAACAAGTATGAAGGAGTTGTATCGTACGGATTCAACAAGTTGAAACTGAAGATCTATGGAAACGGTGGGGTTGGGGAATCAGGAGACGACTCAGCAGTTGTTGCTGAACACTTGCCTGAGGAACTATCGACCACATCGCTGAGACTGAAAACCCCCCTGCCACAATCTAGTCAGAAAGGGAAGGCAAAGAAACAGGACAAGACAAGCCCAAGGTCTCAAGGTGTGTCAAGGGCTGGGCACAAGGTATGCGCCAGCGGCGAAGCACGAAACTCAAGAAGTACATCGACAGCAACAGCTAGTGAAGCATAGAAGAAGGAATCATCCACACCGCAAGTGTCCAGTGTCCTGAGGAAGAGTGGTTCCACAGCTTTCTCAAATACCCATGGATGGAAGCTCATCATGACAAGATCTAACGCATCTTGCGTGGTTCTTATCCAGGATCCGAGGGTGTGTGGAGGAATGTTTAGTGGAATAAGAATTCTGGGATTTAAACTAGATAAGAGTACTGGGAATGGGAGACTCAGAGCCTGTATTCTTGCAAAGAGATTCAAAGTTACAGCCTTCAAACCTTAAGTTGCTGGTTAAATCCGCTCCTGTAGGGAAGAAGGGCCTCATTGTAGGAAGTGATGCCAATGCACATCACCAGATAAGTTCGGATGTCAACGAAAGGGGTGATTGGCTTGTCGAATATATTATAAGTTGCAATCTTGCGATTTGTAATAAAGGGGATAAACCCATCAGGAACAGGCAGGAGGTTGTAGATATTACCTTTGTATCGGAAGATATAAGCGCAAAAATATGCGACTGGGAAGTGTTGGGCGACCACAGCTTCTCTGGTCATTGTTATATAAGTTTCAGCCTTGGAGAAAATACTGCAAAAGTGGTCCCTCGGCTAAACATAACGAACGAGTAGACGTCTCAGCAGTTGTTGCTGAACACTGCCTAAGGAACTATCGACCACATCGCTAAAGTCTGGTGGATTACAGACCCTACAAGCCCAAGGGCTGGCATCAAGGTGTGCGCCAGCGGGGAAGAACGGAACTCAAAAAGTATTTCGACAGCAGCAGCTATGGGGGAATCTTCTACACCGAAAGTGTCCAGCGTCCTGAGGAAGAGTGGTTTCACAACTTTCTCCCCTGCCCATGGATGGATTGAGATACATTGCGCCACAAATTCTGCACGTCTATGCCTTCTAGACCAGAAAAGGGAATGGAAACTGGTGACGATATTTACATAGTGGTCAAGCGGATCACAATGGCCCTGAATGACTCGCTTGTGTCAGCATGTCCTCGTGCCAAGCCAAGGGGCAAACAGCGACCGCCATGGTGGACCCCAGAGCTGGTTGGTCTAAGGAAGGACTGCAGAAAACTCTTCAACAGAGCAAAAGCCACAAGAGCACAACACGATTGGTACATCTATTAGGGCGAGCTGAGAGAGGCTCAGAAAAAATCCTGAATAGAATTCGGCAGCTCCATGGAGGATACATCTGAGGCTTCTAGGCTAAGCAAGATTATGTCCTCGGGACCTATTACGGTGGGGTATATTCAGAAGTCAGAGAATATATGGACAATGTCTAGTGAGGATACACTGAACTACTCGTTGATACACATTAACCAGGAAATTCTCCAACGGACAACGTGCCGCCAGAAGAGGTTGTCACTGGTATGCATTCGGAAATTGTGTCTGACCCGCAGATCTCTCAGCGAGATGGTTGAACAGTTCAAAATTCACCTATTCTAGGTACCGGCCCACAGAGATGTCCCAGGGAATTGTAAAGAGGAAGAGCTTGCAAGACTAGGAACCACTGCACACATTCCAGGGATAATGAAATCTGTTGGCATGCCTCTAGCGAGTTTTCCATTAAGTTTTCAGAACCAGGCCCGAAGGACATCGATTGATAGATGGTCACAAAGAGGAGGCTGTGAGCATTCCAAAACTATGTGGCCTAATTTAGACTTGCAGAGGTCTACTGCTTTGCTGTCATTGGCTAGAACAGACGTCTCAGTCATTGTGTTCGTCATGACAGGTCACTGTCTAATCGGAAAACATGCTGACAACTGAAGGTTGCCAGCAACAACTTTTGCAGAAGCTGTAAGGAAATCGAAGAAGAAAAGACTATAGAACACCTGTGTATATGTCCCGCACTGGCAGTCAGAAGGAGTTCCAATTTTAGTTCTCATTTCTTTGAGAACCTGTCTGATTTAGCGGATGTGAACATTGGCAAGTTATTGAGCTTTGTAAAGCGATCTGGATGGTTGAACGGTAAGAACTAGAACGCCTCCTCCTTCTTCTGTCCCTGTGGTATCACAATGGACGAAAACGTCTAAATGAGTCTAATGGCAGACTGCCACTTAAACCTTATCTAACCTATCTCTCGATTTGACATCTTTAAATTAAATCTGGGATCGATTTATATGGAAGCTATATTAGGTTGTTGTTGGTCGGTCCAGCTCGAAAAATCATCACGAAAATTTTTACACATCACTTTCTAAGCCAAAAAACAAACGTTATCAATTTTGGGAAAAATCGGTTTATATTTAGATATAGCTCCCATATATATTATTCGCCCGATTTCCACCTAAAAGAGAGTAGTTACAATAATTTTGGACGGATATGCATTAGGTATGAAATGTTATATTACCCAACTGAAAGCCTCTGCCAATTTTTTTCAAAATCTGTTCAGATTTATATATAGTTGCCATTATAGTGTTCCATTAAATTGTTAACATCTTCCAATTGTGCTTAAATTTTGGAAATCTTAAAATCTAACAAAAGGAAGCATTTTAGGTGGGGTGCCGCTAAAAAAACCGACATAGATTTTTTCCCTTTGAGATAAAAATAGCAAATTTGCAAATTTTGCCCATGAACATATCACTAAGGAACAGGGGCAAACTTCTCACATATCAATGAGTGCAGTCCGATTCAAGTTTAAGCTCAATGAAAAGGGTCCTACCTTTTATAGTCGAATCAGAACGGCGCGCCGCAGTGCGACACCTCTTTGGAGAGAAGTTTTACATGGCATAGTACCTCACAAATGTTGCCAGCATTAGGAGGGGAAAACCACCGCTGATAATTTTTTTTTCTGATGGTCTCGCCAGGATTCGAACCCAGGCGTTCAGCGTCATAAGCGGACATGCTTACCTCTGCGCTACGGTGGCCACCTTTGAGATAAAACCTCTCTAATTCCACACATAGTATGACGCATTTCCACCACTTGGTAAACAGGCCACCATCAAATACAAAGATTTTCAAATTCCCGGGTTTCCCAAAAGCATTCTCAATGTCAAGAATGTGTCAGGAGGCTTCCGTAGCACAAAGGTCGGCCGTTGAAGAGAAGCGTCTGGTTTTGAAAACATCAACAAATTTTTCAGATATCCTTTTACAATTACTAGTTACATTTATAATGTAATCAAGAATATTAAAATTTTCAATAAAGTGGTGTCGCTTTTAATAGGTCCCGTATCAATGAGTCAAAACTTAAACCGAACAGCTCTCATCGACAATTATCCTGCTATTCCTTACTTGACTGTTCGTAGAAAGTGACAAAATTGATACATTTGCTTAGCAACAATCCCATGGATGTGTCTAGGGGATTGACGCGTTGGAGTCCTCCATCGGCAAGGGCTGACGCCTTAGTCTATAACATACTACAATAACAACAATAGCGAGAGAAAATTATACTCAAATAGCTAGATCAAACAGAAGATTTGCGAAGATTGTTGATTGATAAGAAGATTTGCGAAGATTGTTGATTGATACCGCCTTTTATAGAACAGGACATACGCGGTATAAATAATCGGTATAATTACATACTAATCACTTCCATAGCGATCAAATCCCGGAAGACCTTTACGCTTTCTGAATAATGAACAATGTCGATGTTAATGTTAAATATTCTAAAGTAAGCATTTATGAAAACATATGTCCTTATTTACCAATTTCTTCTCTTTGCAGCATGTCGTTCAGTGTGTCATAGTTGCTGTAAAGACAATTGGTAATATTGTCCTTGTGACATGTCTTTTGCAATTCATGTTCGCTGTCATAGGAGTTCAGTTATTTAAGGTAAGTATGTGCGTTTAAATATATTAATTTATATAGTATTATTGATTGATTGAGATTTTTTTTCAAACAACATATTATGTTCCGATCAGTTATAAAACCGTACGGGGGGTTCTGGGCGAAGCATTCCTTCACATTTCTATTTCACATTCTCTAATTTTAAGTTTGCTTGCAATCCCATCGATATTACTTCTGAAACAGCGGGCGTTCAAATCAAGCAAACCGCTTCTAGGTTTTATAAAATTTTGTAATAAAATTGGAGTAAGTCTTTGTCCCAGACGGGTGTAAATAAGAGTCGACTGTGTTTGCACGAAAGATATTTTAGTCCTCTATCTTAAGAAAATCTATTATGTCTTTTGAGAATTTACATTGTGGTATCTGAATGTTAGGGGTTGAGAAATCTACAAAGTCACATATATTTGTCCATTCATTTACCCAGAATACCTTTAGTTCGATTATTTTCGTTGCCAGTATACGAGGTAATCTATGATGACTAAGCCGTAATATCTTGATTATATAATCGAAATCCATCCTCAGCATCGTCACAAATAGAGAGTTAAATACAGTCTCGAGGTAGAGTACATAGTTCGGAGTGTTAACCGGTATATATAGCATTTTCTTTATAAAAAAACCTAAATAACTTTTCAACATCATCAAATCGCTCGAAACCCCAAACCTGTACCGCATAGAACATAATTGATCTGGAACATGCTTCAAATATTTTAAGTTTATTGTTCTTAGATATTTTAAAATTGCTTAAATATATTGACCATGAAGAATTTATTGTCATATTCTAATCAGAGATCTTGCTCCTCAGATGATTCCTAAAAGACAGGTTGTAGCAAATATCTACACCCAGATATCTATAAGTATTGATGCAATCCTTGGGTGAGATGCAATCATTGGGTCCTTACAGAACACAACAATCTTGGACTTGGATAAATTAATTTTCAAATTCCATTTTACACAATAGTCCTCTAGGTAAGGTTAGGTTAGGTTGAAAAGAGGGCGCAGATATTAATCCGCCCGATGCCACTATGGACATACTCGTAAGCCACCAATCATCTTGTTGTGCGCTCTAAAAACTATAAAGTAACCTCTAAAAAGAAAATTTTAAGTTAGGAATTCCGTGCTACTTACAAATTCCTTAATTGTTTTCAATACCACTCCCCTAAGTTGATTCATGTCCGGTATTGTATCTCCACCTAAGTGCCGGTATCTGTTAGACGCGAAAGCCGGGCAATGACACTTGCCACACCGATTTTACATAAGTAAGCTCGTAGTCCTATCTGTCCCGGGATGATACCAATAGCTATACTGACCCCCTTCTTGCTTCCTTTTAGTAATGGAAGCAAGAAATAGTCCTGAAAGGAGTTGATCATTTCCTGTAAATCAGCAGAAGAATCGGACAAAATCACAATATCGTCGGCACAAAGCAAAACTTTAATGTTAACATTCGCAACATTAACACTACCGGGAATTTCATCTGGGAGATCATTTACATATAATGAAAACAGTGTCGGACTCAAAATACATCCTTGTCTGATACCTGATTCCACGGAAAAAAATTATCCGACAACTCGTTTTCATCCCAGTTTCTAGTCCTAGTTTCCTTGTATAAAAGATCCAAAATTCGTATGATTTTTGTTGAGAGGCCAAGACACGCGAGTTCAAAAAATAGACTACTTGTAGGTATGAAATCGAAAGCAGAAGAAATGTCAACGAAAAAGGCGTAATTAAATTTGATAATCAAATTGTAAAGATATACAATGTTCAATTAGTTGAAAATATTGTCTACACTAGAGTTCTCCTTCCTAAATCTCGCCTGATATTCATTCAAAATGCTACTTCTCTCAAGCCAGGCATTTATTCGATTCAGTAGTATCCCATTGAAAATCTTATCTATGGTATTCATAAGGGACAGGACCCTGTAGTTAGATGCTGTATAATGGAACTAAAAGTGATTCCCGAAAAAAGAATGGTGTTTATGCCACATGAATTTTGTTCATGCTGCATAAAATATGTAATTTTAATATTTTTGAATTTTAACGGCTCATCTATGAGCACTCCTAAATTGGATTTAAAAATGCCCAAAGAACTTAACGATACATTCTGACAGACGTGTGTTCTATCAGATATGACATACATATTCACCTCAAACCAAAACCAAGTGGAAAGAGCTATTTCCGCATGAAAAAGAAATACCTCCTTCTTGTTTGGTTATCATCGTTCGACTGGTAAGATCGCTATCCAGTGACAAATAAAACCCTAATTCTCCAAACCATCCCTAAACAAACCTTATGTTTTTATTTCTATTTCTTTTGGTTTCGGGATCTATTTGTTTACTACATTCTTGTGGAGTGCAAAGTCATCGATTCTGTAGAGCATCTTTGACTTTGCTTTGGCTTATGAGACGAGTTCCATTTCCAACAGGTGGATTTCACTCCCGCATACGCACATTTTGGTCCAGTACGAGCCGGATTATATCTGTGGATTCCATTGCTACATAGGGGAACATCGCTCAGAGAATTCAACTCCAAATCATCATTACCACTCAAACATCATAAATACAAAACAGGTTAGTTTACGTTTTTCCTTCATCTTCGTTTTCATTTCCAAACAAGTGCTGTGAGTGTGCGACATTACAAGTGTGTTTCTCAAATTTTATGGGAATTCTAAGAAAATAAAATAATTAACTATTAAGGTAGAGAATTCCGCATATTTTTTTTTTTTAAGGGGAAAAATTATGAAAGTTTCATCACAATTTCAAATCGGCTGAACGAAAATTTCGATTTGGTTATCTTGTGTCCCGTCATCATGAAATTCCTTTAAAGAATAATATTTATTGGATCATCTCTAAAAAAGGAGGAACTGCATGGAGAGAGTGGAGGCCAAACAGATAGAACACATAATTTAAAGTTTTGCAATTCGGTGAGTTTTTGTCTGGATTTTTTATCGATTTCCGAACAAACAGCAGGTTTTTGCAACATTTATTGTTTGTCTTTTTCATACATGATTGACAACCTAATCATTTTTAAAACATTTCCTGCTCCCCATCTCCATCCCCCCATATCAGGCCTCCTGTCTCCATTTCCACCTATTTCTAATGCCATCGGTTTAATATAAGAAGATCTCTTTTAGTATTCTTGGCATTTCCTCTTAAGCCTCGTCTCCAGTTTCATATCTCTTTCTACTCGAGTGCGTTTTTCTCTTAAGAAACCTCTTAAGTTTTTATATCACTCAAAAAATTTTTTTCGAGTTTCACTCAAAAGCATTCTTTCAGTCTTTGCTCTCTGTTTTTTATCTCTTTGTCTCACTATCATCCACATTAAGGAAGCAATGTGGAGCCTAACAATTCACACGGCATAGACCACAGAGATAAAAAGAGCATAAGTGAAACCCTCCGCTACTGTGTTTGGCTATCCCACAGCCACAACAAAGCCCATATCATTACTTATTATTTTCATTTTTGTTTTTCTTTTGTCTCCACTTATGTGGCGCACTTTGTCACAGTAGGCCCTCGCCGAACGTGATATAAAAGGATACTAAGGTATATATTCCATAGCTACAGTTCGCGAAATCGCAGAACAAAGGATATTATTTACGGCATATCGTGTGAACTTTGCCTTGTACCTAATCTGGAAGAATTGATTTATGATACTGGTGGACCTGTTTATGTTCTGGTTTCAAGTCGAATTTAGAGATAATATGATAATGATAAAAGTTATTATACAGTATAACCCATATAGAATTTATTTTCTTTTCTTTACTAGTGATTAGCTGATATTTTTAATTTTAGATTTAAATTTTTTAATTTCAAAATTTTTGAAAACTTTGATTCCTCCAAAACTCAAATTGTCGTAATTTTAAAAAAAAAAATATTTTTTTTAATTTATTGAATCGAAAACCATCGTTTTCTATTATCTTTATTATTGCATTATCATTGTACGGAATTTTTGGTTATTAGAGGGCGCCCTGTAGTTGATTTGTGCAATCATTTTGGGTTTGCATACAGACTCTCATTGCAGCGGAGGTGATCTGCTGTATCTTCAATTCCCATACTCTCTGCTTCTCTTCCTTCGTATCAGCATCCACACACCTGGGAATTACTCTCAGCAGACAACTCTAATATTGGAAATTCCAAACATAAAAGGGTCATTGACCTACCTTCCAATATTGTGTCTTTATGTTGGCAAACAGCTGACTGGGCAATGGTGTTACATACATATAAGAAATGATTTGGTGGATTCTTGAGATAGTTTGAATATATATATGTAGATGCCTGTAAGGGCTACCCATCAAACCTTTTTGAAATTTTGTTGTTCATATTGAAATTTCGTTTTTAAGGAAACTTATTGATTTATTGGGAAATTCCATTCCTTTTTCACCCACATTTTCTTTTTCATCCATATTTTCATCTACATTCATTGCGGAGTTTTCGTTTCCGATTTTCTTTTGGCCGTTTGTGATACGGATAGTTGCCCGTACACTGGACAATATGTCCCTGAATAGATTTATCCGGTTGTCCGACAGGCTAGTAGAGTTTGAGGCGAACCTCAACGATAAGCAGACGCCTCTATCGTCCCTTTTCCTGATAGAGACTCACCAGGACGAATTACGCTCTATTTGGCATGACACTAAGCTTGCCTTTGAGCAATGCCTTCTTGATCTTGAGGAAGAAGACGAGGAGGATGACGATGGACAGGAGGATGTGGCCTCTGATAGGACAACAGTGAAGGGAAAGTTCAATAGTGCGTACTCTTCTTTTTGTCGATGTAGTGCTAGACTACGAGAGCTGATTCAGGATTTATCCCCTCCTGTAGTCAACCACAGTCCTGTTCCGGTGGAAAGACATGCTCCGGTTTCGAGTACAGACCTTCCGAATGGAATTCGACTTCCACCTTGCGACATTCCTGTTTTTGACGGGGATTATTCTGCGTGGCCGACCTTTAGGGACATCTTCACAGCAGTATGCTTGAAGAACCCTCGTCTAAGCTCTGTTGAGAAACTTTTCCATCTCAACCAAAGGACTAAGGGAGAGCCGCACGATATCGTTAGCAAGGTACCCTTGACTAACGATAACTTGTCTGTCGCATGGAACAACCTTAATTCTCGTTACGAGAACAGAAGAGTCCTGATCAACATCCAACTGAAACAGTTGTTTAATATCCCTGTTTTGTCATCCGAGACTGGGCCGGCTTTGAAAAAGCTCCAAAGGGATATTAATTCTTGTATCTCGCTTCTTCGTTTGTATGACATAAAGATCGAGACTTGGGACCCAATCTTTATATTCCTTTGTTCGAATTGTCTTCCCGATTCTACCCTAACTCTGTGGGAACAGACCCTTTCCGACAAAACGGCAGTTCCTAAGTGGTCAGAGTTAGATTCCTTTTTGACAAATCGGCATAGGACCCTAGAATCCGTTTCCGAGCTCAAGAGACGTGAGGTGAACAATTCTACCTCCAAGACAAAGCAGACAGGAAACATTCGGCATAACACCTCCCATGTTAGGGCTTTCCAGAATACTGTTTCAGAGCATAAATGTCGATTGTGTCCCAAAGAGGCCCATATCATTAGGAAATGTCCCAAATTCCTTAGAATTGATACAAATCAAAGATTTGCTGAGATCAAGAGCAGCAATCTTTGCATTAATTGTTTTTCAAAGGTCCATACAGTGAAAAATTGCACAAGCAAATTTTCCTGCCAAAAGTGCAACAAACGGCACAACACTTTACTTCATAAAGTTCAGTCCACCCAGCCTAATAACACCATTTCCGGTCAAAGTTCACCACCGCTTCCATCCACTTCCCATAACATACAGTCCACTATTTCTGCAGGGTGTGGGGTCGTTCAGTCCTATTTTTCCTCTACTTCTCGGGGTGTATTGTTAGGCACTGCTATGGTTACGATATGTCACAATGGGCTCGTTCATAGCGCAAGGGCGTTATTAGATTCGGGGTCGGAGGCGACTCTCATTTCGCAGAGGTTGTTCAAATTACTTGGACTGCCATGCAAAAGGATCAGTGCAAATATTTCTGGCCTAAATAACACCGTTTCCGCCGCAGTGCAACGGGAATGTTGTTTCAATTTGGGTTAAAATACAGATGAAGGCGTTTCTGTATTTGTTGCTGCGCTGGTAGTGCCACATCTGGCGGCAAATCTCCCTTCCAGAACTTTTGACCCTCAGAAACTCTCAGATTTCCCTGAAATTCCACTGGCAGATCCTAAATTTTTTGAATCCTCCCAACTTGATCTCCTTTTGGGGGCCGATATCCTTCCATCCATCATGCTTTCGGGTGTAAAACACCAGCTTTGTGGATCCCTGATGGCCCAGGAAACTGTCTTCGGATGGGTTCTTACTGGCCCAGTTCCAGTTGAGTCGAACTGCTTCACATCTACCGTTTTGTCCTATTTCTGTGAAATCTCTCTTGACAAGGAGATTTCACGGTTTTGGGAGTTGGAGGATCTTCCAAGGAAGAAGTTTTTGTCTCCGTCCGATCAGTTTTGTGAGGATCTTTATGTCCGAACAACTAAAAGGAACAAGGAGGGCAGATACATAGTATCCTTGCCTTTTAAGGAGGGATATCCAGAAGACGTCAATATTGGTCGGTCACGAAATTCTTCGATGGCACAGTTTTTCAGAAATGAAGCCCGTCTTTTGCGTACGCCAACGTTCAAGAAAGAGTACCAGTGTTACCTTCCGCACCATGCAGTCATCAGGCCAGAGAGCACCACTACCAGAGTCCGTGTGGTATTTAATGGTTCGGCTCCTACATCAAATGGCGTAAGCCTGAATGATATTTTGCATACCGGCCCAGTTCTACAGAATGAACTTATAGTACTCATTTTGAAATGGAGGTTATTTAGATTTGTTTTCAACGGTGACATAACCAAAATGTATCGCCAAATTTTGGTTAATCCGAAACAAACCTCATTTCAACGAATTCTCTTCAGGCAGGATACACATAGTCTTATTTCGGACTACGAACTTGGGACCGTTACATTTGGAGTGAATTGCGCCCCCTACTTAGCAATTCGAACTCTGCTACAGTTGGCTGATGATGTTCAGGCCACACATCCTTTTGCTAGCGAAATTCTACGCAATTCCATGTATGTTGATGACGCGCTAGCTGGGGCCCATTCCATTTCCCATGCCATTGAAGCACGAAATCAATTGATTTCGGCATTGGGGTCAGCTGGATTTGTTATGAGGAAATGGACGTCCAATTCCAAGGACATTCTTGTTAATTTGCCATTAGGCGATTTACTTCATGAGGATTTCCTTCATTTTGACGATTCCAGCAAGGCAAAGACACTCGGTATCCGTTGGAATGCCTTGGCAGATGTCTTTTATTTTGTCGTTCAGGAATTTCCATCTGCGGTCGCTTACACGAAGAGACAAATATTATCCGAAATTTCAAAGCTCTTCGATCCTGCAGGATGGCTGGCACCCTGTATTATAGTTGCGAAGATAATAATGCAAGAATTATGGATTGAGCGCACGGATTGGGATGAAGCAATAAGTCCAGAGTCCTTGAAGAAATGGACGACATTTCGGTCTAATTATCCCTCCATTAATTCCATAGAAATACCTCGCTGGTTCGAATACTCTCCGCAAAGTGATGTACAATTCCATGGGTTCTGCGATGCCTCGGAAAAGGCATACGCTGCAACTCTATATATCCGTGTAAAGACACAACAATGTATATCCACGAAACTTGTTTGTTGCAAGACAAAAGTGGCACCAATAAAAACTTTGTCGATTCCAAGACTAGAGTTATGTGTTGCCCTGTTACTAGCTGAAATGGTGGACCATTTGATTCCTCAGCTGAACATTGATGACTATTCTCTTGAGTGTTGGACCGATTCTACTATAGTCCTATCATGGCTCGCAAAACCCCCTTGTTTTTGGACAACCTTCGTTGCCAATAGGGTTTCAAAGATCATTGAGGTCGTCCATCCGACTAAGTGGCATCATATCGAATCAGAATCTAACCCGGCTGATTTAGCAAGCCGAGGTCTTCCTCCCCAAGATTTGATTCAAAACGACCTCTGGTGGCAAGGACCATCATTCCTGAAAGATCCATGTGATGATTGGCCTAAATTTGAACCCACTTCAGATGAGTTATTTGATTTAGAACGAAAAGCAATTAAAATAAATTTCTCTTACTTCGCTAAGTTTGAAGATGTTCTAGAACGGTTTTCTTCTTTTTCTCGGGCGATACGTGTGCTTGCGTATATATACCGATTCTTCTTTAATACTCATCCGAAACATCGATCCAATTTTCATCGGGAGAACGATATGATCTTACCAAGTGAAATTTTATACGTTCAGAAATGTCTCCAAATTATGTGTCAGAAGGCGTATTTTCCGAATGAGTACGAGGCCTTATCCAATAAAAAACAAATCGCATCTTCTAGTCATCTGCTGAGCTTAAATCCTTTCATTGACCAGGAGGGTATAATGCGAGTTTGTGGAAGGCTTGAGGCCTCGCCAGTTCTTACGTACAACGAGAGACATCCTATACTCCTCCCATATGACTGTCAATATTCCAGATTGTTAGTACGATTCATTCATGAAATATCTCTTCATGGAGGGAATCAATTGGTCTTAAAGTTAGTAAGAAGCCAGTATTGGGTACCAAGAATCAAGAATCTGATCAAAGCCACGATCAACAAGTGCAAAATTTGTGCGTTGTACAAACATAAATGTCAGACACAATTAATGTCCGCTTTGCCTCCATCTCGCTGTGACATTTCCCGTCCATTTGCGCACTCTGGCCTCGATTTCGCCGGACCTTTTGATGTAAAGACATATTCAGGGTGAGGTTGTCGGATCACAAAGGGGTACGTGTGCGTATTCGTATGCTTTTCAACGAAAGCTATACACTTGGAGGCAACTTCCGATCTCTCCACTTCTACATTCCTGGCAGCGTTTAGTAGGTTTGTGTCCCGACGAGGCTGTCCATTGCACTTATATTCCGACAATGGCACCAACTTTGTGGGAGCATCCAAGGTCTTAGCGAGAGAATTTCTTGAAACTTCCCGGCAAAAAATCTTTTCGAATTATGCACATCAAAACATCACATGGCATTTCATTCCGCCTGGCGCACCCCATATGGGAGGACTGTGGGAGGCAGGCGTCAAAAGCTTTAAGTCCCATTTCAAGAAAGTAGCAGGAAACTTTAGACATACGTTCGAGGAGTTTCAAACGTTACTTTCAAGAATTGAAGCTTGTTTAAATTCCCGCCCATTGTCGCCTTGCTCGCAAGAGCCTTCTGATCTTTCCGCTCTTACTCCTGGACATTTTTTAGTCGGGGCTCCTATCTTATGCCCTATTGATCCGACCATTTCAGAAGCTCCAATGTCAATTATGAATCGGTGGCAAAGGCTAAAGGCTCTCCACCATCATTTCTGTGCACGCTGGAAGGAAGAATACCTTAAGGAACTTCACAAGCGCCACAAATGGAAACGACCAACGGAAAATTTGAAGGAGGACATGCTAGTCGTCGTCCGTGAGGAGAATTTACCACCAAACTGCTGGCGATTAGGCAGAATTTCGAAGGTGCGTCCAGGATGTGACAATAGGGTACGAGTTGCTGAGGTCTTTACTGCAAAGGGTACCATAACCCGACCAGTCACCAAGCTGGTTGTTCTTCCTTTCGAAACCACATCTCCATAATTGCACTTGCTTGGCATATCAACGGTCCATTAAAAACAATAATCCAAGTCAATTTCGTTTTGTTTTAGAATAATATGGGAGCTAATAAAAAATCTAAAAAACGCAACAACACCGTCAATAAATACCCATATCTATGTCGCATATGTAGACATCCCCATGCTTTGCGTAAATGCAAGAAATTTTTAAGTATGAATACCGTCAAACGTCAAGAGATTGTGAAGAAGTACGGCTACTGTACAAACTGCCTGGCTCATGAGCATTCTGAAAAATCGTGCTTTACAACAACTGGATGCCGTTATTGCCAAAAAGCCCATCATTCATTACTGCACGTCAATTCGAGGCTAAATTCCACTTCGAGATCTTCATCGAAATCTGATTTGCCTACTAATCCAAAGCACAAAATCAAATCACCTGCGAAGTCAAAAGTCTCGCCCACACCAACGCCAACGTTCACATCACCAAATGCAACCCTCTCAGCCATTTTAAGGCAAAATTGTACAACATTGCTTCCAACGGTTTTAGTGAAGGTTTTTACCAAAAATGGATTTGAGACGTTGCGATGTCTTTTGGACTCTGGATCCAGATCCAGTTGCATCTCTTCTAAAATGATCGACAAATTTGGGCTGACAACGTTGACACTAGAGGAGGAAACTATATGTCCTCTCACTTTAGTCTCTACTCACGATGCAAATATTACCTTGGATGTCATCTTAAAAGTCAACAACAGAATCTCCATCCACACACCAAACAAATCAATTTCTGCATCTGTCAAACCACACTTCTCCAACATGATTTTGGCCGACAAAAATTTTTATAAATCAGCTCCAATCGACGTTATTCTAGGCGTTGATGTTTACTCTCGTATCATAGCCGAGGGTTTTATAAACCGAACTGGTTTGCCGACCGCTCAAAATACCATTTTCGGCTGGTCTTTATATGGGACCTACCCAAATTAATGGGAACTTTCCCTTTTATTTCTTTGGCTCTATTCAATTCAGCCAATCCTTTTACTCACATGAAAAACACACTTATATGGAAACGAAGAAAAACGTAAACTATTCTACACATTAAGAACTTAGAAATTTTATATACTTAAGAATTAAAAAGTGAATTACCCTAACGAATTGTTGATTTTTTTACTTTAAGTTTATCATTTAATACTTTTACCACTTGGTTCTGTGACATTTTGCAGATATACTGCAAGGCGGGCGCTAATGTTTATGCCACATGAATTTTGTTCATGCTGCATAAAATATGTAATTTTAATATTTTTGAATTTTAACGGCTCATCTATGAGCACTCCTAAATTGGATTTAAAAATGCCCAAAGAACTTAACGATACATTCTGACAGACGTGTGTTCTATCAGATATGACATACATATTCACCTCAAACCAAAACCAAGTGGAAAGAGCTATTTCCGCATGAAAAAGAAATACCTCCTTCTTGTTTGGTTATCATCGTTCGACTGGTAAGATCGCTATCCAGTGACAAATAAAACCCTAATTCTCCAAACCATCCCTAAACAAACCTTATGTTTTTATTTCTATTTCTTTTGGTTTCGGGATCTATTTGTTCACTACATTCTTGTGGAGTGCAAAGTCATCGATTCTGTAGAGCATCTTTGACTTTGCTTTGGCTTATGAGACGAGTTCCATTTCCAACAGGTGGATTTCACTCCCGCATACGCACAAATGGAATAGATTCCTTTAAGAAAATATAGTTAAAAAAATGGGCAGCGTATTTATAAAATTCATAACGAATTTCATCCTGACTAGGAAATTTATTTTCCTGCAGATTAGATATTACTGAGCTCAGTTCAAAAAATTCTATAGGAGTGACTAGAAAGGCATCAACGTGAAAGAGCATACACCAATCCTTTAAAAACAATTTTCGGGCATTGCAAAAATCTTACAAAAGTGAGTTAGGTAGTCATTTATTGTAATTTCACTTTTACTGCAGCGAATCCGATTCTTCGTTGAATTGGCTAACGACCAGCAATCCTTACTATCTCCACTGTGTCTAACATCTCTAAATTCCTATTAAAATGTTCAATTGTTCTCTAAGCACATGTTTTCTGAAATCTCGATCTGGATTTATCTGGTACATCTCCCCAGTTTCGGCAGTTGGACGGTTTCTACGTACCTCTAGATTCTTTCGCATAACAGATCTCAAGCGAAAGCAGTTCCAATCAAACCATTCTTGCTTTGGTTCAAAGTATTTCTTATTCCGTGGTATTCGTAATTTTGATGACGTATGAGGAACTGCACCTATCTTTCCAGTAGAGTCTCTCTAATGAAATCGGCCTGTCATATTGATATTCCGAGCATGGTGTAGTAATTTTCAATGACAATGGCATGTGGTCCGAATAAGGTTTAGTTAAAACAGTAAATTCATCAACAAACTGATGTATTGGGTTGCCCAAAAGTAATTGTCGGTAATATAGTAGTATTATAGTTGTAATATAGTCGGCGTTGACAAAATTTTTCAACGGCTTGTGACTCTGTAATTGCATTCTTTCTTCTGTCAGTTATCAGCTGTTACTTTTAGCTTGCTTTAGAAAAAAAGTGCGCGAAATTTTGTTTACATTTGTTTGTTTGGCGTCAATTTTAATATGGGTACCACATATATTGAAAGAAATTCATTTAACAAACCGAATCAACGCTTGTGATATGCACCTTAAACGCAATGAATTCGATCCGTTTTTAAAACGAATCATAACTGGAGATGAAAAATGGATTGTTTACAACAACGTTAGTGGAAAACGATCATGGTCCAAGCATGGTGAACCAGCTCAAACCACTTCAAAGGCTGATATCCACCAAAAGAAGGTTGTGCTGTCTGTTTGGTGGGATTGGAAGGGTGTGGTATATATTGAGCTGCTTCCAAGGAACCAAACGATTAATTCGGATGTTTACTGTCAACAATTGGACAAATTGAATACAGCCATCAAGGAGAAGCGACCAGAATTGGTCAATCGTAAAGGTGTCATATTCCACCAGGACAACGCTAGACCGCATACATCATTTTTGATGCATCCACCATATAGCCCTGACCTTGCACCATCAGACTACCATTTATTTCGATCTTTGCAGAACTCCTTAAATGGTAAAACTTTCGGCAATGATGAGGCTATCAGTTTTTTGCAGATAAAGGCCAGAAGTTCTATGAGCGATGTACTAAATTTGCCAGGAAGATGGCAATTACTTTTTAGGCAACCCAATAGATTCGGCGAACATATGCAGTAGTCAATTACTGAGTTTCCCATAACCCCTCAGAAGCTAAATTGATCTTCCTCATCATTTTTTGTCCTGCCATTTAGAATTATACCTCCGATATTTTAAATAAGTTCAAATAAACATTTGACCTAAATATTCAAGATGTTATCCTTCGATTGTCTATATTCACTTATAAATGGAGCATTACGCACAAGGTTGTTATCAAATATCTGTTCTTCAGCCGCACGAGCATTCAGGTCGCCAATTATCAGGACGTAAGTCCTCCAAGAATTTAGAAAATTTTTCTATGTTGTTTTTCCAGTTGGTACAGTTCAAATAAACTGGTATGCAATAGATAATTTTACCTTTAATATTGGCTGATATTACTGTAAAGTATTGAAAGACAAGAAAATTCAGATAAAATTTAGCTTTAATATCTTTTTCGGAAACCATATAGACATTCACGACTGGCACGTCCAAAACGGTGAGATTACTTTGCTTTAACCAAATGTAAACAGTAGTTGTTGAAAAATGAAGCATATTGAGTTTGCATGCTTTGCACCAAATGTGTTTCATATAAGAAACAAGTAAAAGCGTGCTAAGTTCGGCCGGGCCGAATCTTATATACCCTCCACCATGGATCGCATTTGTCGAGTTGTTTTCGCGGCATCTCTTCTTAGGCTAAAAAGGATATAAGAAAAGAGTTGCTCTGCTATTAAAACGATATCAAGATATGGTCCAGTTCGGACCACAATTAAATTATATGTTGGAGACCTGTGTAAAATTTCAGCCAATTCGAATAAGAATTGCGCCCATTGGGGCTCACGAAGTAAATTAGAGAGAACGATTTATATGGGATCTGTATCGGGCTATAGACCGATTCAGAACATAATAAACACGTTTGTTGATGGTCATGAGAGGATCCGTCGTACAAAATTTCAGGCATATCGGATAATAATTGCGACCTCTAGGGGTCAAGAAGTCAAGATCCCAGATCGGTTTATATGGCAGCTATATCAGGTTATGAACCGATTTGAACCTTATTTGACACAGTTGTTGAAAGTAAAAATAAAATACGTCAAGCAAAATTTCAGCCAAATCGGATAGGAATTGCGGCCTCTAGAAGCTCAAGAAGTCAAATCCCCAGATCTGTTTATATGACAGCTATATCAGGTTATGGACCGATTTCAACCATACTTGGCGCAGTTGTTGGATATCATGACGAAATACCTCGTGCAAAAACTCATTCAAATCGGATAAGAATTGCGCCCTCTAGAGGCTCAAGAAGTCAAGACCCAAGATCGGTTTATTTGGCAGCTATATCAGGTTATTGACCGATTTGAACCATACTTGGCACAGTTGTTGCATATACTAACAAAACACGTCGTGCAAAATTTCATTTCAATCGGATAAGAATTGCGCACTCTAGAGGCTCAAGAAGTCAAGACCTAAGATCGGTTTATATGGCAGCTATATCAGGTTATTGACCGATTTGAACCATACTTGGCACAGTTGTTGGATATCATAACACAACACGTCGTGCAAAATTTCATTCTGATCGGATAAGAATTGCGCACGCTAGAGGCTCAAGAAGTCAAGACCCAAGATCGGTTTATATGGCAGCTATATCAGGTTATGGACCGATTTGAACCATACTTGGCACAGTTATTGGATATCATAACAAAACACGTCGTGCAAAATTTCATTCTGATCGGATAAGAATTGCGCACGCTAGAGGCTCAAGAAGTCAAGACCCAAGATCGGTTTATATGGCAGCTATATCAGGTTATGGACCGATTTGAACCATACTTGGCACAGTTGTTGGATATAATAACAAAACACGTCGTGCTAAATTCCATTTCAATCGGATAAGAATTGCGCACTCTAGAGGCTCAAGAAGTCAAGACCCGAGATCGGTTTATATGGCAGCTATATCAAAACATGGACCGATATGGCCCATTTACAATACCAACCGACCTACACTAATAAGAAGTATTTGTGCAAAATTCCAAGCGGCTAGCTTTACTCCTTCAGAAGTTAGCGTGCTTTCGACAGACAGACGGACGGACGGACGGACAGACGGAAGGACATGGCTAGATCGACATAAAATGTCGCGACGATCAAGAATATATATACTTTATGGGGTCTCAGACGAATATTTCGAGTAGTTACAAACTGAATGACGAAATTAGTATACCCCCCATCTTATGGTGGAGGGTATAAAAATATCAAATTTGTTAATAAAAGCTACAAAATTCCCAAAATTTAATAAATTCTCAAGGTTATCTACATTATAGGACAGAAAATGGCACGGATCAAATTACTATTGTTGAGCATTATTTGGTATAGTATTAAAGATTTTAACAGCACTCATCAATAATATTTCTTAAAAAGGCTGCGTTTTTATCTGCGGTTGGTAATAATTTATCTTTAGACCAGCTTTATTTTATATCATTTACATATAGGCAAAATACTCTTAGTCTTCCTTTTAGATCTTTCTAAATATATGATAGTTCTTTGCTGACTTTTCTTAAATTGAATCTTATTTTCTGTTCGAACGCAGTATAATCTTTATGGATATAAAGGGTGATTTTTTTGAGGTTAGGATTTTCATGCATTAGTATTTGACAGATCACGTGGGATTTCAGGCATGGTGTCAAAGAGAAAGATGCTCAGTATGCTTTGACATTTCATCATGAATAGACTTACTAACGAGCAACGCTTGCAAATCATTGAATTTTATTACCAAAATCAGTGTTCGGTTCGAAATGTGTTCATTCACCGTAACGTTGCGTCCAACAGCATCTTTGAAAAAATACGGTCCAATGATTCCACCGGCGTACAAACCACACCAAACAGTGCATTTTTCGGGATGCATGGGCAGTTCTTGAACGGCTTCTGGTTGCTCTTCACTCCAAATGCGGCAATTTTGCTTATTTACGTAGCCATTTAACCAGAAATGAGCCTCATCGCTGAACAAAATTTGTCAAAATTTGAACACATTTCGAACCGAACACTGATTTTGGTAATAAAATTCAATGATTTGCAAGCGTTGCTCGTTAGTAAGTCTATTCATGATGAAATGTCAAAGCATACTGAGCATCTTTCTCTTTGACACCATGTCTGAAATCCCACGTGATCTGTCAAATACTAATGCATGAAAATCCTAATTTCAAAAAAATCACCCTTTAAATGTTTACATCACTCAATTTGTTTTTTTGCATCTAGTACACGTTGGACTTGACTGTGCGTATCTAATGAGAATACAAACGATTTTCCCCCAGATATCGATCTAAACATATTAATATTTATGTTCGTATCCAGTTCCGTGCTGTATAAAGTTAGGAATTTCTACTTGGCCTCAACTGTAGATGAGCATCGCAAACCACACACCACAACATTAGTTGTTCTGGATTTGCGATAAACAAACTCAAGGCGAATAGCAAACTTCGCAATATCTGACTTAAGCTCTATATTTTATTTTCGCAGCTCTTTAACCTCTTTTCTGATGGCGCCCAAATCGTCTTTTGTATCTACGTCTTTTAGCTTTGTATCCAATGAATCAGACAGTTTATTCCATGAGAAGACGTTTTGCTGATGAATGACAATCATTCTATTACAAGGCGAATGTTTTTCGGCGTGTTTTCGTTGTGATCAGGGGACGTTGACAACACTGTGCGTTTGTACATTTAATAAAAAAATTTAAGTATACCTAAGGCACTTATGAAAAAGTACAGGGCTGGTGGCAATGTAACATGATTATCGATAAAGATGATTAATCGACAGCTGTTGTATGTAACATCGGTGGGCGGGTTTGAAAGAAGAGCGCAGCTGTTGGTTGTTTGTGACTCTCATTGGTGTTAGTAAAAGTTGATTCTTCTAGTGATAGGACAGGGGGTATATTCATTTAGTCATTCCGTTTGCAACACATCGAAATATCAATTTCCGACCCTACAAAGTGTATATATTTCGGATCGTCGTAAAATTCTAAGAGGGTTTACCGATGTCCGTGTGTCTGTTGTAATCACTCTACAGCCTTCGAAAATTGAGACATTGAGCTGAAATTTAGCACAGATGCGTCTTTTTGATGCACACTGGTTAAATTCTTGAACGGGCCAAATCGGACCATATATGGATATAACTACTATATAGACCGATCTGCTGATGAAATGTCTAATGCCCATAAATGCTTTATTTTTCATCCGATTTCGCTGAAATTTGAAACAGTTAGTAGTTTTAGTTTCCCGACATATGACCTAAATATGGTTCAGATCGGACTATATTAAGATATAGCTGCCATATAGACCGACCTCCAGATAAAGGGTCTAAAGCTTTATTTTTTATTCCATTTTGCTGAAATTTGAAACAGTAAGTAGTTTTACGCCACCCGCCATCCGATCAAAATATGGCAATGATCGGAATTTATTTAGATATGGCTGTCATATAGACCGATGTGCGGATTAAGGGTCCGATTTTGCTAAAATTTGAAATACAAAATTCAACAGTGACTTATATTTATTAGACCACTCAATGTCCGAGCCGAATTTGGGTGGATAATTTTCATCGAATTGTGACGAAAGGTGGTTTACATATATATCCGAGGGAGTGGGTATCCAAAGTTTGGCCCGGCCGAACTTAATGCCTTTTACTTGTTTTCTTTAGTAAATAAATGCAAATAAAGCCAGTAAGGAAAGGCAAAAGTCGAGCGGTGCCGACTTTATAATACCCTACATTTAGCTATATCTAATTCCGAACAGAACAGGATGCAATAGTGTAAGTTAAAACTATTGTGACATTAGCATACACAGTTGCTTCCGGCATGCATGATTTTTGTGGGCGATGTCCCACTTAAATTCGATTGTTTAAAGATCCAAAATGCGCTTCTTGTTTAACATCAAAAATGGAACATTAGCAGAACAAATTTAATTTGGCTTTTTCATGCAAGTAAAGTTTTCAATGAAAACCCCGTTTTCTGTGATTAATGCCTCATAAAATAAAGGATTTTTTTATAATTTTGTGTTTATTTGCAGTGTGTAATTAAAAATAAATTGTCATTAACATACAAAGCTCAGTCTCAGATGGCGTTTTATAGTAATTAATTAAAAACAAGTAAAAGCGTGCTAAGTTCGGCCGGGCCGAATCTTATATACCCTCCACCATGGAGCGCATTTGTCAGTTCTTTTCCCGGCATCTCTTCTTAGGCAAAAAATGATATAAGAAAAGAAAGAAAGAAAAATCTGCTATTAGAGCGATATCAAGATATGATCCGGTTTAGACCACAATTAAATTATATGTTGGAGACCTGTGTAAAATGTCAGCCAATTCGAATAAGAATTGCGCCCTTTGGGGGCTCAAAACGTAAAATAGAGAGATCGATTTATATGGGAGCTGTATCGGGCTATAGACCGATTCAGACCATAATAAACACGTATGTTGATGGTCATGAGAGGATCCGTCGTACAAAATTTCAGGCAAATCGGATAAGAATTCCGCTCTCTAGGGGCTCAAGAAGTCAAGACCCAAGATCGGTTTATATGACAGCTATACCAGGTAATGGCCCAAATTGAACCATACTTAGCACAGTTGTTAGAAGTGATACTAAAACACTATGTGCAAAATTTCAGTCTAGTCGGATGAGAATTGCGCCCTCTAGAGGCTCAAGAAGTCAAGACCCAAGATCGTTTTATATTGCAGCTATATCAGGTTATGGACCGATTTCAACCATACTTGGCACAGTTGTTGGATATCATAGCAAAAAACGTCGTGCAAAATTGCATCCCAATCGGATAAGAATTGCGCACTCTAGAGGCTCAAGAATTCAAGACCCAAGATCGGTTTGTATGGCAGCTATATCAAAACATGGACCGATATGGCCCATTTACAATACCAACCGACCTACACTAATAAGAAGTATTTGTGCAAAATTTCAAGCGGCTAGCTTTACTCCTTCGGAAGTTAGCGTGCTTCTGACAGACAGACGGACGGACGGACGGACGGACGGATGGACGGACGGACGGACGGACAGACGGACGGACATGGCTAGATCGACATAAAATTTCACGACGATCAAGAATACATACTTTATAGGGTCTCAGACGAATATTTCGAGTAGTTACAATCAGAATGACGAAATTAGTATACCCCCCATCTTATGGTGGAGGGTATAAAAATAAATGAAATAAAATAATAGTTTTCAAATTTGAATTCAGTCTCAAAATCTTTTGAGAATACTGCCTTAAAAAGTATAAAACAACAACAAAAGATAAAAAACAACACGCACGATAACCTTTTTGCCCGAGTTCACAAATTCAACTGAAGATATTAAACTCTCTTTAGAGCACGCGTATAAAGATCGGGTCAATGTCTAGCTTTCGTGAAGCACGAATTGTTTTACTTGATCTTCGTCCAATGAGCTCAAAACAAAACTTTTAGCATACACAACCGATGATCAGAAGCAATATGGATGCAAAACAAATTCATCTTTACCATACTTTGAAGCCATGTTTCATGCATACCCTATGTAATAGATTACTGCACAAAAGTATGTTGAAATCATATTTTTTTTGCAAATTTTTTGAAGAATATTACTTTACATTGTATTGTAGTTTCATGCATACTTATTGATCCTTCAAAATGCGCATAAATATGCTAGAATATTTTCGTATTGCTTCCAAGACAGAAACAATTTTTTGCTGGGACCTTTCATCAAAATCCGGTGAAAAGTGCATACCTTATGTCCCATAGCAGTTATATCGAAATATGATCCGATTTGACCAAATACTAATAAGAACAGTACACAAATAAACCGATCTGAACCATATACAACATGGATGTCGAAAAGCCTAACGTAAGTCAATGTGTCAAATTTCAGTTAAATAGGTTTATAAATGCGCCTTTTTTGGGGCAAGATTTTAAATCGAGATATGGGTCTATATGGCAGCTATATGCAAATCTTGAACAATCTAGACCAAATTGCAGAAAAGCGTGGAGGGGCTTAACTTAACTCTCTGTCCCAAATTTCGGCAACATCGGGCAATAAATGCGACTTTTATGGGCCTAAACCATTAAATCGAGAGATCGGTCAATATTACACCTATATATCCAAATCGTAACATTGAAAAGAATGTCGAAGGGCCTTACATAACTCACTGTCTGTTTTATGAGCCTAAGACCCTATATCGAAAGATCGGTCTATATGGCAGCTATATTCAAATCTGGACCGATCTGAGCCAAATTGACCAAGGATGTCGAAGGGACTTACACAACTCACTGTCCCAAATTTAAGCAAAATCGGATAATAAATGTGGCTTTTGTTGGCCTAAGACCCTAAATCGGCCGATCGGTTTATATGGGGGCTATATCAAGATATAGTCCGATATAGCCCATTTTCGAACTTAAACTGCTTATGGACAAACAAGTAAAAGCGTGCTAAGTTCGGCCGGGCCGAATCTTATATACCCTCCACCATGGATCGCATTTGTCGAGTTTTTTTCCGGGCATCTCTTCTTAGGCAAAACAGGATATAAGAAAAGATTTGCTCTGCTATTAGAACGATATCAAGATATGGTCCGGTTTGGACCACAATTAAATTATATGTTGGAGACCTGTGTAAAATGTCAGCCAATTCGAATAAGAATTGCGCTCTTTGTGAGCTCAAAAAGCAAAATAGAGAGATCGATTTATATGGGAGCTGTATCGGGCTATGGACCGATTCAGATCATAATAAACACGTATGTTGATGGTCATGAAAGAATCCGTCGTACAAAATTTCAGGCAAATCGGATAATAATTGCGACCTCTAGAGGCTCAAGAAGTCAAGATCCCAGATCGGTTTATATGGCAGCTATATCAGGTTATGAATCGACTTGTATTTTATTTGACATAGTTGAAAGTAACAATAAAAAACGTCTTGCGAAATTTCAGCCAAATCGGATAGGAATTGGGCCCTCTAGAAGCTGAAGAAGTCAAGTCCCCAGATCTGTGCAATGACAGCTATATCAGGTTATGAACCGATTTGAACCATATTTGGCGCAGTTGTTGGATATCATAACAAAACACGTCGTGCAAAATTTCATTCAAATCGGGTAAGAATTGCGCCTTCTAGAGGCTCAAGAAGTCAAGACCCAAGATCGGTTTATATGGCAGCTATATCAGGTTATTGACCGATTTGAACCATACTTGGCACAGTTGTTGGATATCATAACAAAATACGTCGTGCAAAATTTCATCCCAATCGGATAAGAAATGCGCACTCTAGAGGCTCAAGAATTCAAGACCCAAGATCGGTTTATATGGCAGCTATATCAAAACATGGACCGATATGGCCCATTTACAATACCAACCGACCTACACTAATAAGAAGTATTTGTGCAAAATTTCAAGCGGCTAGCTTTACTCCTTCGGAAGTTAGGGTGCATTCGACAGACAGACGGACGGACGAATATATATGAGAGCTACATCCAAATCTGAACCGATTTTGATCAAGCTTCGTAGATATTGTGGTAGGCATCGAGGAAAGCGTAATTCACAATTTTGGCAAGATTGGTCAATAAATGCGCTTGCAGTGGCTCTAGAAGTGAAAATCGGGTGATATATGTATATATATGGCAGATATATCTAAATCTTGGTCGGTTTCAATGATATTCACTAGAAAAATTGAGTGCCATAAGAACGTCCTTGTTCCTAAATTTCCAAAGAATCGGTTTAGAAATGACCACTTTATTGCATTTTTTCTCAAAATCTGATGAACATATATATGGGACCTATATCTATATATATATATCAAACTATAGATATTGTGGTAGTTGTGGGGAAAGCGTTGTACACAATTTTGGGAAGATTGGTCAATAAATGCACATGCAGTTGCTTTAGGTGATATATGCATATGAGAGCTATGTCTAAATCCGAACCGATTTCGACCGAACTTTATGGATATTGTGGAAGTTGTCGTGGAAAGCGTAGTACAAAAATTTGGCAAGATTGGTGAATAAATGCCCTTGCAGTGGCTCTAGGAGTGAAAATCGGGCGATATATATATATGAGAGCTATATCTTAATCTGAATTAATTTCTACGAAATTTACCAGAAAATTCAAATGACTATTATATTGCATATATATATACGTTATCTAAATCTGAACCGATTTCCACCAAACTTTATAGAGATTATGGTAGTCGTCAAGAATAGCGTTGTGCAAAATTTTGGCACGATTAGTCAATAAATGCGCTTCCAGTGGCTCTAGGTGTGAAAATCAGGGGATATATATATATGTGAGAGCTATATCTAAATCTGAACCGATTTCTATGAAATTCTCCAGTACTGTTGAGTCATGAAAAAATCGTTCTTATTAAATTTCAAGAGAATCGGTTAACAAGTGACCATTTTATTGCATTATTACTTCAAATCGAACAAACTATATATATGGGAGCTATATCCAAATCTGAGCAAATCTGACAGACAGACGGACATGACTAAATCGAATCAGAAAGTTATTCTGAGTTGATGGGTATTCTTATCAATGGGTCTATCTCTCTTCCTTTTGGGTGTTACAAACAAATTCACTAAGTTATAATACCTTGTACCACAGTAGTGCTACTCACCAAGCGTACAGAAGCGTACTCACCTACGTCCAGGCCCTCTAAAGGAATGAGTTCAGCGGCAAAACAATCCAGGATGAAGTATAATAGCGTTTGACACAATATTACCTGACGAGATTAAAAGCACCCGCAAATCATGTCCATCTACTTTGGTAAACTACAACAAATTATTGAATTTTGCTATTAAAATGCATACTGTGTTAAGAAAGTTCATCGCGAGCTTCTTTCACTTTACGACGAAGCTCATTTATGGCTCAATAAGTACGTTAATAAGCAAAATTGACGATTTTGGAGTGAAGATCAGCCAGAAGCATTGCAAGAGCTACCAATGCATCCATGAAGTGCTGTTTATGGGCTGGTGGCATTATTTGGTCGTACTTCTGCAAAGATTATGCGAATCGTAACGTAACTGCTAATGGTGAGCGCTATCGTGGAATGATATCCAATTTTTTTGGCCAAAATGCAAGAGCTAAACTTGCTTGAAATGTGGTTTCAACAAGACGGTGCCACGCGCCACTTAGCACGCGTAACAATCGACTTATTGAGAGACGAGTTCGGTGAACTTTTTATTTCACGTTTGGGACCGGTCAATAAGCCACCTAAATCGTGCGATTTAACGCCTTTAGACTATGAGATCTGTTTATAATTGGTAAACATTTATTATACTTGCACAAGTTTTTCCAAGAATTGCTCGCAATAAACTTTACTGGGTTCTAATTTTGAAGTGTGATTCGTATTCAATGTCCCTTAATTTGAATTCTGTCCCGATTTGCCTGTCCGTTAAAGGGATTTTGTAGCGGCCCCGGATATTTGTAAAGATATTTGATATTTTCAAAGTCCTTTTATTTAAGGCGTGCATACTCGACTTTCAAAGGTCATTCATTTAAGCCCCATATTGTTTCGGTCGAACTTCATTTCAGCTTTGTTTTTTTTTTCGAGTCGGTCGGCTCCTCCCCTCCACTCCTACTCCCAAATTTGGAATCCAAATTTTTACTTTACACTAAAGTACCTTCCAATTAAATCCAATGATGCACTCTTAAAACGTGTTTTACTCTCGAATGACTTTAATTTAAGTCCCATATTGTTATGATCGGTTTCCATGTCTGTTGAGGGGTTTTTGAAGTAGTTTAAGGGATGGGGCGGTCGAACTGAGATGTGGTGGCAAAATTTAGTTCTGAATTCGTATTTCACGCCCATTTACCTTTCATCCCATATTGTCTCAATGGGGATGAAAGCACTCCCCATATTGGGAAGTAGCTTCTGTCCCCATATTTTAATACATATATCGGATTCTCCTCACCAATATAATTGTTTGAGTCCTATATTGCCCCGCCCATTTCGATATTAAACAAATAAATAGCCTAGCACTCTTGGCAACCTGCACAATCTGTAAAAATTTTAAGAAAACCAGTTCAGCCAGTTACGAGTCTATCCGCCTGCTTTGGATATCGAAAAGTGAAGTACACTGTTTACACCTTGGGTTTTGGCCTGCATTCTATGACAATTTCATGAAAATCGAAACGTTTGAAAATCAACCGTTTTAGAGACTTCATGTAACATACCAGCACACAAACCATCAAACAAAACAACTCTTTGATGTAATGAGATAAAAGAAACAGGATTTTTAACACAAGAAAAAAAGAACGATCCTCCCACCCCCCTAAACTAAACAAAAATACTGCATTGAAAGACTGAGCAGGATAGTTTACAACTTTCTTTTTTTTTAATTTCCACTTCAATTTTTACACACAATAAGTGCCCTGCCATAATTTTTCTTAACCGTTATCAAAATCATAAGATAAAATTACACCCACTATAGACTGCATACAAAAAAAAAATAAAAAAAAACAATAAATACAAATCAAACACGTAGCTAAAGAAGTTGCATATGCAGTTGGTTGATCTCAGTATGAAACAAACCACGAACATCACCCACCACTACAACGCCCAACAACAGTGATCTCTATCCTTTACAAACCTCTGATATTATGCCACTCTATTTGAAGTCTATTAGTATATTCAATGCCTTACAGCTAACGGGTTTCTCTCGAATTTTTACCTAACTACTGTTGTTGTAATATGGCTTTGCAGAACCGCAAACAAATGAGTTTTAAGTGAAAGGCAACACCCATGCCGCGTTAAGTAATTTACTAATTTTTAGTATTTTCTAGTTCGAATTAAAAAAAAATCCAGCCTTATGTCGAACCTTCGGGCCAAGAGTGACCTTTCTGCAAAATTTTAAGTTTTTGGTTCAGCCAATTCTTTTGGACGAATGTAAATCAGTACCACTGCTCTTTAATATAAATAGACTGGCCTCCGCTTCGCTGCCCCGATGGTAAATCCGTAAAGAAGTACCATTTTGTTAGTTTTATTGTACAAATTTAAAAAATTTAAATGTACGAATTTAAAGAAGAACAAGTAAAAAGACGTTAAGTTTGGCCGAGCCGAACTTTGTATACCCACCGTTCATCACAATCCGGTAAAAATTGCATACCTTATGTCCCATATCAGTTATAACGAAATATGTTCCGATTTGGACCAAATACTAATAAGTACAAGTCATTGTTCAATTGTGTAGAACAAAATTTTGATCTTTTCAATAGCTGAACCTAAAAATAAGCCGATCTGAACCATATACAACATAGATGTCGAAAAGCCTAACTAAGTCACTGTGTCAAATTTCCGTGAAATCTGATTATAAAAGCGCCTTTTATGGGGCCAAGGCTTTAAATCCAGATATCGGTCTATATGACAGCTATATCCAAATCTGGACTGATTTGGGCCAAGTTGCAGAAAAATTTCGGAGAGCCTAACACAACTCACTGTCCCAAATTTATGCGAAATCGAAATAAATGGCCATTTATGACCCCAAAACCTTAGATCGAGAGATCGGTCTACATGGCAGCTATATGCAAATCTTGATCGATCTGTGCCAAATTGCAGAAGTATGTCGAGGGGGCATATGACAATAATTGCGCCTTTTATGGGCCCAAAGCTTTAAATCAAGAGATTGGTCTATATGGCAGCAATATTCAAATCTGGACCGATCTGAGCCAAATTGAAGGATGAAGTCGAACTTCCTAGCACAACTCACTGTCCTAAATTTCGGCGAAATCGGACAATAAATGCGCCTTTTATGGGTCCAAAACCTTAAAGCGAAAGATAGGTCTATATGGCAGCAATATTCAAATCTGGACCAATATGTACCATAATTTAAAAGTATGTCAAGGAGCTTAACTTAACTCACTGTCCCAAATTTCGGAGACATCGGGCAATAAATGCGCTTTTATGGGCCTAAGACCCTAAATCGGATGATCGGTCTATATGGCAGCTATATCCAAATCTGAACCAATCAGGGCCAAATTAAAGAAAGATGTCGATGGGCCTAAGGCAACTCATTGTCCCAAATTTCAGCAAAATCGGATAATATATGTGGCTTTTATGGGCCTAAGAACCTAAATCTGAGCATCGGTATATATGGCAGCTATATCCAAATCTGAACCGATCTAAGCCAAATTAACGAAGAATGTCAAAGGACCTAACACTACTCACTGTCTTAAGTTCCAGCAAAATCGGATAATAAATGTGGCTTTTATGGGCTTAAGACCCTTAATCTGAGGATCGGTCTATATGGCAGCTATATCCAAATCTGGACCGAACTGGGCAAAATTAACGTAGGACGTTCGGGGACCTAACACAACTCTCTGTCCGAAATTTCAGCAAAATCGGATAATAAATATGGCTTTTATGTGCTTAAGACCCTATATCGGCCGATCGGTCTATATGGGGGCTATATCAAGATATAGTCCGATATAGCCCATCTTCGAACTTAACCTGCTTATGGACAAAATAAAAAGAATCTGTGCAAAATTTCAATATCTCTATTTTTAAAGACTGTATCGTGATTTCAACAGACAGACGGACGGACATGTCTAGATCGTCTTAGATTTTTACGCTGATCAAGAATATATATACTTTATAGGGTCTGAAATGAATATTTCGTTGTGTTGCAAACGGAATGACAAAATGAATATACCCCCATCCTTCGGTGGTGGGTATAAAAAAATACTCCAGTCGCCCGATATATACTGTACACAACCCTTCTAGTGGCCATATATATACTGTGAAATGTGCAACTGTATCCTATTTCGAGAACTTTTGCTCAATCCGTACAGAAAGTACCATTTTACACGTTTTGCACTTAAATGCACGACTTTCAAAAAAAACTCCTACTAGCTCAATATATACTGTCAAGGGGTATCCGTAAAGAAGGTACAATTTTGTACGATATAGTACCTATATGAACTGATTTCAAAAAATCTTCTAGTCGCCAAATATATAGTGTCAAGTTGTATCCCTATTTTGGGAGCTATAGCTCAATCTGTAAAGAAAGTACCATTTTGTACGTTTAGTACATAGTTACGATGTTCAAGAACATCTTCTATTCGCCCAATATATAGTAATACAGTAGGACGGGTTGATTTGTATGGATGAAAAAAAAAAAATACAATCGTATAGCACAAACGTAGTCTACATTAAATTCTAAGAAAATTTTCCAAAGAAACTATGTATCTAAAATAAAATCCTAATCCGCACCTCTCGGTTTGAAAAAAAGCATTTTTTTTTTTAGAATTTATGCTTAGCAATCTAGGAATATGTCGCATTTATTACACAATCATCACGAAATTTTACACATATGTTTTTTTTTAGCCTAGGGACAAACACTTTGAATTTTGGTGAAAATCGGTTTAGATTTAGATAAAGCTCGCATATATATATCGCCCGATTTTCACTTAAATTGTTGCAGTTGCCCCAATTTTTAACCGATTTGTACGAAATTTGGTATGGAGTGGTCTTTTACCCATCCAAAACCCTCTGTTTATTTCATCAGTTCTAGATATACAATCTTTTAGTCGGTTGATGTTTACTGTTAAGGAGTAACTGCAATCCAATTTTGATAGGTGTAGCGCAATCTGTAAAGAAAGTACCAATTTGTACGTTTTAGTACCTTAATGTATGAATTAAAAAAAAATGGATTAAAATTTGCTTCAACTTAATACAAGGACATTAGATTTTTAAGGAATTAAGAAATCTATATCCTTGAAAGAAAACCACTCGGTTTGAAAATAAGGATGCTGCCATTTCTTTGTAAAATTACTTAACCCTAACATTTAAAGAGTTTTTTCTGATCTGATTAACGAATAATTTATATATTTATTCCGTTTGCAACACATCGAAATATCAATTTCCGACCCTACAAAGTATATATATTTCGGATCGTCGTAAAATTCTAAGACGATTTAAAGATGTTCGTCTTTTTGATGCACGCTGGTTAAGTTCTTATACGGGCCAAATCGGACCATATTTGGATATAGCTGCAATATAGACCGATTTTCCGATAAAGCGTCTAATGCCCATAAAAACTTAAATTTTTATCCGATTTTGCTGATCCAAATATGGTTGCCATATAGACCGATCTGCCGATAAAGGGTCTAAAGCCCATAAAAGCTTTTTTTATTGCCCAATTTCGCTGAAATTTGAAACAGTGGGCTATTTTAAGCCTCCCGACATCTGACCTAAGTATGGTTCAGATCGGACTATATTTAGATATAGCTGCCATATAGACCGATCTCCCGATGAAGGGTCTGAAACTCATAAAAGCTTTATTTTTTAATCGATTTCGCTGAAATATGAAACAGTGAATATTTTTAGGCCTACCAACATCTGACCCAAATATGGTTCAGATCATATAGACCGATCTGCCGATAAAAGGTCTGATGCCCATAAAGCTTTAATTATTGCCCAATTTCGCTAAAATTTGAAGCAGTTGGTTGTTTTTTTTTTTTAGCCTTCCGACATCTGACCAAAGTATGGTTCAGATCGGACTTTATTTAGATATAGCTGCCATATAGTGCGATCTGCCGATAAAGGATCTGAAGCCCATAAAAGCGTTATTTGTTGTCCAATTTCGCTGAAATTTAAAACAGTGAGTAGTTTTAGGCCTACCAACATCTGACATAAACATGGTTCAGATCGGGCTTTATTTAGATATAGCTGCCATATAGAGCGATCTGCCGATAAAGCCCATAAAAGCATTATTTTTATCCAATTTCACTGAAATTTGAAACAGTGAGTAGTTTTATGTCACCCGCCATCCGAACAAAATATGGTACAAATAGGACTGTATTTAGATGTAGCTGTCATATAGACCGATATGCCGGTTAAGGGTCTGAAGCTTATAAAAGCTTTATTTATTACCGGATTTTGTTGAGATTTGAAAAACAAAATTTAACAGTGATTTATATTTATTTGACCACTCAATGTCCGTACCGAATTTGGGTGCATAAGTTATCCAATTTTCATCGGATTGTGACGAAAGGGGGTTTACATATATACCCGAGCTGGTGGGTATCCAAAGTTCGGATACCCATATATGCTAAAGAAAAGTTAATTAAAATATAATTAAACATATCCCCTTCTAGCTATTTTATGATTCAGTAAAAAGCCATTGTTATTTCCAAATTGAGTTTTGCGTATGCGGGAGTGATATCCACCTGTTGGAAATGGAACTCGTCTCATAAGCCAAAGCAAAGTCAAAGATGCTCAAAAGAATCGATGACTTTGCACTCCATAAGAACGTAGTAAACAAATAGATCCCAAACAAAGCCAAAAGCAAAAGCAATAAAAACACAAGGTTTTTTTTAGCAATGGATAGGAAAATTAGGATTAAGTTGTCACCAGTCGAACGACGATAACCAAACAAGAAGGAGGTATATCTTTTTTATGCGGAAATAGCTCTTTCAACTTGGTTTTGGTTTGAGATGCATATATATGTCATATCTGATATAATATACGTCTGTCAGAATGTATCATTAAGTTGTTGGGCATTTTCGAATCTAATTTAGGAGTGCTTATATATTGTAAAGGTTATATCATTTATTTATCAATCAGAATGAAAATAGAAAAAAAAAACTATTTTTTGACATAACTTAACACTAGAAAGAGCAAAGCTTTTTTTCGCATATTTTGCCTAGTTGCATTCAAAAAACAGCTTATCTTTTGCTTTTGTGTTGTTAGCAAACGTTTAAAGAAGAAGATTGTCGAACACAGCATCTGCCCTGTAAACGGATGGATGGCTGTGACAAAAGATTAAGTTTTATTTAATTTATAATTGCAATTTTTCATATCTTCAAAACAGCTGAGCAATTGATAGCGTAGGTGTGGGAGACAAGCGGAAATTACTTATGAAATTAAGATGTCTCCGCCAATATACAATTAGATGCTTCGAAACGTTCGGAAATAGCGATTTTTTCAATAATTTTACTTTTCAGTTTCAATGCTCGTTAGTTCATATTTTACCAGTGGGAAGAAAAAGTGAAGTACTAGAACGTAAAAACACTTTTTCGTTGGTTAGGTTGAAAAGATGGTGCGGGTATTAATCCGCCTCATGGAGATACACCAATGCCAGTAATCGGCTTGTTGTGCGCTCTCAAAACTAAAAAGTAACCGCGAAAAAAGTTTTAAGTTAGGAATTCCATGCTACTTACAAAATTCTTAATTGTTTTCCACCGTTCGTCACCCACACCCTGAACTCGGACTACGTCGACCCGAAAGCGTCTTGTTGTACAAGTTTATTGACGGCTTTCTCTGGCCTTCACTGCCAAATCGTCTGCTCTTTCATACCCCCTTACTCCGTTATGGCCCGGCACCCAGACGATGCGGATTTTGTCATCTTCAGAGAAGGCGTTAATCTCCTTCTTACACTGCAAGACTGTTCGTGACCTTACCGTCCTGGTTGTTATTGCCCTTATGATCATTTTACCGTCGGTAAATATGTTCACACTCGACGTCCTCGCGTTAGCACCACACCAACTCACGTATTCCCTGATTGCCCGGACCTGGTGCAGCAAATTGGCCCACTTTCGTCTTACTCTTGAACTGGCATGTTTATGTCTTCTCTGGGTTAACATTGAGACCCCTATGTCCAGCCCAGTCGTACGCCATCTGCAATGTCCTTTTGGCCCTTTTGGATAGGTAATTCGGATTTTTACCCTTAAGAAGTATTACAACATCGTCGTAGCAGACGAATTCAAATCCGTCCTCATCAGCATCCGTCATGGGTTATTTATGGTGGTCACCCAAAGGAGTGGCGATAAAATGGCCCCCTGTGGCGTGCCCTGTACAACTTTCTTCCTTATATTTATGTCATGGGACCCGAAATTTATCCACCTGTTCCTTACTGGTCCGGTACTGCTCAAACGATTGGATCAATGTGTCGGTCCGCATATTGATGTCAATGCAAACTGCCAATATGTACGTCTTGGCATCGAAGTATTCTTCTATTTTATTCATAATCTCGTGTAGGGCAGTCACCACCAACCTTCCATCTATGATACGTTCTATGGTTTCGAGTAGAAAGTATGTAAGGCTTTGGGATATCCGGAAATGATATCACGAAACTAGCCTTGATGGTCTAGAATATACAATAAATTCCATCCTTTCCTCCTGCCAGTCTTTCGGAGTGTATGCACGCTGTAAAAATAGTGGTCATATGAGGCGCCTAATAGTCGGCCTCTTTTGTAGTAAGATGCGGAATCATTCCATCAGGTCCGGGTAGGTTAAATGGATTGAAGCTCCTCAAGGCTTCCTTGACCATAAATTCTCACTCCCATGTGAACTACTAACGTTTCAGTTTGCAATTTTTTCATCTTGGCGGCATCATTAACGCTACCAACCTGGTCGCTGAAAAGCTTCCAGGAGGCACGTTTTGCCGCTCTAGTAATATTATTGTATTCCTTGTGCCTTGAGTAATACACATCTCAATATACATCCGCTTTTTTACGTTGTGCTCCGTTAAAAAGTCTGCTGACTTCGTCCATAGCTCCTGAATTAAGACAATATGAATCTTGCCATTGCTGATTTTATCCATCAGAGCGTAAGTAGATGTATCGCGCCGGTGGAGGTTTATCTGGATGACCTCAATCATTGGTCCTCCTTTAGATGGGCCTCTTGTGGAAGTGGGTGATGGTCTCATCGTCTGCTCCTTGTTCTTTAGGCTGCATTGAGCTTTCCGTTACACCACTTTTGTAATTAAGATGTGTAACTAATATTGATATTTTGCATCTTGAAAATTGTGTGGACCTGGAAAATGTAATTAAATTCGTACTGTGAGAAGCAGTGAATCTATGAAACTTCTTAATATGGCGTTAATGGTTATACTCCTTGACGACGTATCTACAAATTGCAATATTTGTCCCAATTCAATGAGAAATGAATAGCAAAATACTCACTAAGCACTGTGTACTTGGAAGTGATAGCTGAAAATAAGTTATTTCAAGCTTTTTATACCCTCCACCATAGGATGGGGGGTATACTAATTACGTCATTCTGTTTGTAACTACTCGAAATATTCGTCTGAAACCCCATAAAGTATATATATTCTTGATCGTCGCGACATTTTATGTCGATCCAGCCATGTCCGTCCGTCTGTCTGTCGAAAGCACGCTAACTTCTGAAGGAGTAAAGCTAGCCGCTTGAAATTTTGCACAAATACTTTTTATTAGTGTAGGTCGGTTGGTATTGCAAATGGGCCATATCGGTCCATGTTTTGATATAGCTGCCATATAAACCGATCTTGGGTCTTGACTTCTTGAGCCTCTAGAGGACGCAATTCTCATCCGATATGACTGAAATTTTGCACATAGTGTTTTAGTATCACTTCTAACTACTGTGTTAAGTATGGTTCAAATCGGTCCATAACCTGGTATAGCTGTCATATAAACCGATCTTGGGTCTTGACTTCTTGAGCCTCTAGAGGGCGCAATTCTCTTCCAATTTGACTGAAATTTTGCACATAGTGTTTTAGTATCACTTCTAACTACTGTGTTAAGTATGGTTCAAATCGGTCCATAACCTGGTATAGCTGCAATATTGACTTCTTGAGCCTGTAGAGAGCGCAATTCTTACCCGATTGGAATGAAATTTTGCACGACGTGTTTTGTTATGATATCCAACAACTGTGCTAAGTATGATTCAATTCGGTTCATAACCTGATATAGCTGCCATATAAACCGATCTGGGATCTTGACCTCTTGAGCCTCTGGAGGTCGCAATTATCATCCGATTTGCATGAAATTTTGTACGACGGATCTTCTCATTACCATCAACATACGTGTTTATTATGGTCTGAACCGGTTGATAGCCTGATACAGCTCCCATATAAATAGATCTCTCTATTTTACTTCTTGAGCCCCCAAAGGGCGCAATTCTTTTTCGAATTGGCTGACATTTTACACAGGTCTCCAACATATAATTTAATTGTGGTCTAAAACGGATCATATCTGTATTTGTATTTATTTTTATTGTGATAATATCCATACAAAAGACTGGGTCTTATATAAAGTATGGGTCAGGTAATCGTACAGTTTTGATTTGCAACTTAGTTATAAAGTAAAAATTAAGTAATATATTTTAGTTTTAACAATTTGAAGGCAGCAATGAAAATTCAAAGATCAAATTAATAAAAGAGAAAGAAAAAAATATTTATACATTGAGTAAAATAACTATATATTTTAGTAAATTTTAAATACATATGCATTTTCGCATTTTAACAATGTGTATCTACAATGGGGTTAAATTAAATAAATAAATAAATTTTCTCATCTTATTTGTTTAACTTATATAACAAATAGTTAAACTAATTATAATTGTTCATAAATTGTTTCGAAAAAGATTGAATATGTTAAAAAGATTAAAAATGATTAAAAATCAAAAATTTAAACTGTTTTTCGTTACTTTAAGTATGGATATTATTGGGAAGAGTATTCCAGAGGCGTATTGCACTGATAAAAAAACTGTTGCTCCGATATGCGATATTGGTGTCGTATTTGAATCACTTGTTCGCCTCTACTAGAATTAGCATAACGAAGTATAGCAGATAAATAAGAAGGCTTATTTGTGTATATTATTTTGTGCAGTGCCAGCAGCGAACTTATTTTAAGGTATGAATCGAAAGTGACACCATATAACTGTTTGGCAAAGTCCGATATCCGATGTCTCCTACGCAAACCAAAACCATATCTAGAAACATCATTAAAGGCAACATGTAATTTTTTTTAAGAACTGCATCACAATTAGAAAAAATTTCACAAGAATATAAAAGTTTTGGCAGGATATATGTTTTTGCCAAGAGCATTCTGATTTCTATAGGAGTATACGAGCGACTCATATTTAAGGTCCTTAATACATAATACATCTTGCCAACTTCCCTGTTAATATGATTCGCCCGTGATAATATATCATCAAAAACTACACCAAGATTACTCGCTGAGGTCACCATTTCGATTCCAGAACCATTAATTGCAATATTAATATTTAGTGGCAATATTGTGCGATTTCTGGAAATGGCTATGCATTTTGACTTCGAGGGATTCAATTGAAGGCCATTCGCATTCGCCCACGCATTAATATTGATAAGGTCGCTATTAAGACGATCTATGGTATCATTTATTTTCTCAGCTGACGTGCTTATATACAGTTGAACATCATCGGCAAACATATGTATACTACAACTCTGCAACTGTTTGGGAAGGTCATTGCTGTATAAAGAAAAATGGAGAAGGTCTAATATCAATTATCACTGATCACCAATTCTATGATCTGTGATAATCAATACAACTATTACATTTTCGTTAATTTAACAATTTCGTTTGTTAATACAACGATTGTATTTCATTAATACATCAATTCTATGTAATTAAAACAACAAATAACATTTCGTAAATATACTGAAAAAATCATCATATTTATAGGGTGATTTTTTAAGAGCTATAGGAAAGTTTCTCACAAAGAAACAAAAAAAAATTGAAACGATAGTACGGTCCATAAAATTTAATCGTTGAATATTATTTCATGAAAATTTTGAACGTGACTGCGCCTCAAATGGTCCAACCGCTAAATTCGATTGTGACATAGTCTTTCCAACATTTCGGCCGGTGTCTCACGAATAAATGCTTCAATGTTATCTTCCAATGCGTCAATCGAAGCGGGCTTGTCTGTATAGAGATGAGGTTTAACATAGCCCTACAAAAAACAGTCTAAAGGCGTTAAATCGCACGATCTAGGCGGCTAATTGACCGGTCCCGAAAGTGAAATAAAGAAATGTTAAGGAAAATGCAATGAAACAATTTTTGGTCCATAACATGCCAACTTCATTCGTTATTATTAAGGAGAATGTTCCAAAAATGCATATGTACATTGGCTTTAAGCCCTGTCTTTTCTAGAAAAGATATAGATTTATTTGTCTGATCCTCTCGGATCACCGTATTCAAACCCATTAAAAAAATTCTCTCGGAAGCTTTGGGGAGGAGAACAAATTAAAATTTGGACGCGTTATTCCAACATGTACAAGAACTTTGGCTAAATATCTCCCAGGTTCGCAAAATAGGTAATTGCAAGCCTTTCTGCAAGTTGAAGAGCAGTACTTACATGAAAGGGTCATCCAACTGGTTATTAGAATTATCTAAGACCTAAAAACCTTAAGAACAACCCGAAGAACTAAATTAGGTTACGGAAATCGTTCCTCTTTTTACTTAATACATGAAAAACAAAAATATCTAAATTAGCTGTTCAAACAAAAATTTGATTACCTTTTTTATATAATTTTAGCTACTTTTTGCCAATATTTTTTATTTACAAATTTTTCTGATCATAATTTATGAGATTGCTAATGAAAACCAATATATTTTTTATCATTTAATTTCAACAAGATGAAAATTTTTCAAATTTAAAATACAAAAGTTTATTCATTCATGCAAAAGGAAACAATTTTTGACAAAAAAGTCATCACCCTAGAGAACATAGGGCATCAACAAGCTCTATCGTTGGCCAAAGCCTTTGCTTGATTCCACGATATATGGGTTGATTCCAACTCTCTTTCCGCAGAGCGGATCCATGTGTTTCTTGGGCGTCCCCTTTTTCTCTGTCTTTGCGGGTTCCAGTCTAGGCTATATCATCGCGCGGTCATCATAGGATATGACCCAACCAAGTCAATTTTCTCTTCCGGATTTCTACATCGACAGGGGAAGTGTTTGTTCTTCTTTGCAAGTCTTTATTTGAAATACGGTTTTAGCAGAAATTTCGATGTATTTGTCGTATGCAGCGCTTAATAAAAACTTCGATTTTGTGGGTAGATGTTGTGTCAAGCTACAAGTTGTACAGCCATATAATAAAATAGATTTAACACTACGGGGGAAGATGCTGACTTTTACATTATGAGATGCCACTGCATCCCCAAACGTTGTTGAGTTTAAGAAAGGAGCTTCTAGCCTTGTTGATGCGTTCGCCGATTTCTGCTTCCGATCTTCCAGCCTTTGTAATATAACTGCCAAGACAGGACAAGTTATCAATATCTTATAGTGAGCGGTGTCATATTTGTTTTTCCTATTCGTATCAATTCGGTACTAGGTGTCAGATTTGTTGTTCCTATCCGTATCAATTCGGTCTTAGCTAAGCTTATTATACCCTCCACCATAGGACTAATACTAATACTAATTTCTTCATTCTGTTTGTAACACCTCGAAATATGCGTCTGAGACGCATTCTTGATCGCCATGTCATTTTAAGTCGATCTAGTCCATTCGTCCGTCTGTCTATCAAAAGCACTATAACTTTCGAAGGAGTAAGGCTAGTCGCTTGAAGTTCTGCACAAATACTTTTTATTAGTGTAGGTCGATTGGGAATGCTGCCATATAAACCGATCTTGGGTTTTGACTTCTTGAGCCTCTAGTGGGCGCAATTCTCTTCCGATTTGACTGAAATTTTGCACGTAGTGTTTGGGTATTACTTCCAACAACTGCATTAAGTATGGTTCGAATCAGTCCATGTTTTGATAAAGCTGTCATATAAACCGATCTTGGGTCTTGACTTCTTGATCCTCTAGAGTTAGCAATTCTTGTCCGATGTGACTGAAATTTTGCACGTAGTGTTTTGGTATCACTTTCAACAACTGTGCTAAGTATGATTTAAATCGTTTCATAATCTGGTATAGCTGTCATATAAACCGATCTTGGATCTTGACTCCGATTTGGCTGAAATTTTGCTTGAGGTGTTTTGTTTTGACTTCCAATAACTTCAAAGTATAACGCAGATCGGTACATAACCTGATATAGCTGCCATATAAACCGATCAGGAATCTTGACTTCTTGAGCCTCTAGAGGGCGCAATTTTCATCTGATTTAAAAGAAATTTTGTACAACGGCTTCTCCCATGACATTCAACATACGTGCCTAATATGGTCTGAATCGATCAATATCTTAATACAGCTTCCATATAAACCGATCTCCCTATTTTGCTTCTTGAGCCCCTACAAGGCGCAACTCTTATCGGAATGAACTGAAATATTACACAATGACTTCTACAATGTTCAGCATTAATATATGGTCCGAATAGGACTATAACTTGATATAGCTCCAATAGCATAACAGTTCTTATTCAATATTCTTTGTTTGCCTAAAAAGAGATACCTCGCATAGAAATCGACAAATGAGATCCATGGTGGAGGTTATATAAGATACGTCCGGCCAAACTTAGCACGCTCTTACTTGTTTTTAGGCTTACTTTGGCCTCGTATTAATTCAAGAGTTCCAACTTTTCTTTTATGTGCTCAAAGCAAAGCGCAAAGAGGCATATATCATCCGCGTAGTCGATGTTGCCAAGTAAGTCGTTTATACCCCAGCTAATGCCAAAGGGCGCTTAAACATTTATGATACGCAAGGAGTTGATGTGGTCGGCACAAGAACGTCTTGGCCGGAAACCCTCCTGTCCCTTCCTCAAAATGCTGGCAAATTCAAGCGAAATGCGCTGTAGAAGAAGACTTGTCATCACTTTATTTATTGCGTTTAGTAATGTAATCCCCTGCAGTTTTTACACTGGGTGAGGCCACCTTTCTTTTGGGATGTAATGGTCCCCGGTGGTACGCTTCGCTACCCCCTTTTTAGAGTAGGGCTTCCACAAACCTAGATTGTCACTCAGTTTATGAGATTATGAAGTTTTGTTGTCGTTGTACCAGTTTATTATGTTCTAAATTTCGTTTGCTTGATTCTGTTGAGTGTCAAGCCTCAGGAACTCCTCGACTAAGATGGGGTGCGTCCACAGGGATCTGGGTCTGAGTCGAGTGGGTCTGGCCGGGCAGTTAAACAGGTGACGTGTATCGTGCGGTCCCTGGTTACAATCGGGACATACATCTTGCACGTCGGCGTCAATCCTAGCTCTGAAGGAATTGAGGCGGCTGCATCTATCGGAACGTAATTGAGCCAGAACTACTCTGGTTTGCCGGGGGACGTCGATTTCTCCAGGTGCAATGGGTGGCGGTCGTTCTCCAAGGACAACATTCACCCGGTAGCCGTTTACCGCATCTGCTACCGTGTTTGCATGAATGTTTTTTAGACCTGCTTGATATGCCGCTTGATTTAGAGGTTCTCTCTTGTAGCGCTGAACCTCACGCTCTAGATCATGTAGATCTACCTTAAGGGTTCTGGGCCGCGGATATCTATGATGATGATTTGGATGGTCTCTGCGATAACAGCCCGAATGTTATTGGTTAGACATCATGTAGTTATGTCTTCGCACTGGTTGGATCTTTGTCTCCTGATGGAGGTGGTCCACATGAGAACTGAGGAGACAGCCCGTCGCAGTTCGGAGGGCGGCATTCTGACAGATCTGAATATTATTCCACTGCATGTCACAAAGTTGAGGAGACCACACTGGCGCTGCATAACTTACCACAGACCGGCCAACTGCTTTGTACGTGGTCAACAAGGTTGCTTTGTCTGCACCCCAAGTGCTGCCAGCAAGTGACTTGAGGACCATATTTCTTCTTTTGACTTTATCGCAGGTTGCAGGTTGCCAAGTATTTTGGGACACTTGATGGTCGGAATCATTTCTCCATCGACCATTACAGTCAGCTCAGTATTCACCTCACGCGAATTTGTAGTGATCAATGTGGCTGAAGATTTGGTGGCGGATATCTTCAGATTTCTTGCAGCGAAATATGAGGCAAGTTCGTTGAGGTACACGTTCAACCTATCGCAGATGTCATCAATGGGTGGGGGCCTGATCCCATCGTATCATATGAGGATCGTACAATCGTCCTCATATGATACGATCTCTATGCCGTCTGTAGGGGGTGGAATGGAGGATAGGTAGAGGTTGAACAGTGCCGGAGATATCACACGCCCTTGGGGAACACCCTGTTTCACTCTACGGTGCTTCGACTTCTTATCTCTATATTCCACAAATGACTGGCGACCACACCCATCGCTCACGCCTGGCTGGAGGGACTTGTTGGCGATGTCCTCAAATAATTTGGCATGGCTGACCGTGTCGAATGCCTTCGATAGGTTCAGTGCCACGAGGACCGTCCTATCACATGGCCTGGGCTGATTGAAGCCAAGGCAAATGTGTGCGCTGATGGCATGCGAAGCTGTTGTTGTACTATGCAGTTTTCGAAATCCATGTTGATGTTCGGCGAATGGAAATTCTCCTACGAGGCTCGGGAGGAGCAATGCCTCAAGCGTCTTTGCCACTGGTGAGAGAAGGGAGATCGGTCTGTACGACTCCTTCAAACTCGGGTCTTTTCCAGGCTTCAGTATCGGGATCACTCTGCCCATTTTCCAGACGTCGGGAACTATAAGAGTGTTCAAAGACAGGTTGAGGACAGTGGTACGCATCTCTTCGAATCAGTCACAGTTAGTTCGCCAAAAGTGACTGAGGTCCTGTCGTCCCGTTTAGCGGGGTTCGAAAGTGACTTAACAGTAGACCACAGTTTGCCTACACCGGTGCCTAAGTTACATTGTTCAAAGTGTTCCAGCCACAAATTCCGTATGTTGTTCATTGACTACCCTGTTTATTTCCAGATTCAGCTCTCTGATTCTGGGGTTAGCGGGGTCCGTAGGACGAATCCCATCACGCTCATCTGCGAGTACCACTGCTTGCGCCGGGAAATTGGGTCGCACTTGGGGTATTCAACCGGCTGGTATAAAGCGAACGGCAGCTGCGTTAATGATGTCTCGGAATTTCTTCTAGGCCATTAGCACATTCGAGGGGGATGGCAGTTCACTGAAGCAGCGATTGGTATACTCTCTGAAGCCAGTTTGAAGTTTGGCGCTCAGAGTTTATGATTACGGGTGGTCGGTCGATGGTGAGAATTATGGGGAGGTGGTCTGACACCAAAGAGATGACGGCTTGCCAGGATACGTCACTCAGGAGATCAGCGGATGCAATGGAAATTTCTGGCGAGCTGCTGCACCTCCTCGTAATTCTAGTGGGGGCATCCTCATTCACCGTGCAAAACGTGGAGCTTTCAATCTGCTCTGCCACGCTGGTCGTTACTTAGGGGAGTGTGATGCGCATGATGTGTGATGCGCATTAAAGTCAAAGTTTCCTAGAACCAGACGATTGTGGCCAGATTGTAACCCACTTATGTCGGGGTTGTATGTCTGGCCACTAATCGGGACACAGCTACCAACCGGCGGTATGAACACGTTATATAGCTCTATTTCGGCACTACCGGACTTGACTGCTATCCCCATGCATTACATATAGGGATCACTAGCGCTATGCGCAGGCAAGATAGGTCTATATTGCACGGAATGATATATTACGAAGGCCAGTCCCCCACCTCCATTCCTTGAGCGATCCTTACGTAGCACATTGTAGCCGTGACAATTGTGCAGGCTGCAGTTGGTGGTCAGCTTTGTCTCCTGGATCGCTGCGACCAATATGCTCTTCCGACTCATAAAGCCCACAAAGTCATCGATCATGCCACGAAGTCCATTGCAGTTTAACTGCAAGAACGCACCAAATAGTACCAAGAATAACAATACATAGGAAAAATTAAGTCGCCCAATATATATTGCCATGGTGTAAATGAATCCCAATTTTGAGAGCATTAGCTCAATTCTTAAAGAAAGTACCATTTTGCATATTTTGTATATTTTAGCAATGTACGATTTTGATTCTCTGGTCGCCTAAAAATATACAAATAGAAAATATCTTATAGTTGTCCAATACATTTCTTCAAGGTACCAATTGCACCACAATTTGTACGTTTCCTTCCAGGTGTCGTATTTGTGTCATGACTGCGATTATGTTTTTCAAATTGTTTAAATCTAGCTGTCAGCATTCGCTGTAGGCGAAGATAATTTATTTCGTACTATTTTGCACTTTTTAGTTCCAAAAAGTGCGAATTTTTAATAAATCATTTAGTCACCCATCATATTTTTCCTAGTTGTACCTGCATGCCAAATTTCAGACCTCTAGCTCCATCTGTAAAGAAAGTCCCAAATTGTACCAAAATGAACGAAATGTGAATAAATTATTAAGTCCTCCATCATATATTTTTTAGTTGTACCTGCATGCTAAATCTTAGACCTTTAGAGTACAAATTTTGGTACGAATATGTGTAAATGGTGAATAGATATTTCTTAGTTGTACCCACATTCGAAATTTCAGACCTCTAGCTCCATCTGAACAGAAAGTACCAAATGATATCAAAATGTACAAATTTTTAATAGAACATTTAGTCACCCACCAAACATTTCCTACTTGTAGCTATATGAAAAATTTCAGACCCCAAGCTCCATCTGAACAGAAAGTACAAAATGGTACCAAAACGTACGAATTTTGAAAAGATCATTTAGTCATCCATCATTTATTTTCAAATTTCAGACCTCTAGCTTCATCTTTAAAGAAAGTACAAAATGGTACCAATTATTCGAATTTTGAATGGATTATTTAGTCACCCATCATATATTTCTTAGTAGTACCTACATGCCAAATTTCAAACCTCTGTAAAAAAAAGTACCAAATGGTACCAACTGTGGTATTAAATGCACGCTTTCTCCGGTTAACAGTACTAATTTTCCATTGTTTCTCTTCACCCTCATCCTTTTGACCCACATGTCTTTCAAGAAAAATTTCAAAATTCTACCTCTATCCACAAAGTTCACCGCACTTGGGGTATTCGACCGGCTGGTATAAAGCGAGCGGCAGCTGCGTTAATGATGTCTCGGAATTTCTTCTCGGCCACTAGCACATTCGAGGGGGATGGCAGTTCACTGAAGCGGCGATTGGTATACTCTCTGAAGCCAGTTTGAAGTTTGGCGCTCAGAGTTTATGAATACAGGTGGTCGGTCGATGGTGAGAATTATGGGGAGGTGGTCTGACACCAAAGAGATGACGGCTTGCCAGGATACGTCACTCAGGAGATCAGCGGATGCAATGGAAATGTCTGGCGAGCTGCTGCACCTCTTCGTAATTCTAGTGGGGGCATCCTCATTCACAGTGCAAAACGTGGAGCTTTCAATCTGCTCTACCAAAGCTATGCCACGCTGGTCGTTACTTAGGGGAGAATGCCATGACGTGTGATGCGCATTAAAGTCAAAGTTTCCTAGAACCAGACGATTGTGGCCAGATTGTAACCCACTTATGTCGGGGTTGTATATCTGGCCACTAATCGGGACACAGCTACCAACCGGCGGTATGTACACGTTATATAGCTCTATTTCGGCACTACCGGACTTGACTGCTATCCCCATGCATTACATATAGGGATCACTAGCGCTATGCGCAGGCAAGATGGGTCTATATTGCACGGAATGATGTATTACGAAGGCCAGTCCCCCACCTCCATTCCTTGAGCGATCCTTACGTAGCACATTGTAGCCGTGACAATTGTGCAGGCTGCAGGTGTTGGTCAGCTTTGTCTCCTGGAGCGCTGCGACCAATATGCTCTTCCGACTCATAAAGCCCACAAAGTCATCGATCTTGCCACGAAGTCCGTTGCAGTTTAATTGCAAGAACGCACCAAATAGTACCAAGAATAACAATACATAGGAAAAATTAGGTCGCCCAATATAAATTGCCATGGTGTAAATGAATCCCAATTTTGAGAGCATTAGCTCAATTCTTAAAGAAAGTACCATTTTGTATATTTTAGCACCTAATGTACGATTTTGATTCTCTGGTCGCCTAAAAATATACAAATAGAAAATATCTTATAGTTGTCCAATACATTTCTTCAAGGTACCAATTACACCACAATTTGTACGTTTCCTTCCAGGTGTCGTATTTGTGTCATGACTGCGATTGTGTTTGTCAAATTGTTTAAATCTAGCTGTCGGCATTCGCTGTAGGCGAAGATAATGTATTTCGCACTATTTTGCACTTTTTGGTTCCAAAAAGTGCGAATTTTTAATAAATCATTTAGTCACCCATCATATTTTTCCTAGTTGTACCTGCATGCCAAATTTCAGACCTCTAGCTCCATCTGTAAAGAAAGTCCCAAATTGTACCAAAATGAACGAAATGTGAATAAATTATTAAGTCCTCCATCATATATTTTTTAGTTTTACCTGCATGCCAAATCTTAGACCTTTAGAGTACCAATTTTGGTACGAATATGTGTAAATGGTGAATAGATATTTCTTAGTTGTACCCACATTCGAAATTTCAGACCTCTAGCTCCATCTGAACAGAAAGTATCAAATGATATCAAAATGTACAAATTTTTAATAGAACATTTAGTCACCCACCAAACATTTCCTACTTGTAGCTATATGCAAAATTTCAGACCTCAAGCTCCATCTGAACAGAAAGTACAAAATGGTACCAAAACGTACGAATTTTGAAAAGATCATTTAGTCATCCATCATTTATTTTCAAATTTCAGACCTCTAGCTTCATCTTTAAAGAAAGTACAAAATGGTACCAATTATTCGAATTTTGAATGGATTATTTAGTCACCCATCATATATTTCTTAGTAGTACCTACATGCCAAATTTCAAACCTCTGTAAAAAAAAAGTACCAAATGGTATTAAATGTACGTTTTCTCCGGTTAACAGTACTAATTTTCCATTGTTTCTCTTCACCCTCATCCTTTTGACCCACATGTCTTTCAAGTAAAATTTCAAAATTCTACCTCTATCCACAAAGTTCACCCATTTCGTACGTGTTTGTTACTTTTTTTAGTACCTAAATGTACAAATTTCCAAAAACTCTTAAAGTCGTCCAATTGAGGTTGCCATAGTGTTCCTAAGTTCCAAAATTCAGAGCTCTAGTTCAATTTACAAAGAAAGTGGCAAATAGTACCAATTGCAGTACTAAACGTACTATTTATTTCTCCCACTTGCGGAACGATTTTCCACCTTTTTTTACCAAGAATATAATTCTAGCCCTTTCCGTTCACGCTGGGCAAATTTACCATTTAGAACTTTTTGGTACTTTTTAGTACCTAAACGTACGAATATCACTAAATCCATCCTTATCCCTACGACCTAAGACCAACTTCCATGCAAAATTCATGATTTTAGCCTTAGCCGTTTTGGCTGGGCATTGATCAGTCAGTCAGTTAGACAGCGATCAGTCAGTCACACAACTCTTAACCATATTCGATTCGATTATATATTCGCCTGTTATGGGGTCAAGACCTCAAATCGAGAGATCGGTCGATATGGCAGCTATATCCAAATCAGAACCGATCTGGGCCAAGTTGAAAAAGTATAGAGAAGGACCTAACACAACATAAGTCCCAAATTTCGGCGAAATTTGGAAAAAATGTGTCTTTGATGGGCCCACGATTTTAAATCCAGAGGTCGGCAGCTCCTTCAAGCCCTAACACTTTTCACTGTCCAAAATTTCGACGACACCGGACAATAAATGCGCCTTTTATGGGCCCAAAACCTTAAATCGACGGAACGGCCTATATGGCAGCTATATCCAAATCTACACCGATCTGGGCCAAATTAACGGAGGATGTTGAAGGGCCTAATACAACTCACTGTCTCAAATTTTCTCAAAATCGGATAATAAATTAAAGTTTTTTGGGCCTAAGACCCTAAATTGGAGAATCGGTCTATATGGCAGCTATATCCAAATCTGAACCGATCTGAGCCATATTGACGGACGATGTCGAAGGGCCTAACACAACTCACTGTCCCAAATTTCAGCAAAATCGGATAATAAATGTAGCCTTTATGGGTCTATGACCCTAAATCGGAGGATCGGTCTATATGGCAGCTATATCCAAATCTGAACCGATCTGAGCCGTATTGACGGAGGACGTCGAAGGGCCTAAGATAACTCACTGTCCCAAATTTCAGCAAAATCGGGTAATAAATGTAGCTTTTATGGGCCTATGACCCTAAATCGGAGGATCGGTCTATATGGTAGCTATATCCAAATCTAAACCGATCTAAGCCAAATTAACGAAGGATGTCTTAGGGCCTAACACAACTCACTGTCCCAAATTTCAGCAAAATCGGATAATAAGTGTGGCTTTTATGGTCCTAAGAACCTTAATCGGAGGATCTGTCTATATGGCAGCTATATCCAAATCTGGACCGATCTGAGCCAAATTGACGGAGGATGTTGAAGGGCCTTACAAAACTCAGGGTCTCAAAATTCAGCAAAATCGGATTATAAATGTGGCTTTCATTGGCCTAAGACCCTAAATCGGCGGATCGGTCTATATGTGGGCTATATCAAGATATAGTCCGATATAGCCAATCTTCGAACTTAACCTGCTTATGGACAAAAAAAGAATCTGTGCAAAGTTTCAGCTCAATATCTCTATTTGAAGACTGTAGCGTGATTTCAACAGACAGACAGACGGACATGTCTAGATCGTCTTAGATTTTTACGCTGATCAAGAATATATATACTTTATAGGGTCGGAAATGAATGGATCGTATTCGTATTCGTGTCTGGGTCTTTTAGCTCTTTTAGGGTCAGTTTAAATTATCCTTATAATAAATATTCATCGAATCCTTATAAACCCTTTTAATTACTTTGCTAACTCTATTAAGATTCTCAGCAATTGCTCTATCACCTGGACTTCTATGCCCTTTTTTATAACAACTGTTATTTTAAATCGAAAAGTTTTCCAAAATTATCATTAAACCAGGATGATATTCGCCTCCTTAAATGTTGTTTTCCCAGAATTCTGAAAGTATCAACTGATGGATTCTCTGTCCACGATATAGCCGTTATATTATCATACAAAGATGACCTCACTTGAAAGTGATCGCAACGAGTATGCTCAGCGATAATTGTTTCCAGCTGGACAAAACTATGATTAACGGAAATGGAAAGCATATCATGATCGAAAATTTCATTCACTACCGAATCCACATAAACATCATTTGGCACATTTACATAGACATGGTCAATAGATTTGTTGCTAAGAGGTCTAGTGACCAAATATAATGCCATATTTGTGTTCAGGTCACCCCACTCGAGATGTGACTGTGCTAATGAACTTTTGATGGGCTTAGCAACATGTTGCTGGTAACGATTTTGCGAAGCGTTGTCATTTGGACTCATACATACACACACAACGATGGTTTGCTCAGCACATGTTTGATGCGAAAGGATAATTATTTTTATGAAAGTAGAGAAAGTGATGTTTGTTGTAGGACAGTTTCTGTATTTTTTTCAGAATTTTATAAATTAAAGTTTATGAAAATTTGTGTTATTTTCTTACCCCCATGATTGGCAAGTCTACGGGGCAGCACTTTTTTTATTTACTTTGGCATCACATACGACTGATGAGAGTTAGGCTTATCAATACTGAATGGCTTTGCTTAAGATTTCGAAAATTCAACCATGAGGTTTTACTCATGGCAAAAGATGATATACGCTTCCTTTTCTATTTGGACCTTCACCTAACAAGACGCGTTGAAATTGATAAAAAGTTTTCTTTAACTTGTATTTGAATCTTTCAAAATCTAGTGTCAAAAGTTTAGAAATTTCTTTGAAAGTGCTGTATTTCTCCTAAATATTTCGGACTTGGATTTTTGTAACAGGTATTTTTCAGATTTTTTGCCATTTTTTCTTGGGTGGCTACTTTTTTTGGTAGGCAATTCCATGAGGTGAGAACCGGAAAATTCCTTTTTTATGCGAAAAGGGAAACTACTAAAGTTTCTTCCTCCAAGCTATTTGGAGCGGCTTGAATAGTGGTCGTTGTAAATACATATTTTGTCAAAATTGTTTTACCGGCGGCAAACCTTTGATTGGCACCGACCGATTTTTGCATAAAAAACTGATAACCCTAACCAATTTCGCATCAATAATCAGGGAATTTTACCTAAGGAATTGGATAAGCTTCCAAATTTCGACATATGTGGGATCAATGCCTATAATTTGTGTATTTTCTGCAGGTCAACTATTTTGATTGTTTTCAACAGACCTATAAATTGAAACCCTCTTCTTATAAACATGAGACGTCAATCGAAGCTCCTCAATAAGGGGGAATCAAAAGTCCACGGTGAAAAAGCAGGCGGCAAGGAAAGCCAAAAATCTGGTTTTGTGTAGACATCCATATGGCAGAATCAATAGCAGAACAACTGTTCATCCTCCACACTTCAGTCATTGATTCCACATGGAATACAACAAAATCGAGACTAAATGTATAAAATTGGGAGAAGTTCACCTTCAAGCCTTTATTAAAAGAAAAACAAATCTAAATCTAAGCAAGTAAAAGCGTGGTAAGTTCGGCCGGGCCGAATCTTATATACCCTCCACCATGGATCGCATTTGTCGAGTTCTTTTCCCGGCATCTCTTCTTAGGCAAAACAGGATATAAGAAAAGATTTGCTCTGCTATTAGAGCGATATCGAGATATGGTCCGGTTTGGACCACAATTAAATTATATGTGGAGACCTGTGTAAAATGTCAGCCAATTCGAATAAGAATTGCGCTCTTTGTGAGCTCAAAAAGTAAAATAGAGAGATCGATTTATATGGGAGCTGTATCGGGCTATGGTCCGATTTAGACCATAATAAACACGTATGTTGATGGTCATGAAAGAATCCGTCGTACAAAATTTCAGGCAAATCGGATAATAATTGCGACCTCTAGAGGCTCAAGCAGTCAAGACCCAAGATCGGTTTATATGACAGCTATATAAGGTTATGGATCGATTTAAACCATACTTGGCACAGTTGTTGGATATCGTAACAAAACACGTCGTGCAAAATTTCATTCCAATCGGAAAAGAAATGCGCACTCTAGAGGCTCAAGAAGTCAAGACCCCAGATCGGTTTATATGGCAGATATATCAGGTTATGGACCGATTTGAACCATACTTGGTACAGTTGTTGGATATAATAACGAAACATGTCGTGCAAAATTTCATTCCAATCGGATAAGAATTGCGCCTTCTAGAGTCTCAAGAAGTCAAGACCCAAGATCGGTTTATATGGCAGCTATATCAAAACTTGGACCGATATGGCCCATTTACAACACCAACCGACCTACACTAATAAGAAGTATTTGTGCAAAATTTCAAGCGGCTAGCTTTACTCCTTCGGAAGTTAGCGTGCTTTCGACAGACAGACGGACGGACGGACAGACGGACGTACATGGCTAGATCGACATAAAATTTCTATTATCCGATTTGCCTGAAATTTTGTACGACGGATCCTCTTATGACCATCAACATACGTGTTTATTATGGTCTGAATCGGTCTATAGCCCGATACAGCTCCCATATAAATCGATCTCTCTATTTTACTTCTTGAGCCGCCAAAGGAAGCAATTCTTATTCGAATTGGCTGACATTTTACACAGGTCTCCAACATATAATTTAATTGTGGTCCAAACCGGACCCTATCTTGATATCGCTCTAATAGCAGGGCAAATCTTTTCTTATATCCTTTTTTTGCCTAAGAAGGGATGCCGGGAAAAGAACTCGACAAATGCGATCCATGGTGGAGGGTATATAAGATTCGGCCCGGCCGAACTTAGCACGCTGTTACTTGTTTTTTCTTCTCTCGTCATTCATAGTCTTTATTTTTTTTTTTTGTTATTAATTAATAAATTTTTTTTGCTAATGCAATTCTAAAGCACATATTTTTTCTAATTCTTTTGTTTGATCAATTGGTTTACCCAGCACAATATTTAAAATAATATAAAGGGTAGAAAGAAGTTATAAAAATTTGTTAAAATTTTAGAATTTGTTTCTTTTCTTGTTGAAATTTATAAAGGTGGTTGTTGTTGTATCAGTGTGTTGTACACTGAGGCGGAAGCCTTTGCCGATGAAGGACTTCATCGGGTCAATCCGGTACATACAACCGGTAAGGTGTTAGGTTTTTGTATTTGATAGAAATTAAATTTCGATCAATTGGAAGTGGAATTTATAAGAAAAAATTCCGAAATATTTAAAATGTAGATTATTTTTATAAGGAAAGAAATTTAGTATAAATCATTTTGTATTCCTTCTCTGTCATCTTTATCCTATATTGTCAGTGGAAACATTTTTTATGTTATTTAAAAGAGAGAAATGAAAAGAATTAAATAATTAAAATAGAAAGTTAATCTGAATATGGATTGCTAAATTAAGTCTATCTCTTGCGTGGGAAAATTAATAAAAGATGGTCCATTTTTGGGCCCCTAGACATATATATAGACGTGACTAGGGAATGGTAGGTGTGAATAAAGGGACGCAACCCCTTTAACATCTTTGGGTTCGATATTCTTAGTCCGCACATTTTTATTTGTTAAGTTTATTTATCTCATTGATTTCCAACAAGGGTCCGCTTAAGAAACGTAATGTTTTTTTTTGGGGGAGCTCTTGTCTCCAATCTGAGACAAGAGCTCCCCCAAACCCGACTGTTTGCTGGCAAATAAATGACTCCCATCGTCACTCATCTTTTTGCAGTAGTTAGTAGTACTAGTAGCAGTAGGAGTAGTTCTTAACTCACTTCAGGGCAGAATAAAGGTCCTATTGCTGGTATAATTCTACCTAATATTATTAGGTTCTTATTTAAAGTGAAGCGAATTACATTACACGAAGTATGCGTATTTGTAAAATGAAAGCAAATTATTTAAATCCATGGCTGAATCTTGCTCCGGCGCATCATGTTGGCATCGCCAACAATAATACTTGAATTTTTGTCTTGAAGTAAACCGCCATATCCATCTGATCTACAAAAATGAACAGATTTGAACATTGATACATTGTAAACTTAGCACAAAACCATGTTTCGTACACAGCAATAACCGTAGGATACTCTGAACATTTTCCAATAAGTCCTTTGAACCTTTTGAAATTTGTAATTGATGATATACTTCTGGCATTAACAGAAACAAGTAAAAGCGTGCTAAGTTCGGCCGGGCCGAATCTTATATACCCTCCACCATGGATCGCATTTGTCAAGTTCTTTTTCCGGCATCTCTTCTTAGGCAAAAAAGGATATAAGAAAAGAGTTACTCTGCTATTAAAACGATATCAAGATATGGTCCGGTTCGGACCAAAATTAAATTATATGTTGCGTTAAGAATTGCGCCCATTGGGGCTCCCGAAGTAAAATAGAGAGAACGATTTATATGGGATCTGTATCGGGCTATAGACCGATTCAGACCATAATAAACACGTTTGTTGATGGTCATGAGAGGATCCGTCGTACAAAATTTCAGGCATATCGGATAATAATTGCGACCTCTAGGGGTCAAGAAGTCAAGACCCAAGATCGGTTTATATGGTAGCTATATCAGGTTATGGACCGATTAGAACCATACTTGGCACAGTTGTTGGGTATCATAACAAAACACGTCGTGCGAAATTCCATTCCAATCGGATAAGAATTGCGCACTCTAGAGGCTCAAGAAGTCAAGACCCAAGATCGGTTTATATGGTAGCTATATCAGGTTATGGACCGATTTGAACCATACTTGGCACTGTTGTTGGATATAATAAGAAAAGACGTCGTGCAAAATTTCATTTCAATCGGATAAGAATTGCGCACGCTAGAGGCTCAAGAAGTCAAGACCCAAGATCGGTTTATATGGCAGCTATATCAGGTTATGGACCGATTTGAACCATACTTGGCACAGTTGTTGGATATCATAGCAAAACACGTCATGCAAAATTTCGTTCCAATCGGATAAGAATTGCGCACTCTACAGGCTCAAGAAGTCAAGACCCAAGATCGGTTTATATGGCAGCTATATCAAAACATGGACCGATATGGCCCATTTACAATACCAACCGACCTACACTAATAAGAAGTATTTGTGCAAAATTTCAAGCGGCTAGCTTTACTCCTTCGGAAGTTAGCGTGCTTTCGACAGACAGACGGACGGACGGACGGACGGACGGACGGACAGACGGACGGACATGGCTAGATCGACATAAAATGTCACGACGATCAAGAATATATATACTTTATGGGGTCTCAGACGAATATTTCGAGTAGTTACAAACAGAATGACGAAATTAGTATACCCCCCATCTTATGGTGGAGGGTATAATAATACAAAAACATCCAAGCAAATTTTTTTATTTGATATTTAAATCTTCCACATTTAGTTTTACGCTACTTTTTTTTTTGGTTGTTTCATTTTGTTTTTGGACTTATTTGTCCAGCTGAAACCAAAATAGGGTTTGTCTTTGTTTCTATTTAAAATAGAAAGCAAAATAAAAACCTTTTTTAAAGTTTTAGGCAAAATGTGGTCGTAGAAATCGCGATTTCGAAGCTAACCAAGCTCCATCATCTTCATTCTTCCAAATTGTTAAAATATTGGTTATTAATCATAAAAAAAGGAAAAAATATGTTAAACGAAATACATTATAAAAATTAACATATGTAAATTTATAACAGTGGTTGTTATCTGAATTATCAGTTTTAGGTACATGCCTTGATCTCCTATTCTCTTGGTACGTTGCAACTTCTTCCATCAATTTGTCTACGTTATCTTTATCTTGCACTAACTTTGCCTTAGATACTTCAATACTTTTGACGAAGACTCAACCAGAAGCTGATAAACGTATCTACATTGGGCAGGCTGCAGAAATCGCGATTTCGAAGCTAACCATGCTCCATCATCTTCATTCTTCCAAATTGTTAAAATATTGGTTATTAATTATAAACAAGTAAAAGCGTGCTAAGTTCGGCCGGGCCGAATCTTATATACCCTCCACCATGGATCGCATTTGTCGAGTCCTTTTTCCGGCATCTTTTCTTAGGCAAAAAAAGGATATAAGAAAAGAGTTGCTCTGCTATTAAAACGATATCAAGATATGGTCCGGTTCGGACCACAATTAAATTATATGTTGGAGACCTGTGTAAAATTTCAGCCAATTCGTATAAGAATTGCGCCCATTGGGGCTCACGAAGTAAAATAGAGAGAACGATTTATATGGGATCTGTATCGGGCTAGAGACCGATTCAGACCATAATAAACACGTTTGTTGATGGTCATGAGAGGATCCGTCGTACAAAATTTCAGGCATATCGGATAATAATTGCGACCTCTAGGGGTCAAGAAGTCAAGATCCCAGATCGGTTTATATGGCAGCTATATCAGGTTATGAACCAATTTGAACCTTATTTGACACAGTTGTTGAAAGTAAAAATAAAATACGTCATGCAAAATTTCAGCCAAATCGAATACGAATTGCGCCCTCTAGAAGAAGAACACATTTCGAACCGAACACTGATTTTGGTAATAAAATTCAATGATTTGCAAGCGTTGCTCGTTAGTAAGTCTATTCATGATGAAATGTCAAAGCATACTGAGCATCTTTCTCTTTGACACCATGTCTGAAATCCCACGTGATCTGTCAAATACTAATGCATGAAAATCCTAACCTCAAAAAAATCACCCTTTACATAAAAAAAAAATTAACATATGTACATTTATGTGGTTCAAAGTGGTTGTTATCTGAATCATCAGCCTTGATCTCCTATTCTCTTGATACGTTGCAAATTCTTCCAGCAATTTGTCTACGTTATCTTTATCTTGCACTAACATTGCCTTAGATACTTCCATACTTTTGACGAAGACTCAACCAGAAGCTGATAAGCTTATCTATATTTCAGTTTTTTAGTGTCTGCAAAATTCAATAAGTCTATAGTTTCGCGGCTGAGAAACTCACTAACATATACCTTTTTGGAAACTTCCATTTCTTTTCGAGTTCTACCCCAACATCTGTAGATGGCTTGATTATATTCTCAGCAGCCGATAAATCTTTTTCTTGCTTTACACTTGTGACGATGCAATCATTTCAAGCCCTTTGATCATTTAAATATTTAACAGATTTTTTCAAATCGGTTGCTTCTAAGGGTTTTATTTTCCAAATTTCTCTTATACTCAGCTACACCTTTAAGAATGTCATCATATTGTTGAGAGATAAAATTCATTAGTCATGCATTGCACTCAAATGATCCAACTCCTTCAGCTCACTTTTAATTCCTTCTAGTTCAACTTTAAGAGAATTGTTGTTTTCATTACCACTTGTGTTACAAACATGGCACATGAATTTTTCGCTTCCATTATTCTTTAGCGTTTTAATGATAGTTCACTGATTGAATTGTTGCTTTATTTATATATTTTTGTGTTTGAAAAAATATGTGGCGGAACTTGAAAAATCTGACGTTTACACGACAAAGGTTGCCAGCCATTGCTGTTGAATAATTCATAAAGTCAAAATGTACACAACTTGTTTGAATTTGCCAAAGTTTATTCTTTTTGTTCTTTAATTTCAAAAGCGCAGGAGTATCAATATTCGTAAAGGATACTTTCTTTGGAATCGTTGGAACAGAACATTTGTAGCATTTCAGTATCATTTGTTTATGCAGTATCCAATTATGGTGGTTAAAGAAATGCCCACGGTTGGCTCTCAATGAAATGCCATATATCTTGCATTACAAATTAACGCACGGCATCAATGTTATCTGGTACAACGGCCGTTTTTGGACGAGCTTCACGGAAGTCGACTATAGGATGGTGCTGTAACGCCATTCAAAGATTTGAGTTCATCCATTCACTCTTATCAGTCGAAAGCACGCTAACTTTCTAATAAGTGTAGGTCAGTATGTAAATGGGCCAAATCGGTCCATGTTTAGATGTAGCTGCCATAAAAATCGATCTCCCGATAAGACTACTTGAGCTTCTAGAGACCGCAATTCTTATCCGATTTGGCTGAAATTTTGCACAAGGTGTTTTGATTTAAAATAACTGCGCCAAGTATAGTCTGAATCGATTCATGGCCTGATATAGCTGCCATGCAAACCGATCTTCAGATTTGACTTCTTGACCCTCTAAAAGAAGAAATTATCAACTGATGCTTTCCAAAAGCGGTCCTAAGTATTGTTCACATAGGTCCTTAACGTAATATAGCTCCCGTGATTTGACTTCTTGAGCCTCTAAACGGCTCAATTATTATCCGATTTGGCTAACATTTTGAACAATGACTTTTCCTATGATTTCTTTTGAAAATGAGAGAATATGTGTATATTGTAAATGGCTCAAGTTCTGGCAGCAGATATTAAGCTTTTTTGATTGAAATTTGCAAATTGTGTCCATGAAGATTGCATTAAGGAACAGGGGCAAACCTCTCACATATCAATGAGTACAGCCCGATTCAAGTTTAAGCTCAATGATAAGGGACCTCCTTTTTATAGCCGAGTCCGAACGGCGTAACGCAATGCGACACCTCTTTTAAGGAGAAATTTTTACATGGCATAGTACCTCACAAATGTCGCCAGCATTTGGAGGGGATAATCACCTCTGAAAATTTGATGATGGTCTCGCCAGGTTTTGAACCCAGACGTTCAGAAGAACAGTGAAAAAGGAGTTACATTTTTAGATCCACTCCGCTGAAAATATGAACTGGCAGTTATCGATGGGTAATGCCGTCAAAAAAGAAAGCAATATATGGCGAGGATGACTTATAAATTTCAGGTCATGGAGTCCTCCAAAGGAGTTATAGATGTTATTAGTTTGCGATGAACCACAACTTATAAACGGACCAATTCATTTTCTAGTACTTTTATAAAAAAGTCATTGTAATCATGACTCTCAATCCATTTAATATCAGGCGGATTAAAGTTAAAGTCCCCGATTGGGACAAAGTAAACAAAAACGGAAAGGTACTTAAACGCAGACTAAAAAGCTGATATAAAAAGTTATGCCTTGGTGTTTTATAAACTATTTTTTTATGTTTCAACGACACTTTTGTGAAAACATTATTAAAGTTTCTTTAAAGACAACATATGTACGAATAAAATTTTCTCCAAAAACAATATTTCAACAAAATAAACAAGTAAAAGCGTGCTAAGTTCGGCCGGGCCGAATCTTATATACCCTCCACCATGGATCGCATTTGTCAAGTTCTTTTTCCGGCATCTCTTCTTAGGCAAAAAAGGATATAAGAAAAGAGTTACTCTGCTATTAAAACGATATCAAGATATGGTCCGGTTCGGACCAAAATTAAATTATATGTTGCGTTAAGAATTGCGCCCATTGGGGCTCCCGAAGTAAAATAGAGAGAACGATTTATATGGGATCTGTATCGGGCTATAGACCGATTCAGACCATAATAAACACGTTTGTTGATGGTCATGAGAGGATCCGTCGTACAAAATTTCAGGCATATCGGATAATAATTGCGACCTCTAGGGGTCAAGAAGTCAAGACCCAAGATCGGTTTATATGGTAGCTATATCAGGTTATGGACCGATTAGAACCATACTTGGCACAGTTGTTGGGTATCATAACAAAACACGTCGTGCGAAATTCCATTCCAATCGGATAAGAATTGCGCACTCTAGAGGCTCAAGAAGTCAAGACCCAAGATCGGTTTATATGGTAGCTATATCAGGTTATGGACCGATTTGAACCATACTTGGCACTATTGTTGGATATAATAAGAAAAGACGTCGTGCAAAATTTCATTTCAATCGGATAAGAATTGCGCACGCTAGAGGCTCAAGAAGTCAAGACCCAAGATCGGTTTATATGGCAGCTATATCAGGTTATGGACCGATTTGAACCATACTTGGCACAGTTGTTGGATATCATAGCAAAACACGTCATGCAAAATTTCGTTCCAATCGGATAAGAATTGCGCACTCTACAGGCTCAAGAAGTCAAGACCCAAGATCGGTTTATATGGCAGCTATATCAAAACATGGACCGATATGGCCCATTTACAATACCAACCGACCTACACTAATAAGAAGTATTTGTGCAAAATTTCAAGCGGCTAGCTTTACTCCTTCGGAAGTTAGCGTGCTTTCGACAGACAGACGGACGGACGGACGGACGGACGGACGGACGGACGGACGGACGGACGGACGGACAGACGGACGGACATGGCTAGATCGACATAAAATGTCACGACGATCAAGAATATATATACTTTATGGGGTCTCAGACGAATATTTCGAGTAGTTACAAACAGAATGACGAAATTAGTATACCCCCCATCTTATGGTGGAGGGTATAAAAAAAATCCCTGCAATTTTAACTTGCTTATTTTTTTAATTTTGTTATTTTTTTTTATTCAAGCTCGGAGTCTTTTTATTTTTTTGTTTTATTTACTACTCAATATTTCAATGGAATGCATTTTCAATATATAACATATCCAAAGTATAAAAAAACCACGGTTTTGTATAGGAAATATCGATAAATAATTTAAATAAAAAAAAAAAAACTTCGAGCTTGAATTTAAAAACAGCAAAATTGAATATAACAGTCTACTTTATAAATAACAATTTGTTTTTTTATTCTAAAAAAATTTTAGAATTTCATTTTTGCCTTCTTTGTCCGGAGTCGAGGTGATTCGTTCGACTCCGGCTCCAGGCAAAATTGTTGACTGCGACTACGCAGCTCTAGTTTTAAATGTAATTTACTCTATTTAGATATCTAACCCAGATTGTAAATAACATTATTTTTTAGATTCCGGGGCTAATTAAGATTTTTGTTGTTCCAGCAAAAGTCTCCCAAATGTAGTTATAATTATAAAAAAAAGTAAAAAGTGTTAGTGCTTAAAGTTTTTATTTTAATATCTTCCATAGGGAAAATTCTTCAGTTGTTCAGATGGTTCCAAGATGTACAAGTCGGATTGCCAGTAAGTATTCAATCATAGCTCTCTATTATAAGTAGTAGTAGTTTAATAATTTCACATAGGTCATAAGGTTTTGTTTAGTTTGTCATCGCTGTTGAAGTATTTAACATTTTTTTATATTTGTACTTGGTAAGTACTTAAAATAACCTTAAAGCGAAGTCCATTACACACCTTAGAATGATTTAGGCTCAACGAACAATGAATTCTCCAATTAGAATTTGTAGTGAATATGAACATGCCGGAATTTCATGTATGTGAATTAATTTGATTTGTTCTAATTGTTACCCTGCAGAGAAAAGGAGTGTTGTTTCTCTCCAACACCAACAATTGTATTGCTAGCAAAATAAAGTAGCTTTGTTGACGGGTATAAGAATTTAAATAACTTTTCATTAAAATGCTCTGTGTTTCTATAAATGAATAAATAACAATTGTTAAAAATAATTAACATATGAAATTCTGTACTTTTTTTTAATATGAGATCTGATTTTACATGCTACTGATATATAAAATGTTGGTAATATTTAATTTTTTCAGTGGCACCTACCTATTTTATGAAAATGGTGACATAAACAAACCTAGATTGAAGGAACGGGAATGGAAAAATAACAAGTTTCATTTTGACGATGTAGCAAAGGCGATGTTGACGCTATTTACAGTTTCTACATTTGAAGGATGGCCTAAGTAAGTTTAATATATTTCTATTACATACATTATACATTATAAATAAGTAAAAACGTGCTAAGTTCGGCCGGGCCGAATCTTATATACCCTTCACCATGGATCGCATTTGTCTAGTTCTTTTCCCGGTATATCTTTTTAGCCAAACATATGATAAAAGAAAAAAATTGCTATGATTTTGGAGCTATATCAACTTATGGTCAGATGGTCCGGGCCATTATTGAACTGAATGTTGAAGACCATAGTAGAAGTCGTTGTGTAAAATTTCAGTCAATTCGAATAAAAATTGCGCACTTTAGGAGCACAAGAAGTAAAATAGGGAGATCTGTTTATATGGGAGCTGTATCAAGCTATAGATCGATTCAGATCATATTGGACATGTATGTTGAAGGTCACTGGAGAAGCCGTTGTACAAAATTTCTGAAAAATCAGATGCGATTTGCGCCCTCTAGAGGTTCAAGAAGTCAAAATCCCATATGGGTTAATATAGCAAATACATCAGGCTATGAACCAATTAAAGCCATATTTGACACAACTGTTGGAAGTCATAACAAAACATTTCTTGCAAAATTTCAGCCAAATTGGATAAGAATTGTGCTCTTTAGTGGCTCTAGAAGTCAAGATTCAAGATCGGTTTATATGGCAGCTATATCAGGTTATGGACCGATTTAAAGCATACTTAGCACAGTTATTGGAAGTCATAACAAAACACCTCGTGCAAAATTACAGCCAAATCGGGTAGGAATTGCGCCCTCTAGAGGCTCAATAAGTCAAGACCTCCAGATCGGTTCATATGACGCCTACATCAGGTTATTGGAAATCATAACAAAACACTTCATGCAAAGATCGTTTTATATAGCAGCTATATCAAAACAATGACCGATATGGCCCATTTACAATCCCAACCAACCTACACTAATAAAAAGTATTCATTCAAAAGTTCAAGCGGCTAGCTTTACTCCTTCGAAAGTTCGCGTACTTTCGACAGACAGACGGACGGACATGGCTAGATCGACTTAAAATGTCATGACGATCAAGAATATATATTCTCTATGGGGTCTCAGAGGAATATTTCGAGGATTTATAAACAGAATGACGAAATTGGTATACCCCCTTCCTATGGTAGAAGGTATAAAAATTGATGAAATTACAATTTGAAACTTAACTTTGTTTTCTACCCACTTCCTGAGGAAGAGAGTACACTGAAAATATTTATCTTTTCTTTAAAGATTTGAATTAAACTTGAAGAACTCCATTGAAGAATTTTCTAAAGGAAGATTTCCTTTTATGCAAAATATTTTTTATTTGATATTATGGAATTTGTATCTAAAATGGCATTGTATTAGATTCTTAAAATTGTGTTTTTTTTTTAAATTGTGCGAAGGTCAAAATCTCTGTAAAGGTTGTAAATTTTGCTTTCAAGCCATCAAATTTTACTTGAGGAACAAAGGCAATATTGAACCTTAGTTAAAGACACATAAAACCTTTACAATTAGGAGGATATTTAAATGTTTGCATTTTAAAATAAATATTCCAGGTTTTAATACAGGATTAAAAAATAGGAAATTGAAATAAGAATTCGTCAACGATCGAAATTCGAAGCTGAATGTTGGTTTTGTATATTAGTGTATAGCGACTTAAATTTAAAGATACCATCCTTGTTTTTAAGCTTTGCTTCTTTAGCTCGAAATTACTTTAATACTTATGCCATGGAAAACATCTTAATTTGTTACAGTTTTTTTGTGGGTTTAATAAACTTTTCACACAGGTCTGTTCCGATAGCCGCAATCGCAAGAATTTTGCGAATTCAACTTTAATTTATATTCCGATAATCGAAAATCGTAAAAATTTTCCGGTTTCATATCGGTAAAACTTGCCTCTGCGAATTCAGAATAAATGCACAGATTTCATTATAAATATAAAAGATTTTTTTAAAAATGTAGTGCATTGCTGCATATCTATATAATTAAATCACATCCTAAATGTCCATGTTTATGCATATTTTACATAGAATATTAATTATTTTAACAATACTGCAAATTCATCGCGTCCCTGTTGGTATATGATAAAATTTTCCAACAAAATATTGAAAAATACATCGGTAAAATGAAACATAATAAACACGTATGTTGATTGTCATGAGAGGATCCGTCGTACACAATTTCAGGCAAATCGGATAATAATTGCGAACTCTGGAAGCTCAAGAAGTCAAGAACCCAGATCGGTTTATATGGCACCTATATCAGGTTATGAACCGATTTGAACCTTATTTGACACAGTTGTTGAAAGAAAGAATAAAATACGTCATGAAAAATTTCAGCCAACTCGGATAGGAATTGCGACGTCTAGAAGCTCAAGAAGTGAAGTGCCCAGATTTATTTATATGACATCTATATCAGGTTATGAACCGATCTGAACCATACTTGGCACAGTTGTTGGATATCAAAATAAAATACTTCGTGCAAAAATTCATTCAAATCGGATAAGAATTGTGCCCTCTAGAGGCACAAGAAGTCAAGACCCCAGATCGGTTTTTATGAGAGCTATATCAGGTTATGAACCGATTGGAACCATACTTGGCACAGTTGTTGGATATCATACTAAAATACTTCGTGCAAAAATTCATTCAAATCGGATAAGAATTGCGCCCTCTAGAGGCTCAAGAAGTCAAGACCCCAGATCGGTTTATATGAGAGCTTTATCAGGTTATGGACCGATTTGAACCATACTTGGCACAGTTATTGGATATCATAATAAAATACTTCGTGTAAAAATTCATTCAAATCGGATAAGAATTGCACCCTCTAGAAGCTCAAGAAGTCAAGACCCAAGATCGGTTTATTTGGCAGCTATATCAGGTTAAGAACCGATTGGAACCATACTTGGCACAGTTGTTGGATATCATAACAAAATACTTCGTGCAAAATTTCATTCGAATCGGATAATAATTGCGCACTCTAGAGGCTCAAGAAGTCAAGACCCAAGATCGGTTTATTTGGCAGCTATATCAGGTTATGAACCGATTGGAACCATACTTGGCACAGTTATTGGATATCATAATAAAATACTTCGTGCAAAAATTCATTCAAATCGGATAAGAATTGCGCCCTATAGAGGCTCAAGAAGTCATGACCCCAGATCGGTTTATTTGGCAGCTATATCAGGTTATGGACCGATTTGAACCATACTTAGAACAATTGTTGGATATCATAACGAAACACGTCGTGCAAAATTTCATTCCAATCGGATAAGAATTGCGCTCTGTAGAGGCTCAAGAAATCAAGACCCAAGATTGGTTTATATGGCAGCTATATCAAAACATGAACCGATATTGCCCATTTAGAGTACCAACTGACCTACACTAATAAGAAGTATTTGTGCAAAATTTCAAGCGGCTAGTTTTACTCCTTCGGAAGTTAGCGTGCCTTCGACAGGCAGACGGACGGACGGACATGGCTAGATCGACATAAAATGTCGCGACGATCAAGAATATATATATATTTTACGGGGTCTCAGACGAATATTTCGAGTAGTTACAAACAGAATTTCTAAATTAGTATACCCCCCATCCCATGGTGGAGGGTATAAAAATATATAAACGATTATTTGATTTGGAACATATTATAGCTTTTTTCTATTCATACAAATGCTTTTGGCAATTAGGCAAATTTTGGTCTATTGCTGTGTTTTTGCCATTTTTTACAGCTACCAAAAATGCGCGTACACCGAATTGTGTCTCTCAGCATATCATTGTATGCTTCGCATTTCATCATCATTCGATTCCAAAACCATATATGAGCAATGATTGGTAATGTAGTATAATTTTAAATGTTTCTTCATAAGCAGATAAAACGCTATTGACACAAACTCACGCATGGCGAGTGTAATTAGACAAAACATTTGACTCATTTCAGCTACAGCTGTTTAAGTGTTGCCAACGAAATGTAATATAAATAAAAATAAATCGCACAGAAACCGGAGAATCAACCCATGCATCGCACGAATTGCTTCCTTTTGGTAATAGCTAACTTGCGTGAAAATCGAAACAGACCTGATAGTAACATTTGCAATATCAAACTGCGGTCCTAATAAATCGTTTTAACATTTTAAGTCGACCCAGGCATATCCGTCGTAATGACATGCCAAAATAGCGAAATCTATTTTTAATCCCACCGCCTTAGGTGATATACCTGTATATCATTCCGTTTGTATCAACTCAAAATATAGATTTGAGACTCTATACAGCACAAATACTTTTTTTAGTGGAGGTCGGTTGGGATTGTAAACGGGCCAAATTGGTCTATGTTTTGATATAGCTATCATATAAACCGATCTTGGGTCTTGACTTCTAGAGCTTCTAGAGGGAGCACTTCTTATCCGACTTGGCTGAAAGTTTGCATGAAGTGTTCTGGTATGACTCCCAACAACTGTATCATGTATAGTCTAAATCAGACTATAATCTGATAAAGCCGCCATAGAAACCGATCTCCCGGTTAGACTTCTTGAGCCTCTAGAGGGCGCAATTCTTATCCGATTTGGCCGAAATTTTGCATGAAGTGTTTTATTTTAATTTCCAACAAGTATGGTTTAAATCAGTCCATATCCTGATATCCCTGACTTCCCACCATATATACCATATACACCGACTTTTTGAGCCTCTTGATTGCGCAATTATTACTCGATTTGTCTGAAATTTTGGAGGTGTTGTTATACCCTCCACCATAAGATGGGGGGTATACTAATTTCGTCATTCTGTTTGTAACTACTCGAAATATTCGTCTGAGACCCCATAAAGTATATATATTCTTGATCGTCGTGACATTTTATGTCGATCTAGCCATGTCCGTCCGTCTGTCCGTCCGTCCGTCCGTCCGTCCGTCCGTCCGTCCGTCCGTCCGTCCGTCCGTCCGTCCGTCCGTCCGTCTGTCTGTCGAAAGCACGCTAACTTCCGAAGGAGTAAAGCTAGCCGCTTGAAATTTTGCACAAATACTTCTTATTAGTGTAGGTCGGTTGGTATTGTAAATGGGCCATATCGGTCCATGTTTTGATATAGCTGCCATATAAACCGATCTTGGGTCTTGACTTCTTGAGCCTGTAGAGTGCGCAATTCTTATCCGATTGGAACGAAATTTTGCATGACGTGTTTTGCTATGATATCCAACAACTGTGCCAAGTATGGTTCAAATCGGTCCATAACCTGATATAGCTGCCATATAAACCGATCTTGGGTCTTGACTTCTTGAGCCTCTAGCGTGCGCAATTCTTATCCGATTGAAATGAAATTTTGCACGACGTCTTTTCTTATTATATCCAACAATAGTGCCAAGTATGGTTCAAATCGGTCCATAACCTGATATAGCTACCATATAAACCGATCTTGGGTCTTGACTTCTTGAGCCTCTAGAGTGCGCAATTCTTATCCGATTGGAATGGAATTTCGCACGACGTGTTTTGTTATGATACCCAACAACTGTGCCAAGTATGGTTCTAATCGGTCCATAACCTGATATAGCTACCATATAAACCGATCTTGGGTCTTGACTTCTTGACCCCTAGAGGTCGCAATTATTATCCGATATGCCTGAAATTTTGTACGACGGATCCTCTCATGACCATCAACAAACGTGTTTATTATGGTCTGAATCGGTCTATAGCCCGATACAGATCCCATATAAATCGTTCTCTCTATTTTACTTCGGGAGCCCCAATGGGCGCAATTCTTAACGCAACATATAATTTAATTTTGGTCCGAACCGGACCATATCTTGATATCGTTTTAATAGCAGAGTAACTCTTTTCTTATATCCTTTTTTGCCTAAGAAGAGATGCCGGAAAAAGAACTTGACAAATGCGATCCATGGTGGAGGGTATATAAGATTCGGCCCGGCCGAACTTAGCACGCTTTTACTTGTTTTTTATTTGAAAAAGTTATTTAAAGAACTTGACCAATGCGATCCATGCCCGGCCGAACTTAGCACGCTTTTACTTGTTTTTATTTAATTTCGAAATTAAACAATCTTTACAAAACAATGATATACTTTACTACCACATTTTAGGTAGAACAGTATATCATCGTTTTTTTTTGTAATTGTCTAAATTCAAAATAAAATCTGTTCTCTTTTATATAATTAAGGACAATACAACAAACACATCCAAAGTCATAAATGCAAGAAAAAATATTTGAGTCATCAGAATAGAACATCCCAGAATTGTATGAGTTTTTGATCAAAAGTTATAGATGAGTGTTCACAAAATTATTGTTTAAGCAAAAAAAAAAAAAAAAACAAGTAAAAAGTCGTTAAGTTCGGCCGCGCCGAACTTTGTAAATTCGGTGAAAAATTCATAACTTATGTCCCATATCAGTTATATTAAAATATATTCCGATTTGGACTAAATACTAATAAGTACAGTAGATATATCTAAAAATAAACCGATCTGAACCATATACGACACGGATGTCGAAAAGCCTAACATAAGACTTTGTCAAATTTCAGTGATATCGGATTATAAATGCGAATTTTATGGGGCCAAGACTTTAAATCGAGATATCGGTCTACATGGCAGCTATATCGAAATCTGGACCGATTTGGGTCAAGTTGCATACAAATGTCGAAGAGCCTAACTTAAAGCACTGTCCCACATTTCGGCGAAATCAGACAATAAATGCCTCTTTTATGGGCCATAAACCTTAAATCGAGAGATCGGTCTATATGGCAGTTATATTCAAATCTACACCGATCTGGGCAAAATTGAAGAAGCACGTCGAAGAGCCTAGCTAAACTCACTGTCTCAAATTTCAGCGACATCAGACAATAATTGCGTCTTTTATGGTCCCAAAACCTAAAACCTTGATATCGGTCTATATGGCAGCTATATCCAAATCTGGACCGATCTGTGCGATATTGCAAAAGTATGTCTAGGGGCTTAATTTAACTCACTGTCCCGAATTTCGGCGACATCAGACAATAAATGAGCATTTTATGGGCCCAAAACCTTAAATCAGGAAATCGGTCTATATGGCAGCTATATCCAAATCTGAACCGATCTGGGACAAATTGAAGACGGATGTCGAAGGGCCTAAGACAACTCACTGTCCCAAACTTCAGCAAAATCGGATAATAAATGTGGCTTTTGTGGGCCTAAGACCCGAAATCGGAGGATCGGTCTATATGGCAGCTATATCCAAATCTGAACCGATCTAGGCAAAATTAACGAAGGAAGTTGAAAGGCCTAACACAACTCTCTGTCCCAAATTTCAGCAAAATCGGATAATATATGTGGCTTTTATGGGCTTAAGACCCTAAATAGGAGGATCGGTCTATATGGCAGCTATATCCAAATCTGAACCGATCTGGGCCAAATTGACGACGGATGTCGAAGGGCCTAACACAACTCACTGTCCCAAATTTCAGCGAAATCGGATAATAAATGTGGCTTTTATGGGCCTAAGACCCTAAATCGGCGGATCGGTCTATATGGGGGCTATATCAAGATATAGTCCGATATAGCCCATCTTCGAACTTAACCTGCTTATGGACAAAAAAAGAATCTGTGCAAAGTTTCAGCTCAATATCTCTATTTTTAAAGACTGTAGCGTGATTTCAACAGACAGACGGACGAACATGTCTAGATCGTATTAGATTTTTACGCTGATCATGAATATATATACTTTATAGGGTCGGAAATGGATATTTCGATTTGTTGCAAACGGAATGACAAAATGAATATACCCCCATCCTTCGGTGGTGGGTATAAAAAAAGATAAAGGAAAACCAAAAATAGTAAAATGGATCAAGCTATGTCCTTGAGTGTTAAAGAAGGAGCTAAATTATGGCCTGAAACTAATTTGAACTTCTAATTCACTATAAAGCTAAAAAGGGCAAGGTGAGTACGGGAAGTAATGTATTAAGAGACTTCGAATATGATGTCGAAAATAGCAAAATTCGAGCCGAAAGTGCGTTAACAAATGCTGAAAACAGCACTATTCTTAGACAAGCCCTAATAGCCTGTTTGTAGACGTTGAACGTAGGCGTTCGATCGGTCTGCAAGCGAAAAAAACTGATTTCGGTTTGTGGAACTGATTTTGAACGAAGAATTTATAGAATGATAAGTCAAACAAAAATGTTAGCATCAAGCATTTCTATACAAAAATGGGTATTTGATATACAATCAAAACAGTTTTCGCAACGGAAAAAGATTCGATTCGAGCGTTTGTCCAAAAACATGCCATGAAAAATCCTTGATTTAGCTGCCGAAATCATGCTAAATTTAAGCATAAATTCAGGTGTATGGACGGCAAACGCTTTTTTCTGATGCGTCGCATTTGAGACGAAAGTAAATAAATGATAAATCACCCGTAGGTCATTTTTGCTACGTTCGGCTTCGATTTTTTCGCTTATCAAAAAGATATGGAGAAAAGGGTGTTTATTGTAAATATTTTTGGGCCTAAAAATATTGAATATTGATGACTTAATTATTACATTCGTAATCGTCAAACGAAAAAAACTTCATTAATCGTTTTCATAGTCAATAAGGTATTATCATGTTGTGGGGAACCATTACCACCACCGAAGGATGGGGGTATATTCATTTTGTCATTCCGTTTGCAACACATCGAAATATCCATTTCCGACCATATAAAGTACATATATTCTTGATCAGCGTAAAAATCTAATACGATCTAGACATGTCCGTCCGTCTGTCTGTTGAAAACACGCTACAGTCTTTAAAAATAGAGATATTGAGCTGAAATTTTGCACAGATTCTTTTTTTGTCCATAAGCAGGTTAAGTTCGAAGATGAGCTATATCGGAATATATCTTGATATAGCCCCCATATAGACCGATCGGCCGATTTAGGGTCTTAGGCCCACAAAAGCCACATTTATTATCCGATTTTGCTGAAATTTGGGACTGTAAGTTGTCTTAGGCCCTTCGACATCCTTCGTCAATTTGGCTCGGATCGGTCCAGATTTGGATATAGCTGCCATATAGACCGATCCTCCGATTTAGGGTCTAAGGCCCATAAAAACCACATTTATAATCAGATTTCGCTGAAATTCGGGACAGTGAATTGTGTTAGGCCCATCGACATCCCTCGTCAATTTGGTTCAGATCGGTCCAGATTTGGATATAGCTGCCATATTGACCGATCCTCCGATTTAAGGTCTTAAGCCCATAAAAGCCACATATATTATCCGATTTTGCTGAAATTTGGGACAGAGAGTTGTGTTAGGCCATTCAACTTCCTTCGTTAATTTTGCCTAGATCGGTTCAGATTTGGATATAGCTGCCATATAGACCGATCCTCCGATTTCGGGTCTTAGGCCCACAAAAGCCACATTTATTATCCGATTTTGCTGAAATTTGGGACTGTAAGTTGTCTTAGGCCCTTCGACATCCTTCGTCAATTTGGCTCAGATCGGTCCAGATTTGGATATAGCTTCCATATAGACCGATCCTCCGATTTAGGGTCTAAGGCCCATAAAAACCACATTTATAATCCGATTTCACTGAAATTCGGGACAGTGAATTGTGTTAGGCCCGTCGACATCCTTCTTCAATTTGGCCCAGATCGGTTCAGATTTGGATATAGCTGCCATATAGACCGATTTCCTGATTTAAGGTTTTGGGCTCATAAAATGCTTATTTATTGTCCGATGTCGCCGAAATTCGGGACAGTGAGTTAAATTAAGCCCCTAGACATATTTTTGCAATATCGCACAGATCGGTCCAGATTTGGATATAGCTGCCATATAGACCGATATCAAGGTTTTAGGTTTTGGGACCATAAAAGACGCAATTATTGTCTGATGTCGCTGAAATTTGAGACAGTGAGTTTAGTTAGGCTCTTCGACGTGCTTCTTCAATTTTGCCCAGATCGGTGTAGATTTGAATATAACTGCCATATAGACCGATCTCTCGATTTAAGGTTTATGGCCCATAAAAGAGGCATTTATTGTCCGATTTCGCCGAAATGTGGGACAGTGCTTTAAGTTAGGCTCTTCGACATTTGTATGCAACTTGACCCAAATCGGTCCAGATTTCGATATAGCTGCCATGTAGACCGATATCTCGATTTAAAGTCTTGGCCCCATAAAATTCGCATTTATAATCCGATATCACTGAAATTTGACAAAGTCTTATGTTAGGCTTTTCGACATCCGTGTCGTATATGGTTCAGATCGGTTTATTTTTAGATATATCTACTGTACTTATTAGTATTTGGTCCAAATCGGAATATATTTTAATATAACTGATATGGGACATAAGTTATGAATTTTTCACCGAATTTTGATGAAAGGCGGTTTACATATATACCCGAGGTGGTGGGTATCCAAAGTTCGGCGCGGCCGAACTGAACGCCTTTTTGCTTGTTTTGAAAATTAAACGCAGATAAGCAGGACTTTTTCTGAATCAAAATCCTTTTTGAAGTCTTGGTGTGGAAATTTCGTCAAAGTTTAGACTTAACGCCAAAATGTTGAGATCTTGAAGTGAAAGAGTGTAAGGATTGTTGGCACGCACATTGAAAAAACTTTGTTCTCAATTTAGAATACTATAATAATAATATTTGACTTTAACTTTCATGTCTATACTAATTTAAACAAGTAAAAGCGTGCTAAGTTCGGCCGGGCCGAATCTTATATACCCTCCACCATGGATCGCATTTGTCAAGTTCTTTTTCCGGCATCTCTTCTTAGGCAAAAAAGGATATAAGAAAAGAGTTACTCTGCTATTAAAACGATATCAAGATATGGTCCGGTTCGGACCAAAATTAAATTATATGTTGCGTTAAGAATTGCGCCCATTGGGGCTCCCGAAGTAAAATAGAGAGAACGATTTATATGGGATCTGTATCGGGCTATAGACCGATTCAGACCATAATAAACACGTTTGTTGATGGTCATGAGAGGATCCGTCGTACAAAATTTCAGGCATATCGGATAATAATTGCGACCTCTAGGGGTCAAGAAGTCAAGACCCAAGATCGGTTTATATGGTAGCTATATCAGGTTATGGACCGATTAGAACCATACTTGGCACAGTTGTTGGGTATCATAACAAAACACGTCGTGCGAAATTCCATTCCAATCGGATAAGAATTGCGCACTCTAGAGGCTCAAGAAGTCAAGACCCAAGATCGGTTTATATGGTAGCTATATCAGGTTATGGACCGATTTGAACCATACTTGGCACTGTTGTTGGATATAATAAGAAAAGACGTCGTGCAAAATTTCATTTCAATCGGATAGGAATTGCGCACGCTAGAGGCTCAAGAAGTCAAGACCCAAGATCGGTTTATATGGCAGCTATATCAGGTTATGGACCGATTTGAACCATACTTGGCACAGTTGTTGGATATCATAGCAAAACACGTCATGCAAAATTTCGTTCCAATCGGATAAGAATTGCGCACTCTACAGGCTCAAGAAGTCAAGACCCAAGATCGGTTTATATGGCAGCTATATCAAAACATGGACCGATATGGCCCATTTACAATACCAACCGACCTACACTAATAAGAAGTATTTGTGCACATTTCAAGCGGCTAGCTTTACTCCTTCGGAAGTTAGCGTGCTTTCGACAGACAGACGGACGGACGGACGGACGGACGGACGGACGGACGGACGGACGGACGGACAGACGGACGGACATGGCTAGATCGACATAAAATGTCACGACGATCAAGAATATATATACTTTATGGGGTCTCAGACGAATATTTCGAGTAGTTACAAACAGAATGACGAAATTAGTATACCCCCCATCTTATGGTGGAGGGTATAATAAGAATGTTATATTTAAAACATTTTACTTGAATTTATGACTGAACATTTGTTCCACTAACCGAACGTATAATAGCGTTCCAAGCGACTCGATCTTCTGCGCTCATTCTAAAATCTCTGACACCAAGTTTCTTAGTATTTCCCAGCACTTGATCTTTCCATCGGGCTTTTGGTCGTTCCGATTTGCGTATACCACCATTTTAACCTTCAAAAGACTTCTTCATCCATTCTGAGAACATGACCTAGCCAACGCAGCCGTTGTACTTGAAAATCAAGTAACGAATAGATTCTGGAATTTCCAATACATACAAAGTAAATCATAAAACTGGAAAATACAAAGCAAAAAATTTTTTCCGCATTGCTCTCAAATGGAACCAATAACTCGAATCATGAGATCGGTGTTATGGTGTTTATATCCGAACTGGACATTACTCAGCACGGATGTCGAGAGACAAAATACAGTCCACAGTGCCAACTTTGTCTTTGATCCTTTTATGGGCCAAAGACATTAAATCGAAGCTCTGCATACAAGTATGGTAGCTATATTCAAATATGGTCCGATCTAAATCAATTCGGCACGGTCGGGTATTGAGAAACATTAAATTACAATGTACCAAAATTCAACAAAATCTAATTTAAAATACAAATTTTATGACTCCAAAAAGTCTTATCGGGAGATCAGTTTTTATGAGGACATTATCAAGATATAGTCCGATGTAGCCCATGTTTGAAATTTCCCTACCTATGATAAAAAAAAAAAAACGTAAAAGAGTGATAAGTTTGGTTGGGCCGAATCTTATAAATCCTCTGTCATGTGGTTGTCAAGTTCTTTGCACGGTTTCTCGTTATACACTCAAAAAAAGTTTACTCGAACTTAATGATATTGTCCCTATTTTTGGATCTTGGTAGTAATTCACAGCCAAGGATATGCAACTTATAAACAAGGATTGCGTCCTACCATAAAAGACGTAGTGTGGATTTAAACTAAGTACACGATGTTTTAAAATAAAAAATCATGAATCCTCAACACAAAGAAAAGAATATTTAAAGCAAGGTTTTATGAACTTGAAACCCAAGGATATGCAGATTTGAACTAACGATGCAAATTCCTTAATTCAATACAAAAATAAAAATGGATTGAAATTCCTTGTTTGTTTCTCTTTCAAGATGAGCTCGATGATCGGAGATTTTTTCCAAATGGAAAAGAAATGCCGGAGATCGCAACTCACACCAACCATTAGGGACGCGTTTCGTAATTTGGTTTAGAATTACTTGTCAGATATATTAGGTGTGAAGGTTTGAAGGACCATACATATGCTGTACTTATATTGAATTTATTGCGAAAACGCCTCTATGATATAAATACCACATTAACCACACTAGACAACCCAGTCTATTATATGTACTTTTCGCAATGCATGTGTGGTTGTGTAATGGCAGATTTGTTGTCTACAACAATTATACTACTCCAATGTCATACACATGATTCTGTGCACACGGAGCAACGGCGAAAGCCACTGCCATTGTCTTGCTTTCCAAGCCATCAATACAACTTTTAACAGATGCAGAGAATCATGTATATACCATGGGAGTAGTGTAATTGTTGTAGACAAAAAAATCTGATTACAGTATGCTGTAACTTAATAAGAGAACACTGTATCTTTTTTTTAAGGAAAAGAAATCCATATCCATAAAAGAAAACCACCAATATCCTTAAAAGAAAATAAATCCTTAAAAGAAACTCAAAATAAGGCTGCTACGATTTCTAAGTAAAATTAGTTAACCTCAACATTTAAGATGTCTTTTTCTCCTTTGACGAATGAGTTAATTTTATTTTATTTGATATAGTATAAAGAAATATTAAACAAGTAAAAAGGCGTTACGTTCAGCTAGGCCGAACTTTGGATACCCACCACCTCGGGTATATATTTAAACCACCTTTCGTCAACATCCGGTGAAAAATGCATACCTTATGCCCCATAGCAGCTATATCGAAATATGCTCCGATTTTGACCAAATACTAATAAGTACAAGTCATTGTTCAACTGTGTATAACAAAATATTAATCTTTTTAGTAGCTATATCTAAAATTAATCTGATCTGAACCATATACCACACGGATATCGAAAACCCTAACATAAGTCACTGTGTCAAGAGAAATCGGATTATAAATGCTATTTTATGTGGCCAAGGCTTAGGAGGCCCTAGCACAACTCACTGTCTCAAATTTCGGCGCCATCGGACAATAAATGCGCCTTTTATGGGTAAAAAAACTTAAATCGAGAGATCGGTCTGTATGGCAGCTACATCCAAATCTGAACCGATCTGGGTCAAATTAAGGAAGGATAACGTGTGGCCAAGATAACTCAGAGCTCCAAATTTCAGCAAAATCAGATATTAAATGTGGCATTTATGGGCCTAACGAAGGATGTCGAGGCGCCTAGCACAATTCACTGTCCCAAATTTCAACAAAATCGGATAATAAATGTGGCTTTTATATGCCTACGACCCTAAACCGGTGGATCGATCTATATGGAGGCTATATGAACATATAGTCCGATATAGCCCTTCCTCGAATTTAACCTGCTTATGGACAAAAAAAAAAGAATCTGTGCAAAATTTCAGCTCAATATCTCTATTTTTGAAGACTGTATCGTGATTTCAACGGACAGACGGACGGACATGTCTAGATCGTCTTAGATTATTACGCTGATCAAGAATATATGTACTTTATAGGGTCGGAAATGGATATTTCGATGTGTTGCAAACGGAATGACAAGATGAATATAATATAATTGGTATAATACTCAAATGAGATCTAAACCCCTTTTTCAACTAATAGAAAGAATTAAAATTTTCTTTGCTTTTTAAACAAAAAATTATGGCAAAGACTACGCGTCTAGATTCAAAACTACACCGCAGTCAGCCAAAACGCTGCGATCACCTGGAGGGCATCCCATGCCTATAAGAACTAGGGCAATCAACATTAAGTTGGGTCCAAGAACCTTTGCCAATGTCTCTAGACACAGTTTGGTGATGGCAGTTGTCGACAAGGGAGACAAAATTGGAAAAATTGTGACGATGCAGGCTGGTATCGAGGCTGCAGACTAATTGCCTTCGGGGATCAACGCTCAATTGAAATGTATCGTTGTGCGCTAAAAAAGATTGGTGAGAGCTCGCTAGGTGCAGCATTAGATTTAGCCAAGAAGGAAGATATTCCTTCTTGACCAATGGCGCATGCTTGGATACCAAGGATTCCCTCAGATCCTGAGGCGATGCCAAACTCACATCACTAGATATGGGGAAGTTCGGATGTCAACGAAATGGGTGAGCTGCTTATTGAATATATTATAAATTGCAATCTGGCGATTTGTAATATCCCCTTTATTACCATCTTATCTTTATTATCTGGAACTGGCAGGAGTAACTAGATATTAACTTTGTAGCGGAAGATATAAGTGGAAGTATATGCGACTGGGAAGTGTTGGATGACCACAGATTCTCTGATCATCGTTATATTAGTTTCAGCCTTGGAGGAAATACTGCAGAAGTGGTCCCTCGGCTAAACAGAAGAAAGGCGGATTGGGATATATTTCGGCACAAATTCTGCACCACTATTCCATCTACACTAGAAAAGAAAGTGGAAACTACGGAGGATATAGACATAGTGGTCAAGCGGATCACGAAGGCCCTGAATTACTCGCTTGTGTCAGCATGCCCTAGTGCCAAGCCAAGAAGCAAACAGCAATCGCCATGGTGGACCCCAGAGCTGGTTGGTCTAAGGAAGGACTGCAGAATACTCTTCAACAATGCATAAGCCACAAGAGCACCACACGATTGGGACATCTATAAGGCTGAGCTAAGAAAATATAGGGGTGAGCTTAGAGAGGCTCAGAACAAATCCTGGGTAGAATTCTTCAGCTCCGTGGAGGATACATCTCAGGCCTCTGGGCTAAGGAAGATACTATCCTCGAGACCTATTACGATGGGGTATATCCAGAAGTCATAGAATGTGTGGACAACGTCTAGTGAGGAAACACAAGAACTACTCGTTGATATACATTTCCCGGGCAATTCTGCAACGGACAACGTGGTGCCAGAAGAGGTTGTCACTGGTAGTCGCCTGGCCTGGTGTATCACCTGTTGAATTACAAGCTATGTCTGATATACTGGTTCCTTGGCTAAGGAAGATATACTTTACTTGTATTAGTATGTCATATATACCTGTGGGATGGAGGGACACGAAGGTAATTTTCATTTCGAAAACAGGAAAACCGCACCACACGAAGGCGAAAGATTTTCGTCCTACTAGTCTGTCATCCTCTATGCTGAAGACTCTTGAATGATTGTTAGAAACATATCTTAGGACAAAGATCCCTGGGGATCGCCCGTCGCGGTAGCAGCATGCATATAGTAAAGGCAAATCCACTGAAACAGCCCTTCACGACCTAGTCGGCTACACAGAGGAATCTCTCGCTGTCAAGGAATATACAATGGTAGCATTTCTTTACATTGAAGGTGCTTTCAATAGTGTAAAACCGACGTCAGTCCTGAAGGAGTGGCATCAACTCTACCGTAAGAAAGTTTATTTATCACTTACTTACTAAAAGATGCATTACGGCAGGCTTGGGATCTGTGGAACTAAAACGACGGGTCAGTAGAGAATCACCTCAAGGAGGTGTACTGTCTGCTATATTTTGGAATATAACCATTAACAATATATTATTGTCTCTGGAAGAAAAAGGCGTAAACATGGTCGCGTTTGCTGATAACGTGGCAATTGCGGTTAGGGGAAAGTTTCCCAGCACTCTAAGAGTTTTCTTCAGGAAGCTCTACGTGTAACAGCAAAGTGGGCTACCGAAAGTGGTCTGGTTATAAATCCCTACAAGACAGAAGTAGTTCTTTTCAGCAGGAGATACAAGTTGCCTACAGTGGAACCTGTCTCCTTGGGAAGAGAGAATGTTCCATTTACAGAAAGCGGGAAAATACCTGGGTGTTTTGCTGGACAGGACAACACCCAGGTATATGAAGGAGCTTCAAATCAAACATTTTGGAAAGGGCAAGATAGGCCACTCTTGCCCTATACACCAGCAAGAGAGCCATTGGCAAAAGTTGGGGGATTAGACCGCGTGTCATGCATTGGGCATTTACTGCAGTTGTCAGACCTATAATGCTTTATGGTGTTGCGGTCTGGTGGACGGCGCTTCAAAAATCCACCTATCCAAACGATGGCTTCTTTGTGCATCACAGCCGCACTGAGGACGACACCATCTGGTGCACAGAATTTAATGCTTTATCTGATGCCTATGATGTGGCAATCAAAATTGCAGCGACCACTGCCGTGAGGTTAAGGGAGTTTTCTCATTGGTCATGTGGCGGTTACGGACACTGCGCTATCCGTGATACAATATCCGATGCTCCAGGCAGTGTGGATTACACCCTACCTGAGCCGCTTTTTGATAAAATTTACTATACCACTATTCCTGATGGATCCCATTGGAACTACGATATCCCTGGTAACAGGGATGGTTCCAAATTAAACGACCAGGTGGGCTTTGGGATGTACTCGTAAGAACTATTACTGTTCATATCGAAAAGGTTACCCGACCACTGCAGTGTCTATCAAGCAGAGATCTTTGCAATTATGCAAGTGGTGGAATGGCTTATATATAATGTCATTACGACGATTGGCATAAATATCTTCTCACCCAGCCATGCAGCCATTAAATCCTTGGAGAACGTATCTCTAAACACAAAAACCGCCCTCGACTGCCGCAGATCTCTCAACGAGATGGCTGAACAGTTAAAGATTCACCTGTTCTGGGTGCCGGGCCACAGAGATATCCCAGGGAATTGTAAAGCGGATGAGATAGCGAGACTAGGAACTACTTTACACATTCCACTCAATGATAAGCGACATCACCTTGTTATTTGTCCGAATAGTTTGCCGCAAAGGGAAACCAAAATTTACGGAAGTTTAACATAATTTACCTGTAATTTTATGGCCTCAAATAAAGGCAAAGGTGTCATAAAACTTTCAAAATCTTTTTTTCATAATTAGGGATTATTAGGTAATTTTCAATGCTTAAATAAATTTGAATGGAATCAAACTAACACAAAATTGCACTTTTAAAAATGTCATTCTTTGATAACGTTTATTTTCAACTATTTATTTATTTTTTTCTATAATTCCGACATGTTTCGTTGCTTAGCTCTCCTACATATGTAATTTACTAAGACATTAAAACACAAGACTTCATATATTTCTCAGTGTCTTCCGGATGTTACAAATTTGTCTATTTTGAATCACCACATTCGACGATTGAAATGCAATCAATATATTTTTGGGCATCATGTGCAGCTTAGCGACATGACAGATGTATAGCGTCATACAAACCATACCTTATTATATGCGCGTATCGGTGCGAGTCGGTTAGATTTGGATTACGCTCCCAATTCGATTTACATTTTGTACTTCTTAAGCTCCTAGAAGCATAAACTTGTATGCAATTTGATTGAAAATTGTTACTTAATGTGTACTGTGACCAATAAAACTGAACCGAATACAGGCCAGGTGGATCCATAAATAGATGATAGCCCGTAGACAAATCAAGCGATTGAATTTTTGAGGTCACATTCGAATGAAAACAGAAAAGTTCGTCAGCAATATTCTCCACAACTAACAGTTTTTATGTGAAGTCATGCATTTTATTCCCATTTGTAATGTCATCACACGCAAAGGGAATTTAATAACTCTCCTCGAATATGGATCACATGCAAAAATTTTTTGATATAAAAGTTATGGAAACCTATCTACATGTTGAAATTCTTGACTTTTGCTTAAGTGCTTTTGAATCTTAGAAATAAAGTCGTATGGTCTCCTTCAATTTGTGGGTATTTTCTTTATCTTAAAGTAACGTAAGCATAATAAAGCACGTAAAATTTTGCTCAAAGATATGCATTCTTATGTCACGAGAGATTTTAAAGATTAAACATACTATTTTCAAGGTTAATTAATCTGTGCGTTTAAGACATAACTTTTTAAACCAAGCATAAAATTTTAAAATTAGGAGCATTTACTAGTCATTTTATACTAAGACAAAATTTTTTTTCAGTATAGGCAGAAACTTAATAAAGTGGTAGTAACAAGATATTACCATAGATTTTTTAATAATTGTAAAAGAATTGATTGGTGTTCAAGATGTCAAATCCAGTGATCGATATATATGGGTTCTATACCAAAATATGTACCGATTCGAATTGTACTTGGAGAGCATAGGAAAAATCAATATGCAAAATTTATACCAAATTGTATTTTAATTGCGCCCTCCTGAGGACCTTCCACCATAGGACTGGGGTATACTTATTTCGTCTTTCTGATTGTAACATCTCGAAATATGCACCCCATAGAGAATATATATTCTTGATCGTCATGACATTTGAAGTCGATCTAGCCATGTTCGTCAGTCTGGTTGTCAAAGTACGCTAACATTCAAAGGAGTAAAGCTAGGCGCTTGACATTTTGCACAAATACTTCATATTCGTCTTGACTTCTTGAACCTCTAGAGGGCGCAATTCTCGTCCGATTTGACTGTAACTTTGCACGTGGTATTTTGGTATCACTTCCAACATCTGTGCTATGTATGGTTCCAATCGGTTCATAACCTGGTATTGCTGCCATATAAAGCGATCTTGGATCTTGACTTCTTGATCCTCTAGAGGGCGCAATTCTCGTCCGATTTGACTGTAACATTGCACGTGGTGTTTTGGTATCACTTCCAACATCTGTGCTATGTATGGTTCCAATCGGTTCATAACCTGGTATTGCTGCCATATAAAGCGATCTTGGATCTTGACTTCTTGATCCTCTAGAGGGCGCAATTCTCGTCCGATTTGACTGTAACTTTGCACGTGGTGTTTTGGTATCACTTCCAACATTTGTGCTATGTATGGTTCCAATCGGTTCATAACCTGGTATTGCTGCCATATAAAGCGATCTTGGATCTTGACTTCTTGATCCTCTAGAGGGCGCAATTCTCGTCCGATTTGACTGTAACTTTGCTCGTGGTGTTTTGGTATCACTTCCAACATCTGTGCTATGTATGGTTCCAATCGGTTCATAACCTGGTATAGCTGCCATAAAAAGCGATCTTGGATCTTGACTACTTGAGCCTCTAGAGGGCGCAACTCTCATCAATTTTGGCAGAAATTTTGTACAACGACTTCTCTTGTGACCTTCAACATACAAGTCCAATATGGTCTGAATCGATGTATAGCTTAATACAGCTCCTATATAAACTATTCCACCGAGTTTGCTTCTTGAGCCCCTAAAAGGCGGAATTCTTATCCGAATGGACTGAAATATTACACAATGACTTCTACAATGTTCAGCATTCATTTCATTTATGGTCCGAATCGGACTATAACTTGATATATCTTCATTGTCATTGCAGTTCTTATTCATTATTCTTTGATTGCCTAAACAGATATACCGCGCAAAGAACTTGACAAATGCTAATCATGGTAGAGGGTATATAAGATTCGGCCAGGCCGAACTTAGCACGCTCTTACTTGTTATACCCTCCACCATAAGATGGGGGGTATACTAATTTCGTCATTCTGTTTGTAACTACTCGAAATATTCGTCTGAGACCCCATAAAGTATATATATTCTTGATCGTCGTGAAATTTTATGTCGATCTAGCCATGTCCGTCCGTCCGTCTGTCTGTCGAAAGCACGCTAACTTTCGAAGGAGTAAAGCTAGCCGCTTGAAATTTTGCACAAATACTTCTTATTAGTGTAGGTCGGTTGGTATTGTAAATGGGCCATATCGGTCCATGTTTTGATATAGCTGCCATATAAACCGATCTTGGGTCTTGATTTCTTGAGCCTCTAGAGTGCGCAATTCTTATCCGATTGGAATGAATTTTTGCACGACGTGTTTTGTTATGATATCCAACAACTGCGCCAAGTATAGTTCAAATCGGTCCATAACCTGATATAGCTGCCATATAAACCGATCTTGGGTCTTGACTTCTTGAGCCTCTAGCGTGCGCAATTCTTACCCGATCAGAATAAAATTTTGCACGTCGTCTTTTGTTATTATATCCAACAACTGTGCCAAGTATGGTTCAAATCGGTCCATAACCTGATATAGCTGCCATATAAACCGATCTTGGGTCTTGACTTCTTGAGCCTCTAGAGTGCGCAATTCTTATCCGATAGGAATGGAATTTCGCACGACGTGTTTTGTTATGATATCCAACAACTGTGCCAAGTATGGTTGAAATCGGTCCATAACCTGATATAGCTGTCATATAAACCGATCTTGGGTCTTGACTTCTTGAGCCTCTAGCGTGCACAATTCTTATCCGATCAGAATAAAATTGTGCACGACGTATTTTGTTATGATATCCAACAACTGTGCCAAGTATGATTCAAATCGGCCCATAACCTGATATAGCTGCCATATAAACCGATCTTGGGTCTTGACTTCTTGAGCCTCTAGAGGGCCCAATTCTTATCCGAATGGAATGGAATTTTGCACGACGTGTTTCGTTATGATACCCAACAACTGTGCCAAGTATGGTTTAAATCGGTCCATAACCTGATATAGCTGCCATATAAACCGATCTTGGGTCTTGACTTCTTGAGCCTCTAGAGGGCACAATTCTTATCCGATTTGAATGAATTTTTGCACGAAGTATTTCGTTATAATATCCAACAACTGTGCCAAGTATGGTTGAAATCGGTCCATAACCTGATATAGCTGTCATATAAACTGATCTGGGGATTTGACTTCTTGAGCTTTTAGATGGCGCAATTCCTATCCGATTTGGCTGAAATTTTGCATGACGTATTTTATTTTTACTTTCAACAACTGTGTCAAATAAGGTTCAAATCGGTTCATAACCTGATATAGCTGCCATATAAACCGATCTGGGATCTTGACTTCTTGACCCCTAGAGGTCGCAATTATTATCCGATATGCCAGAAATTTTGTACGACGGATCCTCTCATGACCATCAACAAACGTGTTTATAATGGTCTGAATCGTTCTATAGCCCGATACAGATCCCATATAAATCGTTCTCTCTATTTTACTTCGTGAGCCCCAATGGACGCAATTCTTATACGAATTGGCTGAAATTTTACACAGGTCTCCAACATATAATTTAATTGTGGTCCGAACCGGACCATATCTTGATATCGTTTTAATAGCAGAGCAACTCTTTTCTTATATCCTTTTTTGCCTAAGAAGAGATGCCAGGAAAGAACTCGACAAATGCGATCCATGGTGGAGGGTATATAAGATTCGGCCCGGCCGAACTTAGCACGTTTTTACTTGTTTTTTTTTTCTTTTGATCCAATTAAAACCTGAGCCACTACGACATCCAATGATACCAGTTGAGTATTTTAGTTCCTTGCATGAATTTTGAAAATCGGATTTGGCTGCCCAAACAATTTTTCAATGTGCCGAGATGATCAACTTTAGGGCCCTGACAAGAGGCGCCCGTACCACCTAGGGCCTTCAAATTTTGCGCATAGTCCCAATAACACCTCAGCTCTAACTATCAAAAACTCTATGTCTATCCGTTTTCATATGGCATATTTTTTAATATTTTATTTCCGATTCTATCCCACTGTGGACTGTCAACACAGAAAGGATATGCGGACACACGAACATGGCTTAGCAGAATCAGCAGTCGAACTACACATGTTGTCACAGCCGTAATAGTGGTGCACGGTATAGTTTGTGGTTTTGTAAAAAATATTATATAAAAGTTTACCAATTCTATGCTAGGACCTAAAAAACTCATTTGGATTCCTTAGAAAGCACTACACCCAACTTTGGATGTCATGGCGACACGGGTTATCGTCGATCACCATAATTTCGTATTTTGCCTACTGCGTTTCTCTATTTACAAAACTTTTTTTCTCATATAGGATGGGTCGGTCTAAGGGGTTGCCCAAAAAGTAAATGCGGATTTTTTAAAAGAAAGTAAATGCATTTTTAATATAACTTAGAATGAACTTTAATCATATATATAATTGCCATTTTGTTCGATAACCTTTTGCCATCTTCCTGGCAAATTTAGTATTCCACGCTCATAGAACTTCTGGCCTTTATCTGCAAAAAACTGAACCAAGTGCGATTTTATAGCCTCATCATTACCGACAGTTTTACCATTTAAGGAGTTCTGAAAAGATCAAAATATATGGTAGTCTGATGGTGCAAGGTCAGGGCTATATGGTGGATGCATCAAAAGTTCCCAGCCAAGCTCACTCAGTTTTTGGCGAGTGACCAAAGATGTGTGCGGTCTAGCGTTGTCCTGGTGGAATATGACAGCTTTACGATTGACCAATTCTGGTCGCTTCTCCTTGATGGCTGTATTCAATTTGTCCAATTGTTGACAGTAAACATCCGAATTAATCGTTTGGTTCCTTGGAAGAGGTCAAAATATACCACACCCTTCCAATCCCACCAAGCAGACAGCATAGCCTTTTTTTGGTGGATATCAGCCTTTGAAGTGGTTTGAGCTGGTTCACTATGGTTGGACCATGATCGTTTTCGACTAACGTTGTTGTAAACAATCCATTTTTCATCTCCAGTTATGATTCGTTTTAAAAACGGATCGAATTCATTGCGTTTAAGGTGCATATCACAAGCGTTGATTCGGTTGATATATATATATATATATGTTAACATCAAAGATGTTTGCTGGGATGTCAGCCAAACAAAAAATTCTTTATATTGGATTTCGATACCAAAAAATTGCTGATTCTATTGATTAATTCATTGACCGCTGTCAGTCAACATTGTCCGCCTGCAACAACAAACAGTGAACCATCATGATTTGTAAGCAACAATATGAAATGGTAATGGTAATGAAATGTAAGCATTTCTACAGCTAACGCAAGGGTCAACAATCCGTATCCACCAGTACCGCAGATCAACAGCAAACACAGCAAAGCGGGTAACCTGACACCTCATGACGACAACAATAACAAAATCGTCAATCAGCAAGAAACCAATAGCAGCACCAGCAACAGCACCAACCAACAGCAGCAGCGCCAACAGCAGCACCAACCAACTTCAACCTAAGTTTAAGATTTTTGATTCAGTTCTGTAAAAGCACTCAAATTAATAAAAACAGAAATGTAGTAACTGTTAACTGGCGCCCAACAATCCATCAACGCACCCGGAGGCTGTGACCAAGGACCAAAAAAACACCCTAGAAGACCACAGAGGCTGTAGCTACAACTACCGGCTCAACACACGTCAACAAGTAAGCGGACGATTCTCCAAGTAGATTTAACGAAAGGACAACGAAATCGCCTCCATGGACGTATGGAAAATCTTTATAGGGATACATTTGTAAGTAGGCAGTGAACACAAAAAAAAATTTGTGAATCGTAGATTTAATAATTAAGAAGAATTTAAGTACAAAAGTGAAAAAAATGTGAAAACTCTGGTAGAGAAAAAAATTTTGGTGAATAATTAAAGAATTTAAAAATTGTAACTTCAGGAAATAGAAAAATCAATAGAATTAAGAAAAGTTGGAAAAAGTTAGATTTAATAATTAAGAAGAATTTAAGTACGAAAGTGAAAAAAATGTGAAAACTCTGGTAGAGAAAAAAATTTTGGTGAATAATTAAAGAATTTAAAAATTGTAACTTCAGGAAATAGAAAAATCAATAGAATTAAGAAAAGTTGGAAATGGATCGCCGGAAATCCAGATCACGACGATTTCGAGATAATAGAGCAAAAAATTAACAATGTTTTGTCAAGCAATAATAGGCAGGTTGTAATAAATAATCTGTCTCTAAAAAAAATAGATGAACTCACAGAAAATACCAACAAAATTATAAAAATTGTAAAAACCAATGAAAATTTTATAACCATGCTCAAAATGAAAATTGACCTTTTAAAGGAAGAAATTGTTAATGTAAATTATGCCATTCACTGGGCAAAGTCCGGCATAATAAATTCATTTGTATTGTCGAACACTGAAGTGAATATTGCAAAAGAGCTTTTCGAGAAAGATTCAATTCCCTTTGTAAACATAGAAGAAATATTCGAATTCTCTGAAGTAAAAATTGCATCAAATGAAAAATCACTTATTTATATGGTCAATGTACCGACTACGAATTTAGATTCCTGCAGTAAACTCTTGATTAAACCCACTAAGAGTGGGGATCTTATTAATAAAATTGATTATAATGAAATACTAGTTTGTAAAAATGAATCCTATGGGATCCTTAAACCATGTAAATCTTTCAATAATCTGACTGTTTGTAATTTAAATAATGTCAAAAGAATAGAAAAAGAAAATTGTTTGTTAAATCTTTTAAAAAGCGTAGAAGCAAACTGTACTTTATTGAGACATAGCACCACCCCTACAGTAGAGGAAGTCTTGCCTGGGATGATTCTACTAAATCAATTCGATGGTACCATTCTCATCAACGACGAGCAGTACAATCTTACGGGAACCTTCATAATCAAGTTTCAAAACGCTTCCATAACAATTGACAACGAGACATACAACTATTTCCAAACAACGTATGCCGAACCATTACCTGCAATCCTACAACCTAGATCTCCTGGATCAAAAATAGAAGAAGTAACCACTTTGGAATTTGTAAAAAGGATCCATCTAAACAATACAAAAGCGATAGAACTGTTGAACATTAAAAACAAATGGAGTGCGGCCGTGCATTTACTCACAATAGCTGCAGCTCTCATTCTGGTATTGTTCTTGATAAGAAGAAAGCAGCGCCCATTGATTGAAACCGTTAATCTAGCACCTCCCAATCAACTATCAGTTCCGACATCGAATTCAACAAACTTTCCAAGAGACGTACCAAGATTATCTCAGATACCTTACTTCTAACGGTATTACGATCGAGGACGCTCGTAACTAAGAGGGGAGGTGTTAACATCAAAGATGTTTGCTGGGATGTCAGCCAAACAAAAAATTCTTTATATTGGATTTCGATACCAAAAAATTGCTGATTCTATTGATTAATTCATTGACCGCTGTCAGTCAACATTGTCCGCCTGCAACAACAAACAGTGAACCATCATGATTTGTAAGCAACAATATGAAATGGTAATGGTAATGAAATGTAAGCATTTCTACAGCTAACGCAAGGGTCAACAATCCGTATCCACCAGTACCGCAGATCAACAGCAAACACAGCAAAGCGGGTAACCTGACACCTCATGACGACAACAATAACAAAATCGTCAATCAGCAAGAAACCAATAGCAGCACCAGCAACAGCACCAACCAACAGCAGCAGCGCCAACAGCAGCACCAACCAACTTCAACCTAAGTTTAAGATTTTTGATTCAGTTCTGTAAAAGCACTCAAATTAATAAAAACAGAAATGTAGTAACTGTTAATTTATATATATGTCAATTAGACCGACCCATCCTATATGAGAAAACATTTTTCCAAATAGAAAAACGCATTGATATATATATATATATGATATATAAACTAGCTGTCCCGGGCCCTCTCCGCTGCGCCTTCTTTTACACAACTTTATATGGAACAAAAGTTTCCTTCGAATATTTATTTTGGACAATTAAAGAGCTTTTAGTGAAATACCATGCTACGAATATTGTATATCGCTTGACTAATTGTTCACCAATATAAGTGCCTTTGTCTGAATCCAATATGATCTTTATTGGTCAACGAATTTAAGTTTGGATGTATGGTGTACTCCACTCTTAAAATACTTCATTTAAGTCCGATATTCCCAAACACATGGCCCCAAAATAGGTTATCATTTTCGTTTTCTTATCTCAAATACCTTTCATTTGAGCCATATATTGGCATGGTCGCAAAATTTGTTTCCTTTGGGGGTGTTTTGCAAAAGGGGTTATGCCCTTAATACATGGACCTACATTCGGATATCAAATTCGTATTCTACTCCCAAATACCTTTATTTGAGCCCCATATTGCGATGGTCACTAAAAAATTGCTGTTTGTGGGGTATTTTGGGAAAGGGGTAGACCCCCAGAAAATTGGTCCCGAAAATGGGTATCAATTCTTGCTCTACTCTCCAATACCTTTAATTTAAGTTCCACATTGACATGGTCGGTAAATATGCCTGATTTAGGGGTGTTTTGGTAATTGGTTTGGTCCCCCAAACACTAAGCCTGGAAAATATATCAGCAACGTGCTCTATTCTCATATATCTATATATCATTTATTTGAACCCCATATTGCCATTGCCCTCAAAATTGGATATAAAATTCGTTTTCAAATCTCATTTAAACTCCTTATTGCAAAAGTCAGTAAATATGTCCGGTTTGGGGTATTGGCCCTAAAAACTATTAATATTTAGTTCCACTCTCTTTACGACTCAAATTGTCTTGATGAGCAAATACGTTATGGTGGTGGGATGTCCCCTAGAGAGTTGGTCCCCAATGTTGATATTAGACATGTGGTCTACTCCCAAATACCTTTAATTTGAGCCCCATATTTCCATAGTCGGCAAACATGACCGGCTTTGGGGGTATTTTGGCGTATGGGCGGACACTCAGTGAGTTGGCCTTGAAAATATATAACGGATTCGTGTTCCACTCTAAAAACCCTCTCATATGAGCCTCATATTGCAAAAGTCAGCAAACACTTACTTTTTGGGTGGTGTTGTGGCCCCATAGACACTTCCCAAATATTCATATCAGATTCGTGCTTTACTCCCAAAGACCTTTCATTTGAGCCCCATGTGGCTATGGTCCTAAATGTGTCTCCTTTGGGGGAGGTTTTTGGGGAGAGGCGGCCCCCAAACACTTTGTCTCATATTTGGATATCAGATTCTAATTCTCAAATACCTTTTATTTAAGCCTATTCCCATGGTCAGTAAATAAGTCCTGTTTGGGGGGTGTTTTGGGGAAGGGGTCAACCCCCAGAACGTGGTCCCACATTTGGATATCTGATTAGTATTCTACTCGCAAATACCCTTCATTTGAGTCCCATATTGCCATGGTCGGTAAATATGTCCGATTTAGGGGTGTTTTGGGGCTTGGGGTGTTCCCCCTAGAACTTGGTTCGACAATTAGATATCAGATACGTTTTCTTACCCTTTCATTTGAGTTCCATATTGTCGTGATTGGTCTAAATATATGTATGGTAGGTTTTTGGGTGGGGCGGCCCCCCTAGGTACCCCACCCGAAATTTGGATACGAAATTTTTATTTTTAGGTTACTTTATGAGAGGGGAGGATCCGCCCCCCCTTCAGATATCAAAAAATGTCGTATCCTTTATTTTACCACGGGATCATTATGCACCATGGGTGAAAATTTCAAGAAAATCGCTTTAGCCGTTTCTGAGTCTATAAGAAACACACAAACATACAAACCTACAAACAAACACATATACAGGGTGGCTGATGAATATTGCTACAATGATGAATATTGCTACATTTTTTTTTCGGTGTATGGAATACATTTTTCTTTTATTCATGTTAAATTAAATTATTAAATTAATTATTAAATTATTATTAATTAAATTAATTAATTAATTAATTAAATTAATTATTAAATTATTATTATTAAATAGAAAAAAAGTTATTACATTTTTTTTTGGTAGCGGCTTTCATCAGCCACCCTGTATATATATATATATATATATATATATATATATATATATATATGACATTTTGAGTCGATGTAGCCATATTCGTCCGTCTGTCGAAAACACGCTTACTTTTGAAGGAGTAAAGCTAGGCGTTTGAAATTTTGCACAAATACTTCTTATTAGTGTAGGTCGGTTGGGATTGTAAATGGGTCCTGTTTTGATATAGCTGTCATATAAACCGATCTCCCAGTTTGACTTTTTGAGCCTTTGGAGGGCCCAATAGTTATCCAATTTGCCATATCCGACTGAGCCAGGTATGCTCTAAATCGGTTCATTACCTGGTATAGCAGCCATATTAACCGACCTTGGGTCTTCACTGCTAGAACTTCTAGAGGGCGCAATTCTTATCCGATTTAGCCAAAGTTCTGCACAAAATCTTCTGGTATGACTTCTAACAACTGTGCCAAGTATAGTCTGTATCAGTATATAACCTGATATAGCCGCAATATAAATCGATATCCCGAATAGACTTCTTGAGCCTCTAGACGGGGCAATTCTTATCCGATTTGGCCGAAATTTTGCAGAAAGTGTTTTATTTTGACTTCCAACTACTGTGTTAAGTATGGTCTAAATCAGTCTATATCCTGATATAGCCGGGCTTCTAGAGGGCGAAATTCTTATCCAATATGGTTGACATATTTCATATGTCGTTTTGGTATGACTTTCAACAACTATTCTCAGTATGGTCTAAATCAGTATATAACCTGATATAGCTGTCATATAAACCGATTTCCCAGTTTGACTTTTTGAGCCTTTGGAGGGCGCACACAATTATTTCTCGATTTGCCTGAAATTTTGGAGGTGATGTTTTTGGATGACTGGTGTTTTTATATTCGAAAAAGTCATTTAAACAACTTGTTCCTACTTATTTCGATTAATGTCGCCATATAAATGTCTAAAAATGTCATGCTTAGACCTTAAATCCTCAACGAGATCTACTATGAAGTATTACATCGATAAACGATAACCCATAACGTCGGGACAGATTATCGTTCAACAATTGCCAATATTTCGTATTTTGCGTAATAGAATAAAAATGAAAAAAATTTAAAGTGTGTGTTTCAATTTTTTTTTTATTTTTATTTATACCTTATAAACTTACATTTCATTTTTATAAACGCCTCACCGTCGTAAGACAAAAAAAAATTAAATTTTTTTTATTACAATCTATGATCAGAAGTAAATAAAATGATTTTCAAAATTAATGATCTTATTAGAAGTAAATTTATTTTCAAAAGTGTTGCAGTTTGTTCTTTAATGTAACCTTTTAGCAATGTTTTGAAAAATTCAAATTGGATTAGGCTTTACATCGCTAAGTAAATTACACTGTGCTACTCCAAAAATATACAGGGGTTCTAATGTACCAATTCTGTTTTGCTGGAGTCGAAGCCAACAATACAACTTCCAACAGATGTACAGAATCATGTGTAGTACGGAAGAAGTGTAATTGGCACAGAAAAAAAGTCTGTCATCACACAAAAACACATGCATTGGGAGAAAGAGCAGCTAATAGCCAGGGTTGTCGAGCGTGATTAATGTGGTAATTGTATCATAGATGCGTTTTCGCAATTAATACGATTCAAATACTACATACCACACCTAATATGGTTGAAAAGTTTTCTAAACAAAGACGAAACGCGTCCCATAGTGGTTGGTGTGTGTTGCTTTCTTTGGTTTTTCTTTACCATTTGCAATCTGCGATCATTGAGCTCGTCTGGAAAGAGAATCAAACAAGAAAATACCTTTAATTTTTCTGGGTCACTTCGTTAAGTGAAAACACACTAGGAACACAAAACAACATTTTCCTCGGTCTCTAATCTACAATACTTAAAAAGTACTAAACAATATATACAGGGTGGCTGATGAAAGCCGCTACCAAAAAAAAATGTAATAACTTTTTTTCTATTTAATAATAATAATTTAATAATTAATTTAATTAATTAATTAATTAATTTAATTAATAATAATTTAATAATTAATTTAATAATTTAATTTAACATGAATAAAAGAAAAATGTATTCCATACACCGAAAAAAAAATGTAGCAATATTCATCATTGTAGCAATATTCATCAGCCACCCTGTATGTTTACTTCTGTGAAAAAAGAAATAAAAAAGCTTTTCAAATAACAATAAAATCGCTTAAAAACTAGATGACTTTTGTAATTTTTTGTGTTTTAAATTTGTTACTTAAAAAAACTTTGTATTTCTATGTTTTTTTTTTTATAAACTTCGCTGTAAGTATTGCGCTTTAAGGACCAGCAGTAGTTGGAAAGCATACTGATTTTATTTTTCCTATATAACGTTGTTTACTTTTAGAAGTTTTTTGGTGAAATCTTTCACCTTGCTCATCACTCTATCCTAAATTAAATAGAAATCATTCTATTGTAAATGAGCAGTCAGAAAGTGTAATTTTATTGACATTTTGCAACTCATTGCGTGCATGGTTCCAAACTGTACTCTAAAGATCTAGAACTGGTCATATCGAAGGAAAAAGGTTACAAGGCCACTGCAGTGTGTATCAAGCGGAGATCCTTGCAATTAAGGGAGTGGTGGAATGGCTAAGTCATTAAGACGATTGGCATAAATATCTTCTCAAGCAGCCTTGAAATCCCTGGAGAACGTATTTCTGAACACAAAAACCTCCCTCCACAGTCGCAGATCTCTCAACGAGATGGCTGAATAGTTCAAAATTCACCTGTTCTGGGTGCCGGGCCACAGATATATCCCAGGGAATTGTAAAGCGGACGAGCTTGGGAGACCAAGAACTACCTTACACATTCCAGAGATAGATGAATCTGTGGGTATGCCTCTAGCGACATGTTAGCTAAGTTTTCAGGACCAGGCCCGAAGGACAACGAATGATAGATGGTCACAAAACGGGGACTGTGAGCATTTCAAAACTATGTGGCCTAATCTAGATTTGAATAGGTCTGCTGCTTTTCTGTCATTGGCTGGAATAGACGTCTCAGTCATTGTGTTCGTCACTGTCTAATCGGAAAACATGCTGACAACTGAAGGTTGCCAGCAATGACTTTTGCAGAAGCTGTGAGGCCATCGAAGAAGAAGAGACTATAGAACAACTGCTGTGTGTGTATCGCGCACTTGCAGTCAGAAGGAGTTCCACATACGGTTCTCATTTCTTTGAGAACCTGTCTGATTTAGCGGATGTGAACATTGGCAAGTTATTGAGCTTTTTAAAGCGATCTGGATGGTTCAACGGTAAGAACTAGAAGGCATCTTCCTTCTTCTGTTCTTGTGGTATCACATTAGACGAAAACGTCTAAGTGAGTTTGATAGCAAACTGCCACTTTACCCTTACCTGACCCATTGCATGATAAGCCGACAGTATGTTGTTTATTATCTGCACATAATGTTCACTTTTTGTCTTTCCAAGAAAATGTTTGCACAATCAAACAATACCATTCCATGCCTTTTTTTCAAGTTTAATTTTTTGTATGAATTTGTCATCTTTTACCAATTTCCGTATTTGGGGGCCATAAAGGATACCTGTTAATTTAAAATTGGGTTTTTATTAATGTTTTATTTAATATATTGCGGTAATTTTTTAAATGAAAGTAAATGCATTTTTAATAAAACTTAGAATGAACTTTAATCAAATATACTTTTTTTACACTTTTTTTAAAAGAAAGTAAATGCACTTTTAATAAAACTTACAATGAACTTTAATCAAATATACTTTTTTTACACTTTTTTTCTAAAGCAAGCTAAAAGTAACAGCTGATAACTGACAGAAGAAAGAATGCAATTACAGAGTCACAAGCTGTGAAAAAATTTGTCAACGCGTACTATATGAAAAATGCGCAATTACTTGTTGGGCAACCAATAATATAATATATGTTTTACCTTGGTTCAATTTTCCGCTCGAAATTCGTGGAAAACCCTGTTCACGGTATTTAATTGTTACTCCATTTTTACAAGTGCTTTCACGAATTGCTTTATTAAGCCCAATTTTATGTGCAACGGAGGTAAAATGATGTATTTTGGATTGACTAGCGGGATATTTATGCAATTTTTTCACCCATTATAATTGTTGATCGCAGTTTCCAGTCTCTTTGTATATAATGTTTCCATTCAGAAAAATATCAAGAAGCCATTCGAAATTGTTAGTTCTTTCAAATCTGCCGCATTTAGCCACTAACGTGTAGTTCATCCTATACCATTTAGTATTAGAGACATACTGTCATATCATTCTTTGATGTTTAAAGCGTAAGCCAATGGTACTTGGAAATGGAATCTTCTGAAACATGGTTATGGCCGAATAACTATTTTCAATGCATTCGTTGAAAAGTGATCAAAACAAACTAGTTTCCTCGGTCCTGCGAAATGTAATATTTATATTTTTCTGCAAATAGTTTCATTTAAATCTGGTGATACTCCATTAATGGCTTTCGGAACAGCGTCGTTTAGTATGGGAATGTTTTTCGGCCAAGAGACAAAGCCTATTGAAATTGGAAAAAATCGGTTCAGATTTGGATATAGCTCCCATATATATGTGCGTCTGATTTGCAATGGTCATTTGTTAACCGATTTTTTCGAAATTTGGCAGGAAGGATTGTCTTACGACTCCCGATATTATTGGTGAATTTCATGGAAATAGGTTCAGATTTAGATATAGTTCTCGTATATATATTCTCGTTCGATTTGCAGTAATATTTTGATAGAAATCGGTTTAGATTTAGATATAGCTCCCATATACATGTTCGTCCGATTTGCAGTAATAATGCAATAAAATAGTCATTTGTTACCCGATTCTCTTGAAGACAGAAAGGACTTTCTAATGACTCTCGACATAACTGGTGAATTTCATGGAAATCGGTTCAGATTTAGATATAGTTCTCGTATATATATTCTCGTTCGATTTGCAGTAATATTGCAATCAAATGGCCATTTGTTAATCGATTCTCTCGAAATATGGCAGGAAGGATTTTCTTTTGCTTCTCGACATAACAGATGAATTCCATAGAAATCGGTTCAGATTTAGATATAGCTGTCATATATGTATATCGCCCGATTCACTTCTAGAGACACTGCAAGAGCATTTTTTGACTAATTTTTCCAAAATTTTGCACAACGCTTTTCTCGACGAGTACCACATTATCAAATTTTGGGAAATTTGCAATAATGTTGTCATTTGTGAACCGTAGTTATTACAGTTTGAACATATTTGCTCGAAATGTGAAACGGATTGTTTAATAACCCATCTAAAAACACACGGAAGGTCCATCAAAATTGGTTAAGAGTTAAACATAGCTCCCACATAGGTCGACACCGCCCGACTTTTGCCTTTCCTCACTGGTTTTTTCTCATGTTTTCTATCACAGTGTTCTTAAACTCACGACTGCCAGAAAATTCTACTCTTTGCTTTGTGGTCTCTGTGCGACACAACACTCAATTTATGTCATTTCAATTTACATGGTTTTACTGTACATCTTCTTCTTATATATAACAAGTAAAAGCGTGCTAAGTTCGGCCGGGCCGAATTTTATATACACTCCACCATGGATCGCATTTGTCGAGTTCTTTTCCCGGCATCTCTTCTTAGGCAAAACAAGAAATAAGAAAAGATTTGCTCTGCTATTAGAGCGATATCAAGATATGGTCCGGTTTGGACCACAATCAAATTATATGTTGGAGACCTGTGTAAAATGTCAGCCAATTCGAATAAGAATTGAGCCCTTTGGGGGCTCAAGAAGTAAAATAGTGAGATCGATTTATATGGGAGCTGTATCGGGCTATAGACCGATTCAGACCATAATAAACGCGTATGTTTATGGTCATGAGAGAATCCGTCGTACAAAATTGCAGGCAAATCAGATAATAATTGCGACCTCTAGAGGCTCAAGAAGTCAAGATCCCAGATCGGTTTATATGACAGCTAAATCAGATACTTGGCACAGTTGTTGGCTATCATAACAAAACACGTCGTGCAAAATTTCATTCCAATCGGATAAGAATTGCGCACTCTAGAGGCTCAAGAAGTCATGACCCAAGATCGGTTTATATGACAGCTATATCAGGTTATGAACCGATTTGAACCATACTTGGCACAGTTGTTCGATATCATAACAAAACACGTCGTGCAAAATTTCATTCCAATCGGATGGGAATTGCGCACTCTAGAGGCTCAAGAAGTCAATGCCCAAGATTGGTTTATATGGCAGCTATATCAAAACATGGACCGATATGGCCCATTTACAATACCAACCGATCTTCGCTAATAAGAAGTATTTGTGCAAAATTTCAAGCGGCTAGCTTTACTCCTTCGGAAGTTAGCGTGCTTTCGACAGACAGACGGACGGACGGACAGACGCACGGACATGGCTAGATCGATATAAAATGTCGCGACGATCAAGATTATATATACTTTATGGGGTCTCAGACGAATATTTCGAGTAGTTACAAACCGAGTGACGAAATTAGTATACCCCCCATCCTACGGTGAAGGGTATAAAAATCAATTTGTGTTTGTTTGTAGGTTTGTTTGTTTGTAGGTTTGTTTGTTTGTATGTTTGTGTGTTCCGTATAGACTCAGAAATGGCTGAACCGATTTTCTTGAAATTTTCATAGATGGTGCATTATGATCCCGTGGTGAAAATAGGGTTCTAAAATTTTTTGATATCTGAAGGGGGGGCGGACCCTCCCCCTTACCCTAATTTTCAGAAACGCCAGATCTCGGAGATGGGTGGTGCGATTTAAGCGAAATTTTGTGTGATCTCACCCTAACCACATAACACCACCCAATTAGGAAGTATTTGCTGACTGTTGCATTATGAGCCTCAAATAAGAGTGTTTTTTTAGATTTGAATACCAATCCGATATATATTTTTAAGGCCAACTCACTGAGTGGCCGCCCATACCCCAACACACTCCCCAAACCGGTCATGTTTGCCGACTATGGAAATATGGGGCTCAAATTAAAGGTATTTGGGAGTAGGCCACGTATCTGATATCAACATTAGGGACCAAGTGTTTAAGTGTCCCACCACCATAACAACCCCCAACAAGTGAAAGCGTGCAAAGTTCGGCCGGGCCGAATGTTATATACTCTCCACCATGGAGCGCATTTGTCGAGTTCTTTTCCCGGCATCTCTTCTTAGGCAAAAAAATGATATAAGAAAAGATTTGCTCTGCTATTAAAACGATATCAAGATATGGTCGCGTTCGGACCACAATTAAATTATATGTTGGAGACCTGTGTAAAATTTCAGCCAATTCGAATAAGAATTGCGTTCTTTGGGGGCTCAAGAATTAAAATAGAGAAATCGATTTATATGGGATCTGTATCGGGCTATAGACCGATTCAGACCATAATAAACACGTATGTTGATGGTCATGCGAGGATCCGTCCTACAAAATTTCAGGCAAATCGGATAACAATTGCGACCTCTAGAGGCTCAAGAAATCAATATCCCAGATCGGTTTATATGACAGCTATATCAGGTTATGAACCGATTTGAATCCTACTTGGCACAGTTGTTGGATATCATAACAAAACACGTGGTGCAAAATTTCATTCTAATTGGATAAGAATTGCGCACTCTAGAGATTCAAGAAGTCAAGACCCAATATCGGTTTATATCGCAGCTATATCAAAACATGGACCGATATGGCCCATTTACAATACCAACCGACCTACACTAATAAAAAGTAGTTGTGCAAAATTTCAAGCGGCTAGCTTTACTCCTTCGGAAGTTAGCGTGCTTTCGACAGACAGACGGACGGACGGACAGACAGACGGACATGGCTAGATCGACATAAGAATATATATACTTTATGGGTTCTCAGACGAATATTTCGAGTAGTTACTAACAGAATGACGAAATTAGTATACCCCCCATCTTATGGTGGAGGGTATAAAAAGGACATATTTGCTCACCAAGAAAATTTGGTTCTTAAGGAGTTTAAATAAGATTAGAAAACGAATTTGATATCCAATTTTGAGGCAATGGCAATATGGGGTTCAAATAAATTATAAATATATAGATATATGAGAATAGAGCGCGTTGCTGATATATTTTCCGGGCTTAATGTTTTGGGGACCACCCCAATGCCCAAAACACCCCTTAATTGGGCATATTTACCGACCATTTGAATGTGGAGCTTAAATGAAAGGTATTGGGGGGTAGAGCAAGAATTGATACCCATTATAGGGAACAATATTCTGGGGGTATACCCCTTTCCCAAAATACTCCACAAACAGCAATTTTTACCTAACCATCACATTATGGGGCTCAAATAAAGGTATTTGGGAGTAGAATACGAATTTGATATCCAAATGTAGGACCATGTATTTAGGGTATCACCCCTTTCCCAAAACTCCCCCAAAGGGAAAAAATTTTTCGACCATGGCAATATGTGGCTCAAATGAAAGGTATTTGAGATAAGAAAACTAATTTGATAATCTATTTTGGGGCCATGGGTTTGGGGGACGCCTCATCCTGTAAACTCCTCTTAAGCCAATGGTAATATGGGGTTTAAATAAATGGTATTTAAGACAAGAGCACGATGCTGATATTTTTTCAGGGTCAAGTATCTGTGGAACCACCTCTCCCCCGAAAACACCACTAAATCAGAAATCATGAGAATATCGGGCTGAAATGAAGTATTTTAAGAATGGAGTACACCTTACATCCAAACTTAAATTCGTAGACCAATAAAGATCATATGGGATTCAGATAAAGGCACTTATATTGTTAAACTGTTAGTCAAGTTAGCATGGTATTTCACTAAAAGATCCTCGAAAATAAATATTCCAAGGAAACTTTTTTTCCATATAAAGTAAAAGAAGGCGTAGCGGAGCGGGCCCGGGTCAGCTAGTATATGTATATAACCTGATATTGACCGATTCGTACCAAATTTGGGACAACTATTGGGGAGCATAGGCTGCTAAACGTCAGCCAGATATGATTATAACTGTGCCCTCAGAGTCTCAATAAGTATAATCGGGAGATCGGTTTATATGGAAGCTGTACCTAATTGGAGGCCACAGTGGAGTAGAGGTTAGCATTTCTGCCAATGTCGCCGAACGCTTGGGTTCAATTCCCGGCGTGAACATCAGACACTTTTTCAGAATTCGTTATCCCCTTGCAAATGCTGCCAACATTTGCAAGGTATACCGCCTTGTAACAACTTCTCTCCTAAGCGGATTCGGCATAAAAAGGAGGCCCCTTATCATTGAGCTTAAACTTTAATCGGACTGCACTTATTGATATGAGAGAAGTATCCCCTGTTCCTCAATGAAATGTTCATGGGAAATGTAATATTAAGTATACCTATACATGGACCGATTTGGTCCATTTACAATCCGAACTGACTTACACCAACAAGGAGTATTTGTAAAACATTTCGAATGCCAAGCTTTACTCTTTCGAAAGTTAGTGTGCTTTCGACAGGCGGATGGACGGACATGGCTAGAGGAACTTAAGATGTCATGACGAACAAGAAATCTTTACTTTTTGGGGTCTTAAAACGAAACAAGTTGACACCCATTCTATGGTGTGTGATATATAAATTATGTGTGCAAGGTCTCCGGTGATGGGTATAGAAAAGCAATTTTACGACGAGATCAAAACGAATTTTTATACCCCCCCACCACAGAATGAGGGTATGCTAATCTAATCATTACATTTGTAACGACTCGAAATTTTGATCTGCGACCCTATAAAGTATACATAAATATAGTATTAATCTAACCATGTCCGTCTGCTGCTTGAATATTTGTACCGATACTCTTTATTAATGTAGATCGAGGGGAATTGCAAATGCGTCATATCGGTTCCGAATTGGATATAGCTTTCATATAAAATGCTGACATGACTTCTTGAACCCCTATAAGCAGCAATTGTTATCCGCATAGGCTGATTTTGCACGAAGTGTTCTGTTACGACTTTTATGCCATGTACGGTTTAAATCGGTCTGATGTAGCTCCCATATAAATAGATATCGTGATTTCAAGTCTGTAGTCCATGGCAACTGAAATTTTTGTCCAGCTGAATTTTTGGAAGAAGAGTTCTTTTACGACTTTCAACAACTGTTCCAAATCAGTCCATAACCTGAAATAGCTTCCATATAATCCGATATCTCAATTACCCTTGTTCAGCTCTTAGAAGTTTTAATTTTTGGCAGAAATTAATGCGTATGTAAAGAAAAATCATTTACTTCAACAAATTCACTTTGTGAACACTTTTATCATAATCCATGGTGGTGGGTTTCCAAGTTTCCAAGGCTCGGGCGAACCAAGCACGTTTGTTGATTTTTCTTTAGCTTGTGACTAATTCCGTATTATACAAAAGCTGAAAATCTTCCCTTAACAAAGGCCGCCTGTCAAAAGCATGCTTACTTTCGTAGCAGTAAATATCGTAGCCGTTCAGTGAAGCGGAAGCGTTTTTTATTTCGCTTCTCAAAGAAAAAAAATGTATATATTCGTATCTCGGAATAGGTACTACCTATTACGAAAAAAATTTTAAAGCCTTTTGAAGTAGGTTAGAAATGGACTCCAAAGACTAAACATCTGAGGTGGTGGCATCAGACCGTAGTGTGTTGTCCTCCCCTCCTATAGATGTGGGTGCCTTGGCACCTGTAATAGAGAGTAATGCTTCCAGCTCACAACTAGTCGTCAGACTTATTAATGAGGAAGAGACGGATAAACCAGAGGGATGCACAGTTCGTCCCCAGCCATTAGGTAAAGGTGGTGTTTCTGACTCGGATTCAGACAGCGACTGTGTCAATGAAACAGTCATCGCAGCCGAATCGAGAGATGAGGGCATCGGGATCACAGCAGCAGTGAGCGATGGCTTTGCTAAGCTCACAAGCAGACCGAGAAACCGATCCGGTTTACGACGAAGGAGACAGAGGAAAACCAAGCCAGCCATCCCGCAATGGAGACACCAGACAGTGTCCTGCGGAGGTAGACAAAGTTGGAACAGGAACGGAGGAGGCGCGACAACGAGATAATCATGGCATCTCTCAATATTGGAAAGACTAGGAGAAGCAATGATCCTTATACTTAAACATTAGGCAGTGTAGTGGCGAGAGATCCAACACAGCCTAACAAACAGGAACCCGACGTCGAACCCATCACAGGCTTAAAGATTCGGAATACTGGTATAGGTAAAGATCCTAATATTGAAACATTAGGCAGCGCAGCGACAGGAGACTCAATGCATCCCAACGAACAGGGAGCCTACGATAAGACCTTCACCTACTCCCAAGAAGCCCATTTACTTAAGATTTGGAAGGCTATGATAGGCAAAGATCCTAGTATTGAAACATCAGACAGTACAGGGAATGGAAACCCAATAAAGCTTAACGAACCTGGACCCGACGATGGAACCATTACCGACTTTGTAAAAAATCGGAAGACTAGACTAGGCAAAGAACCTAGAACGATAACATCAGGCAGTGCAGTGACAGGAAAGTCAATGCAGTCTAAAGAACAGGGAGCAGACGATGAGATCATCACCTACTCCCATGATGCCCATTTACTGGAGGATCAATGGTTGAGGTAATCCAGATAAGCGAGCGAGACTGCTAAACACGCTCTGAAAATCAGCAATGGCAAGATTCATATTGCCTTAATTCAGGAGCCATGGACGACCTGGAACAAAGTTTCTGGACTGAACCATATCAACTACCAATTATTCTATGCTAACACTGGTACTCGGCCGAGGACCTGCGTTATGCGTCTTAAAAATTTGATTTATATATTTTCCCCAGAGTTGTCGTCGAATGCGCTGTGATGCGAACTCACACCACATTTCATGGGGTAGTACCAACACCAATAAACGGGGCCAAACCCTGGCAGAGTTCTTGAATACTATCGACCCAATAACACTCAATATTAGTTACACTGCTACCTTTGTTAATAGGATTAGGGAGGAGGTATTAGATGTGACGATATGTTCGGAAAATCTAATCGATGAAGTTCAGAATTAAAGGGTTTCCATGGACCACTGTTTCTCTGACCATCGCTACATTAGGTTTATAATCGCACGGCCAGCGCCGAATCCGATAAGCTTCCGGAATAAGTTGAAAACCAACTGGACAAAATTCGGAAGGCTACTCAGAAGAAGACTTGGGGAAGATAATTTAGATTGTCCAAGCACAGACGACATTGACGAAAATGTCAACAGGATTACGACTGCACTGGTAGGGTCCTTCGAAGATAGTTGTCCTCTTCGGGAAAGGAAATTTGCCCAAGAAAAACCCTGGATGATTGAGGAGATTCGCAATTTGGAAAAGAGGTCCGAGGATTTTTAACAGAGCACATCGTGAAAAGCGGAAGTTTATTGGGATGTGTATTACACACGGCTCAAGGAATACAATAAGATTACCATAGCGGCAAAACGTACCACTTGAAAGCTTTTCTGCGTACAGGCCGATAGCGTTAATGACGCCGCCGAGATAAAAAATTTCTCTCAACGACATGGGAGTGAGAGCAGAGACAATTAAGGACATGTTGAGGCTTTTGATAAAAACCCATTTTTCACAGGATACGAAGGGACTCACGGAGACACCGGAATCTTGGAATAATGACGTTGATCGAAGGTTTATAATAACGGAATTTATGGTGACGGAATCCTTGAGAAGCTTCAAACCATTTAAGTCACCCGGACCTTGTGGAATATTTCCGGCGTTACTACAGAAAAGGCAGACTATCTGGCGCCTCGTCTGGCCAACATTTTCACAGCGTGCCTGGGAAATGCATATACTTCGAAAGCCTGGCAGGAAGCAAGGGTGGTGTTTATACCTAAGCCCGGCAAGGCAAGATATGCGACACCAAAGGCCTACAGACCCATAAGCCTTAAGTCCTTTCTACTCAAAACCATGGAACATATTGTGGACACCATTATAAAGAGTAGGACATTCAGCGAACAACTGAAATACAAACAGCATACCTATATCAAGGAAAGGTCGGTGGAGATTGCCCTGCACGAGGTTGTGCATAAAATAGAAAAACCCTTCGATGCCAAAACGTACACACTGGCGGTATGCATTGACATCGAAGGGGATTTTAACAATGTGCGGACCGACACACTGATGCAATCCTTAGACCAGTACCGGGTGGACCCGGTCCTTAGAGACTGGATAAACCATATGCTAAAGAACAGGTGGATAAATTGTGTGTCCCATGGCATAAATACAATATAAGGGAGAAAGTGGCACAGGGCACGCCACATGGGGTTATTTCATCGGAACTCCTATGGGTGACCACCATAAATCACCTATTAGGGATGCTAACTGAGGAGGGATTTGAACCCGCAGACGATGTTATAATACTTCTAAAGGGTTAGGATCCGAACGAGCTATCCAGAAGGGCCGATAGGGCCTTGCATATGGCATATGACTGGGCTAGACGCAGAGGTCTCAATGTTAACCCAGAGAAGACTGAAATATACCTGTTCACGAGGAAGTCGAAGGTGGGCCAATTTAACGCACCACATTTCCTCATGAGACGATTTCGATATCTGACAAAGTCAAATACTTAAGTGCTATCTTGGACAGGAAACTAAATTGGAAGTTTCACATTCAGGAGCGTACTGAGAAGGCTTACAGATGCTGGGCACTATGTAGACGGGCCGTAGGCTCGGAATGGGGCCTGAATTCTAGGATAGTCCACTGGCTCTACAGGAGCGTGATTAGACCAATGCTTACTTACGCCTCAGTAGTATGGTGGACTGCTATGAAAAAAGTGCAACATACGGACCATACAGCAGGTTCAGAGAACATGTTGTCTTGGCATAGGCGGAGCGATGAGGACCATGCCCACTAGAGCACTAGAGACTATCCCAGATATCCGACCCATTGACATACAGATTAAGTGTGAGGCAGCCACTGCGGCTATGAGACTTAAAGCGATGGGAGAATGGATTGAGGATGGGAGCAGCTCATTCCATCGCGGTAAAATCGAGGCGACGATAGGAAACCTGGAAGGAAGGGAAGAGGTTTCCGATCGGATACCTAGGATGAACCTTGAAGTCGAGTACGAGACACTGCTGCCATCGACACAGTCTTGGATTGACAGAACCCTAGTATTGCCATCTGGAAGATCATGTTACACGGATGGATCAAAGCTAGAGGACAGAGTGGGCCTGGAAGTTTACATTGAGAACCCAAGGTCTGAGATCTGTTGTAGACTGCCTGACCATAATACGGTCCTGCAAGAAGATATCCGGGCGATCACGGAATGAGTGAAGTGGTGTGGTGCTAACGCGATGACGTCGAGTCTGAAAATCTTTACCGACAGGACGGTAATGTCACGAACAGTCTTGCAGTGTAAGAAGGAGATTAACGCCTTCTCTGAGGATGACAATCCGCATCGTTTAGGTGCCGGGCCATAACGGAGTACTGGGAAATGAAAGGGCAGACGATTTGGCGGTGAAGGCCAGAGGACTGACGTCAATAAACTTGGTTAACCCGAAGCCTTTCGGGTCGACACAGCGAAAAAGGTCGGTAGGACGGCGAAAATCCTATGGGGAGATCCAGATCGTGAGTAGACGAGGCTGTTACTGAAAGGAAGCAAGAAGGAGGTCAGTATAGCTATTGGTATCATAACGGGACACATAGGACTACGAGCTTACTTATGTGAAATCAGTGAGGCAAGTGATAGCATGTGAAGGGCATGCGGGGAAGATGATAAGGCGTTGGACCAACATGAACCAACTAAGGGGAGTGGTATTGAGATCAATTAAGGATTTTGTAAGTACAATAGCACGGAATTCCTAACGTAAAATAGGATATAGCTCGCATATAAACCCATTTTCAGACTATACTTTTTGAGGCTTTAGAGAGCGCAATCCATATCTCATTTGGCTGAAATTTTGCATGGTTGGTTGATGGTTTTCCTATGACCTCCCACAGATTTACCAAGTATGGTCAGAATCGGTCCAAAACCTGATATTGCTCCCATATAAACCGATCTCCCGAATAAACTTCTTGAGCCTTTAGAGGGCGCAATTCTTATCAAATCATATTAAACATACATGAGATTTCTTGTTTTGACCTCCCGTTATTCTCATTATAGGCAGAAACTAAAACTGCCTATAATCAGAAACCGTGCAAAGACCTGGAGAAATGTGATCGAAGAGGGTATATACGATTCGGCTCAGCCGAACATTACACGCTTTTTCATGTTACTTACACCCTCCAAGAACAATTCTTTGCTTCAACTGTAAAGTTTGTGTTTTGTGGGTTTCGATGTTTTGAATTTAAGGTGAGAATATAAACTTTGTAGGGTCTAAATATATCCCATCCTATGGTGGTATGTATTAAAACATGTTTTCTTTTGGCCGACCAAATAATTGACCTATCCTAAAAGATTTTTTTCAACTTGTTTCCTTGCAGCCTTCTCTATGTGTCAATTGATTCTAATGAAGAAAACGGAGGACCAATCCATAATTTCCGACCAATTGTGGCGACATATTATATAATTTACATTATTATTATAGCATTCTTTATGGTTAATATTTTCGTTGGTTTCGTTATTGTGACTTTTCAAAATGAAGGTGAACAGGAATATAAAAACTGTGAGCTCGACAAAAATCAAAGAAATTGCATTGAATTCGCGTTAAAAGCCAAACCAGTGCGGCGTTATATTCCGAAGCACAGTATACAATATAAGGTGTGGTGGTTTGTCACATCGGCATCCTTTGAATATTCCATATTTGTTCTGATCATGATAAATACAGTTACACTCGCCATGAAGTTCTATAAACAACCGGACTACTATTCGGAAATCTTGGACGCATTAAACATGATATTTACGGCTGTCTTTTCCCTGGAATTTATTTTCAAGCTAGCAGCATTTCGATTTAAAGTTTGTATTTAAACCTACTAAACTAACCTAAATATATAATAATTGCATTTTTCTCTTTATTTCAAACCAGAATTATTTCGGAGACGCATGGAATACCTTTGATTTTATTATTGTGCTAGGAAGTTTCATCGACATTGTCTACAGTGAAATAAAGGCAAAAGAACAAGCATTGGCTAGTTGCGATGGACAATCATGTAATAGAAACAAGGTAAATATCTTAAATAATAAAATATTTTTGTAACTGGTTAAAAATTACCTTAATACGAATATTTTTGATCAAATTAAATGGACCTGCACATTTCGCTATTACCACTGTGAAGTTACAGTAACCTACAAATTTACTTGCAGAAATTATATGATGAAATTGTAGACAACATATTCTACCGCAAAAGATGATTTTATCATTGTTTTAAATGTATTAAAGGAAGAAGTTGCATATTTGGTTCCGAGTAAGCGAGATATAAGAGTTAAAAGTCAAAAAACGAAAACCAAAAACATACTAAGTTATCTGACAACCTTCCTTGCACAGAAGACGCAAAATTTTATTTGTTCTCTTAAACCTGCGTTTCTTACACGTTTTAGTTTGAGTGTCTGATAACCCAACAATATTTTTATACCCTCCACCATAAGATGGGGGGTATACTAATTTCGTCATTCTGTTTGTAACTACTCGAAATATTCGTCTGAGACCCCATAAAGTATATATATTCTTGATCGTCGTGACATTTTATGTCGATCTAGCCATGTCCGTCCGTCTGTCCGTCCGTCCGTCCGTCCGTCCGTCCGTCTGTCCGTCCGTCCGTCCGTCCGTCCGTCCGTCCGTCCGTCCGTCCGTCCGTCCGTCCGTCCGTCCGTCCGTCCGTCCGTCCGTCCGTCCGTCCGTCTGTCTGTCGAAAGCACGCTAACTTCCGAAGGAGTAAAGCTAGCCGCTTGAAATTTTGCACAAATACTTCTTATTAGTGTAGGTCGGTTGGTATTGTAAATGGGCCATATCGGTCCATGTTTTGATATAGCTGCCATATAAACCGATCTTGGGTCTTGACTTCTTGAGCCTGTAGAGTGCGCAATTCTTATCCGATTGGAACGAAATTTTGCATGACGTGTTTTGCTATGATATCCAACAACTGTGCCAAGTATGGTTCAAATCGGTCCATAACCTGATATAGCTGCCATATAAACCGATCTTGGGTCTTGACTTCTTGAGCCTCTAGCGTGCGCAATTCTTATCCGATTGAAATGAAATTTTGCACGACGTCTTTTCTTATTATATCCAACAATAGTGCCAAGTATGGTTCAAATCGGTCCATAACCTGATATAGCTACCATATAAACCGATCTTGGGTCTTGACTTCTTGAGCCTCTAGAGTGCGCAATTCTTATCCGATTGGAATGGAATTTCGCACGACGTGTTTTGTTATGATACCCAACAACTGTGCCAAGTATGGTTCTAATCGGTCCATAACCTGATATAGCTACCATGTAAACCGATCTTGGGTCTTGACTTCTTGACCCCTAGAGGTCGCAATTATTATCCGATATGCCTGAAATTTTGTACGACGGATCCTCTCATGACCATCAACAAACGTGTTTATTATGGTCTGAATCGGTCTATAGCCCGATACAGATCCCATATAAATCGTTCTCTCTATTTTACTTCGGGAGCCCCAATGGGCGCAATTCTTAACGCAACATATAATTTAATTTTGGTCCGAACCGGACCATATCTTGATATCGTTTTAATAGCAGAGTAACTCTTTTCTTATATCCTTTTTTGCCTAAGAAGAGATGCCGGAAAAAGAACTTGACAAATGCGATCCATGGTGGAGGGTATATAAGATTCGGCCCGGCCGAACTTAGCACGCTTTTACTTGTTTGTGTTAAAAAATGCATTCACTTGGAAAATTTGCATTACTTAGTATCCTCTGTATGTTCTTAAATAGATAAATTGGATAACATACACTCTCTAGGAGTTTCGATAAGGATCAAGAGAATTTCTTTTCTAAATCTTATTAATCTTTCCCTAGGTTTTTCTAACGAATTCTCAAAGAGTTCTTTACACAACTCTTATTGCCATACATATTTTGCTCGTGTGGGGAAGACGGTAATCAGAATGAAAAAAGTGCTCAAGTAAAGATTATTCCATGTGAAATGTTATTTATGCGAACATCTCTACCAGGTCGTAGTTTATTTAAAGCTGTCGAGCAAAAGAAACTGAAGCATTATGAGTTTCAACTGATGGTTAGGTGGGAAATCAAACTCATTTGAATAATTTTTGCCATTAGAGCTTAAAGCGATACCATAAAGACAGACCGAAACCTTTTGTGGGAATATTATCCATGACCTTCGAGTTGGTAATCCAAGCTAGCTACCAGCTTATCTCACAAGGATTTTAAACACATAAATTTTTTCACGAACAACTCGTTAAGAAATATTTCAATTTTAAGCTAAATGAGAAGTACCGAATTCAAACGGCGTACGCTTTACCTCCGGTAAAACATTGTATGTTCCAAATAAACAAATACTTATTATATAAGATATTGGGTTGCCCAAAAAGTAATTGTCGGTAATATAGTAGTAATATAGTCGGCGTTGACAGATTTTTTCAACGGCTTGTGACTCTGTAATTGCATTCTTTCTTCTGTCAGTTATCAGCTGTTACTTTTAGCTTGCTTTAGAAAAAAAGTGCGCGAAATTTTGTTTACATTTGTTTGTTTGGCGTCAATTTTAATATGGGTACCACATGTATTGAAAGAAATTCATTTAACAAACCGAATCAACGCTTGTGATATGCACCTTAAACGCAATGAATTCGATCCGTTTTTAAAACGAATCATAACTGGAGATGAAAAATGGATTGTTTACAACAACGTTAGTGGAAAACGATCATAGTCCAAGCATGGTGAACCAGCTCAAACCACTTCAAAGGCTGATATCCACCAAAAGAAGGTTATGCTGTCTGTTTGGTGGGATTGGAAGGGTGTGGTATATTTTGAGCTGCTTCCAAGGAACCAAACGATTAATTCGGATGTTTACTGTCAACAATTGGACAAATTGAATACAGCCATCAAGGAGAAGCGACCAGAATTGGTCAATCGTAAAGGTGTCATATTCCACCAGGACAACGCTAGACCGCACACATCTTTGGTCACTCGCCACAAACTGAGTGAGTTTGGCTGGTAACTTTTGATGCATCCACCATATAGCCCTGACCTTGCACCATCAGACTACCATTTATTTCGATCTTTGCAGAACTCCTTAAATGGTAAAACTTTCGGCAATGATGAGGCTATAAAATCGCACTTGGTTCAGGTTTTTGCAGATAAAGGCCAAAAGTTCTTTGAGCGTGGAATACTAAATTTGCCAGGAAGATGGCAAAAGGTTATCAAACAAAATGGCAATTATATATTTGATTAAAGTTCATTTTAAGTCTTATTAAAAATGCATTTACTTTCTTTTAAAAAATCCGCAATTACTTTTTAGGCAACCCAATAGTTAAGATAGGCTTAATTGTTAGTCTGCCATTAGACATTTTCGTCCATTGTGATACCACAGAAACAGTAGAAGGATGATGTCTTCTAGTTCCTACCGTTGAACTATGCAGATCGCTTTAAAAAGCCCAACAAATTGCGAATGTTCACACCCGCTAAATCAGACAAGCTCTCAAAGAAATGAGAACCTTATGTGGAACTCCTTCTGACTGGCAGTGCGGGACACATGCACAGAAGGTGCTCTATAGTCTCTTCTTCCTCGACATCCTCACAGCTTCTGCAAAAGTTGTTATTTGCCATACTCAGTTTGTCAGCATGTTTTCCGATAAGACAGTGACATGTCATGACGTAATAGCCAGTAACAGCAGAGCGGTAGATCTCTAGATAAGGCCATATAATTTTGGAGTGTTCACAACCCTGCATTTGTGCCATCTGTTACTCGTTGTCCTTCAGGCCAGATCTTGAAGACCTATCTTGCATGTCGCCTGAGGCATACCCAAATATTCCAGTATTCCTGGAATGTATAAGGTAAATCCTAGTCTCCCAAGCTCGTCCGCTTTACAATTCCCTCGGATATCCCTGTTCCCCGGCACCTAGAATAGGTTAATTTGGACTACTCAGCCATCTCGTTGAGAGATCTGCGACAATCGAGGGCAGGTTTTATGTTCAGGAATTCGTTTTCCAGGGATTTAATGACTGCCTGGCTGTCATTAAATCGATTTATGCCAATCGTCGTTATGACCTTATTTCTTAGCCTTTCTTAGCGCTTGATACACACTCTAAATGTCGGGTAACCTTTTCGATACAACCCGTTCGAGATCTTTAGAGTATACCCCAAAGCCAAACTGGTCGTTTAGTTTGGAACCATCCGCATAGAAGTCTATGTAACTTCTATTACTAGGGTTATCGTAATCCAATCGGTTCTATCAGGAATAGTGGTACAGTACTTTTTATCAAAAAGCGGCTCAGGTAGGGTGTAATCCACATTGCCTGAAACATCGGATTTTGTATCCGTAGCCGCCACATGACCAATGACAAAGCTTCCTTAACCTCACGGCAGTGGTCGTTGCAATTTGTCTAGCCACAATGTCCAGAGGAATTAGATGTACATTAAATTCAGTGCATATGATTGCGTCGTCATCAGTGCGGGTGTGATGCACAAACAAGCCATCGTTTGGATCCTGTTAAGTATTGAGTAGTAGGTAGACTTTAGAAGCGCCGTCCACCAGACCACAACACCATAAAGCGTTATAGGTCTGACAACTGCAGTATATACACAATGCTTGACACGCGGTCAAAACCCCTAAGTTTTGCCAATGGCTCTCTTTCAGGTGTATAGGGCAAGAGTTGGCTTTCTAGCTTAGCTTTTTCGAAATGATGGATTTGAAGTTAAATTTCCAGTCCAGCAAAACACAAAGGTATTTTGCGCTTTCATTAAATGGAACATTCTCCCCTCGCAAGGAGACAGGTTCCACTGTATGCATCTTGTAACTCCTGCTGTAAAGAACTACTTCTGTCTTGCACGGATTTATTGCTAGCGTTGGCTTTCTGGCTTAGCTTTTTCGAAATGTTGGATTTGAAGTTAAGTTTCCTGTCCAGCAAAACACCCAGGTATTTTGCGCTTTCATGAAAAAACTACTTCTGTCTTGCGCGGATTTATAGATAGACCACTTTCGGTAGCCCACTTTGGTGTTGCATGTAGAGTTTCCTGAAGTATATTTCTTAGAGTGCTGGGAAACTTTCCCCTAACCGCAAATGCCTTTTACTTCTAGAGACAAAAACATATTGTTAATAGCTATATTGCAACGTTGAGGAGACAGTACAACCCATTGAGGTGTTTTTCTGCTGTCCCATCTTTTTAGATCCACAGATCCCAAGCCTGCCGTAATGCATCTTTTAGTAAGTAAGTTACAAATAAACTTTCTTTCGAGTTTCTTGATGGCTAGAAACTAGAACTCCTTCATGATTGACGTCGGTTTAACATTATTGAAAGCACATTCAATATAAAGAAATGCTATCATTGAATATTCCTTGACAGCGAGAGAACACACTTTGTAGCCGACTAGGTCTTGAAGGGCTATTTCAGTGGATTTGTCTTTACTATATAGAATTAAGGATGACAGACTAATAGGACGAAAATCTTTCGCCTACGTGTGGTAGGGTTTTCCTGCTTTCGGAATGAAAATGACCTTCGTGTCCCTCCATCCCACAGGTATATATGACATTCTGATACAAGCAGAGTATATCTCCCTTAGCCAAGGAACCAGTCTATCAGACACAGCTTGTAGTTCAACCGGTGATACATCATCAGGGCCTGGCGACTTAAAGGAGTCGAAACTTTTTATCGTCCAAAAGATTTTCGGCTCAGACACAATTTCTCTAATAGCCTCCGACAAATACATAACAGTGACAACCTCTTTTGGCGCCACGTTGTCCGTCGGAGAATTTCCCGGAAAATGTATGAACGAGTAGTTCTTGTGTTTCCCCACTACACATTGTCCATACATGCTCCGACTTCTGAATGTATTTAGCTCACCGTAATAGGTCTCGAGGACAGAATCTTCCTTAGTCTAGAGGCCTCTAATATATCCCCCACGGAGCTGTAAAATTCGGCCCAGGATTTTTTTGAGCCTTTCTCAGCACGCCCTTATATTTTCTTAGCCTAGACTATAGATGTCCCAATCGTGTGGTGCTCTTGTGGCTTTTGCTCTGTTAAAGAGTTTTCTACAGTTCTTCCTTAGACCAACCAGCTCTGGAGTCTACGAGCTCTGTGTCTCCCATTCCCCGTACCCTTGAGTAGTTTTAATCCAGGAAATCTTTTTCCACGAACCATTCCTCCACACACCCATGGTTCCTGGATAAGAAACACGTCGAATCCCCTTGCCACCAGGACACCATAATTGCCGCCGAAGCGGCCCTACAATGGTGACGATTTATTTGTAGAAACCGGACCGTAGTCAGGAATCAGAACTTCCACCATTGTTGTGCTAGCCTCGTTTTTGATTTCACCAGGAGTTCATCCTCGCAAGATTCGTTAAATCTTGTCATGATGAGCCTATGTGAGCATCCAGTGGCAGATAGGAAAGGTGCGGAACCATTCTTACTCAAGACACAAGCACTTGCGTTGTGGACGATTCATCCTTATTCCCGCTTCACTAGCTGCTGCTCTCGATGTACTGGATAACCTACCCACACGGGGCTTGTCGGGTCCCGTTTCGATGCCATCTCCTCCTGCCTCGATTGTGGCAGGGGGATTTTCAGTCTCCCGCAATCCGACAGATTTTAGCGATGTGGTCGATAGTTTCTCAGGCAAGGGTTCAGCAACAAGTGCTGAGTCGCCTCCTGAATAATTGAAGTGGAAGTAGAGACTAATTGTCTTCGGGCATCGGCCCCGATACCTGCCTGTATCGTCACAAACTGGTGGAATCCCAGGAAATTCCGCAAGAACATCGGAGTATACTGATGACAGTCCATTGACTTTCCCACTTCAATTATTCCTAGGTATGCAGCCCAAAACTGTCCCTAGCGACATTATTGTTCGCCCTACTTTTAGGCATGATGACCGCAGTCTTTTGGCTGACTGCGGTGCGGTTTCCGAGTCTATACATGTAGTCTTTGAGGTAGCATGTGCTGCAAATTCTCGAGTTCAATTTAGAGTGTCTCTCTCCCCGTTATAGAGAGTCTTAGGATCATTCGCACTAAGCCTCTCAATAAACCTGAGAGCGATGCGTCTTCTATTATGTCAACCTCTTAAAGAGCGTGTTGGTTTGCCGAAGAATGCCGATTGTTTAGGCAAATTATAGGCATGCGAAGAAAGAATAGGTTCGGCCTTGTCCTTAAGACTGTCTTCGTCAAAAGCCTCTGCTGACCAGTCGTCTGTCGGCTAGTGATGCCTGGAGCAGCAACGTTACGGTGAATGAACACATTTCGAACCGAACACTGATTTTGGTAATAAAATTCAATGATTTGCAAGCGTTGCTCGTTAGTAAGTCTATTCATGATGAAATGTCAAAGCATACTGAGCATCTTTCTCTTTGACACCATGTCTGAAATCCCACGTGATCTGTCAAATACTAATGCATGAAAATCCTAACCTCAAAAAAATTACCCTTTATTTTGCACTTTTTTGGATTATTAAGTCACCCATCATATTTTTCCTACTTGAACTTGCATGCCAAATTTCAGACCTCTAATCCCATCTGTACAGAAAGTACAAAATTGTTCCAATTTTGGTACTAAAGTGTATGAATTTTTAATAGATCATTTAGTCACCTATCATATATTCCTTAGTTGTACCCACATGCCAAATTTCAGAACTCTTGCTCCATCTGTAATGATAGTACTAAATGGTACCAATTGCGGTACTAAATGTACGTTTCCTGCCGTTTCGTACCTTTTTGGTACTTTTTTTAGTACATAAATTTCCAAAAACGTTTATAGTCACCCAATTAAGGTTGCCATAGTGTACCTTAGTTCCAAAATTCAGAGCTCTAGTCCAATTAACAATGAAGAAAGTACCAAATACTACCAATTTAGGTACTAAACGTACTATTTCTCCCACTTCCGGTACGATTTCCCAAATTTGTTTGCCAAATGCTCTTTATTTTGAGCCCAAGAACATAATTACATAATGTACCATTTCGTACTTTTTGGTACGTCTTAGTACCTAAACATACGAATATCACCAAATCCCGTACCTCTGACTCGAGACCAACATTAGTGCAAAATCTCATGATTCTAGCTTTAGCCGTTTGGGCTGAAGGATGATCAGTCAAACAGTCACGCAACTCTTTTGTATATAAACATATTTTTTTGTGGTCTTAGCTCAGTCAATCAATTGAATCTTCAGAGAGGGCTGGGATACAAATGTTATTCCCTCAGAATAGAAGAAGGGAATCATGGAGGATGGAACAGGTGGGTTCACCGTCAGGACTTTCTTATGCTGACCACATCACCTCCTTGCGTACAATCATTGAAGAGTCTGTAGTACCTAATACACACCTACACCGCTAATTCATCGACTTCGAACGTGCTTTTGACACAGTTTCGCGAAGCTTTTCGTAGAACACGCTGTTGAATAAACGAATCCCTGAAAAAATCGTGAGGCTAATTAGGGAGCTTTAAGCAGTACTGAAGTTTCAGTCTGTTTCAATAAAAAAGAGAGCCGTCCTTTCGGGATCGATAAAGAAGTAAAGTAGGGGTGCAACCTATCGCAGACGCTAAGTTTAATATTGCTCGATTCCGTCTTGGAGGAGACGAATGTTGAGGCATCCTACGGAACAACTCCGTTGAAGACTTCGACTACGTTGATGATATTTGCCTCTTTGCTCATTACTTTGATCACATAAAAACCACATTGGAACGCATGAATAACATCGCGGTCAAAGTAGGCCTGAAAATATACAAATGTTAAGTTAGATTGAGAAGAGGGTGCAGATATTAATCCGCCCCAAGTCACTATGGACGTACTCCTAAGCCAGTAATCGACTTGTTGTACGTTCTAAATACTATAAAGTAACCTCTAAAAAGAAAATTTTAAGTTAGGAATTCCGTGCTACTTACCAAATCTTTCATTGTTTTCAATACCACTCTCCCAAAGTTGGTTTATGTCTGGTATTGTGCCTCCTCCTAAGTGCCGGTATCTGTTAGACGCGAAAACAGGGCAATGACAAAGGAAATGCTCCAGCGTCTTATCATCTTCCCCGCATGCTCTACATATGCTATCACTTGCCGCACCGATTTTACATAAGTGAGCTCGTAGTCCTATGTGTCCCGTTATGATACCAATAGCTATACTGACCTCCTTCTTACCTCCTTTCAGTAATAGCCACGTCTTTTCACGATCTGGATCCCCCCATAGGATTTTCGCCCTCCTACCGACCGTTTCGCTGTCCCACAGTGTTTCATGCACATTCGTCGACCACTCCCTTAACTCTGAGTGCGTCGACCCGAAAGGCTTCGGGTTAAGTTCATTGATGGCAGTCCTCTAGCCTTCACCTCCAAATCGTCTGCCCTTTCATTTCCCCTTACTTCGTTGTGGGCCGGCAACCAAACGATGCAGATTTTGTCATCTTCAGAGAAGGCGTTAATCTCCTTCTTACACCGCAAGACTGTTCGTGACATTACCGTCCTGTCGGTAAAGATGTTCACACTCTACGTCCTCGCGTTAGCACCACACCACCTCACGCATTCCGTGATCGCCCGAATCTCCGCCTGCAGGACCGTATTATGGTCAGGCAGTCTAAAACAGATATCAGTCCCACGTTGTCCTCCAGCTTTGATCCGTCCGTATAACATGATCTTCCAGATGGCAGTACTAGGGTTTTGTCAATTCAAGACTGTGCTGATGGCATCAGTGCCACGCACTCGGCCTCAAAGTTCATCTCAGGTATCCGATCGGAAACCTCTTCCCTTGCTTCCAGGTTTCCTATTATCGCCTCGATTATACCGCGATGGTATGAGCTGCTCCCATCCTCAATCCATTCTCCCATCGCCTTAAGTCTCATAGCCGCAGTGGCCTCACACTTAATCAATGGGTCGGATATTTAGAATAGTCTCCAGTGCCCTAATGGGCGTGGTCCTATGCCAAGATAACATGTTCTATGAACTTGTTGTATGGTCCCTATGTTGCACTTTTTCTCCATAGCAGTCCACCAAACTAATGAGGCGTAAGTAAGTATTGTTCTAATCACGCTCCAGTAGATCCAGTGGACTTTCCTCGGATTCAGGCCCATTTCGAGCCTACGGCCCGTCTACATAGTGCCCAACATCTGTGAGCCTTCTCAGTACGCTACTGAATGTGACACTTCCAATTCAGTTTCCTGTCCAAGATCAAACCTAAGTATTTGACCTTTTCAGATATCGAAGTTGAGTTGAGGAAATGTGGTGCGTTAAATTGGCGCACCTTCGTCTTCCTCGTGAACAGACATATTTCAGTCTTCTCTGGGTTAACATTTGGACGTCGGGGTCTAGGCCAGTCATATGGCTTTCGGCCCTTCTGCATAGCTCCTTCATAACAAAAACCAATTTGATGAGGATAGGAACAAACAAATCTGACACCGCTCACATGAACTATCATGGACAAGCACAAGCGCGAACGTATAAACAAGGCTGGAAGTGCCTTTCTTGAACGCAATAAAGTTTGCAGATGTAGTGACATCTTATATCATAAAAAAGACCGAATGTTCAACAGTAGTGTGAAATCTATTTTATTGGGTTGCCCAAAAAGTAATTGCGGAACTTGGAGCTTGATTTCTATGATTTATATAGTTACCTGAAGCACTATTCTGTAGTTGCTGATAGAAAACATAGGGACTTTCACTTGGATGTGCATTTTTAGCATAATATATTTCTGAAAATAATTCAAACAAACAAGTAAAAACGTGTAAGTTCGGCCGTGCCGAACTTTGAATACCCACCACCAAGGATATAATAATCGTAATATATTATTATAACTCCACTACTATACCCATAGTTACATCTAAATAGGGGCTAATCTCGATCATATTTTATTCAGGTCCAGAGAACTCATATAGTAACAGTTGCAGCGAAAGAAAGAAAAGCAAGAAATCCGCTTGTTAATTAGATCGGTCTATATGAAAGCTATATCGATATTGTCTGATGTGATTCATATTTGGATGGGATGTCAGAAGGCTTACAAAAACTCCAGGCTTAAAAAAGGCTAATAAATAAAGCTTTTATGGTTTTCAGATCCTTAACCGGCATATCGGTCTATATGACAGCTATATCTAAATATCGTCCGATCTTTACAATATCTGAGTCAGATGGCGGGAGGCTTAAAACAACTGACTGATTCACATTGAGAAATCGGGTAATAATTCATGTTTTCATGGGCGTCAAGCCTTAATCGGCATCTCGGTCTATAGCTATATCTATATATAGTCCAATTGAATCATATTCAGTTCGGATGTCGGGAGGCTTAAAATCACTCGCTGTTGCAAATTTCAACTTTTATGGGCTCAGACCCTTAACGGGCAGACCGATCTATATGATAATCTTATATATAACAAGTAAGAGCGTGCTAAGTTCGGCCGGGCCGAATCTTATATACCCTCCACGATGGATCGCATTTGTCGAGTTCTTTTCCTGGCATCTCCTTTTAGGCGAAAAAAGGATATAAGAAAAGATTTGCTCTGCTATTAGAGCGATATCAAGATATGGTCCGGTTTGGACCTGTGTAAAATGTTAGCCAATTCGAATAAGAATTGGGCCCTTTGGGGGCTCAAGAAGTAAAATAGAGAGATCGATTTATATGGGAGTTGTATCGGGCTATAGACCAATTCAGACCATAATAAACACGTTTGTTGATGGTCATGAAAGGATCCGTCGTACAAAATTTCAGGCAAATAGGATAATAATTGCGACCTCTAAGGGCTTAAGATGTCAAGATCCCAGATCGGTTTAAATGGCAGCTATATAAGGTTATGAACCGATTTGAACCTTATTTGACACAGTTGTTGAAAGTAAGAATAAAATACGTCATGAAAAATTTCAGCCAACTCGGATAGGAATTGCAACGTCTAGAAGCCCAAGAAGTGAAGTGCCCAGATTTATTTATATGACATCTATATCAGGTTATGAACCGATCTGAACCATACTTGGCACAGTTGTTGGATATCATAACAAAATACTTCGTGCAAAATTTCATTCCAATCGTACAAGAATTGTACACTCTAGAGGCTCAAGAAGTCAAGACCCAAGATCGGTTTATATGGCAGCTATATCAAAACATGGACCGATATGGCCCATTTAAAATACCAACCGACCTACATTAATAAGAAGTATTTGTGCAAAATTTCAAGCGGCTAGCTTTACTCCTTCGGAAGTTAGCGTGCATTCGACAGACAGACAGACGGACGGACGGACAGACGGCCGGCAGACGGACGGACAGACGGACGGACGGACAGACGGCCGGCAGACGGACGGACAGACGGACGGACGGACATGGCTAGATCGACATAAAATGTCGCGACTATCAAGAATATATATATGGGAATATATATTATGGGGTGTCAGACGAATATTTCGAGTAGTCACAAACAGAATGACGAAATTAGTATACCCCCATCCTATGGTGGAAGTTATAACAAACAGAATGACGAAATTAGTATACCCCCCATCCTATGGTGGAGGGTATAAAAATCAATTTGTGTTTGTTTGTTTGAATGTTCGTTTGTGAGTTCCTTATAGACTTAAAAGCTGCTGAACTGATATCCGTGATATTTTCACTGATGGTGCATAATAGGATACTACATTTTTTGATACCTGAAAGGGGGGGGGGCGTACCCTGCCCCTTACCTTAATTTTCAGAAACGCCAGATCTCGGTGATGGGGGGTGAGATTTAAGCGAAAGTTTGTGCGTTTTTTTATAGTACCCTAAAAATAAAAATTTCGTATCCAAATTTCGGGTGGGGTACCTAGGGTGGCCGCTCTACCCTAAAACCTACCAAGTATATATTTAGACCAATCACAAAAATATGAGACTCAACTGAAAGATATTTAGGATAAGAAAACATACCTGATATCCAATTTTCGGACCAAGAGTTAGGTGAACCACCCCAAACCCCGAAACACGCCTAAATCAGACATATTTACCGGCCATGGCAATATGGGACCCAAATGAAAGGTATTTGCGAGTAGAACACGAATCTGATTTATATTTTCAGGGCCAAGTCACTGAACTGCCGCCCATCCCCCAAAACACCCCCAAACCGAACATTTTTGCCGTCTATGGATATATGGGGCTCAAATCAAAGGTAATTGGGAGAAGACCAAGAATCTGAAGTCAAAAGTCGGGACCAACTGCCTAGGGGACGTCCCACCCCCATAAAAACCAACAAATAGGACGTATTTGCTCACCATGACTATTTGGGTATTAAAGAGAGTGGATCTCGATATTGTTTTTAGGGGCCCATACACCAAATCGGACAAATTTGCTGACTTTTGCAATAAGGGGTTAATAGAAAGGTGTTTGAGATTAGAAAACGAATTTGATATCCAACTTTGAGGCCAATTCCAAGATAGGGTTCAAATAAATGATATTTGAGAGTAGAGAACGATGCCGATATATTTTCAGGGCTAAGTGCAAACCGAACATATTGTGGGGTTCAAATTAAATGTATTAGGGAGAAGAGTACGAGATTGATACTCACTTTCGGGGCCAATTTTGGGGGGTCTTCCCCTTTCCCAAAACACCCCACATACAGCAATTGTTTACTGACCATCGCAATATGGGGCTCAAATAAAGGTATTTGGGAGTAGAAAATGAATCTGATATCCAAATGCTGGACCATTTTTTTGGGGCACCGCCCCTTTTCAAAAATACCCCCAAAGAGTGCAAATTTTGGGGCCAAATGTTTGAGGACGCCTCATCCAATAAACTCCCCTTAAACCAATGGCAATATGGGGTTTAAGTAAATGGTATTTGAGGGAAAAGCGCGATTCTGATAATTTTTCATTTGTATTCTTGTACTGTTAGTGAAGCGATATACAAACTCAGTTTCGAATTTCAGCTAAATCGGGTAATAAATGCAGTTTTTGTGGGCCTTAGACCCTTAACGGGCAGATCGGTTTATATGGCAGTTATATCCGGTCCGAACCATATATGAGTCGGATATCGGGAGGCTTAAAACTACTCACTGTTTCAAATTTCAGCGAAATGGGATAAAAAATAAAGCTTTTATGGGCTTTTGAACCTATATTGGCAGATAGGTTTAAATGGCAGCTATATCCAAATATAGTGCGATGTGAAGGCTCGGGAGGCTTGAAACTACTCACTGTTTAATTTTCAGCGAAATCGGGTAAAGAGTAAAGCTTTATGGGCTTCAGACCCTTTATCGGCAAATCGGTCTATATATCAACTATATCCAAATATGGTCCGATTTGGATCGTTCAAGAACTTAACCTGCATGCAGAAAAAAGACGTATCTGTGGCAAATTTCAGCTCAATATCCCAATTTTTTATGGCTGTAGATTGATTACAACAGACGGACAGACACACGTACATGGTGTCTTTGAATTTTACGACGATCCGAGATATATATACTTTGTTGGGTCAAAAATTGATATTTCGATGTGTAGCAAACGGAATGATTAAATGAATATACCCCATATCCTATGGTGGTGGGTATAAAAATACAAAAATATGTATAAATTATTATCAACTTATTTCATGTCACCATACCTATTGGACTCTGCATTTTTTTCAAACCGCTAATGTACATATAGTGTATAATGTACATAAGTAGTATAAGACCATTTATTTTGATATGAAATGACAATTTTGGAATTTGTCTTTCTGTGGCAAGAATTTGTTACAGTTAAGTACCACACAAATTGTTTTCAACTCGCGTGTACGCGTTTTTGAAGGATAACCAATGAATCGTGTGTACCCTTTTTTAAAGATTCCTCAGTGCGATCGTTTCGTTATTTTTATGTGTTTTTTTTACAGTTTTAAAACAAACAAGTAAAAGCGTGCTAAGTTCGGCCGGGCCGAATCTTATATACCCTCCACCATGGATCGCATTTGTCGAGTTCTTTTCCCGGCATCTCTTCTTAGGCAAAAAAGGATATAAGAAAAGATTTGCTCTGCTATTAGAGCGATTTCAAAATATGGTCCGGTTTGGACCACAATTAAATTATATGTTGGAGACCTGTGTAAAATGTCAGCCAATTCGAATAAGAATTGCGCCCTTTGTGAGCTCAAGAAGTAAAATAGAGAGATCGATTTATATGGGAGCTGTATCGGGCTATATACCGATTCAGACCATAATAAACACGTATGTTAATGGTCATGAGAGAATCCGTCGTACAAAATTTCATTCCAATCGGATAAGAATTGCGCACTCTAGAGGCTCAATAAGTCAAGACCCAAGATCGGTTTATATGGCAGCTGTATCAGGTTATAGACCGATTTGAACCATACTTGACACAGTTGTTGGATGTCATAACAAAACTCGTCGTGCAAAATTTCATCCCAATCGGATAAGAATTGCGCACTCTAGAGGCTCAAAAAGTCAAGACCCAAGATCGGTTTATATGGCAGCTATATCAAAACGTGGACCGATATGGCCAATTTACAATACCAACTGACCTACACTAATAAGAAGTATTTGTGCAAAATTTCAAGCGGCTAGCTTTACTCCTTCGGAAGTTAGCGTGCTTTCGACAGACAGACGGACGGACGGACGGACGGACGGACAGACGGACGGACATGGCTAGATCGATATAAAATTTCACGACGATCAAGAATATATATACTTTATGGGGTCTCAGACGAATATTTCGAGTAGTTACAAACAGAATAACGAAATTAGTAAACCCCCCATCTTATGGTGGAGGGTATAAAAATCGTAAAAGATTATAGAAAAGAGTAGCAGAAGATTACTTTTTTCAAACAACATCCGAAATCTCCAAAATGTTGGCAGGGTATTCGAATGTGACTTAACACAGTGGTAGAAAACAGAAAAAACTGGTAAATATGGCATGTGGCAACGGGTAGAGATATCTCCTTGAAATTTGAAATGGTTAGAGCTGAGGCGACAACGAGATCCTGTGCAATTTCAAGATTCTAGGTAGTCCGGGCGCCTTTTGGCAGGCCCCTAAAATTTACCACCTCCGTATTTCGAAAAATTGTTCGAGCTGTTAATCCATGGCTTTTCTTTTCCATTTTCAAAGAAAATCTCCGATCATTGAGCTCATCTCGAAAGAGAAACAAACAAAAATTGTGCAATTTTATGATTTTCGCCCTAACAGGTAAAAACTTGACCCGGACGGGATTCGAGTCTGGGCACACGGAGCAACAGCGAGAGCCGTTACCGTTGTTTGGCGGGGGAAGCCATCAATATAACTTTACGAGATGTACCAAATCATGTACTACCATGTACATTTACCAGTGTAATTGTTGCAGACAAAAAATCTGTCATTACACGAACACATGCATTGGGAAAAATACAGCTAATAGACAGGGTTGTCGAGAGTGGTTATTGGGGTAGTTGTATCATAGAGGCGTTTTCCCAATAAATACGATACAAATGCAACATACCAACATACGACCCTTGAAGCCATCACACCTAATATGGTTGAAAAGACTTCTTACCAAAGATGAAACGCGTTCCATAGTGGTGGATGTGCGTTGCAATCTCTGGCTTTCCTTTTCTATTTGCAAAGAAAATCTCCGATAATTGAGCTCATCCCGAAGGAGAAACAAACATAAATTGCCAAATTTTATAATCTTCGCCATAACAGGCAAAAACTCAAAATGAAAAAAAATTTTGTTGTTGATCGAACATAAAGCTCGCATCATTCACTATATTCGATTGTCCTTGTTAAAGGAATGACAGCGCACACAAAAGATGTTTTCAGTTCAGAAGTTTAATACAGAAAGACAAGGAACTAATGTATGTGTAATATTGTATAAGAAAATACAATGAAAATCAAAAATTTACTTTTTGTCGATATGCTTTCTGCGGTTGTTAAAAATAGCGATTGTTGCTAACTTCATGGCTTCTTGGTTAACTACGTTGAGAGTCACTGGTTTTTCTGCAACATCTTCAAGCTCTTGTAGTTTTAAGTACATAGCTTCTCGGCCCGCAGTTTACATTTTATATGATTTTTATACCCTCCACCATAGGACGAGGGTATAGTAGTTTCGTTATTCCGTTTATAACACCTCGAAATATGCGTCTAAGACCCCATAATGTATATATTCTTGAGCGTCATCATATTTTAAGTCCATTTAGCCGTGTCCTTCCGTCCGTCTGTTTGTCGAAAGCAAACTAACTTCCAAAGGTGTAAAGCTAGACGCTTGAAGTTTTGCACAAATAATTCTTATTTTGTAAATGGGCCAAATTGGTCCATGTTTTGACATAGCTGCCATATAAACAGATCTTGGGTCTTGACTTCTTGAGCTTCTATAGAGCGCAATTATTATTATATTTGGCTGAAATTTTGCACGTGGTTCAGTTTGCGTGCTATTTGGTTGAAAAATTGCATATGTATGTCGTTTCGGTATAACTTCAAACAACTGTGTTAAGTATGGTCTAAATCGGTTGATAACCTGATATAGCTGCCATATCAACCGATCTTCCAATTATTAGTCTATATTTCAGGCATATGTTGGAGGTGGTATTTTTCTACGACTTTTAACAGCCATGGAAAATATGGTCCATATCGGTCAATAATTTGTCATAGCTTATATATATTTGAAGAAGTCATTCAAAGAACTTGACAAATGCGATGGAAGATATGTAATATTCGGCCCGGCCGAACTTAGCGCGGATTTACTTGTTTCATATAATATCGATATAAATAGAAATAAGCCACAATGCCAGTAGCCACGACAGTGTGGGCATTAGCAGAGCAATAAAATTTACGAGATATATTTCGCCACCTTTAAAACTTAATGCCCTATGTGTACAGAGATCTATTGATAAGGTAATATCCTTTCTGTAATATTCCACAAATTAAATTCTTCTCTTCCAATATAATTTCTAATGGCCACTAGCTCGACTCCCGTTGTAAAATATGCCAAAAGTAATCAAAACATATGACCAACCGTAAAAGGCAAACATAAATCATCAATAATCAATCGATTCAGCAGATTTTTCCTTTCAATATCTTTGCAATTTTTTTTTGTATTTAAAACAGCAGATTTTGTAAGATGAAATTGCAGTACGAAATTTTTGCTAAAGCTGCTGCACTATGTTTGATCTCATAATGTCAGGCAGTTTTGCCCGGCTATCCCTTGAAAATTGTCATTAGGCTGGACTTCACTTTTTATACCCTCCACCATAGGATAGAGGTATACTAATTTCGTCATTTTGTTTGTAACACCTTGAAATATGCGTCTAAGACCCCATAAAGTATATATATTCTTGATCGTCATGTCATTTAATGTCGATCTAGCCATATCCGTCCGTCTGTCTGTCGAAAGCACGCTTACTTTCGAAGGAGTAAAGCTAGCCGCTTGAAATTTTGCACATTACTTTTTATTAGTGTAGGTCGGTTGGTATTGTAAATGGGCCATATCGGTCCATGTTTTGATATAGCTGCCATATAAACCGATATTGGGTCTTAACTTCTTGAGCCTCTAGAGGGCACAATTCTTATCCGATTTGTTTAAAATTTTGCACGCAGTGTTTTGGTAGCACTTGCAACAACTACGCCAAGTATGGTTTAAATCGGTCTATGTTTTGATATAGCTGCTATATAAACCGATCGTGGGTCTTGACTTATTAAGCCTTATTAAGAACCTGACATAGCTGCCAAATAAGCCGATCTGGGACCTTGTCTTCTTGATTCTCAGCACACTATCTGCATCAGTAAGCAGATTTACTTCTTTGTCTCTGCAGGAGAATGTGCTTACACCAAATCCATCGGTGTGATGTTTGATTATTTAGTTGAATTTCTTGACTTCATTCTGACTCCTGTACAACGCAGTTTGCTCCAACGCATGTCTTTCCACTTCCTTTTGCGTTCTGCGGAATAGGCGTTCCTCCTCTCTCCTTTTCACCCGATACCTCTCCGTCATCTAGCGCGTTGCTACTGATTGTAGGGTTGCTCTGTATGCCGCATTCTTGGCTTCAGTGACATTTCGACACTCTTGGTCGCACCATGGGTTTCTTAGGAGAGGCTTCTGGTTTCCAAATACAGACTTCGGGGCATTTTCTATGGAGTGGACAATGGATTGCTACTGGGCCATTATATAAATCGAAACAAGGAGTGCTTTCATCAAGCAGTTGGGTTAAGCGAGTGGAGTATGCCTTTGCCATCTGTTGTGTTTGCAGCTTTTCAATGTCCAGCTTCGTGCAGTTTCAGATCGTACTTTTCACGCCATACTCAAACGGGCGCGAACCTTTGCTGTAGTAAGGAAATGATGGGAATCTATATTCGCTCCACGGATCGATCGTACATCTAACACGCAGAATGAATGCCTTCCATCTATCACAATGTGGTCAATTTGGCTGGATGAATGCCTTCCATCTATCACAATGTGCTCAATTTGCCTCGTTACTTCCGGATCTGGGGACAACCATGTGGCTTTGTGATTTAAACTTTTTTTTATACCCTCCACCATAGGATGAGGCTGTAATAATTTCGTCCTTCTGTTTGTAACACCTCGAAATATGTGTCTAAGACCCCATAGAGTATATATATTCTTGATCGTCGTGACATTTTAAGTCGAACTAGCCATGTCCGTCCGTCTGTCTGTCGAAAGTACGCTAACTTTTGAAGGAGTAGAGCTAGCTGCTTGAAATTTTGCACAAATACTTCTTATTAGTGTAGGTCGGTTGGGATTGTAAATGGGCCAATCGGTCCATGTTTTGATATAGCTGCCATATAAACCGATCTTGGGTCTTGACTTCTTGAGCCTCTAGAGAGCGCAATTCTCATCCGATTGGCACAACGGCTCCTCCCATGGCCTTCAACATACGTGTGCAATATGGTCAGAATCGATCTATAGCTTGATACAGCTCCCATATAAACCAATCTCCCGAATTCTCTTCTTGAGCCCCGAACCGGAATATAACTTGATATAGCTGCTCCTCCGCTATACTGCGCAAAAAACTTGACAGATGCGACCATGGTGGAGGGTATATAAGATTCGGCCCGGCCGAACTTAGCACGCTCTTACTTGTTTTTATCTAATGCTCTTTTGATAACTTTGTTTGGTTCTAGGGTGGATCTACTATGATATCTATTAACTTTTTCCGACTGTTTCGTGTTATGCGGTTGGTTAAGCTGCTGAGCAAAGGTGAAGGCATCCGAACATTGTTGTGGACTTTCATAAAGTCATTCCAGGCCCTTCCTTATGTTGCTCTCCTGATCGTTATGCTATTTTTCATATATGCTGTAATTGGAATGCAGGTCTGTCATACAAAATCAAACTCCTGTGTCAAAGAAGTTATAACGTGTTAAATTATGTTATAGGTCTTTGGAAAAATTATGTTGGATGAAGGAACAGCAATTAATCGTAATAATAATTTCCAAACATTTCCACAAGCCGTTTTGGTTCTGTTCCGGTCGGCCACTGGTGAAGCCTGGCAGGAAATTATGATGGATTGCTCACCAAGAGAGGAAGTCAAATGTGACCCTGAATCCGATGCTACCTCCAATTGTGGTTCTAGCATAGCGTTCCCATATTTCATATCATTCTACGTACTCTGCAGTTTCCTTGTAAGTGCAAAAGTAGATTTTTATAGCAAAACATCACTAATAATTTTGTCTTTAACAGATTATAAACTTGTTTGTCGCTGTTATTATGGATAACTTCGATTACTTAACGCGCGATTGGTCAATTCTGGGTCCTCATCATTTAGATGAGTTTATTAGGCTATGGAGTGAATATGATCCAGATGCTAAAGGACGTATTAAGCATCTTGATGTTGTAACACTCTTAAGGAAGATCTCCCCCCCATTGGGTTTCGGCAAACTATGTCCACACCGTATGGCTTGTAAAAGATTAGTTTCAATGAACATGCCTCTGAACTCAGACGGAACGGTATTATTTAATGCGACATTGTTTGCAGTAGTACGCACATCTCTTAGCATAAAGACAGAGGGAAATATAGATGATGCCAACGCAGAGTTGCGAGCTACGATAAAACAGATATGGAAGCGTACAAACACCAAGTTGTTAGATCAATGTGTTCCTCCTCCCGGAAATGATGATGAAGTTACTGTTGGTAAATTTTATGCTACTTACTTGATACAAGACTACTTCCGACGCTTCAAAAAACGCAAAGAACAGGAGGGCAAAATGGATCAAACTGAGAGCGCGTTAACCCTGCAGGCGGGTCTCAGAACACTGCACGAAATTTCGCCTGCGTTGAAGCGGACCATTTCAGGTTATCTGGACGAGTTGGCAATAGAATCAGATCCTATGCACAGGGTAAGTAATTTACGTTATCATTATTATTTATTTTCTTAACACCAGAAGGACTAGCCGGTCATTGTGACCGTTTTTTAAATTTTTTTTTGAAATTTTTTCAAAATAAAACTTTTTTGTTCGAAAATTTGCGAAGCATTTTACGAAATTGGTTTAAAAGAAAAAAATTAGCAGTTGTTGAGTGGAGCGAACGTGTTTTCATATCGCTCCTCAAAGAAAAATATCCGCATCTCGGAATAGGTACACCTATTACGAAAAAATTTTAAAGACTTTTCGGAGTAGGCTCAAAATGAACTCCAAACACCCAACAGCTGCGGTGGTGGCGTCGGACCGCAGCATGTTGTCTTCCCCTCCCATGAGTGTGGGTGCCTTGGCACCTGGAGTCGAGAGTAATGCTTCAAGCGCACAACTTGTCGTCAGACCAAAAAACGTGGAAGAGACGGATAAACAAGAGGGATGCACAGTTCGTCCCCAGCCTTTAAGCAATCGGATTTCCGATTCAAATTCAGACAATGAAAGTGCCAATGAAACAGTCATCGCAGCCGAATCGAGAGATGATGACAGCGAGCTGACGGCAGAAATGAGCGTTGGCTTTGATAAGCCCATAAGCAGACTGAGCACTTTTACGGAAGCTGGAAAAAGAATATGACTCCCCAAAAACATAACACTGCTAAAATGCTCCCCGCTTTTAAGTACTCAGGGAAAACCAAGCCATGCCCTCCCGCAATGGAGACTCTAGACAGTGTCCTGCGAAGGGAGACAAAAGTCGGAACAGGAGCGAAGGAAGCTCGCACGGCCCCTGAGTCTTCATGGAGTACTGTGACTTCCAAAAGGAGGAGATTCGGAAGACAAGGATTGGCAAAGAACTTAATACTGAAACATCAGGCAGTGCAGTAACTGAAAAGTCAGTGCAGCCTAAAGAACGGAAAGCGGACGATGAGACCATCACCTACTCCCAGGAAACCCATTTAATGCAGGACCAACGATTGAGGTATTTTAAATAAACCTCCACCGTACCAAGTACCAAGATAAATAAGCGGGCCAAGCCCTGGCAGAGTTCTTGAATGCTAACGATCTAATAACGCTTAGTATTGGTAACACTGCTACCTTTTTAAATAGGATTAGGGTGACAATATGTTGGGAAAATCTAATCGATGAGGTTCAGGATTGGAGGGTCTCCATGAAACACTCTTTCTCTGACCATCGCTACATTAGGTTAAGAATCGCACGGCCAGCGCCGAATAAGTTTCCGGAAAAAGTTGAAAACCAACTGGACAAAATTCGGAAGAATTCTCAGAAGAAGACTTGGGCAAGATAATTTCGATTGTCCAAGCATAGAAGACATTGACAACAATGTCAACAGGATTACGACTACACTGGTGGGGTCTTTCAAAGATATTTGTCGGCTCCGGGAAAGGAAATCAGACCAAGAAAATCCCTGGATGACCGGTAGATTCGCAATATTGGGAAGAAGGTCCGCAGATTTTACAGCAGAGCACGTCGTAAAAAGGCGGAAGGAGTACAATAAAATTATCAGAGCGGTAAAACGTGCGTACCGGAAGCTTTTCTGCGAACAGGTTGATGGTGCTAATGACGCCGCCAAGATAAAAAACTTCTCTCAACGACATGGGAGTGAGAGCAGAGACAACGGAGGACATATTTAGGCTTTTGATCAAAACCCATTTTCCACAGGAAATGACGGGACTCACCGAGACACCGGAATCTTGGAATAGTGATGTTGATCGAAGGCTTATCATTACAGAATTTATGGTGAAAGAATCTTGGTGAAGCTTCAAACCATTTAACTCACCTGAACCTGATGGAATATTTCCGGCGTTGCTACAGAAGGTGTCCGACAATCTGGCGCCTCATCCGGCCAATATTTTCACTGCGTGCCTTGGACATGCACATACTCCAAAAACCTGGCAGGAGGTCCAAGCCCGGCAAGGCAAGTTATGGGACACCAACAGTCATATAAGCATTAAGTCCTTTCTACTCAAAACCATGGAACATATTGTGGACACCATGTTAAATGTTAAAGAATAGAATATCCAGCGAATTGTTCAAATAGGAACAGCATGCCTATGTCAAGGGAAGGTCGGTGAAAACTGCCCTGCACGAGGTTGTGCATAAAATAGAAGAATCTTTCGATGCCAAAACATACACAATTGTGGTATGCATTGATATCGAGGGGGCTTTTAACAATGTGCGTACCGACACACTGATCCAATCCTTAGACCAGTACCGAGTGAACCCGCTCCTTAGAGACTGCGTAAACCGTATGCTAAGGAACAGGTGGATAAATTGTATGTCCCATGACATAAATATAAGGGAGAAAGTGACACCAGGCACGCCACAGGGGGGCATTTTATCGCCACTGGGTGACCCCCATAAATTACCTATTACAAACGATTTTAAAATACTTCTTTGGGGTAAAATCCGCTTGGTTAGACTGTTAACCCAAAGAAGACTGAAATATTCCTGTTAGCGGAAAGACCAATGTGGGCCAATTTGACGCACCACGTTTCCTCAATAAAATGATAGACCAATACTTACTTACGTAGGCTGCGATGGAGAAAAATTGCTACGTAAAGAGAATACAACAGGTTCAGAGAACATGTTTTCTTGGCATAGGCGGTGCGATGAGGACCACGCCCACTAGGGCACCAACCCATAGACATACAGATTAAGTGTGAGGCAGCCACTGCAGCTATGAGACTTAAGGCGATGGGAGAATGGATTGTGGATAGGAGCGGCTCATACCATCGCGGTATTATCAAGGCGACGATAGGAAACCTGGAAGGAATTGAAGAGGTTTCCGATCGGATATCTGGGACTACACTTGAGGTTGATTGCGAGGTACTGCTACCAGCGGCACAGTCTTGGATTGACGGAACCCTAGTATTGCCATCTGGAATATACTGTTACACGGATGAATCAAAGCTAGATGACAGAGCGGGCCTGGGGGTCTACATAATACGGTCATGCAGACGGAGATCCGGCGATCACGGAATGAGTGAGGTGATGTGGTACTAACGCGAGGAAACATCTTTATGGACAGTAAACAGATGTTAAGGGCAATTACAACCAGGACGGTAAGATCACGAACAGTCTTGGATTGTAAGAAGGAGATTGACTCAATCTCTGAGGATGGACGATCTACATCGTTCGGTTGCCGGGCCATAGCGGAGTAACTGGGAATGAGAGCAGACGATTTGGATGTGAAGGCCAGAGAGCTGCCATTAATAATATTGGTTAACCCGAAGCCTTTCGGGTCGACGCAGTCCACGTTAAGGACGTGGGCAACGAAGAACGTGGGCCACATGTTACCCTGTGGAACAGCAAACGGTCGGTAGGACGTCGAAAATCCTATAGAGAGATCCGGATCGGTATCATAACTGGACACATAGGACAACCAGCTCACTTATGCTAAATCGGTGTAGCATGTAATAGCATATGAAGGGCATGCGGGGAAGATGATGAGACGTTGGAGCATTTCCTTTGTCATTGCTCAGCTTTCGCTGATAACAGATACGTGGTATGGAAAACAGTTAAACATTTTATATGTAACACGGAATTCCTAACATAGAATTTCTTTTTCGAGGTTACTTTTTTTTAGAACTCACAACAATTCGATTACTGGCTTGGGTGTATGTCCTTAGGTGTATGGGGCGGATTAATATTCACACCTTCTTTTCAACCTAACCTACTACATGGGTGTAATTTTTGTGTTTAAGACATTATTTCATTTGTACAATTTTTACGGAGATACAGACCAAATGATCATTTTGACCCTTTGTATAAAATAGAAGCACTGTTCACCAAATTTTGTGAAAATACCACTAAACCAATTGTGAAGGAATGGTTCGTGGACATAGAATTCCGGGATTTAAATGGCTCAATGGTACGGAGATTGGGAGACACAGAGCCTTTATTCTGACTGGCTGGCTTCCCTTTATGTAGCACACGATTCAGAGATGGCGCCTTCAAACCTTAAGTTGCTGTTGAAGCCGCTCCTGTAGGGAAGAAGACCCTCATTGTAGAAAGTGATGCTAATGCACATCACCAGATATGGGGAAGCACGGATGTCAACGAAAGGGATCTGGCGATTTACTATAAATGGGATAAACCGACCTTTATTATCAGGAACAGACAGGAGGTACTAGATATTACCTTTGTATCCGAAAATATAAGCGCAAGAATAAGCGACTGGGAAGTGTTGGATTAACACAGTTTCTCTGATCATCGTTATATTAGTTACAGCCTTGTAGAAAATACTGCAGATGTGTTGACTCGGCTAAACATAAAAAATGCGGATTGGGATTAATTTCGGCACAAATTCTGCAGGTCTATCCTTTCTAGACCAGAAAAGGAAGTGGAAACTGCGGCGGATATAGACTCGCTTGTATCACCATGTCCTAGTGCCAAGCAAAGGGGCAAACAGCGACCTCCATGGTGGACCCCAGAGCTAGTTGTTCTAAGGAAGGACTGTAGAAATCTCTTCAACAGAGCAAAAGCCACAAGAGCACCACACGATTGGGACATCTATAAGGCTAGGCTTAGAAAATATAAGGGCGTGCTGAAAAAGGCTTTGAAAAAATCCTGGGTAGAATTCTGCAACTCCGTGGAGGATACATCTGAGGCCACTAGACTAAGGAAATTCTATCCTCGAGACCTATTACGATGGGGTATATTCAGAAGTCAGAGAATGTATGGACAATGTCTAGTGAGGTAATACCAGAACTACTCGTTGATATACATTTCCCGGGAAATTCTCCAATGGACAACATGGCGCCAGAAGAGGTTATTGGGGAAATGGTGTCTGAGACGAAAATCCTTTGGGCCATAAGAAGTTTCGACTCCTTTAAGTCGCCAGGCCCTGACGATGTATCACTGGTTGAATTAAAAGATGTATCTGATAGACTGGTTCCTTGGCTTAAGAAGATATACTCTGCTTGTATCAGCATGTCATATATACGCGTGGGATGGAGGAACACGAAGATGACTTTCATTCCTAAAGCAGAAAAATCTTACCACACGAAAGCGAAAGATTTTCGTCCTATTAGTCTGTCATCCTTTATGCTGAAGACTCTTGAGAGGTTGATAGAATCATATCTTAGGGCAAAGATCCCTGGAGATCGCCCGTCGCGGCAGCATCATGCATTTAGTAAAGGCAAATCCATTAAAACAGCCCTTCATGACCTAGTTGGCTACATAGAGGATTCTCTCGCTATCGAGGAATATACAATGGTAGTATTTCTTGACATTGAAGGTGTTTTCAATAATTTGAAACCAACGTCAATCATGAAGGAGTTGGAGCTTCTAGGCATCAACCCTACCGTAAGAAAGTTTATTAATAACTTACTTGCTAAAAGATGCGTTACGGCAGGCTTGGGATCTGATCCGAAAGTGGTCTAGACGTAAATCCGTGCAAGACAGAAGTAGTTCTTTGCAGCAAGAGATTCAAGTTACCTACAGTGGCACCTGTCTCCGTGGTGGGAGAGAATGTTCCATTTTTAGAAAGCGCAAAATATCTGGGTGTTTTGCTAAATTGAACTTCAAATACAACATTTTGGAAAGGCCAAGAAAGGCAATTCTTGCAAGAGAGTCATTTGCAAAAGTTGGGGGTTTAGACCACGTGTCATGCATTGGGTATATACTGCAATTGTCAGACCTATAGTGCTATATGGTGTTGTGGTCTGATGGACGGCGCTTCAAAAGTCCACCTACTGCTCAATACTTAACCGGATCCGAAGGATGGCTTATTTGTGCATCACGGCCGCACTGAGTACGACACCATCTGATGCACTGAATGTAATGCTACATCTTATGCCTCTGGACATTGTGGCAACACAAATTGCAGCGTACACTGTAGTACACAGCTTTCTCATCGTTCATGTGGCAGCTACGGACACTGCGTTTTCCTTGATACAATAACCGATGTTCCAGGCAATGAGGATTACACCCTACCTGTGCCGCTTTTTGATAAAAAGTACTGTACCACTATTCCTGATAGAACCGATTGGAACTAATATATCCCTGGTAACAGAAGTTACGTATGCTTCTACACGGATGGTTCCAAACAAAACGACCAGGTGGGCTTTGGGGTGTACTCTAAATATCTACAACTGTTCATATCGAAAAGGTTACCCGACCACTGCTGTGTGTATCAAGCAGAGATCCTTGCAATTATGGAAGTGGTGGAATGGCTAAGATATAATGTCATTACGACGATTGACATAAATATCTTTTCAGACAGCCAGGCGGCCATTAAATCCCTGGAGAACGTATTTCTGAACACAAAAACCTCTCAACGAGATGGCTGAACAGTTCAATATTCACCTTTTCTGGGTGCCGGGCCACAGATATCCCAGGGATTTGTAAAGCGGATGAGCTAGCGAGCCTAGGAACTACCTTACACATTCCAGGGACACTGGAATCTGTGGGTATGCTTCTAGCGACATGTAAGCTAAGTTTTGAGGACCAGGCCCCTCACAAAGAGGGGGCTGTGAGCATTCCAAAACTATGTGGTCTAATCTAGACTCGAATAAGTCTACTGCTTTGCTGTCATTGGCTAGAACAGACGTGTCAGTCATTGTGTCCGTCATGAAGGTCACTGTCTAATCGGAACACATGCTGACAGACTCAAGATTGCCAGCAACGACTTTTGCAGAAGCTGTGAGGACATCGAAGAAGAAGAGACTATAGAACACCTTCTGTGTATGTGTCCCGCACTAGCAGTCAGAATGAGTTCCACTTTAGGTTCTAATTTCTTTGAGAACCTGTCTGATTTAGCGGATGTGAACATTCGCGAGTTTTGGGCTATTTAAAGTGATCTGGATAGTTCAACGGTAGGAACTAGAAGGCATTTTGTTTCTTCTGTTCCTGTGGTATCATAATGGACGAGAACGTCTAAGTAAGTCTGATGGCAGTCTGCCACTTAAGCCTTATCTAACCTAACCATCATAGAGGCGTTTTCGCAATATTCAAATACAACATACCAACGCACGGCCATTGAAGCCATCACACCTAATATGGTTGAAAAGTCATCTAACCAAAGACTAACAGCGTCCCATTGTAGTTGGTGTGTGTTGCTATCTCTGGCTTTTCCTTTCCATTTGCAATTCTCCGATCATTGAACTCGTCTCGAAAGAGAAACAAACGAAAATTGTAAAATTTAGTTATCTTCGCCCAAACAGGCAAAAAACTTGAAAATGAGGTAATTCTTTATCTTTATCAAGAAATAAGCACGTTACGGTTGGGCTCGCAGAACCTCGATTAACGACGATAGGCGATTTCGTTAAAATCATATGCTGGTAATTTTCCAGCACAGACAAGTCTCTCACTACATCGCATCCTTCATGGCGCTGAAGTTTTTAAACCAAAGCTTAAATGAAAGAACACTTTTATCAGTGAGAGAAGTCTCGAAGATGTTTCCTAATGCTGTGTTAATGGGAAAATTAACTTCACCTTCTAAGTTTCATGGAAATCCAATAATATCTAGCCATACCGATTGTACCGATCGTATGTTTGGGGTGTTTCAACCAGCCATTCACTTGGTCACTATGTTACATATCGGATTCGTGCTCAAGTCTTATATATCTTTTATTAGACGCCTTTATTGCCTTGATAGCTCAACATGTCCGATGAGGTTTCTTGCACACGACATTTATATAATAAGACAAGTTGACCCGGGCCTGCTCCGCTGCGCCTTCTTTTACTATATATGGAACAAAAGTTTCCTTGGAATATTTATTTTCGAAGATCTTTTAGTGAAATACCATGCTAACTCGACCAACAGTTTAACAATATAAGTTCCTTTATCTGAATCCCATATGATCTAAACGTTTCTTATCCTAAATACCTTTTCTTATCCTAAATACCTTTCATTTGACTCCCATATTGTCGTGATTGGTCTAAATATATGTTTGGTAAGTTTTAGGGTGGGGCGGCCCCCCTAGATACCCCACCCGAAATTTGGATACGAAATTTTTATTTTTTGGGGTATTATATGAGAGCACACGAAATTTCGCTTAATTCGCACCACCCATCTCCGAGATTTGGCCCCCCCCTTCAGAAAATTTCAAGAAAATCGGTTCAGCCGTCTGTAGTCTATAAGGAACACACAAACATACAAACAAACAAACCTACAAACAAATACAAATTGATTTTTATACCCTCCACCATAGGATGGGGGGTATACTAATTTCATTCTGTTTGTAACTACCTGAAATATTCGTCTGAGACACCATAAAGTATATATATTCTTGATCGTCGCGACGTTTTATGTCGATCTAGCCATGTCCGTCCGTCTGTCCGTCCGTCCGTCTGTCTGTCGAAAGCACGCTAGCTTCCTAAGGAGTAAAGCTAGCCGCTTGAAATATTGCACAAATACTTCTTATAGTGTAGGTCGGTTGGTATTGTAAATGGGCCATATCGGTCCATGTTTTGATATAGCTGCCATATAAACCGATCTTGGGTCTTTACTTCTTGAGCCTCTAGAGTGCGCAATTCTTATCCGATTGGGATGAAATTTTTTCACTACGTGTTCTTTTATGATTTTCTATAACTATGCCAAGTATGGTTCAAATCGGTCCATAACTTGATATAGCTCTCATTTAAACCGATCTTGGGTCTTGACTTCTTGAGCCTCTAGAGTGCGCAATTCTTATCCGATTGGAATGAAATTTTGCACGACGTTTTTTGTTGTGATATCCAACAACTGTGCCAAGTATGGTTCAAATTGCTTCATAACCTGATATGGCTGCCATATAAATAGATCTAAGGACTTGAGTCCTTAGATCTATAGGGGGGGCCCAATTCCTATCCGATTTGAATGAAATTTTGCATGACGTGTTTTATTCTTACTTTCAACAACTGTATCATATAAGGTTCAAATCGCTCCATAACCTGATATAGCTGCCATAGAAACCGATCTGGGATCTTGACTTCTTGAGCTTCTAGTGTTCGCAATTATTATCCGATTTGCCTGATATTTTGTAGGACGGATTCTCTTATGACCATCATCATACGTGTTTATTATGGTCTGAATCGGTCTATAGACCGATACAGCTCCCATATAAATCGATCTATCTATTTTACTTCTTGATCCCCCAAAGGGTGCAACTCTTATTCGAATTGGCTGACATTTTAGACAGGTCTCCAACATATAATTTAGTTGTGGTCCAAACCGGACCATATCCTTTTTTGGCTAAGAAGAGGTTCCGGGAAAAGAACTCGACAAATGCGATCCATGGTGGAGGGTATATAAGATTCGGCCCGGCCGAACTTAGCACGCTTTTACTTGTTATGTATAAGATTGTTAGATGTCTAAAAAATATGGTACTTGTAGGTAATAAATTAGGTTACATGTATGAATTTTCCAGTACACTATTAGCCATTGATGGTGAGCTCTCTATTTTTGACGGCATGAATGAGTGTAGATTCATCGTTATAGCCTGTTTAGTCCTTGATATTTTTGAGCCATGTTGGTTCTTCGACCTCTATTTAAAAAATGTATCTCTCGTCATTTCTATGCTCCATTTAATTTCCATCGAAGGATCCCACTGATCATATATAAGCACTCCCAAATAATTTAAGTTTTCAACTCGTTCAATGTCTATTTTGTTTATGTTCAATGTTGTGGGGGTTGTTTTTGCTTATCATGTATCTTTTTTAGGTTGATCTTTAGTCCATATATCTCAGCTAGTAGTGTGGCATCGTCTGCATACCTTATGTTATTAATACAATACTTTCCGTTCACTGTAATTCCAATATTTTCGCCTTCGAATGTTTCTTGGAAAATTCGTTCTGAGTTTATACTGAAACGCAGTGGGGAGAGTATACACTCCTGCCTAACTCCTCTTGAGTTTTCGGTTTCCTCTCCGCTCACATCAACTCGTGCCGACCGATTCCAGTACAGGTTTCTTATGCATCGTAGCTCTTTCTCTTTTATACCAGATTCTTTAAGAACTTCCATCAGTTTGTCATGCTTGACCGTATCAAAGGCCATCTCATAATCAATGACGCATATAAACATATTTTTGAGCATCTCTAGAGTTCTGAATTAATATTTGCACACAGAATAATGCTTCTGTTGTGCAAATGTTTTCTCTGAACCTAAACTGAGTTTTTCCCATTGCAGCTTCGCATTTGATATAAGTCCTTTTGTGAATAATTTTTTAAAACTAAACTCTTGTTAAAACTTAATTCTTGAGTGCATGACTCATTAGACTTATTAGTCCATAGTCGCTGCATCGATTTGCACTGCTTGTCATCGGAATAGCGATAAAAGGGGATTTAAGGAAATAGTCTGGATATTGGCTTGTTTCGTATATGTGGTTGAAGAGTGTAATTAGGAGTTGTCTATTATCGGAATCTATTAGTTTTAGTGCTTCCAAAGGGATTTCGCAGCAATTTCCACTTCATGTGTTCCTATCAATTCCGGTGAATTCCTTTAGTTTTTTTGTGTTGAAATCATCGTGAATCAGGACAACCAACCAACCACCACCAAACAACCAATTCTATTTCTTGACACTTTCGCTGCAGCAGATCGGTATTTGCAGTACAAGTCGCCAATCGTATTATAATTTTTCGATTTTTCCGCTTATCGGTTTTCCAGGGCATCCCTCGTTACCGTATTTATTGTAGTTTTAACATAATTCCTGCACTTTGTCCTTTTTTATATGTAACAAGTAAAAAGGCGTTAAGTTCGGCCGAGCCGAACTTTGGATACTCACCACCTCGGATATATATGTGAACCACCTTTCCTCAAAATCCGGTGCAAAATTCATACCTTATGCCCCATAGCAGCTATGTTCCGATTTGGACCAGATACTAATAAGTAAAAGTTATTGTTCTATTGTATATAACAAAATATTGGTCTTTTTAGTAGTTATATCTAAAAACAAGTAAAAGCGTGCTAAGTTCGGCCGGGCCGAATCTTATATACCCTCCACCATGGATCGCATTTGTCAAGTTCTTTTTCCGGCATCTCTTCTTAGGCAAAAAAGGATATAAGAAAAGAGTTACTCTGCTATTAAAACGATATCAAGATATGGTCCGGTTCGGACCAAAATTAAATTATATGTTGCGTTAAGAATTGCGCCCATTGGGGCTCCCGAAGTAAAATAGAGAGAACGATTTATATGGGATCTGTATCGGGCTATAGACCGATTCAGACCATAATAAACACGTTTGTTGATGGTCATGAGAGGATCCGTCGTACAAAATTTCAGGCATATCGGATAATAATTGCGACCTCTAGGGGTCAAGAAGTCAAGACCCAAGATCGGTTTATATGGTAGCTATATCAGGTTATGGACCGATTAGAACCATACTTGGCACAGTTGTTGGGTATCATAACAAAACACGTCGTGCGAAATTCCATTCCAATCGGATAAGAATTGCGCACTCTAGAGGCTCAAGAAGTCAAGACCCAAGATCGGTTTATATGGTAGCTATATCAGGTTATGGACCGATTTGAACCATACTTGGCACTGTTGTTGGATATAATAAGAAAAGACGTCGTACAAAATTTCATTTCAATCGGATAAGAATTGCGCACGCTAGAGGCTCAAGAAGTCAAGACCCAAGATCGGTTTATATGGCAGCTATATCAGGTTATGGACCGATTTGAACCATACTTGGCACAGTTGTTGGATATCATAGCAAAACACGTCATGCAAAATTTCGTTCCAATCGGATAAGAATTGCGCACTCTACAGGCTCAAGAAGTCAAGACCCAAGATCGGTTTATATGGCAGCTATATCAAAACATGGACCGATATGGCCCATTTACAATACCAACCGACCTACACTAATAAGAAGTATTTGTGCAAAATTTCAAGCGGCTAGCTTTACTCCTTCGGAAGTTAGCGTGCTTTCGACAGACGGACGGACGGACGGACGGACGGACGGACGGACAGACGGACGGACATGGCTAGATCGACATAAAATGTCACGACGATCAAGAATATATATACTTTATGGGGTCTCAGACGAATATTTCGAGTAGTTACAAACAGAATGACGAAATTAGTATACCCCCCATCTTATGGTGGAGGGTATAATAAACCGATCTGAACTATATACCACACGGATGTCGAAAAGCATAACATAAGTCAGTGTGTCAAATTTCAATCGCAATCGGATTAAAAATGCGCCTTTTAAATCGAGAGATCGGTTTATATGGCAGCTATATACAAATCTTGATCGATCTAGACCAACTTGAAGAAATATGCGGAGGGGCTTAACTTAACTATTTGTCCCAAATTTCGGCAACATCGGACAATAAATGCGCTTTTTATGGCCCCAAAACCTAAAACCGAGAGATCGGTCTATATGGCAGCTATATCCAAATCTGGACCGATCTGAGCCAAATTGACGGAGGATGTTGAATGGCCTAATACAACTCACTGTCCCAAATTTTCTCAAAATCGGATAATAAATGACATCGGATAATAATGACATTTATTATTATTGACGGACGATGTCGAAGGGCCTAAGACAACTCACTGTCCCAAATTTCAGCAAAATCGGATAGTAAATGTAGCTTTTATGGGTCTATGACCCCAAATCGGAGGATCGGTCTATATGGCAGCTATATCCAAATCTGAACCGATCTGAGCCGTATTGACGGAGGACGTCGAGGGGCCTAAGGCAACTCACTGTCCCAAATTTCAGCAAAATGGGGTATTAAATGTAGCTTTTATGGGCCTATGACCCTAAATCGGAGGATCGGTCTATATGGCAGCTATATCCAAATCTAAAACGATCTAGGCCAAATTGACGGAGGATGTCGAAGGGCTTAACACAACCCACTGTCCCAAATTTCAGCAATATCGGATAATAAATGTGGCTTTTATGGGCCTAAGACCCTTAATCGGCGGATCGGTCTATATGGCAGCTATATTAAAATCTAAACCGATCTGAGCCATATTGACGGAAGATGTCGAAGGGCCTAAGACAACTTACTGTCCCGAATTTCAGCAATATCGGATAATAAATGTGGTTTTTATGGGCCTTAGACCCTAAATTGGAGGATTGGTCTATATGGCAGCTATATCCAAATCTGGACCGATCTGGGCCAAATTGACGGAGGATGTCGAAGGGCCTAACACAACTCACTGTCCCAAATTTCAGCAAAATCGGATAATAAATGTGGCCTTTATTGGCCTAAGACCCTAAATCGGGGGATCGGTCTATATGGGGGCTATATCAAGATATACTCCGATATAGCCCATCTTCGAACTTAACCTGCTTATGGATAAAAATAAAGAACCTGTGCAAAATTTCAGCTCAATATCTCTATTTTTGAAGACTGTAGCGTGATTTCAACAGACAGACGGACGGACATGTCTAGATCGTCTTAGATTTTTACGCTGATCAAGAATATATATACTTTATAGGGTCGGAAATGGATATTTCGATGTGTTGCAAACGGAATGACAAAATGAATATACCCCCATCCGTCGGTGGTGGGTATACAAATTTTGTATTAAATTGACCCTGGAGTTTTTTTTTTTAATTGTCAAGTCATTAAGTTTAACAATATCAACACTGGGTTTCGGTTTTTTCTCCGCACAAATGCGAGTTTAACATGAATTCGTAAGACTAATAATATAGGATCTGGTTGAACATCGGCACCTGGGTTTGTCGTTTACTTTCTTACACACAGTATCTTTTATTTATTTGAATGTAGTCTATTTGTCCCAAGCTTTACTCCGGTGGATGAGAGGTTAGCCACAATCCGTATAGAAACCAAATTCTTCAACATCAGCCTTACTTGTGTCCATACTCCGACGGAAAACAATGACGAGCGCCTAGGTAGAGAATATGACCGCTGCCCCGCCCATGATATTAAAATCGTTCTGGGAGATTTTGATGGTTTGAGGCTGATAGGTTTCGCCGCGACAAAAAACATGGTAGTTAGTAGCACCAGATTTCAACATACAAATATTCACAAGGCCACATGGCTTGTGAATGAGGTCCGGAAATTCTACTAAAGAATTAAACATCAAACAGATGGCTTTGCTGCAGGCACATCCTCATGCAGAGACAAAGAAGAAAATCTGGTAACTGACACACATAGCTGAGGATATGGAAGAACATTTTACCCAACTGCTAGTGTCCGACGTTGGAGACGAGGAGGATACCGCTGAACCAATCCCTGATGATGGTATAAAATGTTTACCTCCTAGTCAGAAACAGTGACTCGACTGAAGAACAACAAGGCAGCAAGAACCGACGGATTACCGGCTGAACTATTTAAAACCGGAGGTGCCACGCTGATAAGGCGTATGCATCAGCTTGTCTGCGCAATCTGGCTAGAAGAACGCATACGTGATGATTGGAACCTCAGCATACTATGTCCCGTCCACAAGAAACAAGACTAGACGAAATGTGACAACTACAGAGGAATAAGTCTCCTCCCCATCGCATACAAGATATTCTCAAGCTTACTGTGTGAAAAATTTAAAGTTAAAGTCAATGATATAATTGGGCCCCATCAATTCGGCTTTAGACCTGGTACATCCACCCTAAACCAGACATTCACACAGCGCCACATCCTGGAACAGACCCGAGATGGACAAATCAACACATATAATCTCTTTGTTGACTACAAACCCGCTTTTGATAGTCGTATACGTTCAAAGGTATTTCAAGCCATGTCTGACTTGGTATCCCTGCAAAATTAATACGACTCAGCAGGATGACAGCTGCTGATACACGTTCTTCAGTAAGAATAGGAAAGAATGTCACCGAAACATTTAATACCAAACGCGGGGACTGCTTATCGTGTAATCTCTGTAATATCCTGCTGGAGAAGATTATACGGGATGCAGTTGTGGCACACTACTCACAAGGGAACTCATGCTAAACGCCTATGCTGACCATCCATATCATAGTTTGGAAGTAGCAACTCTGGCAGTAAATGAAGATAAGACGAAATGGATGATTTAAACTCCCAAAACGTCTTCTACAACCGACCACATAAAGAAAATGGAGAAAGTTGGGAACCACAACTTTGATATAGTCAGCATCTTTATCTACCTCGGCACCGCCGTGGCTGAAACGAATGACACCGATTATGAAATGAAGCGAAGAATAATACTGCCAAACAGATGCTACTTTGGATTAAGTAAGCGGTTTAGAAACAAAGCCACCTCTCGGCAGGTAAAGATCACACTACACAAGACACTGATACCACCCGTATTGTTATACGGTTCTGAGGCATGGATACATTTTGAAAGCAGACGAGGCAGTGCTTGAAGTGTTTGAGAGAAAGATTCTTCGCTAAATATACGGACCAGTTTGCGTTAATGGAGAATAAAGGTGTCGTAGGAACCACGAACTACATGAGCTGTATGACGACAGTAGCATAGTTACACAAAATACAACGGCTGCGTTGGCTAGGTCATGTCTTCAGAATGGATGAAGACTCTCCATCAAAGAAGTCTTTTGGAGCCGAACACGGTGATAAACGCAAACCGGGCAAACAGGAGCTTGAGGAGGATCGCCACCTCCACATGAAAATGTGGTGTGGTAGAACAACCAAAATCCCTATGGGAACATCAAGTGGTGGGAGACACTTGAAACTTGGTGTCGAGTTTTTGAGAATGAAGAAGATCGAGGCGCTTGAAAGGCTATTCTACGTTCGGTTAGTGGAACAAATGTTTTGTCTTAGCCAATTAAAGTAAGTAAGGTAAAATTTATATGATTTCCAAAAATTCTTCCATTGATTTCTTCGATTTCCACGTGTATAGCCTTCTTGGGTGAAGTCGGAAAACCTATTTGTAACCTCCATGTAGTTTCCTTGGCAGAATTGAACAAGTTTATCTCCTTTACCATTTCGTTGACGAGTCCAAATATTTGTAACCTCCATGTGGTTTTCTTGGCAGAACTGCACAAGCTAATCTTCTCTACCATATCGTTGTCACTACATCGTTTCCGACATTGACATTGAAATCTCCTTGTATTACTGTTATTTCATATTTTTCGTCATATTAAACAATATTTCGTTATAAAATTCTTCAATTTAATTCGCGTTTACATCGCACGTTGGGGCATATACTTCAATAATATTAATATTAGGTTACGTTAGGTTGAACAGCGGGTGCAGATATTAATCCGCCCCATGCCACATACACTAAATCGGCTTGTTGTGCGCTCTAAAACCTATAAAGTAACCTCGAAAAAAAATGTTAAGTTAGCCGCACCGATTTAACATAGTGAGCTCGTAGTCCTATGTGTTCCATTATGATACCAATAGTTATACTGTCCTCCTTCTTACTTCCTTTCAGTAATAGTCTAGTCTTCTCACGATCTGGATCCCCCAGTAGGATATTCGCCGTCCTATCGACAGTTTCGCTGTTCCACAATGTTGCTTGCGCATTCGTCGCCCACTCCCTTAACCCAGACGGCGTCGACCCGAAAGGCTTCGTGTTAACCAAGTTTATTGCTAGCAGTCATCTGGCATTCACTGCCAAATCGTCTGCCTTTCATTCCCACTTACTCCGTTATGGCGCAGCACCCAAACGTTGCGAATTTTGCCATCCTCAGAGAAGGCGTTTATCTCCTTCTTACAATGCAAGACTGTTCGTGACCTTATCTTGGCGGCGTCATTAACGCTATCGACGTGTTCGCAGAAAAGCTTCCAGAAGGCACGTTTTACCGCTCTGGTAATCTTATTGGATTCCTTGAGCCGTGTGTAATATACATTCCAAAAAACTTCCGCTTTTTTACGACGTGCTCTGTTAAAAAGTCTGCGGACCTTTTTCCCAATATTGCGAATCTCCCCGGTCATCCACGGTTTTTCTTGGGCTGATTTCCTTTCCCGAATAGGAAATGCAGTCATAATCCTGTTGACTTTTTCGTCAATGTCTTCTTCCAAGGCTTGGCTCCGCTTATTAGTGTTGGTACTACCCCACGAAATGTGGTGAGAGTTCGCATCGCACCCTATTAGTATCTCGTTTCCTGTCTGTTTTGCTTTCCTCACCAGCCGTTGCAGCTCCGACGTGGGTGGCGGTGTCGGAGAGTCGAAAAGCAGATAAAGTGACGCCAGGTATGCTCCACCGTCTCCCCGTCTCACCACTGTTGCATCCGACGCCGACAACTGTGGGGAAAATATATAATTCATATTTTTATGACACCGAGTACCAGTGTTAGCACAGAATAATAGGTAGTTCACATGGTTCAGTCTACAAACATTTTTCCGGGTAGTTCATGGCTCCTGAATGAAGGCGATATAAATCTTGCCCTTGTTGATTTTCTTCATCAGAGCGTGTGTTGCAGTTCCGGTGGAGGATTATCTAGATTACCTCAATCATTGGTCCTCCAGTAAATGGGCATCTTGAGAGTAGGTGATGATCTCATCATCTACTCCCTGTTCTTTAGACAGCATTGGCTTCACTATCACTGCACTGCCTGATGGTATCATATTAGGTTATTTGCCTATTCTAGTCTTCCGATTCTGTATGTAGTCGGTAATGGTTCCATCGTCGGGTCCCTGTTCGTTAGGCTGTATAGAGTTCTCATTCCCTGTACTGCCTGATGTTTCAATACTAGGATCTTTGCCTATCTTAGCCTTCCAAATCTTAAGTAAATGGGCTTCTTGGGAGTTGGTGATGGTACCATCATCGGCTCCCTGTTCGTTAGGCTTCATTGAGACTCCTGTCGCTGCTCTGCCTAATGCTTCAATATTAGGATATTTACCTATCCCAGTATACCGAATGTTGAAGTCGGTGATGGGTCCGTCGTCGGGTTCCTGTTTGCTAGGCTGTGTTGTGTCTCTCGCCACTGCACCTACCGGATGCACAGCCGATATTGATGACTGCATTAGTCAGCTCATCTCTATTGTGCTCCTTTGCTACTTTGACGTATGAGGGCGGCGCCTTACCATTCTCAGCGACCATCTTTCCCTTCCGTAATGGCTGTGGCCTCAGTTTGGAAGTCACAGTCCTCCATGAAGACTCAGGGGCCGTGCGCACTTTCTTTGTTCCTGTTCTGACTTTGTCTATCTCCGCAGGACACTGTCTAGAGTCTCCATTGCGGGATGGCTGGCTTGGTTTTCCCAAAGTACTTTAAATCGTAGTGTTATGCTTTTCGGGAGATCTGATTCTTTTTCCAGCTTCCGTAAAAGTGCTTGGAATGTCAGATCTATCCCTTCCACCATCCTGCACTTTCGCCCGATTGCGCTGCCAGTACGTACTCCTACGTTATACACCGGATCGCTTTCTGGGTCTGCTTGTGAGCTTAGCAAAGCCATCTCGCTCACTTCTGCCGTCATCCCGCTGGCCTTATCTCTCGTTTTGGGACGAACTGTGCATCGATCTGGTTTATCCGTCTTTTGCTCATTAATTAGTATGGCGACTAATTGTGCGATGGAAGCATTACACACTACGGTCTTACGCAACCACCGCGTGAGTCTTTGGAATGCATTTCTAGCCTACTCCAAAAGACTTTAAAATTTTTTCGTAATAGGTACTTCTCTATTCCGTGGAACGGATATGTTTTTTTTTTTTTTTTTTTTCTTTACAAATTAAAAAAACACGTCGGCTCCACTCAACGGCTGCTATACAATACAATATTAATATTAAGTGTTGTACCTATTATTGGGTTGCCCAAAAAGTAATTGCGGATTTTTTAAAAGAAAGTAAATGCATTTTTAATAAAACTTAGAATGAACTTTAATCAAATATACTTTTTTACACTTTTTTTCTAAAGCAAGCTAAAAGTAACAGCTGATAACTGACAGAAGAAAGAATGCAATTACAAAGTCACAAGCTGTGAAAAAATTTGTCAACGCCGACTATATGAAAAATCCGCAATTACTTTTTGGGCAACCCAATATTTTGATAAGCATGGTCCCATCTGACATTGGAACAAATGCTATAATTTTTAACTATGATACCTACAAATTTTCTGTGAATTCCGATCTGATTCCCCGAGTGGTATACCATGAAGTCTGCTGATCGAAATTCGCTACAGTCTGTCTACCGTGCATCGCTAAATCCTAAACTATCCATTTGAAGTCGGTTCATTCCACTGATAACGTTAATTAGCTTTCCGGTTTCATAGAGACTCCTTACGACCTCTTTTGGCCGAAGAGGCCTTATATTCTGTATTGTATCACTCATATTGTATGATTTTCAAGGAAAGTTACTTCAGTGGTTTCCTGTTACTTCCTGAAGGGCTTATAGTTTTCTTTCAAGATTTCAGCTTCTCCTTTGGAGTACAGACGCTATTTGAAGTCGGCCACTCTGGGAACAGACACTTCGGTTTCGTAGCCATTGGTTATTTAATGGTGCCAGCCACTCGCAAGTGTCAACTAGAGCTTTAAACGGCACTAAGTAATTTCATGGAACACTTTGCCAATAGTGTCCCTCTAAGACATTAGACTCTAATTCGCTGAGTTGCCCGCCGCTGCCTATTTTATTCACAGCTGCCCTGCATGCCACAGGGATGCCCACTAACTGCAACTTACATTATTAATTTTTTCGTATACCAAAATTTTGGGACCTTCAAATTGACACCTACAAAATTTGATCGGGCTGTGAAAAACGTATTTGTGGTTCGATTTTTATACCCTCCACTATAGGATGGGGTTATACTTATTTCGTCATTCCGTTTGTATCACCTCGAAATATTGGATAAAATATGTATATATTCTTGATCGCCATGATATTCTACGTCTATTGGGTTGCCTAAAAAGTAATTGCGGATTTTTTAAAAGAAAGTAAATGCATTTTTAATACAACTTAGAATGAACTTTAATCAAATATATAATTGCCATTTTGTTCGATAACCTTTTGTCATCTTCCTGCCAAATTTAGTATTCCACGCTCATAGCCTTTATCTGCAAAAAACCGAACCAAGTGCGATTTTATAGCCTCATCATTGCCGAAAGTTTTACCATTTAAGGAGTTCTGCAAAGATCGAAATAAATGGTAGTCTGATGGTGCAAGGTCACGCCTATATGGTGGATGCATCAAAAGTTCCCAGCCAAGCTCACTCAGTTTTTGGCGAGTGACCAAAGATGTGTGCGGTCTAGCGTTGTCCTGGTGGAATATGACGCCTTTACGATTGACCAATTCTGGTCGCTTCTCCTTGATGGCTGTATTCAATTTGTCCAATTGTTGACAGTACACATCCGAATTAATCGTTTGGTTCCTTGGAAGCAGCTCAAAATATACCACACCCTTCCAATCCCACCAAACAGACAGCATAACCTTCTTTTGGTGGATATCAGCCTTTGAAGTGTTTGAGCTGGTTCACCATGCTTGGACCATGATCGTTTTCGACTAACGTTGTTGTAAACAATCCATTTTTCATCTCCAGTTATGATTCGTTTTAAAAACGGATCGAATTCATTGCGTTTAAGGTGCATATCACAAGCGTTGATTCGGTATGTTAAATGAATTTCTTTCAATACATGTGGTACCCATATTAAAATTGACGCCAAACAAACAAATGTAAACAAAATTTCGCGCACTTTTTTTCTAAAGCAAGCTAAAAGTAACAGCTGATAACTGACAGAAGAAAGAATGCAATTACAGAGTCAGAAGTCGTTGAAAAAATTTGTCAACGCCGACTATATTACTATTATATTACCGACAATTACTTTTTGGGCAAACCCAATATATAACCATGTCCGTTAGGATGTCCGCCCCTTGTTTGTCGAAAGCGCGCTAATACTTCTTATTAGTGTAGGTCGGTTGGGATTGTAAATGGGCCATATAGGTCTATGTTTTGCTATAGCTGCCATATAAGCCGATCTAGGAACTTGACTTCTTAAGCCTCTAGGGTGCCAGTTCATATCCGATTTGGCTAAAATTTTGCAGGAAATGTTCTGTTCTGGCTTCCAACATCTGTGCTAAATATGATCTGAATCGGTCCATAACCTGATATATGCCATATACACCGATCTGGGATCTTGACTTCTTGAGCTTCTAGAGCGAGCAATTATAAGCCGATTTGGACGAAATTTTGCACAAAATGTTTTACTTTGACTTCTAACAAGTATGACAAGTACGTTCTTAATCGGCTCATAACCTGATATATACTTGTCAACTATGGTCTGAATCGGTCTATACCTGATACAGCTCCAATATAAACCGGGCGCAATTCTTATTCGAAGTTTTACACTTCTACTATGGTTTCCAACATTCAAATCAACTGTGGTCCGTATCGGGCAACAAGTACGTTCTTAATCGGCTCATAACCTGATATATACTTGTCAACTATGGTCTGAATCGGCCTATACCTAATACAGCTCCAATATAAACCGGGCGCAATTCTTATTCGAAGTTTTACACTTCTACTATGGTTTCCAACATTCAAGTCAACTGTGGTCCGTATCGGGCAACAACTTGATACAGCTCCAATGGCATAACAATTCTAATCCATTACCCTTTGTTTGCCTAAAAAAGATATAGGCCATGAACTCGACAAATATGATCAATGGCCCGTTTGAACCAAGCACGCTCTTTCTTGTTGAATTTGATACCTTGCTTGAAAAAGCAATTTTGTAGGTGTCAATTTTGTAGGTGTCAATTTGAGTAAGCGAAAAAACTAATAACGCCACCGCAATCACCGGACTTCAGTCCTATTAGAACCCTTGGAATATTTAAAAAAGTCTACCTAGAAATTGCAAATCCAAAAGAAGATGTATTTGAAAGCAGAAAAATAGCGTGGGGAGCCATATTACAATAAATAATTAATAACTTAATATCGTTTATTGCAAAAAGATGTGGGTGTGTCATCCAGAATAAATAATTTGCAACGAAATATTAATTTCAATAGTGTTTTTTGTACCTTGAGTAGGGAGTGCTTTAGTTTTGTCCACTCTTACTTGCGACTTAAAATGTTTTTAAACATTAAATTCTAAATTCCTTGGGTTTGTGATTTTCAATAATAAAGATAAAGATCGGTTCAGATTTCCATATATTTTCAATGTAACATATACGTAAGTCCGATTTTGGGTAATATTACAGTCATGTGGTAATTTTTCAACCGATCATCACGAAAATAGACAAATATTATTCTTTTGTGACTGTTTATTTAAAATAGGTTCAGTTAAATATAGACCTCCCATATATTTACGTCGCCCTCTTTACACTTAAGAGCCGTAGTTATAGCAATTTTAAACACATTGGCCCGAAACTCAGATATAGCGTCCGGATAGTGGTATTACTCAACTTCCGCTTATAAAATCCGATTTTTTCTGTACCTAACTTATTCATTCAAACAGAATCGTTCGCAAGATAACGAATTTATGGCTAGTGTAACATTGATAATATTCCTTAGTGATTAGGACTAATTACAGTCTAATGGATTTATGATTTATTTATTTAGGATTACGGGAATAATTATGGCTGTCGTAAACAATGTGTGTATGATAAAGATAGATAAGATTTCTTTTATGAGATAAATAGTCAAGTAAGATTTGTAAAAGTAGAATACAAGGTAATTTTGAATAAGTTAAATCTGTGTTGTAATAACATTCAAACCGTTCGCGGCTTCCTGATATTTCTAACATAACTTGTTTGAGTTCAAGAGCTATTCCAAAGAAAAACGAACTGAGTACGAACCCTTTGGAATTAATATACAGACTTAAGCGAAAGTGTAGGTCTCTTATCAGAACTATTTTTCACTGTAAATTCGGCTAAGTAAAGCAAAAGATAAATTTTTGTATATGTTGTCCTTATGAAAAAAGTATGAATTAGCTACGTTTGTTAGCAACGTATTCTTTTATTTGCTTTTTGTTTTATTATAGCGCCACCACACATTGTTCGGAAGAGTATGGTCTTCATTCCGAAGGCAGGACGGCTCCAACCATCACACCAAAACCAAAGGAGAAACAATTCCAAGGCGAGAAGGTATGTTGCAGTTTGACACGAAGATGATGGCCAACGAGTCCCAAGTAATTAACAGGTAAGTATTTGAAATCGAAAATGGACCTATCTGCCAAATGTTAGCTCGAAATCGCCTAATTCCAAATTTACATATTCATTAGGTTAAACACAACAAATGGAAGACATTATAACAGTGAAGGGAATGCATCTAATTTAAGTGGAATACTATTGTAAGTCCGATTAATCTGATATAGAACCCCGTGATATGTGCAAAGGAAAATGAAAAATATACCTGATAAAAACAAAAGTTTGCGCTAATTCCTTTTAAAGTTGGCGCATCACTGCAATATGTCATCCAGGTTAACTTTTAAAGGCAATCAATAGCTTTTGCCCTTTTATCAATTGTTATAATAAAATTATTTAACTACAAATATTTTGACTATTATTCGTTTTTATTGGAGTTACACTTTCTATGTGTCTCTTGTATTTGTATATCCTACACCACTACTGTAGTGCATTTGTTTGTAACACCCAGAAGAAGGAGAGATAGACCCATTGATAAGTAAACCGATCCACTCAGAATCACTTTCTGTTTCGATTTAGCTATGTCCGTATGTCTGTCCATGTCAATTTGTGAACAAAGTACTGGTAGCAGTTTTCATCCGATCATCTTTGGTACAAGCATGCTTTTAGGCCTAGAGATAAAACCCATTGAAATTGGAAAAAATTGGTTCAGATTTGGATATAGCTCCCACATATATGTTCGTCCGATTTTCAGTAATACTGCAATAAAATAGTCTTTTGTTAACCGATTCTCTCGAAATTCGGCAGGAAGGATTTTCTTAGAACTCTCGATATTACGGGTGAATTTCATGGATATCGGCTTAGATTTATATAGCCCGATTTTCACTCCTAGAGCCACTGCAAGCATATTTATTTACCAATCTTCCCAAAACTTCGTACAACGATTTTCTCGTATTTCACAATATCCATTGAGTTTGCTTGAAATCGGGTCAGATTTAGATATAGCTCCCAAATATGTTATGTCCGATTTTCCAAATTGTAGTAATATTGAAAAAAAAAATTGTCTTTTGTTAACGGCGAAAGTAAATGCATTTTTAATAAAACTTTGAATGAACTTTAATCAAATATACTTTTTTTACACTTTTTTTCCAAAGCTAAAGTAACAGCTGATAACTGACAGAAGAAAGAATGCAATTACAGAGTCACAAGCTGTGAAAAAATTTGTGAACGCCGACCATATGAAAAATCCGCAATTACTTTTTGGGCAACCCAATATATATTCTTCAGAATACGTCGGGTCTCACGGAGATCGTGAATCTTGAAATAATGACGTTGATCGAAGGTTTATAATTACGGAATTTATGGTGAAGGAATCCTTGAGGAGCTTCAAACCATTTAAGTCACATGGACCTGATGGAATAATTCCGGCGTTACTACAGAAAGAGGCAGACTATCTGGCGCCTCGTCTGGCCAACATTTTTACAGCGTGCCTGGGGATTGCATATGCTTCGAAAGCCTGGCAAGGGTGGTGTTTATACCTAAGCCCGGCAAGGCAAGATATGCGACACCAAAGGCCTACAGACCCATAAGCCTTACGTCCTTTCTACTCAAAACCATGGAACGTATTGTGGACACCATGATAATGAGAAGGACATCCAGCGAACTGCTCAAATACAAACAGCATGCCTAAGTCAAGGGAAGGTCGGTGGAGACTGCCCTGCACGAAGTTGTGCATAAAATTGAAAAATCCTTCGATGCCAAAACGTACACACTGGCGGTATGCATTGACATCGAGGAGGTTTTTAACAATGTGCGGACCGACACACTGATCCAATCCTTAGACCAGTACCGGGTGCACCCAATCCTTAGAGACTGGATAAACCATATGCTAAAGAACAGGTGGATAAATTGCGTATCCCATGGCATAAATATAAGAGAGAAAGTGGAACAGAGCACGCCACAGGGGGGCATTTTATCGGCACTCCCATTGGTGACCACTATAAATCACCTATTACGGATGCTGAATGAGGAGGGATTTCAACCCGTCTGATACGCAGACGATGTTATAATACTTCTAATCTAATACTTCTAAAGCGTAAGGATCCGAACGAGCTATCCAGAAGGGCCGATAGGGTCTTGAATATGGCATATGACTGGGCTAGACCCAGAGGTCTCAATGTTAACCCAGAGAAGACTGAAATATACCTGTTCACGAGGAAGACGAAGGTGGGCCAATTTAGCGCACCACATTTCCTCATGAGACGATTTCGATATCTGACAAGGTCAAATATTTAGGTGTGATCTTGGACAGGAAACTGAATTGGAAGTGTCACATTCAGGAGCGTACTGAGAAGGCTCACAGATGTTGGGCATTATGTGGCCCGTCTACGAAATGGGGCCTGAATCGAGATGGGGCCTGAATCCGAGGATGGTCCACTGGCTCTACAGGAGCGCGATTAGACCAATGCTTACTTACGCCTCAGTAGTTTGGTGGACTGCTATGGAGAAAAAGGGGAACACAAGGACCATACAACAGGTTCAGAAAACATGTTGTCTTGTCATGAGGCAGCCACTGCGGCTAGAGACTTAAGGTGATGGGAGAATAGATAGTGGATGGGAGCAGCTCATACCATCGGGGTATAATCGTGGTGCCGATAGGAAACCTGAAAGGAAGGGAAGAGGTTTCTGATCGGATACCTGAGATGAACCTTGAAGTCGAGTGCGAGGCACTGCTGCCATCGGTATAGTCTTGGATTGACGGAACCCTAGTATTGCCACCTGGAAAATCATGTTACACGGGTGACAGAGTGGTCCTGCAGACGGAGATCCAGGCGATCACGGAATGCGTGAAGTGGAGTGGTGCTAACGCGAGGACGTCGAGTGTGAACATATTTACCGACAGTAAAATTGCCATAAGGACAATAACAACCAGGACGGTAAGATCACGAACAGTCTTGCTGTGTAAGAAGGAGATTAACGCCTTCTCTGAGGATGACAAAATCCGCATCGTTTGGGTGCCGGGCCATAACGGAGTAAGAAGAAATGAAAGGGCAGACGATTTGGCGGTGAAGGCCAAAGGACTGCCGTCAATAAACTTGGTTAACCCGAAGTCATTCGGGACGACGCAGTCCGAGTTAAGGGAGTGAGCGATGAATGCGCATTCAACCCCGAGGAACAGTGAAACGGTCGGCAGGACGGCGAAAATCGAGTGGGGGATCCAGATCGTGAGAAGACGAGGCTATTACTGAAAGGAAGCAAGAAAGAGGTCAGTATAGCTATTGGTATCATAACGGGACAAATAGGACTATGAGCTTACTTATGTAAAATCGGTGCGGCAAGTGATAGCATGTGTAGGGCATGCGGGAAGATGATGAGACGTTGGAGAATTTCCTTTGTCATTGGCCGGCTTTCCCGTCTAAAAGATACCGGCACTTAGGTGGAAACACAACATCAGACATGAACCAACTTAGTGGTATTGAAATACTTAAGGATTTTGTAAGTAGCACGGAATTCTTAACTTAAAATTTTCTTTTTAGAGGTTACTTGATAGTTTCTAAAGTGCACAATAAGCCAATTACTGGCTTAGGTGTATGTCCATAGTGGCATGGGGCGGATTAATATCTGCACCCTCTTTTCAACCTAACCTACAATATTTCGTATTTCTCAAGATATGGTCCGGTTTGGACCACAATTAAATTATATGTTGGAGGCCTGTGTAAAATGTCAGCCAATTCGAGTAAGAATTGCGCCCATTGGGGGCTCAAGAAGTAAAATAGAGAGATCGATTTATATGGGAGCTGTATGGGGCTATAAACAGATTTAGACCATAATCAACACGTATGTTGATGGTCAAGAGAGGATCCATCGTACAAAATTTCAGGCAAATCGGATAATAATTGCGACTTCAAGAGGCTCAAGAAGTCAAGATCCCAGATCGGTTTACATGGCAGCTATATCAGGTTATGAACCGATTTAAACCTTATTTGACACAGTGGTTGAAAGAAAAAATAAAAAACGTCATGCAAAATTTCAGCCAAATCAGGTAGGAATTGCGTCCTCTAGAAGCTCAAGAAGTCAAGTCCCCAAATCTGTTTATATGACAGCTATATCAGTTTATGAGCCGATTTGAACCATTTTTGGCACACTTGTTGGATATCATAAAAAAAACATGTCGTGCAAAATTTCATTCCAATCTGATAAGAATTGCGCACTTTAGAGGCTTAAGAAGTCAAGACCCAAGATCGGTTTATATGGCAGCTATATCAGGTTATGGACCGATTAGGACCATACTTGGCACAGTTGTTGAATATCATAACAAAACACGTCGTGCAAGATTTCATTCCAATCGGATAAGAATTGCGCACTCTAGAGGCTCAAGAATTCAAGACCCAAGATCGGTTTATATGCCAGCTATATCAGATTATGGACCGATTTGAACCATATTTAGCACAGTTGTTGGATATCATAACAAAACACGTCGTGCCAAAATTCATTCAAATCGGATAAGAATTGGGCACTCTAGAGGCTCAAGAAGTCAAGACCCAAGATCGGTTTATATGACAGCTATATCAGATTATGAACCGATTTGAACCATACTTGGCACAGTTGTTGGACATCATAACAAAACACGTCGTGCCAAAATTCATTCAAATCGGATAAGAATTGCGCACTCTAGAGGCTCAAGAAGTCAAGACCCAAGATCGGTTTATATGGCAGCTATATCAGGTTATGGACCGACTTGTATTTTATTTGACATAGTGGTTGAAAGTAAAAATAAAATACGTCATGCAAAATTTCAGCCAAATCGGATAGGAATTGCGCCCTCTAGAGGCTCAAGAAGTCAAGACCCAAGATCGGTTTATATGGCAGCTATATCAGATTATGAACCGATTTGAACCATACTTGGCACAGTTGTTGGACATCATAACAAAACACGTCGTGCCAAAATTCATTCAAATCGGATAAGAATTGCGCACTCTAGAGGCTCAAGAAGTCAAGACCCAAGATCGGTTTATATGGCAGCTATATCAGATTATGAACCGATTTGAACCATACTTGGCACAGTTGTTGGATGTCATAACAAAACACGTTGTGCAAAATTTCGTGCCAATCGGATAAGAATTGCGCACTCTAGAGGTTCAAGAAGTCAAGACCCAAGATCGGTTTATATGGCAGCTATATCAAAACATGGACCGATATGGCCCATTTACAATACCAACCGACCTACACTAATAAGAAGTATTTGTGCAAGATCGGTTTATATGGCAGCTATATCAAAACATGGACCGATATGGCCCATTTACAATACCAACCGACCTACACTAATAAGAAGTATTTGTGCAAAATTTCAAGCGGCTAGCTTTACTCCTTCGGAAGTTAGCGTGCTTTCGACAGACAGACGGACGGACGGACGGACGGACAGACGGACGGACATGGCTAGATCGACATAAAATTTCACGACGATCAAGAATATATATACTTTATGGGGTCTCAGACGAATATTTCGAGTAGTTACAAACAGAATGACGAAATTAGTATACCCCCCATCTTATGGTGGAGGGTATAAAAAGATAACCCTGATTAATTCGCACTAAAATGATGTCACTCAAAGTTGACGTACGTAAAAAAAAATCTCATCCTCTTTGCTTAAGACCAAAAGCTCGATTGAAAGATTAAGTGGTGAAAGTCATATGGAAATTTGGTGTCAAAGATTTTGTAGGAGCGCAGAAGATCGAGGTACTAGGAACGCTATTCTAAATACGTTCGGCTAGTGGAACAAATGTTCTGTCATAGCCAATGAAAGTATCTTCTTTTTGTCATGGTCAACTAAAGCACCTTTCAAGCGGATGCCTATGCAAACGCTAGTGAATACAAAACAAAGAGTGTAAAAATAATTTGATTTGCATAGTGTTATATATTTATGTAGAATGCTATATATGTGGCCGCCGCTGAACTTCTACGTTCGAATCCCTTTTAATGCTGCATTTTGTATGGCAGCCATGTAAAAACTTCTTTACAAAGAGGTGTCGCATTTCGTTCTGTCTCGGCTATAAAAAGAATGCCCCTCATTGAGCATTAAACTTCAATCGGACAACACTCATCGATATGTGAGATGCTTGCCGCTGTTACTTAATGGAATGATCAGAGGCAGTTTGCATAATGAATGATCGGAGGCAGTTTGCCATGCAAACATTGGAACTAAAAAATTTATGTTCTCCCAACAAATTTAGTCACAAACCGTAGGGATCTCACCGACTACAAATTTAGCATAAACGTTTATAATCGGCTTCTTACCATATCAAATGTCCCTTATTGAGCATTCTTGAATCGGACAGTCGTCATCGATATGTGCGAAGCTTGCCGCTGTTCCTTAATGGAATGATCATGGGCAAATTTGCATTAGCAAGAAGAGCAACTGTTGCCCATTCTCCCTTAAGAAAGCCATTGTCAAAATTTGGGGATTTAAATCGTGTATTGCTGCGACCACCACTGTGAGGCTAAGGGAGCTTTTTTAGTCAGTCTAATTGCGTCAGCTACGGACACTGTTTTATCGTTGATACAAAGCCCAATGTTCCAGGCTGTATGAGAATTACACAGCTATTTGATCATAAGTGCTGTAACAGAATTAAAAACGCGACACGAATTAAAAACGCGAAGGGAACTTAAATTAATCCACGATGAATTAATATCCAAAAGTGGAATACAAAAAAATGTTCAGAACAATGGCAAATCAAAATAAAAACCGAAAAAATGTTGCAACCCTCAATGTGATTCCAATTGGAATACATGGAAAAGGTCGTGTCTTTAACTCGAGTTATTTTACGGTACGGGGAAAACAAAGCAGAAACCCACACTTCTTCTTTCACCCTCTTTACTTTAGGTATTCGTCCTTCCATCTTACGCAAAATTATAGATGTATAACCTTAAGACGTTGCCAGCGATTGACTATGGACATCGGATTGTCATCAACTTTTGGATCAACTGGTACTAAAATTGGCGAGCCAATTACAAAATAGCCAGGTGTCAGGGCCGATAAATCCGAACAATCTTTAGGCGTTTGAGATAGAGGACGAGAGTTTAGGAACGCTTCAATTTTAGAAAGAAATGTTTGAAACTCTTCAAAGGCATGCCTAAAATTGTTGATGACCTTTTTAAAATAGGATTTGAAACTCTTAACGCCAGCTTCCCAAAACCCACCCATGTGCGGCGCTGCAAAATGCCAGGCTAAATTCTGGTGGTCATAACTGGATGTAATAACGTTGTAGGAAGTTTGGAGAACTGGTCTAGCTAAAACTTTTGAGGCACCTACGAACGTGCCACCGTTGATGGAATGTAGATGTAAAGGGCAACCACGACGGGAAACAAATCTATTAAAGGTAGCTAAAAACGTTGGAGTGGCTCGATCGGATGTTGCTTCTAAATGGATGGCTTTAGTCGAGAAGCAGATAAAAACGCACACATAGCCTTTTGCTATGCGGCAGTTTCTTCCAGTAATTCTTTATGTTAAAGGGCCCGGCAAAATCGAATCCTGTATGGGTTAAAGGACGTGACAAATATTGGGTATCCAATATTTAGTGCGAATCAACATAAGGTCCAGTTGATTTCCACCGCTGGGGGAGAATTCGTGGACAAATGTGATCAGGAGCCGTGCGAATTTACTCCTATAGGGAAGTAATATTCGATGACTCTCAACATATGTCAAGGCAGGGGATGAGAAGAGCCTCCCACATACCCGCATAACTCCTTCCCCATCAATAAATGGATTAAAGCCCAGCAGTGTAATCTTGGACGAAAGTTGGCCTTTGGTGGAGAGGACCATGTATTTGTTGGGATAGCAAACCTTCCGAATCAAGATACGATCCGGTTTTGGGCGAATTGTAATTCGGATGCGGTTACAATTTTGGGTACACAAGAAAATTTCGACTTATATTTGGGATGCGTCTGAAAGAAAAATCTATACACATATGCCGAAACCGTAGTGCTTCAGGAAAAGAGGAGAATCTGTCGAGGACGTCTTCAAAGGTCTCGAAAGTGGTAAAGTGAGTACTGACAGGCGTCTTCTCGAGACTAGTTTCTTGCACAAAAGCATCGGCCGTAGGCCTGTCAGTAGGATTTTCTCGGAGCCAAAGTCGACCATACCACCATAAATCGCTTTGGATCAAATCAGGTGGATGTAAACCCCTACTAGCAAGATCGGCTGAGTTTGATTCAGATCTGACATGGAACCAATCGAATGGATTTGTAGCTTCCACTATCTTGCGAAATCCGTCCACAAGAATATTGGACATTTAGGAAATCGAAGTTGTGGGATTATTTGGTCGTCTGTTTCAGAAAGTAATGTAGCACAACATAGTTCCAGTTGGGGGATAAACAACGTTTTGAGTGGTGCTACCTTCGTCTTGGAACATACAAAGCTGGGGTAAATGCCATGTTCGTTTCTATGCAGCTAATAGAAGCATATGACGACTCAAAGAATTTCCATCGTTGCAAGAAGTCTGGAGGTATAATGTCATCCCAACCGGTGTCATCAATCCATATTTGTTGCATAATAATCTTCCCGATAATAACACATGGAGACAACCACTCATCTGGATCGAATAATGTCGAAATTTGCGAAAGCACTTGTCTCTTTGTATACTTAGATGGACTAGGAAACTGGATTATCGAAAAATAGAATGAATCGGCCAATGCATTTCAGCGGATGCCCAGAGTTTTCGCGGTACTGTGGTCATCGAGCTCGAGGAAATCCTCGAAAAGGAGGTGATCAAGAGAAAGATCAGCAAGAATTTCCTTCGAATTCGAAGAGAAAACCCAGCAGAACTTAAGGCACTTATCAGCTGGGTTTTGGAATCCCCTGCTTCTGATGTGGAGTGGGCACCTGCCGAGATGTCATCAACATACATCGAATGCTGAAGTATCCCACTAGCTACTGGAAAATGGATTTTACGTCTTCAGCTGATTGTAACATCGTATATATAGCCAAACGTAACTGTTTTAAGTTCATAATCCTGAACGGGTCCTTTTGGATCCATTCAGAAAAGGATTCGTTGAAAACACGTCTGGTTTCGATCCACCAGAAGCCCATTCTGAAGCCAGCCAACATGATAACAGGAAGTGCATCTGCCCCGAGAAGTATATCTATTTTCGAGCTCCTATAAAAATGGGGATCAGCCAAGGGAATATCCGGAACATGGCCAAAGGAAACTGGGTCAATTGTTATGGATGGCTAGTTTCTTGCCAAAGAAGGAACCACCAAGGAGGAAATCTGGATTCTCTCGTCGCCATTCCGAATCGAATTCAATTCAATGGCACATTCCATACGTACAGCAGCAGATATGGTGTTGTTTAAACCCCATGTTTGAGCAGAAATGTTCTTAAAGGGGAGACAAAGGGTTTTGAAGACCCTCTCAGATGTGAGAGAACCCTCGGAGTCAGAGTTTAGAGTTGAGGCTCTAGCGTGCCTGTGGAAAAACAAGTCTGAATTTTACCTCCAGTTGAGCCAGTGAATTGTATATGGGCAGGATTTGAAGAGGAGGCATTAGAAAATGGACAAAGGGTTTTGAAGACCCTCTCAGATGTGAGAGAACCCTCGGAGTCAGACTTTAGAGTTGAGGCTCTAGCTTGCCTGTGGAAAAACAAGTCTGAATTTTACCTCCAGTTGAGCCAGTGAATTGTATATGGGCAGGATTTGAAGAGGAGGCATTAGAAAATGGACTAGGCTTCGGAATATCGTGATTTGAGGATATATTCGATGGAGATGGCGTCACTACTTCCTGAAGGAGTACGGTATTGTAACGTTTGTTACATTTATGACACGAAAACTTACTTGTACAATGCTTCACTGTACGTACTTTAGAAATACAATTCAAGCAGAGACTATTCCTTTTAAATTCATTGTAACTCTAAGTGGAATTCATTTTCAAGAACGTGGGACATTTCCTAAATACGTGGACTTCAGAAGAGCACAACTTACACTGGTCCTCTACAACATTATTTAGAAATGTTCGAACGTGCCTAGCCTATCATTAGAAGACGGTTCAGGTTTACCCTTTGAAGAAATATTGTGGGTAAACTTATTCGAATTATGGTGGTAAAGATATCCCTAAACCTGGACCAATACGGTTAGTCACCGTCGAAGATTGGTACCTCACATGGTAGAAGTTTAAACCCATGTTGTGGCCCCGCAGATGGAGTCGGAAGTGGTTCATGAATGGGGATCGGATTGGAATTGGCCAGATCATGGAGTAGCGCCCTAAGCTGTGCGCTGCTGCGACAATACGTAGTATATGCACTTTGGAATTTGCTCTTAACCGTAAAGAGGTCATTATCACCGCAATCTCCCTCTTCGTCACTGACCACAGTCCAATTTAAGTTCCCCACAGATTCTGTTCCGTTCCTCCAAATGAGTTTCTACAAAGAATGTAAAAGACAAAACAGTCTGTTTGTTATTGAGGTTAACCTCAAACTCCACAAACCGGTTAGCCTTATGAATCTATTCAAGGACATATCGAAGCCTATGCAATGGATGTCCAAATGGGAATCAGTGATGGTTGAAGAAAGAATGTATGTTGAATTATGAACCCAAATTGACAACATATTTTTCTGTCACGCTACTTTGACAATAGAACAGTTTTGTAGCAAACTACCTAGACAGCTTCCGTCTGGGTAACAAGAACTTCTTTCTTTTTCAACACCAAATTCCATAGTGGTAAGACCTCCAATATCCAAATAAATCCAAAGATTCTCCCACTATCCTGAAACCACAACATTTGTTTGTTTTTATACCCACCATCATGGGATGGGGGGTATACTAATTTCGTCATTCCGTTTGTTATACCTTCCACCATAGGATGGGGGGTATACTAATTTCGTCATTCTGTTTGTAACTACTCGAAATATTCGTCTGAGACCGCATAAAGTATATATATTCTTGATCGTCGCGACATTTTATGTCGATCTAGCCATGTCCGTCCGTCCGTCTGTCTGTCGAAAGCACGCTAACTTCCGAAGGAATAAAGCTAGCCGCTTGAAATTTTGCACAAATACTTTTTATTAGTGTAGGTCGGTTGGTATTGTAAATGGGCCATATCGGTCTATGTTTTGATATAGCTGCCATATAAACCGATCTTGGGTCTTAAATTCTTGAGCCTCTAGAGTGCGCAATTCTTATCCGATTGGAATGAAATTTTGCACGACGTGTTTTGTTATGCTACCCAACAACCATGCCAAGTATGGTTCAAATCGGTTCATAACCTGATATAGCTGTCATATAAACCGATCTTGGGTCTTGATTTCTTGAGCCTCTAGAGGGCGCAATTCTTATCCGATTTTAATGAATTTTTGCACGAAGTATTTTGTTATGATATCCAATAACTGTGCCAAGTATGGTTCAAATCGGTCCATAACCCGATATAGATGTCATATAAACAAATTTGGGCACTTCACTTCTTGAGCTTCTAGAGGTCGCAATTCCTATCCGATTTGGCTGAAATTTAGCATGACGTATTTTATTCTTACTTTCAACAACTGTGTCAATAAGGTTCAAATCGGTTCATAACCTGATATAGCTGCCATATAAACCGATCTGGGATCTTGACATCTTAAGCCTCTAGAGGTCGCAATTATTATCCGATTTGCCTGAAATTTTGTACGACGGATCCTCTCGTGATCATCAACATACGTGTTTATTATGGTCTGAATTGGTCTATAGCCCGATACAGCTCCTATAAAAAGATTCGGTCTGGCCGAACTTATCACGCTCTTAATTGTTATACCCTCCACCATAGGATGGGGGTATACTAATTTCGTCATTCTGTTTGTAACTACTCGCAATATTCGTCTGGGACCTCATAAAGTATATTCTTGATCGTCGCGACATTTTATGTCGATCTAGCCATGTCCGTCCGTCTGTCTGTCGAAAGCACGCTAACTTCCGAAGGCGTGAAGCTAGCCGCTTGAAATTTTACACAAATACTTCTTATTAGTGTAGGTCAGTTGGTATTGTAAATGGGCCATATCGGTCCATGTTTTGATATAGCTGCCATATAAATCGATCTTGTGCCAAGTATGGTTCAAATCGTTTCATAACCTGATATAACTATCATATAAACCGATCTTGGGTCTTCATTTTTGAGCCTCTAGAGTGCGCAATTCTTATCCGATTGGAAGTATTTTGTTATGATATCCAACAACTGTGCCAAGTATGGTTCAAATCGGTTCATAACCTGATATAGATGTCATATAAACAAATCTGGGGACTTCACTTCTTGAGCTTCTAGAGGTCGCAATTCCTACCCGATTTGGCTGAAATTTTTCATGACGTATTTTATTCTTACTTTCAACAACTGTGTCAAATAACTGTGTCAACTGTGTCAAATCGGTTCATAACCTTATATAGCTGCCATATAAACCGATCTGGGATCTTGACATCTTAAGCCTCTAGAGGTTGCAATTATTATCCGAAATTTTGTACGACGGATCCTCTCATGACCATCAACATACGTGTTTATTATGGTCTGAATCGGTCTATAGCCCGATACAGATACCACATAAATCGATCTCTCTATTTTACTTCTTGAGCCCCCAAAGGGCGCAATTCTTATTCGAATTGGCTGACATTTTATACAGGTCTCCAACATATAATTTAATTGTGGTCCAAACCGGACCATATTTTGATATCGCTCTAATAGCAGAGCAAATCTTATATCCTTTTTTTGCCTAAGAAGAGATGCCGGGAAAAGAACTCGACAAATGCAATCCATGGTGGAGGGTATATAAGATTCGGCCCGGCTGAACTTAGCACGCACTTACTTGTTGTTTCTTATCTACATTCAACGCTGGAATTATCTCTTCCTACCTCTCTTGGAGTTGCAAAGACAAACTTGATACTTTGTCTGTGCATTGTGCTCATTGTTTTCAATTTTAAACCAGGTCCAACTCTTCCGTTGTTACCAACATTTTGTGGTCCAGTTCGAGCTGGATCGCCACTTTCGGAGAATACGCTGAGATTTCAATTCCATATCGTTCAACTTGTTTGCGGATTTTGGATATAACAGGTTAGTTTACATTGTTTGTCTTTGCCCAGTTATTCTTTGAACAAACATCGAGAAGTAAGTGTCCGTCATAGTGATTTGATTAAAAAGAACCAAACAACCAAAATACAAAAGTAAAATGGGATAATTTAATTTTAAAACTTAGACAAAAATTATCAAGGCTATTTGAAGAAGGGGTGCATTAAGCGAAGTTGCGGAAACAAGTCTCAACTGAGCATAGAGAACAAGTAAAAGCGTACTAAGTTCGGCCGGGCCGAATCTTATATACCCTCCACCATGGATCGCATTTGTCGAGTTCTTTTCCGGGCATCTCTTCTTTGGGAAAAAAGGATATAAGATTTCCTCTGCTATTAGAGCGATATCAAGATATGGTCCGGTTTGGACCACAACTAAATTATATGTTGCAGGCCTGTGTAAAATGTCAGCCAATTCGAATAAGAATTGCGCCCTTTGCGGGCTCAAGAAGTAAAATAGAGAGATCGATTTATATGGGAGCTGTATCGGGCTATATACCGATTCAGACCATAATAAACACGTATGTTAATGGTCATGAGAGAATCCGTCGCACAATATTTCAGGCAAATCGGATAATAATTGCGACCTCTAGAGGCTCAAGAAGTCAAGATCCCAGATCGGTTTATATGGCAGCTATATCAGGTTATGAACCGATTTGAACCATATTTGACACAGTTGTTGGATATCGTAACAAAACACGTCGTGCAAAATTTCATTCCAATCGGATAAGAATTGCGCCCTCTAGAGGCTCAAGAAGTCAAGACCCAAGATCGGTTTATATGACAGCTATATCAGGTTTTAGACCGATTTGAACCATTCTTGGCATAGTTGTTGGATATCATGACAAAACACGTCGTGCGAAATTACATTCCAATCGGATAAGAATTGCGCACTCTAGAGGCTGTAGAAGTCAAAACCCAAGATCGGTTTATATGGCAGCTATATCAGGTTATGAACCATACTTAGCACAGTTGTTGGATATTATAACAAAACACGTCGTGCAAAATTTCATTCCAATTGGACAAGAATTGCACGCTCTAGAGGCTCAAGAAGTCAAGACCCAAGATCGGTTTATATGGCAGCTATATCAGGTTATGGACCGATTTGAACCGTACTTTGCACAGTTGATGGATATCATAACAAAACATGTCGTGCAAAATTTCATCCCAATCGGATAAGAATTGCGCCCTCTAGAGGCTCAAGAAGTCAAGACCCAAGATCGGTTTATATGACAGCTATATCAAAACATGGACCGATATAGCCCATTTACAATACCAACCGACGTACACTAATAAGAAGTATTTTTGCAAAATTTCAAGCTTTACTCCTTCGGAAGTTAGCGTGCTTTCGACAGACAGACGGACGGACGGACATGGCTAGATCGACATAAAATGTCACGACGATCAAGAATATATATACTTTATGGGGTCTCAGACGAATATTTCGAGTAGTTACAAACAGAATGACGAAATTAGTAAACCCCCCACCTTATGGTGGAGGGTATAAAAAGAGGAAATCAATAGATTGAAACGATAGGCGACCAAAGGAAAATAAAACGCATAGAAAGGTATGCGGTGAGTCTACCACCAATTAAATATTATTGTCCATCAAAAATAGACGGCATTTTAAAGCGCGTGTGAGATCTGAGTTCCATTTACACGTGTAAATTACTGCTGCATTTGCCGCATGTTAAACGCAATATTTGTATATGACAATATTTTTGTTTTTGCAGACTGTTCACATGCACTCTTGTCAATGCTTAATCTATGGATGTGTTTTATTGCATGATAATTATATGATTCTTCGGTTCTCTACTATGATTGGTTTGCCAAGGTGACACGTCCGTGGTCAACAGAGGCAGTTTTTTTTGGTTTTGCATGATCTCTTGATCTATGCACATCTCTTGAGATAAGGCTCTCTTCATTACCGCAAGGGAGTTCACTCTCACTTTTAATGAGTTATCTTTGTTGTTCCATTGTGATCGCTTACCACTTCATCCTTTCGCTATTACCTTTCTCTTACCTTCTACATATTCCACAACATGCTTTCCACACAGATCGAGATTTGTATGCTGTGTTGTGGTGGTTGTTCCATTGGAAGTTGCACCTGATGGAGGTTATTGACATTGGCTTCCAATAGCAATACGAGACAGCAGATATCTGTTGGAAAACAGAATCATAGAACGAAGATACTTTTTCATTTTACCATGTTTTGCTATGATTATACTAGCTCTATGTGATGACTACACAGCAGACTTTTTGGTCGTAACATGATTTAGATGCGGATCAATTCATTATTGTGGGAACTCTTCGGTATTAGGACTATTTAATGCGACTGATACAATTCCCTATCCCTATCTTGACTCCAAGGCGTTTGTTTTCTCGGACTAAGGGTTCATAATTCGACATACATTCTTTCTTCGACCATCACTGATTCCCATTTGGACATCCATTGCATAGGCTTTGATATGTCCTTGAATAGATTCATAAGGCTAACCGGTTTGTGGAGTTTTGTCTTCTACATTCTTTGTAGAAACTCATTTGGAGGAATTGAAGAGAATCTGTGGGGAACTTAAATTGGACTATGGTCAGTGACGAAGAGGGAGATGGCGGTGATAATGACCTCTTTACGGTTAAGAGTAAATTCCAAAGTGCATATACTACGTATTGTCGCAGCAGCGCACAGCTTAGGGAGCTACTCCATGATCTGACCAATTCCAATTCTATTCCCATTCATGAACCACTTCCGACTCCATCTGTTGGGGCACAACATGGATTTAAACTTCTACCATGTGAGGTACCAATCTTCGACGGTGACTATTTGACGTGGCCCACGTTCAGGGATATCTTTGCCGCCATTAGCTTAATGAATTCGAGGTTTAGCTCCGTGGGGAAACTTTCACCTCACCCAGAGAACTTAGGGGCTTACGTGATAGTATGTGAGCTTCCATTGACAAATGAGAATTTTGAATTGGCTTGGGCCAATTTGTCTTCGCGTGATGAGAACCGACGAGTGTTGGTGAATATCCAACTGAAGATGTTGCTTAGTCCTCCCAGTATTCCTCAGGAGAGTGGAAGCTCAATTAAGAAGCTTCAAAGGGTCATAGATAGCATATCTCTTCTCAAATTATACGAAATTTACGTAGAAAGTTGGGGTCCACTATTTGTGTATATCTGCTCCAATCACTCACTCTGTGGGAGCACACATTGTCCAATAAGTCCGAGGTCCCAAAATGGAGACCTCAACCAATCGCTACAGGACGCTGGAATCTGTGTTCGAGATAGAGAGAAAAGATTTTAATTCGAATAAATTTACCCACAATGTTTCTTCAAAGGGTAAACCTGAACCGTCTTCTAATGCTAGACATGTTCGCACATTTCAAAACAAAGTTTTAGAAGACCAGTGTAAGCTGTGATTTTTTGGAGTCCTGGAGTGTCATAAATGTAACAAACGTCACAATAGCGTACTCCATCGGGAAGTAGTGACGCCATCTCCATCGAATATATCCACAAATCGATATTCCGAAGCCTAGTCCATTTTCTAATGCCTCCTCTTCAAATCCTGCCCAATTACAATCCACTGGCTCAACTGGAAGTAAAATTCAGACTTGTTTTCCCACATATTCCAAAGGTGTATTGTTAGGCATAGCACTGGTTCACGTGTCTACAGTGAACTCTGGCTCCGAGGGTTCTCTCATATCAGAGAGGGTCTTCAAAACCCTTTGTATCCCCTTGAAGAATATTTCTGCTCAGACATGGGGTTTGAACAACATCATATCTGCTGCCGTACGCAAGGAATGTACCATTGTATTGAGTTCGATTCGGAATGGCGACGAGAAAATCCAGATTTCCTCCTTGGTGGTTCCTTCTTTCGCAAGCAACTTGCCGTCCATTTTCCTTTGCCGATGTTTCGGATATTCCCTTAGCCGATCCCCATTTCTATAGGAGCTCGAAAATAGATATACTTCTCGGGACAGATGCGCTTCCTGTCATCATGTTGGCTGGCTTCAGAATGGGCATCTGTGGATCCCTCATGGCACAGAAGACCATATTTGGATGGGTCTTTTCGGGTCCTGCACAATTTTGGGAGGCGGAGGAAGTTTCTGTCCCCTTCGAATATTGCGAAGACCTATTCGTGTCCACGACGAAAAGCAACCTGGATGATAGATACGATGTACATCTTCCATTCAAACAGAACTTTCCTCTCGAGATGAACATTGGGGCATCTAGGAACAGTGCTATGACGAAGATCTTCCGGAATGAAGCTAAGCTCCTTCGCACACCGGAATTCAAGAGAGAATATGACGGGGTGTTCCTGGGGTATATGTCATATGTTGAAGGTCAAGAGTTACGGTGCTGGGTCAAATTATTACTTGCCGAATCATGCAGTTGTGAGGCCTGAGAGCCCAACCACCAGAGTACGCGTTGTCTTTAACGCTTCTTCGGCCTCTTCCAATGTCTTAAGCCATAATGATGTCCTATACACGGGTCCAGTCATTCAACATAACCTAATGGTTCTGATTCTAAACTGGAGATTCTATAGATAAGACTTTAATGCCGATATACCGAAAATGTATCGCCAGATTCTGGTCGATCGAAACCAGACTTGTTTTCAACGAATCCTTTTTTGAATGGATCCAAAAGGACCCGTTCAGGATTATGAGCTTGAAACAGTTACGTTTGGCGTTAACTATGCCCCAATCCTGGCTATATGTACGATATTACAATTAGCTGAGGACGTGAAATCCATTTTTCCAGTGGCTAGTGGGATACTTCGGCATTCGATGTATGTTGATGACATCTTGGTAGGTGCCCACTCCACATCAGAAGCAGGGAATTCCAAGACCCATTTGATAAGTGCCTTAAGTTCTATTGGGTTCTCTCTTCGAATTCGAAGGAAATTCTTGCTGATCTTTCTCTTGATCACCTCCTTTTCGAGGATTTCCTCGAGCTCGATGACCACAGTACCGCGAAAACTCTGGGCATCCGCTGGAATGCATTGGCCGATTCATTCTATTTTTCGATAATCCAGTTTCCTAGTCCATCTAAGTATACAAAGAGACAAGTGCTTTCGCAAATTTCGACATTATTCGATCCAGCTGAGTGGTTGTCTCCATGTGTTATTATCGCGAAGATTATTATGCAACAAATATGGATTGATGGCACTGGTTGGGATGACATTATACCTCCAGACTCCTTGCAACGATGGAAGTTCTTTGAGTCGTCATATGACTCTATTAGTTGCATAGAAATTCCTAGATGGCTTGTTTATGACCCCAGAAGTGAAGCTCAATTCCACGGGTTTTGTGATACCTCGGAGAAGGCATACGCCATTGCTATTTATGTACGGGTAAGAAACGAACATGGCATTTACACCCGCTTAGTATGTTCCAAGACGAAGGTAACACCATTAAAAACGTTGTCTATCCCCCAACTGGAACTATGTGGTGCTACATTACTTTCTGAAACAGTCGACCATATAATCCCACAACTTCCATTTCCTAAATGTCCAATATTCTTGTGGACAGATTCCACATTTGTCCTACACTGGCTATCAAAGCCCCTTGCAGTTGGAATACATTTGTCGCCAACAGGATCTGATTGGTTCCATGTCAGATCTGGATCGAATCCAGCCGATCTTGCTAGTAGGGGTTTACATCCACCTGATTTGATCCAAAGCGATTTATGGTGGTATGGTCGACTTTGGCTCCGAGAAAATCCTACTGACAGGCCTACGGCCGATGCTTTTGTGCAAGAAACTAGTCTCGAGAAGACGCCTGTCAGTACTCACTTTACCACTTTCGAGACCTTTGAAGACGTCCTCGACAGATTCTCCTCTTTTCCTGAAGCACTACGGTTTCGGCATATGTGTATAGATTTTTCTTTCAGACGCATCCCAAATATAAGTCGAAATTTTCTTGTGTACCCAAAATTGTAACCGCATCCGAATTACAATTCGCCCAAAACCGGATCGTATCTTGATTCGGAAGGTTTGCTATCCCAACAAATACATGGTCCTCTCCACCAAAGGCCAACTTTCGTCCAAGATTACACTGCTGGGCTTTAATCCATTTATTGATGGGGAAGGAGTTATGCGGGTATGTGGGAGGCTCTTCTCATCCCCTGCCTTGACATATGTTGAGAGTCATCGAATATTACTTCCCTATAGGAGTAAATTCGCACGGCTCCTGATCACATTTGTCCACGAATTCTCCCCCAACGGTGGAAATCAACTGGACCTTATGTTGATTCGCACTAAATATTGGATACCCAATATTTGTCACGTCCTTTAACCCATACAGGATTCGATTTTGCCGGGCCCTTTAACATAAAGAATTACTGGAAGAAACTGCCGCATAGCAAAAGGCTATGTGTGCGTTTTTATCTGCTTCTCGACTAAAGCCATCCATTTAGAAGCAACATCCGATCGAGCCACTCCAACGTTTTTAGCTACCTTTAATAGATTTGTTTCCCGTCGTGGTTGCCCTTTACATCTACATTCCATCAACGGTGGCACGTTCGTAGGTGCCTCAAAAGTTTTAGCTAGACCAGTTCTCCAAACTTCCTACAACGTTATTACATCCGGTTATGACCACCAGAATTTAGCCTGGCATTTTGCAGCGCCGCACATGGGTGGGTTTTGGGAAGCTGGCGTTAAGAGTTTCAAATCCTATTTTAAAAAGGTCATCAACAATTTTAGATATGCCTTTGAAGAGCTTCAAACATTTCTTTCTAAAATTAAAGCGTTCCTAAACTCTCGTCCTCTATCTCAAACGCCTAAAGATTGTTCGGATTTATCGGCCCTGACACCTGGCTATTTTGTAATTGACTCGCCAATTTTAGTACCAGTCAATCGCTGGCAACGTCTTAAGGTTATACATCAACAATTTTGCGTAAGATGGAAGGACGAATACCTAAAGTAAAGAGGGTGAAAGAAGAAGTGTGGGTTTCTGCTTTGTTTTCCCCGTACCGTAAAATAACTTGCGTTAAAGACACGACCTTTTCCATGTATTCCAATTGGAATCACATTGAGGGTTGCAACATTTTTATACCCTCCACCTTAAGATGGGGGGTATACTAATTTCGTCATTCTGTTTGTAACTACTCGAAATATTCGTCTGAGACCCCATAAAGTATATATATTCTTGATCGTCGCGACATTTTATGTCGATCTAGCCATGTCCGTCCGTCTGTCCGTCCATCCGTCCGTCCGTCCGTCTGTCTGTCGAAAGCACGCTAACTTCCGAAAGAGTAAAGTTAGCCGCTTGAAATTTTGCACAAATACTTCTTATTCTTATCCGATTGGAATGAAATTTTGCACGACGTGTTTTGCTATGATATCCAACAACTGTGCCAAGTATAGTTTAAATCGGTCCATAACCTCATATAGCTGCCATATAAACCGATCTTGGGTCTTGATTTCTTGAGCCTCTACCGTGCGCAATTCTTATCCGATCAGAATGAAATTGTGCACGACGTGTTTTGTTATGATATCCAACAACTGTGCCAAGTATGGTTCAAATCGGTCCATAACCTGATATAGCTGCCATATAAACCGATCTTGGGTCTTGACTTCTTGAGCCTCTAGAGGGCACTTATCCGATTTGAATAAATTTTGCACTAAGTATTTCGTTATGATATCCAACAACTGTGCCAAGTATGGGTGAAATCGGTCCATAACCTGATATAGCTGTCATGTAAACAGATCTGGGGATTTGACTTCTTGAGCTTCTAGAGGGCGCAATTCCTATCCGACTTGGCTGAAATTTTGCATGACGTATTTTTATACCCTCCACCATAAGATGGGGGGTATACTAATTTCGTCATTCTGTTTGTAACTACTCGAAATATTCGTCTGAGACCCCATAAAGTATATATATTCTTGATCATCGCGACATTTTATGTCGATCTAGCCATGTCCGTCCGTCCGTCCGTCTGTCTGTCGAAAGCACGCTAACTTCCGAAGGAGTAAAGCAAGCCGCTTGAAGTTTTGCACAAATACTTTTTATTAGTGTAGGTCGGTTGGTATTGTAAATGGGCCATATCGGTCCATGTTTTGATATAGCTGCCATATAAACCGATCTTGGGTCTTGACTTCTTGAGCCTCTAGAGTGCGCAATTCTTATCCGATTGGAATGAAATTGTGCACGACGTGTTTTGCTATGATATCCAACAACTGCGCCAAGTACAGTTCAAATCGGTCTATAACCTCATATAGCTGCCATATAAACCGATCTTGGGTCTTGATTTCTTGAGCCTCTAGCGTGCGCAATTCTTATCCGATCAGAATAAAATTGTGCACGACGTGTTTTGTTATGATATCCAACAACTGTGCCAAGTATGGTTCAACCTGATATAGCTGCCATATAAACCGATCTTGGGTCTTGACTTCTTGAGTCTCTAGAGGGCACAATTCTTATCCGATTTGAATGAATTTTTGCACTAAGTATTTCGTTATGATATCCAACAACTGTGCCAAGTATGGGTGAAATCGGTCCATAACCTGATATAGCTGTCATGTAAACAGATCTGGGGATTTGACTTCTTGAGCTTCTAGAGGGCGCAATTCCTATCCGACTTGGCTGAAATTTTGCATGACTAATTTTTAGACCCTACACCATAAGATGGGGGGTATACTAATTTCGTCATTCTGTTTGTAACTACTCGAAATATTCGTCTGAGACCCCATAAAGTATATATATTCTTGATCATCGCGACATTTTATGTCGATCTAGCCATGTCTGTCCGTCTGTCCGTCCGTCCGTCCGTCCGTCTGTCTGTCGAAAGCACGCTAACTTCCGAAGGAGTAAAGCTAGCCGCTTGAAGTTTTGCACAAATACTTTTTATTAGTGTAGGTCGGTTGGTATTGTAAATGGGCCATATCGGTCCATGTTTTGATATAGCTGCCATATAAACCGATATTGGGTCTTGACTTCTTGAGACTCTAGCGTGCGCAATTCTTATCCAATCAGAATGAAATATTGCACGACGTGTTTTGTTATGATATCTAATAACTGTGCCTAGTTTAGTTCAAATCGGTCCATAACCTCATATAGCTGCCATATAAACCGATCTTGGGTCTTGACTTCTTGAGCCTCTAGAGGGCGCAATTCTTATCCGATTGGAATGGAATTTCGCATGACGTGTTTTGTTATGATACCCAACAACTGTGCCAAGAATGGTTCAAATCGGTCCATAACCTGATATAGCTGCCATATAAACCGATCTTCGGTCTTGACTTCTTGAGCCTCTAGAGGGCACAATTCTTATCCGATTTGAATGAATTTTTGCACGAAGTATTTCGTTATGATATCCAACAACTGTGCCAAGTATGGTTGAAATCGGTCCATAGCCTGATATAGCTGTCATGTAAACAGATCTGGGGATTTGACTTCTTGAGCTTCTAGAGGGCGCAATTCCCATCCGATTTGGCTGAAATTTTGCATGACGTATTTTATTTTTACTTTTAACAACTGTGTCAAATAAGGTTCAAATCGGTTCATAACCTAATATAGCTGCCATATAAACCGATCTGGGATCTTGACTTATTGACCCCTAAAGGTTGCAATTATTATCCGATATGCCTGAAATTTTGTACGATGGATCCTCTCATGACCATCAACAAACGTGTTTATTATGGTCTGAATCGGTCTATAGCCCGATACAGATCCCATATAAATCGTTCTCTCTATTTTACTTCGTGAGCCCCAATGGGAGCAATTCTTATACGAATTGGCTGAAATTTTACACAGGTCTCCAACATATAATTAAATTGTGGTCCGAACCGGACCATATCTTGATATCGTTTTAATAGCAAAGCAACTCTTTTCTTATATCCTTTCTTGCCTAAGAAGAGATGCCGGGAAAAGAACTCGACAAATGCGATCCATGGTGGAGGGGATATAAGATTCGGCCCGGCCGAACTTAGCACGCTTTTAAAGGGTGATTTTTTTGAGGTTAGGATTTTCATGCATTAGTATTTGACAGATTACGTGGGATTTCAGACATGGTGTCAAAGAGAAAGATGCTCAGTATGCTTTGACATTTCATCATGAATAGACTTACTAACGAGCAACGCTTGCAAATCATTGAATTTTATTACCAAAATCAGTGTTCGGTTCGAAATGTGTTCATTCACCGTAACGTTGCGTCCAACAGCATCTTTGAAAAATACGGTCCAATGATTCCACCAGCGTACAAACCACACCAAACAGTGCATTTTTCGGGATGCATGGGCAGTTCTTGAACGGCTTCTGGTTGCTCTTCACTCCAAATGCGGCAATTTTGCTTATTTACGTAGCCATTCAACCAGAAATGAGCCTCATCGCTGAACAAAATTTGTCGATTCACTGAAAATGATTTCACTGAAAATGATTCACTGAAAATGATTTGCAAGCGTTGCTCGTTAGTAAGTCTATTCATGATGAAATGTCAAAGCATACTGAGCATCTTTCTCTTTGACACCATGTCTGAAATCCCACGTGATCTGTCAAATACTAATGCATGAAAATCCTAACCTTTAAAAAAAATCACCCTTTACTTGTTTCGGTTTTTATTTTGATTTGCCATTGTTCTGAACATTTTTTTGTATTTCACTTTTGAATATTAATTCATCGTGGATTAATTTAAGTTCCCTTCGCGTTTTTAATTCTGTTACAGCACTTATGATCAAATAGCTGTGTAATTCTCATACAGCCTGGAACATCGGGCTTTGTATCAACGATAAAACAGTGTCCGTAGCTGTCGCAATTAGACTGACTAAAAAAAGCTCCCTTAGGCTCACAGTGGTGGTCGCAGCAATACACGATTTAAATCCCCAAATTTTGACAATGGATTTCTTAAGGGAGAATGGGCAACAGTTGCTCTTCTTGCTCAATAAGGGACATTTGATATGGTAAGAAGTCGATTATAAACGTTTATGCTAAATTTGTAGTCGGTGAGATCCATACGGGTTGTGACTAAATTTGTTGGGAAAAAATATATTTTGCCGTGGAATAGAGATAGGTGTTTTCAATTCGGTTCCAATGGTAATATGGCTAAAGTGTTATGCAAATTGTATGGAAGTTGCCGTTGAACAAGAAAAAAGTTCTTGTTTCCCAGACGGAAGCTGTCAAGGCAGTTTGCAACAAAACTGTTCTATTTTCAAAGTGGCGTGACAGAAAATATATGTATGTTGTTAATTTGCTAATAAAGAGTAGCTACGCAAGTAATTGGAAATTATTACTTTGTGTGGAAGGGTTATAAAATCAGCGTTGTTTGGCACAAACACACACAAAGCAGAGTCTTTTGAAACTGGCTGACCAACATACCGAGAAAAGCTGCCAGATTACTTTGGAAGAAAATTAACACTTTTTAAGAAAAAAAAACGGTATTTTCGGCACTTCAAATTAAAAAATCGGAACATTTGTTTTAACAATAATACACATAGTTAAAAAAGTAAAAAGATCTAAGGTTTGGCTGAAGTTAGTTGTGAAACCACCACAATGCATTCATTTTAACCCGGGTAAAATATACACTCTAGTTGATCTACAACTATGACCATATTTACCACGGATATAGAGGGGTCCAATACTGCCCAATCTTCCTTTTTTTTTGCGAAATCAGATAAAAATGCGTCATTCATGGGATCAAGTTAGAGATACGTCTAAATGGCAGATATATCGAGATATGGTCCGAATTAGTCCTGCTTTGCCGTAGATTTCAGAGGTCTAATACCACTCCATATACCGAATTTTCGAAATTTAGGACAAAAATACGTATCATATGAACTCATGCAGTCAAAACGATAGATTTTCATGGCACATAGCTGCCATGAAAATCGATCGTTTTAATTACTTCCAAATGAACCTTATAACTCTCTGTACCCAATTTTTGCCGAATCTGGCGAAGAAGTTAAAAATTGAAGATCGGTTGACATCAAGATTTAAAAAAAAACTTTTTTAAAATAATAACAATTAAAAAACCTTTATATAAAAAAGTTTTTTACAATTTTTAAAACACCGCCATTTTTATACCCTCCACCATAGGATGGGGGGTATACTAATTTCGTCATTCTGTTTGTAACTACTCGAAATATTCGTCTGAGACCCCATAGAGTATATATATTCTTGATCGTCGCGACATTTTATGTCGATCTAGCCATGTCCGTCCGTCCGTCCATCTATCTGTCGAAAGCACGCTAACTTCCGAATGAGTAAAGCTAGCCGCTTGAAATTTTGCCCAAATACTTCTTATTAGTGTAGGTCGGATGGTATTGTAAATGGTCCATATCGGTCCATGTTTTGATATAGCTGCCATATAAACCGATCTTGGATCTTGACTTCTTGAGCCTCTAGAGTGCGCAATTCTTATCCGATTAGGATGAAATTTTGCACGACGTGTTTTGTTATGACATCCAACAACTGTGCCAAGTATGGTTCAAATCGGTTCATGACCTGATATAGCTGCCATATAAACCGATCTTGGGACTTCTTGAGCCTCTAGAGTGCGCAATTCTTATCCGATTGAAATGAAATTTTGCACGAGGTGTTTTGTTATGATATCTAATAACTGTGCCAAGTATGGTTCAAATCGGTTCATAACCTGATATAGCTGTCGTATAAACCGAACTTGGGTCTTCACTTCTTGAGTTTCTAGAGTGCGCAGTTCTTATCCGATTGGAATGAAATTTTGCACGACGTGTTTTGTAATGATATCCAACAACTGTGCCAAGTATGGTTGAAATCGGTCCATAACCTGATATAGCTGTCATATACACCGAACTTGGGTCTTCAATTCTTGAGCCTCTAGAGTGCGCAATTCTTATCCGATTGGAATGAAGTTTTGCACTACGTGTTTTGTTATGATTTCCAATAACTGTGCCAAGTATGGTTCAAATTGGTTCATAACCTGATATACCTGTCATATAAACCGAGCTTGGGTCTTCACTTCTTGAGCCTCTAGAGTGCGCAATTCTTATCCGATGGGAATGAAATTTAGCGCAACGTGTTTTGTTACGATATCCTACAACTGTGCCAAGTATGGTGCAAATCATAACCTTATATAGCTGTCATATGAACCGATCTGGGGACTTGACTTCTTGAGCTTCTAGAAGGCGCAATTCCTATCCGATTTGGTTGAAATTTTGCATGACGTATTTTATTCTTATTTTCAACAACTGTGTCAAATAAGGTTCAAATACTCATATAAACCGATTTGGGATCTTGACTTCTTGAGCCTCTAGAGGTCGCAATTATTATCCGATTTGCCTTAAATTTTGTACGACGGATTCTCTCATGACCATCAACATACGTGTTTATTATGGTCTGAATCGGTCTATAGCCCGATACAGCTCCCATATAAATCGATCTCTCTATTTTACTTCTTGAGCCCCCAAAGGGCGCAATTCTTATTAGAATTGGCTGACATTTTACACAGGTCTCCAACAAATAATTTAATTGTGGTCCAAACCGGACCATATCTTGATATCACTCTAATAGCAGAACAAATCTTTTCTTATATCCTGTTTTGCCTAAGAAGAGATGCCGGGAGAAGAACTCGACAAATGCGATCCATGGTGGAGGGTATATAAGATTCGGCCCGGCCGAACTTACCACGCTTTTACTTGTTAAAGTAAAAATCGGAAAATCGGCACTTTGTTATTTTTGAAGCTAAAAAAGTCTGGCAGCCCAGATGCCGTAAAGGGCCACGCATATCACACCTTCACCAACTATAAATAGTGGTATTCTTAATGCCAAAACAGAATGTTCAGCTTTGGTTTTGAGTGTCGCGATGAAAAAATGCAACTCTGCACACAAATCCCACAAAAGCAATGCGCAAAAGTAGAACAATTTTTAGTTTTTAAACCTTTAAACACCACTTCACGTGCGGCAACACAGAATGACGCTCGATTTCAGTCGTCAAAGTTGAAAATGTTTTAACGTTTTTGTTATTTTTTTTAAACATTCATTATAGGTGCGAATGCAAAGCCATAGTTGGGAGTATTTTAGTGATGAGAGTAAGAGAAATAAATGGTGCGAGAGAAAAGGCCAAAACAGAATGAAAAATTAAAAGCAGCTGCTTTTAATTTTTTTTTGCAGAGTTGCATTTTCAATGCTACGCTCAGAAACAAAGCATAACGCGCTCATTCTGTTTTGGCCTTTTCTCTCGCACCATTTATTTCTCTTACTCTCATCACTAAAATACTCCCACCTATGGCTTTGCATTCGCACCTATAATGAATGCATTAAAAAAAATAATAAAAATTTTCTGTGCTTATGCTTCTTCTTCTTTTATTGAAAATTATTTCCTCATTTTCATGGCTTTTCTTTAGCAAAATTAATTTTCATATGTTCGTCGCTTTCGATTGATGTCAATTTCATTAAAATCAATTCAACCGTTAGGCCGTAATATTTACCACAAAATCGCATTTATAAACCTTTGTCCGTTTAATCTAAAACTATCTATTATATAAAAATGAAATTGTTGCGCTTTGTTTGCTTATGTGTTTGTTTGTTTGTTAGTTTGTTTGTCTGTTCCGTATAGACTCCAAAACGGCTGAACCGATTTTCATGAAATTTTCACAGATAGTAGAGTTTGATCCACCGGTGAAAATAGGGTACTAAATTTTTTGATATCCGAAAAGGGATATCCAATCATACTCCAATTTTCAAAAACGCCAAATCTCAGAGACGGGTGCACCGATTTAAACAACATTTTGTATGCCACCTTATGGTACCCCAAAAACACGAAATTTATATAAAATTTTGGGGTTTGGGGTCAAATGACCTGGGGGGACGCCTTATCCCAAAACCCACCTAAACGGACATGTGTACCGATTGGGACAATATGGGTATCAAATTAAAGGTATTTAAGAGTAGAGTACGAATTTGGTACACAATTTTTACACCAAGAGAACACTTTCACCGCTTTGGGCAATATGGGTATCAAATGAAGGTATTTAAAAGTAGAATACAAATCTGACACAAAAATTTATTTTTTGGTATCTGAGGGACCTCTCCACCCCCCAAAATCCGAGCAAGACAAATTTACCGATTGGGAGAACATGGGTATCACATGAAAGGTGTTTAAAATTGAGTTCACATCTGTTGTAAGAATTTGGTCCAAGGTGTCTACGGGGCCTCTCCAACCCCAAAACCCATTTAACGGGCATGAATGCCCAACGTCACAAAATGGGTATCAAATAAAAGGTCTTTGGGAATTGATTACGAATCTGGTATACATATTTGAGATGAAGTCTGGGACCGACTCATCCACTACATACCCTTCAATAGAACGTGGAGTTCGAGCGGGATAATATGTGAATTAAAAGAAAGGTGTATGTTAGTAGAGTTCTAATCTAATGTTTGTATAAGGTCAGTATCTGGGTCACATCCGGCCGTTCAGCCGGACATGTAGATCTCGGTATTAAAGGACTCAAATAAATTGTATTTTGGGTTTTTGCGTCGTAGGGACCGATCCTCTCCTCCCAATAAAAACAACATCAAACTGTCATTTAGGACGACCGAGAATATATTCAAATGAAAGGACGTGTCAGAGAGCAATCGCCTACCTAAAAAAAAAATGAATTAAAAATAATAAATGAAGGCCGAATAGCATGGAATATGACAGCAAAAGAAGGCCTTTGGTAGAAGAGTGGAGTGGTCCTTAGTGGAATGTTTGTGGGCAAAATTTTGCAATTTATCTTCAAAATGCTTGACATAATAGGGCTCAAACAAAATCGTGCTCTAGCACGATGCTGATATTATTTCAGGGTCCACCCCTAAACTCCCTTTGAACCGGCAATGTTTGCCTATTATGGCAATAAAGTGTTCAAATTACAGGTATTTGATAGTAGAAAACGAATTTGATATCCAATTTTTAAGGCCAAGTGTTTGAGGGTCGTCTCGCCCCATAAACTCCCCCTAAACCAATTGCAATTGCGGCTCAAAAAAAAAAAAAAACAATTTAACAGTAGAGGACGACGCTGATATTTTTCAGAGCTAAGTGTGTGGGTGGCCGCTCCACTCTACTTACTCCTCAAACTGTACATATTTGTGGATTATGGCAAAAAAGAGTTCAAACTCGCCCTGAACCACATATATACCACTATCGCAGTATGTAGCTCAAATGTGGTTTTTGGGAGTAGAGTATGAATCTGATATCCACTTTCAGGGCAAAGGGAATAAGGTTGATCTAACATCCAAACTTTAATGGGCGGGCCCTCCCGTTACATTATTTTCAAAAGGCACAGATCGCGGAGATGGATGGGGCAATTTACGCGAAATTTATTACGTTATTAATAAGTCAATAACAGGGGTGGCCGCTCCATCTCCAAAGCCCGCCAAATAAAAATTTAAATTAATAATGACAATATTAGGCTCATATGCAAGATATTTGAGACTAGAGCACTAATCTGATGCATGGGGTACCACCTCACCCCCAAAAACACCCTTATACCGGACATATTTTAGCGGCCATAGCAATAAATATAAGGCCCAAATGAAAGAAATTTGGGAATAGAGAACCAATATGATATTCACATTTTGGGGCGAAATATCTGAGAGGCCGTGCTAGCACCCCAAAACAGGACTTTTTTCCTGACCGTGCCAGTATAGGGCTCAGATAAAATAAGAAAGTGAAAGAAGGCACAGCGGAGCGGGCCCTGTCCAGCTAGTAAAGTATATATATTCTTGATCGTCATGACATTTTATGTCGATCTTGTTGCGAAATCGTCCACCCACGATTCGATCTGGTAGAGCTAGCATCAGGAATGTAGCACTCGTTAAATATCTTGGAGTGACTGTTTCGGAAAGAATGGGTTTCCTGGTCCATTTGGATGGGGTGAAGGAGAAGATGACTGGAGTAGCCGGTATGGTTAAGCGTGTTCTGAGAAGCGATTGGGGTCTTAGTCGTCGCGCTGTTCGGTCCATATATGGTGGTCTATATGTTGCTTACGCAACTTATGGAGCGCCTGTATGGCACGGAATTGCTGCGACTGTCTTAGGACGAAAGAAGATCCTCTCTTGTCAGGGGGTGGCAATGCTGGCTTGGTTGCCTATGTGCAGGACTGTTTCGACAGATGCACTACAGGTATTGCTTGGCGCGCTCCCGCTTGATTTACTCGTGAGTTACATGGCGGTTCTGTATAGTGTGAAAAAGGGAATTCCATTAGTGCGTGAGGATTGGCTCACCGCTTCGGAGCTTGCAGGTGGGGATATTAGGCGGCTCAAGGCACTCCTTTTGGAGCGTCTTGATAATATGTGGAGGACTAGATGGACGAACAGTGGCAATGGTCGGGTGACTTACTAATTTATTCGTGACGCAACGTTCGTACGAGACCGCCCGGACTTTGGCTTCGGCCTAAGTCTTTGCTTCATACTGACGGGACATGATTCCTTTAATGCATTTTTGCATCAGAGGAATTTGTCCACGACTGATTTGTGAGACCGTGGACCTGAGGACTGGATGCATGTACTGATAGAGTGCCCGTACTATGCAGACATTAGAGAACTAGGCGCGATGGGGATTAGCGAGGCGGTGTGGGATTTCAGTAGGGCTCTTGAGGACGAGACGAATGTTGTAAGGCTGGCCACCTTTTCCCGGGAAGTATTTCTTAGGAGGCGGACTAGACTTAGTGGAGAGATGAACACACGCTAGTTATCCATAACGAGGTGTTGCTGTGCTGGCGCGACTGTGTAATTTGGTGCTGAGCATGACATGGCCTGGCACCTGCCTTGCCCATGTTGATGCAGCGGTGTTTGCCCATTGTTGGTTCCCTTAGCGTTGATTGTAAAGTCCCATGTTGATGATGGTCCCTCACGGGCTGCCGTGTCCTGTTTGTGTTGTGTATATCGTCCCGTTGTATGTTTGATGCATACTTTTGTATGCTGGCTTGAGGTTGGCTTAGGACGATTTTTCTAATCCATGTGACCAGTCCGGAACTCTTTGGGGTTCAACTGGTAGTAGTCTTTTAAGGCTACGAAGTCTAACCGGAGACTTTAAGCTGGTACCACGGGTGTCAGGAGCCCCTGGAACTTTGGTTCCAGCCTGACAATGGTGAGGCCCCAGTGGGGAGCAACGTGGTGGTTGTGGTTTGTACCCAAACCGCGGGTAGAGCATAAGCTCGGCGTGGAGTTGCGTTTCAACCGGGTGCCGTGACCCATAGATCGGAAGGAGTTTTAGGTAGTGCTCCGCTCCTAACCAAGGAGGTGAACACTTCCAAATACGTGGGATAAAATTGGTACTAATGTGTGGGTTTCCACACGTGGGGGCGTTGGTAGACGCATTGAATTCACCCTTGGGCCTCGCAGGTTTGGGCCGTGATGGCAGGTATCTGCGTAAACTCGGCATTCGTGTCTGTCGAAAGCTAACTTTTGAAGGAGTAAAGTTAGCCGCTTGAAACTTTGCACAAATACTTCTTATAGGTGTAGGGCGGTTGGATTGTAAATAGACCATATCGATCTATGTTTTGATATAGCTGCCATATAAACCGATCTTGGATCTTAACTTCTTGAGCCACTACAGGGCGCAGTTTATACCCGATTTGGAATTTGCACTGAAATTTTGCACGTAGTGTAATATGGTCGGAATCGGTCTATATCCTAATACAGCTCCCCTATAAAACGATCTCCCTAAAGAACGCTATTATAAAGGGTGATTTTTTTGAGGTTAGGATTTTCAAGCATTAGTATTTGACAGATCACGTGGGATTTCAGACATGGTGTCAAAGAGAAAGATGCTCAGTATGCTTTGACATTTCATCATAAATAGACTTACTAACGAGCAACGCTTGCAAATCATTTTCAGTAAATGGGCCCTAGAAAAGTTGGCAGAAAATCCGCTTTTTATCGACAAATTTTGTTCAGCGATGAGGCTCATTTCTGGTTGAATGGCTACGTAAATAAGCAAAATTGCCGCATTTGGAGTGAAGAGCAACCAGAAGCCGTTCAAGAACTGCCCATGCATCCCGAAAAATGCACTGTTTGGTGTGGTTTGTACGCTGGTGGAATCATTGGACCGTATTTTTTCAAAGATGCTGTTGGACGCAACGTTACGGTGAATGAACACATTTCGAACCGAACACTGATTTTGGTAATAAAATTCAATGATTTGCAAGCGTTGCTCGTTAGTAAGTCTATTCATGATGAAATGTCAAAGCATACTGAGCATCTTTCTCTTTGACACCATGTCTGAAATCCCACGTGATCTGTCAAATACTAATGCATGAAAATCCTAACCTCAAAAAATTCGATTTGGCATAAATTTTACACAATGACTTCTACTATGGTCTCCAACATACATTCCATTATGGTCCGAATCGGACCATAACTTGATATAGCTCCAATAGCATAGCAATTCTTTTCTTTTATCCTTTCCTTTCCTTTGTTTGCCTAAACAGAGACACCGGGAAAAGAACTCGACAAATGCTATCTGTGGTAGAAGGTACATAAGATTCGGTCCGGCCAAACTTGTTTTGAGTAGAGAGCGTCATTCAAATTTGTGCTCAAGTGGCAGGTAGGGTGTGGCGCACAACCTCATATAGACGCCCCCACCAAACGGCTGTATATACTAATCATGACAATATGGAGTTAAATCATATATCTATATCTAGCGGACATATATCATATATCTAGCGGACTACCTCACCCCAAAACAGTCGATCAATCATAATGACCTTACAGGACACTGTGTGATTTGATTAATGTGTGGGAACACAAAAAATTTCGTCCGCTATACCCTCAAAATTATGACGTTCAGAGTGATCGCAGGAGTTGCAAACCTTAACGTTAAGGTTAGCTCATCGATAGACAAGACCAAACGATGTGCTGCTGGGCAACACTTTTTTGTTCAAAAGTTTTACATAATTTAATAGTAAGAACTATCGCCACCGCACCAAATATATAGACTTGCAAATTAGTTATTTGCCACAGAAAATCGTTCAATATGTCAATTTAATTTGATTTAAAAAAAAGACTAAACGATAACTACAATATTTAACAAGTAGTCATATAGTCATTGATAGAAAACAACCACATAATGATCCACTCCAACCGAGTAGCGCTAACATTTACAGTAGCGCCATCTACTGTTTCAACAGGATTTAGTTGAACCAATTGAAAACAGCCAGTAGATGGCGCTAATTTGGAGAAGCCAACATGATCAGAGAGAGGGCAGAGTGAGGTATTTAAACCCTCACGATATCCAACTTAAATACAGTTCAGATCGGACTATATTTAGATATGGTTGGTTATAGACCGACCTGCCGTTTAAGGGTCTGAAGCCCGTAAAATATGCATTTAAAACAGTGAGTTCTTTTAAGCCTCCTGTCATCCGGCGCAAATAGTGTTCAGATCGAACTATATTTAGATATAATTGCCATATAGACCGATCTGCCGGTCAAGGATCTGAGCCCATAAAAGCTTTTTTTAACCCGATTTCTTGAAATTTGAAGCAGTCAGTTGTTTTAACCTTCCCGACATCCGACCCAAGTATGAATCTGATTAGAATATATAGATATAGCTTTAATATAGACCGATCTTCTTATTTAGGGTCTTAATCCCATAAAAAGCGGATTTTTTTTGCCTGATTTCGCTGAAACTGTTCTTGTGTATGAGTTCTCGGGACCTGAATAAAATATGATCGAGACCAGCCCCTATTTAGATATAACAAGGGATTTAGAAGTGGAGTTATAATAAAATAGTATAATTACTATATCCTTGCCGGTGGATATCCAAATTTCCGCACGGCCGAATGGCGAACTTTTTATTCGATTTGGCTCAAATTTGTATGAGGTAGTTTGTTATGACTTCGATCCAGGATCTCGACTTCTTGAACCTGAGTGCGCAATTCTTTTGCGAAGTCTTTTGTCTTGACTTCCAACAACTATTCCAAGTACGGTCGAAGTCGGTCTATAACCTGATATAGCTCCCATATAAACCGATCTCCCGATTTGACTTCTTGAGCCCCTGGAAGCCTCAATTTTTGTCCAATTTGGCTGAAACCTTGCACTTGGTATTCTGTTATGACTTCCAAGTACGGTCCAAATCGGTCCATAACCTGATATAGCTCCCATATAAGACGACCGATATGGCTTCTTGAGCCCCTGGAAGCCGCAATTTTTGTCCGATTTGGCTGAGTTTTAGCGTGTACGGTCTAAACGGGTCTTTAACCTGATATAGCTCCCATATAAACCGATCTCCCGATTTGATTTCTTGAGCCCCTGGAATCCACAAATTTTGTCGGATTTGGCTAAAAATTTTCACATAATGTTCTGTTATGATTTTCAATAACTGTGTTAAGTACGGTTCAAATCGGTCGATAACCTGATATAGCTCCGATATAAACCGATCTCCAGATTTTACTTCTTGAGCCCTTACTATCCGCAATTTTTGTCCGATTTGGCTGAAATTTTGCATGCGGTGGTCTGTGACGACTTTCAACAACTGTGTCAAGTACGGTCTAAGTCAGTCTATAACTTGATTAGGTCCATATAAACCGGTCTCTCGATTATCCTTGTTCCTTCTAGGAAGCTTAAATGTTTGCAGGTTTGACAGAAGTTTGGTATGTAGAATAAAATTACGCCCTTCAAATAAATTTAGTTTGTATAAATTTTTTGCAGAATCCATGGTGGTGAGTTCCAAAATCCGTCCCGGCCGAAATTAGCACGCTTTTACTTGTCTTCTTTATTCAGAAATTCCTTAAAATGAATGATTAATGCATGTGAAAACATGCAATTTTTTAACACCCACCCACATTAACAAGCTTTGGCCTAAAAAAATCGAACCTAACCCATTCGAGACCATTGTACCTGTTTGAGTAAAGCAAAGGGAATGGTTGGAAAAAATGAAGAACTAAACAATTTTTTATGGCTTGGGTTTTTATGGGTCAAATAGGTAAATGATAATGGGTTAAATATGTAGAGGCTACAAAGGTACCAGGCATTCAGTGTAAAAGGACTGTCATTTTAAGCCTTTTACCTGTTTGTTTTTAATGATCTTTATAAATGAAGTAAAAAATGTCTCAGTTTTTATGGCTTTAGTTGTTATGGGTTAGAATTTAGAGTTAGTTATTTTAAAAGAACATTTTAAACGTCGCTTAGTATATGGAAAATTGTATATACCATCGGCTTGCGGTTCGTCGTGTTATTCAACGTTAAGATCCTGGGAAATTGTTGACGTTGTGCTTTTGAATTTCCGTTTCTTGAACCGGTTAATTAGCTTTCACTGCGTGTGCATAAAAAAAATATTTGCTGTTTCTGTTTAACTGTTTTAAAATAAAGCAACATATTAAATATGATAGTGTAACAAGAAGTGTGGGACATATCAACCGAAACCACAAGTGCCATCAAACACTTCAACATTAAATTATAACTAAAATAGCTTATATGAATTTATACTTACTATTGCCTCCTTCCCAATTTAAATTCTACCTAAAGCTATTGCCAAAACCCCTTGAATTAAATGCCTACATTAAACATAATATGGTTTTATTTTCCCTTTTTTAAACCTTATATCTTAATTATATCTAAATTACCCAAACCCCTAACCAACCAAAACGAAATAAATAATAAAAACAGTGAATTTACAAATCAAATTACACACATACATATATATATTTTCTTCTTTTTTCCTGAAAGGCAACAACAACAAAGGTAAAACAAAACAAGTAAAAGAGTGCTAAGTTCGGCCGGGCCGAATCTTATATACCCTCCACCATGGATCGCATTTGTCGTGTTCTTTTCCCGGCATCTCTTCTTAGGCAAAAAAAAGGATATAAGAAAAGATTTGCTCTGCTATTAGAGTGATATCAAGATATGGTCCGGTTTGGACCACAATTAAATTATATGTTGGAGACCTGTGTAAAATGTCAGCCAATTCGAATAATAATTGCGCCCTTTGTGGGCTCAAGAAGTAAAATAGAGAGATCGATTTATATGGGAGCTGTATCGGGCTATAGACCGATTCAGACCATAATAAACACGTATGTTAATGGTCATGAGAGGATCCGTCGTACAAAATTTCGGCATATCGGATAATAATTGCGACCTCTAGAGGCTCAAGAAGTCAAGATCCCAGATCGGTCTATATGGCAGCTATATCAGGTTATGAACCGACTTGTACTTTATTTGACATAGTTGTTGAAAGTAACAATAAAAAACGTCTTGTGAAATTTCAGCCAAATCGGATAGAAATAGCGCCCTCTAGAAGCTCAAGAAGTCAAGTCCCCAGATGTGTTTATATGACAGCTATATCAGGTTATGAACCGATTTGAACCATATTTGGACAGTTGTTGGATATCATAACAAAATACTACGTGCCAAAATTCATTAAAATTGGATAAGAATTGCGCCCTCTAGAGGCTCATGAAGTCAAGACCCATGATCGGTTTATATGGCAGCTATATAAGGTTATGGACCGATTTGAACCATACTTTGCACAGTTGTTGGATATCGTAACAAAACACGTCGTTGAAAATTTCATTCCAATCGGATAAGAATTGCGCACTCTAGAGGCTCAAGAAGTCAAGACCCCAGATCGGTTTATGTGGCAGCTATATCAGGTTATGAACCGATTTGAACCATACTTGGCACAGTTGTTGGATATAATAACGAAACACATCGTGCAAAATTTCATTCCAATCGGATAAGAATTGCGCACTCTAGAGGCTCAAGAAGTCAAGACCCAAGATCGGTTTATATGGCAGCTACATCAGGTTATAAACCGATTTGAACCATACTTGGGACAGTTGTTGGATATCATAACAAAACACGTCGTGCAAAATTTCATCCCAATCCATCTTATGGTGGAGGGTATAAAAATGGTCAAAGGCATTTGGAAGGCCACCGTGGCGCAGAGGTAATCATGTCCGCCTATGACGCCGAACGCCTGTGTTCTAATCCCGGCGTCAACATCAAAAAAATTTTCAGTGGTGGTTTTCCCTTTACTAATGATTGCAACATTTGTGAGGTATCCTGCTAAACCTTCGTTACCAAGTGGTGTCGCTATGCGGCACGTCGTTCGGACTCGGCATAAAAAAGGAGACCCCTTATCATTGAGCTTAAATTTTAATCGGACTGCACTTATTGATATAAGAGAACTATCCCCTAATGGAATCCTTAATGGAATGTTAATGGGAAAATTAGTAATGGTGTAATAAGGACTGTATCGCGTAAGGAGAACGACGCTGTTCTAAAAGTTATTTACGGAGTAGAACCAGATTTAACTAACTTTGAACTATCTCCAAGCAATGTTATATCTCCGAATCAGAATAAGCCCCTTCGGAAGGAGAATTTATAAAAAAAAAAAAAACATTTTATGTCCAAAGGGGAATTTTGTGATCTTGTTGGGGATTTGGAATTGTCGAAAAGACAAACCGAACTTTTAGGTTCCAGACTTTACATAATTGAAAACGTAAACATTACATTTCCCGAGGAAACCAGTTTTTTTTAGATGTCTTTTCAACGAAAGTACTGAAAATAGTAATTTGGCCTATTGCAGCGATGTGAACGTATAGTTTGAACAACTTGGATATAGCCATATTCCAGAAGATTGGCGATTATTTATTGACGGTTCAACAAAACGTAATATAAAATTTTTTAAATAGTTTCCTATATTTTATTTATATATGTGCATCTTCTATTTCCAGGCCTGAGAGTACAGCTTTTGCATGATGATGGATCGCTTCCTTCGGTACCATTGGCTTACGCTACAAACATCAAAGGATCATATGATAGTATGTCTCTAATACTAAATTTTATATGATACACTACACATAAGTGGCTAATTGTGACTGAATGGCTTTGCAAGGTGGTAACACAAAATATTCTCACTATTTTCGTGAATGGGACAGTCGAGACTCTTGTTAACATTACTTACAAAGAGACTGGAAAAATAGCATAGCATTTGGATTAGTCAATCCAAAAGACATCATTTTACCTCCGTTGCACATAAAATTGGGTTTAATAAAGCAGTTCGTGAAAGCACTTGATAAAACTGGAGCAACATTCAAATATCTTGAACAGGTGTTTCCACGAATTATGAGCGGAAAATAAAAGAAGGAAAAACATGTATTATATTGCATAAAACATTAAGAGAAAGCTATTTACAATAATTTTAAATCCACAGGTATCCTTATTGGTCCCAAAATACGGAAGATGGTAAAAGATGACAAATGCAAAATACAAGTTAAAGTTGAAGAAAAAAAGGCATGGAATGGTTTTTTATTTAGTGTACAAACATTTTCTTGTTAACCATAGTGAAAATTATGAGCAGATAGTAAACAACATATTGTCTGCTTACCATGCAATGGATTGAAAAATGTCAATAAAATTATACTATCTGCATGCTAATTTGGAAAGATTTCCTTTAAGTTTTTGACAGCTGAGTGATAAGCAAGGTGAAAGATTTCATCAGGAAATATCTAAAATTGAACAACGTTATTTAAGAAATGTAGGCTATAAAAATATAATCAGAATGCTTTCTAACTACTGCTGGTCCTTTAAGCGCAATATTTATAGCGAAGTTTATAAAAAACACAGAAATACCAAATATTTATTTTATCTACTTTTTAAGCGATTTTATTGTTATTACCCACTTTAGTAAATATATATATTATTTGGTACATTTTAAGCAGAACAGAGACCGAGGAAAGTGTTGTTTTGTGGTTTAAGTGCGTTTTTTTCATATTTCAGCAACTACATATCACTTAGTGATTTGTTGGACGGTTTGAAAGAAATATACCTCATTTGAAAGTAATTGTTGTGACCTCCAAAAAAAGATAAGAGCCATAGAAATCCGTTGTGAATCAAAAAAGTTGTGCCCGTTTTATACCGAAAATCTACGAAAACGCGCTTTTCTCTAAATTTAGCGTCAAAAAATCACTTAACAATGTGTCCCAGAAAAATTTAAGGTATTTTCGTTTTCCATGGACTCCAACGAAACGGAACTGGTATATTAGAACCCCTGCATATTTTTGGTGTAATACAGAGTTATTGAAGGAATATCCACTGCTAAAATTCGTGCCCAGGCTTTCAATAAATTCTGGTACCAAAATTGGTACCATTTTGTACTTTCTGTTCCGATGGAGTTTGAGGTCTGAAATCTGGCATGTACGTACAGCTGAGGTATGTATGATAGGTAACTAAATGCTCTATAAAAAAATCGTACATTTTGGTACCATTTCGTACTTTCTGTTCAGATGGAGCAAGAGGTCTGAAATTCGGCATGCAGGTTCAATTGAGAAATATGTGATGGGTGGCCAAAATATCTGTTCACAATTCGCTCATTTTGGTACCATTTGGTACTTTCTTCTTAGATGGAGTTTGGGGTCTGGAATTTGGAATTTGGCGTATAGGTACAACATAGAAATACATGATATGATGTGCGACAAAATGATAAATTCACAATTCCTACCATTTGGTACTTTCTTTACAGATGCGGCTAGAGGTCTGAAATTTGGCATTTAGGTGCAAGCGGCAACTATATAATAGTTGACTAGATGGTCCACCCAAATGAAGCAATTTGATAAGCATAATCGCAATCTTGATAAATATGCAACTTGTGAAAGAAAACGTGGGGTAATTGGTACCTTAAAAGTGAATATTGGGAGACTAGAAGATATTCTTTCGGTACTCAGACGTACAAAATGGTACTTTCTTTACAGAGTGAGCTAAAGCTCTTGAAAATGGAATATGAGTACACTTTGACAGAGTGGTCTTAATCTCTCACATATGGTACATATGTAGCTACACCTTGACGATAACTTATGGGCGACAAAAAAAAAATATTTTCAAAATCGAGCATCTAGTTACTGAAGCATACAAAATGGTACTTTCTTTACGATTTGAGCTAAAGTGATCAAGATAACTTTCTTTACTTTACTTTAATTGCCTATGATAAAAAATTTGTTCCACTAGCAGAACGAAAAATAGCGTTCCAAGCGCCTCTTCTGTGCTCATTCTAAAATCTCTGACACCAAGTTTCGAGCTGTCTCCCACCACTTGAGCTTTCCATCGGGCTTTTGGTCGTCCCGTTTTGCGTGTACCACCTTGTTTGCCTTCAAAAGACTTTTTTGCTGGAGCTTCTTAATCCATTCTGACAACATGACGTAGCCAATGCAGCCGTAGTAATTTGATACATGTAACTATGCTATCGTCGTACAGCTCGTGGTTCATACGACGCCTATACTCTCCATTAACGCAAACTTGTCCATATATTTTACGAAGAACCTTTCTCCCAAACACTCCAAGCACTGCCTCATCTGCTTTCACAAGTACCCATGCCTCAGAGTCATATAACAACACGGGTAATATCAGTGCCTTGTATAGTGTAATCGTCGTCTGACGAGCGGTGGCCTTGTTTCTAAACTTCTTATTTAATTCAAAGTAGGATACATTTACCAGTATTATTCTTCGCTCTCTCTCAAAACTGGTGTCATTCGTTTGGGTTACGGCGGTGCCTAGGTAGATAAAGTTTCTGACTATCTCAAAGTTGTGTTCCCAACTTTCTTCACTTTCTTTATCTGCTCGGTTGTACAAGTGGTTCCCAACTTCCTCCATTTTCTTAATCTGGTCGGTTGTACAAGGCGTTTTGGGAGTTGAAACCATCCATTTCGTTTTATCTCGATTAACTGCCAGACCCATTTTCACTGACTCTCTTTTGATTTTTTTCAAAGGCTGCATTTACCTCTTCCGGTAACCGACTTATGATGGCGATGTCGTCGGCATAGATAAGAAGCATGTGTTCTCTTGTGATCAGTGTGTCATATCTATTCACATCTATTGGTCTTAAATAGTTCAACGGGTTGTTGTTGCTAGGAGGTAAACATTCTATACCATCATCAGGAATTGGTTCTGTGGTATCCTCCTCGTCCCAACGTCAGACACTAGCAATTGGGTAAAATGTTTATTTCATATGCTCAGCATTCTATCAGTGTCAGTCACCAGATTTTCTTCTTTGTCTCTGCAGGAGAATGTGCTAGCACCAAAGCCATCGGTTTGATGTTTAATTCTTTAGTAGAATTTCCGGAATTAATTCTGACTCTGAGATGTAATTCGCTCACACTTACGTCCTCTATATTCCTTTCTGCGGAATAGACGTTTCTCGTCTCTCCTTTTCTCCCGATACCTATCCTTCATCTGGCGCGTTGCTACGATTGTACGGTTGCTCTGTACATTCTCGGCTTCAGTGGCATTTCGACATTCTTTGGCGCACCATGGGTTTCTAGGGGGAGGCTTCCGGTACCCTAGTACGGATTTCCCGGCTATGTGTGGGCAATGGTTTGCCACTGCGCCATTATATCATCGGAACAAGGAGTGCTTTTATCAAGCAGTTGGTTAGTCGAATGGAGTATGTCGTTGCCATCTGTTGTATTCCATGCAGTGTCAGATCGTACTCCATTGCACTTCCTGTAAGGCTGTAATATCTGCCTTGTCCTTTCAAATACATCCGCTAGCGCGTATACTGCACCTTCTCTATAGATAGTGCTGACATTCCAGGTGCAGACCCGTAAATCATGGTCCTTTTTTCGTTTGCGTGGGTCGTCAATGTAAGGGGGTTTTTATACCAATCACCATAGGATAGGGGATATATTCATTTAGTCATTCCGTTTGCAACACATCAAAATACCCATTTCCTACCCTACAAAATATATATTTCGGATCGTCGTAAAATTCTATGAAAACTTGACTATCTCCGTGTATCTTTCTGTATATCCGTCCGCCCATCTGTTGTAATCACTCTACAGCCTTCAAAAATTGAGATACTGAGCTGAAATTTGGCACAAATATATGGTCCGAAGCTCACAAAGCTTTACTTTTTATACGATTTCGCTGAAATTTAAAACAGTCAGTAGTTTCAAGCCTCCCGACATCGGACTATATTTAGATATAGCTGTCATACAGACCGATATTCCGATAAAGGGTCTGAAGCCCAAAACAGATTTACTAATAACTCGATTTCACTGAAATTTGAATCAGTAAGTTGTTTTAAGCCTCCCAACATCCGACCCAAATATGAACAAGATCAGACTATGTAGATATAGCTGTCGTATAGACTGATCTTCCAATTTACGGTCTTAATCCCATAAAAACTAGATTTCGCTGAAACTGTTTCTTGTATATGAGTTCTCGGGTTATTGACCCAGCGCCCTAACCGCATGGGTTTTGTGGGATCGCATATGTATCCTTCGTTGTAGCGAGCCGCTTGCTCCAAGATCCGACGATCGCCTCCAGGATCAGACGCTGATGTTGGCCATTGGTTATTTGAAGACTCCAATTACTCGCCTTATCACGTCGATAGCCAGTGCCATCTGATTCAAAACTGAGCTTTCCACCATCCGCATCCTATGGACGCCCGGTAGCTTTCAGCTAAGCTTCCCGTGATAACGATGGACACTACATAAGTCGGAGCTCATAGTTCCAGCCTGTGTGGGGCTCATAGTTATCTCGTGTCGACCGGAATTGGCATTCATTAATACCTTGACAATATATATTGGGCGACTTAATGATTTTTTCAGATGTATTGCCATTCCTGGTACTATTTGGTACTTTCTTTACGAAAGGGGGCAGATTTCGGAAATTTTGTTCGCAATAATTGCAAAACTTCATAATCCGTTAAAATAAATGAATATTTAGGTTTTCAGAAGTCCTACGCTAAAAACGGGGGTAGCGAAACGGACCGCCGGGAAGCTAGTAATGTATATAACTTATTTGGTAAATTACTCGATCTAATATTCGTCAAACATGCATCCGATATTTCTCTATCATCTTCCAAACCAGTCACTTATCCGGAAGATTGTATCCATTCTGCCCTGAACATTACGATTTCATTCCCAGATCGAATTCCCCATAAATGTCCCTCACTTAGAAAAGAATATTGATTCGCTTTATCCACCACTATTTGGGATATGTTAAAGCTTTTTGGGCTATGTTAAAGCTTTGGAAGACAACAATAAAGCAATTGTTCGTGAGATACCGGGCGAAATGTTGGAAAGAGTATGTCAAAATTGGGCCATTTGAGGCGCAGTCACGGTCAACATTTGGATAAAATAATTTTCAAACATGCATGCATTTTTCTAAATTTTATGTTGTTTTTTTTTTTGAAAAACTCTCCTATAGCTCTTAAAGAGTCACCCTTTACATAAGAGAATTGCGTGACTGACTGATTGCTGACTGATCATCGCCTCGCCCAAACGACTAAAACTAGAATCATGAAATTTTGCACGATTGTTGGACTTGGGTCATAGGCACGAGATTAGCCTAGATTTGGTGATATTCGTACGATTAGATGGAAATTTGTACATTTAGGTACTAAAAAGGTACCAAAAAGGTACGAAATGCAAAATGATTAGGGTGAATAGAAACAAGTGAAAAGGCGTTAAGTTCGGCCGGGCCAAACTTTGGATATCCACCACGTCGGGTATATATGTAAACCACCTTTCATCAAAATCCGGTGAAAATTGTATGCCTTATGTCCCATAGCAGTTATATCGAAATATGTTCCGATTTGGTTAAACCGATCTGAACCATATGCGACACGAATGTCGAAAAGCCTAACACAACGAAATCTAAGCGAAATCGGACAATAAATACGCCGTTTATGGGCTCAAACATTAAATCGAAGGATCGTCCATATGGCAGCTATATACAAATCTGCACCGATCTGGGCCAAAATGAAGAAGGACGTCGAAGAGCATAACGCAACTGACTGTCTCAAATTTCGGCAAAATCGGACAATAAAGCCGCTTTGTATGGACCCAAAACGTTAAACCGAGAGATCGGTCTATATGGGAGCTATATCCAAATCTGGACCAATCTGGGCCAAATTGACGAAGGATGTCGAAGGGCCTTACACAACTCACTGTCCCAAATTTAAGCAAAATCGGATAATTAATGTGGCTTTTATGGGCCTAAGAACCTAAATCGGAGGATCGGCCTATATAGCAGCTATATCCAAATCTGGACCGATCTGGGCCAAATTAACGAAGGATATCGAAGGAATTAACACAACTCACTGTCCCAAATTTCAACAAAATCGGATAATAAATGTGGCTTTTATGTGCCTAAGACCCTAAATCGGAGGATCGTCTATATGAGGGCTGTGCGCCACACTGCCACTTGAGTACAAATTTGAATGACGCACTCAACTCACTTGATCCCCATTGTTTTGATATATCAAATAACCTATTGGAGGCAATTTAGAAGGTAAAACACCACCTAGGTTCTTGTACACAAAGTTTAATGTCATATTCGGAATCTGCTCTCAAATGCCTATCATTTGAGTTTCATCAAGCTATGATTGAGTAGTATTCCCATTTGGGGAGCTTATCGGGGATGGGTTGACTATCAATTACTTGGACCTCGTTTTAATGTCATATTCGTAGTCTACTCTCGAATACCTATCATTTGAGTACTATATTGATATATACGCCCAATATGTCTATTTGGAGCAGTTTTCCCAAATTTCAGCAAAATCGGATAATAAATGTGGCTTTTATGTACCTAAGACCCTTAATCGGAGGATCGGTCTATATGGAAGCTATATCCAAATCTGAACCGATCTGGGCCAAATTAACGAGGGATATCGAGGGACCTAACACAACTCACTGTCCCAAATTTCAGCAAAATCGGATAATAAATGTGGCTTTCATGGGCCTAAGACCTTAAATCGGTGGATCGGTCTATATGGGGGCTATATCAAGATATTTTCTGATTTGATTAAGCTATGTGAGTCTGTCTGTCCGTCGTCTCTGTGTCCACGTTAATTTGTGTATAAAGTACAGATCGCAATTTTATGCTATTGTCTTCGAATTTTGTGCATGCATCTTTTTGGCCTTTGGAGATGAAGCCTTTTGGAAATGGAGGATTTGTATGTTCGTCAAGCGTTTCTTATGACATTTCTCTCGACATTGCTGGTGAATTTGAAAAATCGGTTCAGATTCAGACATAGATCCCATCCTTCTGTAACTGTGCAGTGGATAAAAATATTGCAAATTTTTTTATGGACAATGGTTCACTAATGGATCCGAGAAGAGACCCATCGCTGGTGACATTTGGTCATGAAATTGGAGATTAGATATTTTTGTGCAGATATCTTATGGTGCTTTTGATTCTGAAAAAAATGTAACACTTATACGGAATAACATTTTTTAAAAAGGTCACCCCAATCCCAGCTCAACGCTCTGTGATACACTTTTTATACCCTCCACCATATTATGGGCGGTATACTAATTTCGTCATTCTGTTTGTAACTACTCGAAATATTCGTCTGAGACCCCATATAGTATATATATTCTTGATCGTCGCGACAATTTATGTCGATGGTTCAAATCGGTTCATAACCTGATATAGCTGCCATATAAACCGATCTTGGGTCTTGACTTCTTGAGCCTCTAGAGTGCGCAATTCTTATCCGATTGGAATGAAATTTTGTACGACGTCTTTTGTTGTGATATCCAACAACTGTGCCAAGTATGGTTCAAATCGGTCCATAACCTGATATACCTGTCATATAAGCAGATCTGGCGACTTGACTTATTGAGCTTCTAGGGGGCGCAATTCCTACCCGGTTTGGCTGAAACTGTGTCAAATTAGGTTCAAATCGTTCATAGCCTGATATAGCTGCCATATAAACCGATCTGGGATATTGACTTTTTGAGCCTCTAGAGGTCGCAATTGTTATCCGAATTGCCTGAAATTTTGTACGACGGATCCTCTCATTACCATCAACATACGTGTTTATTATGGTCTGAATCGGTTTATAGCCCGATACAGCTCCCATATAAATCGATCTCTCTATTTTACTTCTTGAGCCCCCAAAGGGCGCAATTCGTATTCGAATTGGCTGACATTTTGCACTGGTCTCCAACAAATAATTTAATTGTGGTCCAAACCGGACCATATCTTGATATCGCTCTAACAGCAGAGCAAATCTTTTCTTATATGCTTCTTTGCCTAAGAAGAGATGCCGGGAGAAGAACTCGACAAATGCGATCCTTGGTGGAGGGTATATAAGATTCGACCCGGCCGAACTTAGCATGCTTTTACTTGTTTTGTGCTTGCTTTTTTATTTTTGGATGATAATTGATTTTATCAGTGTCACACGTGCTGTCTGTCTCCGTCTGTTTAAAAGTAAAAGCTTACTTCCATTTTTATACGCTACACCACTACTGTGGTACATGATATTATAACACCCAAAAGGAAGAGAGATAGACCAATTGATAAGTATACCGATCGGCTCAGAATTACTTTCTGATTCGATAAAGCTATGTCTGTCTGTCTGTCCGTCTGTCCATGTTAATTTGTACTAACTACAGGTCGCAGTTTTCATCCGATCGTCTTTAAAATTGGCACAGCCATATTTTTCGGACTAGAGACGAAGCCTATTGAAATTGGAAAAAAATGGTTCAGATTTGGATACAGCTCCCATATATATGTCCGTCCGATTTGCAGTAATAATGCTATAAAATGGTCATTTGTTAACCGATTCTCTTGAAATTTTGGTAGGAACGATTTTTTCAAGACTCTCGACATTACTGAAGAATTTCATAGAAATCGGTTCAGTTTTAGATATTGTTCTCATTTATATATATCGCCCGATTTTCACACCTAGAGCCACTACAAACGCATTTATTGACTAATCTTCATTCATAATATTTACAAAGGAGCAATAGGCTATATAATTTGTTGATATCGCATTGGGGTCGGACCCTCCCCTTAACCCGAAAGATACCAGCCAAAAATAATATTGGACCGATTGGGACAATATGGGACTTAAATGAAAGGTATTCAAGAGTAGAATACAAATTCCATATAAAAAATTGGGTCCAAGTATTGGGGGGCTGCCCCGACCCCAAAAACCCCTCAAAATAGGTTTATTGGACGATAATGACAATATTGGGCTCGAATGAAAGGTTTTCGGGAGTAGATTACGAATATGGTCAGGAAGAAGGTAAAGGCTTTATAATTTATTGATATTGGAAGGGGCGAATCCTCCCCCGTTACCACAAAAACGGCACCCAAAATCAAAAGTTGACCTATAGGGACAATATGGGTATCAAATGAAGATATTGGAGAGTAGAACGCGAATGTGGTATAAATACTTGGGTTCAAGTATCCAAGGGGTAGCCCAAGCCCGAAAACTGCTCCAAATAGACATATTGAGCGTATATATCAATATGGGACTAATTGAAAGGTATTCGGGAGTAGACTACGAATATGACATAAAAATCGAGGTCCAAGTAATTGATAGTCGCCCCATCCCCGATAAGCTCCCCAAATCGGAATACTACTCAATCATAGCTTGATGAAACTCAAATGAGAGAGCAGATTAAGAATATGACATTGAACTTTGTGTCCAAGAACCTAGGTGGTGTTTTAACTCCTAAAATCGTGTGTACTGCGAATCTAATATCATTATTCTGCTCATATATCTAGCGGACCATCTCACCCCAAAACAATCGATCAATTATAATAACCTAACGGGACACTGTGTGATTTAATAAATGTGTAGGCCGGCCATAACCCCGAAATTATAACATTCAGCGTGAAAGCAAGAGCTGCAAATCTTAACGATAATTTTGCAACCATTTTTTAGCTCACCGATAGACGAGACCAAACGACGTGTTGCTAGGCAACACTTTTTTGTTCAAGAGTTTTACACGGTAAGAACTATCGCCACAGCACCAAATATATAGTCAGGCAATTCAATATGATTTAATAACAAGCAAAAAAGCGTTATGTTCGGCCGGGCCGAACTTTGGATACCCACACCTCGGGTAAATATGTAAATCACATTTAAATCACATTAGCAGTTATATCGAAATGTGTTCCGATTTGGACCAAATACTAATAAGAACAATTCAATTGTTCAATTGTGTATAACAAAATAGTGATCTTTTTAGTAGCTATATCTAAAAATAAACCGATCTGAACCATATACGACACGGCTGTCGAAAAGCCAAATTGAAGAAAGAAGTCGAAGGGCCTAACGCAACTCACTGTCCCAAATTTCAGCTAAATCGGATAATAAATGTGGCTTTTATGGGCCTAAGACCCTAAATCGGAGGACCGGTCTATATGGCAGCTATATCCGAATCTGGACCGACCTGAGCCAACTTGGCGAACGATTTTGAAGGGCCTAACACAATTCACTGTCCCAAATTTCAACAATATCGGATAGTAAATGTGGCTTTTATGGGCCCAAGACCCAAAATCAGCGGATCAGTCTATATGGGGGCTATATCAAGATATAGTCCTATAAAGCCCATCTTCGAACTTTACCTGCTTATGGACAAAAATAGAATCTGTGCAAAGCTTCCGCTCAAGATCTCTATTTTTAAAGATTGTACCGTGATTTCAAGAGACAAACGGACGGACATGTCTAGATCGTCTTAGATTTTTACGCTGATCAAGAATAATTATACTTTATAGGATCGGAAATGGATATTTCGATGTGTTGCAAACGGAATGACAAAATGAATATACCCCCATCCTTCGGTGGTGGGTATAAAAAAAGACTAAATGATAATTATTTAATAGGTAGTTATATGGTATGGTGGTTGTCAATGAATGACTATTCATAGACAACCGCCATAACATATCATCCACTCTGAGCGAGTAGCACTAACATTTAAATTAGCGTCATCTGGCAGTCTTCAACTGAAATTGTTTGTTCCAATTGGATTTAGTTGATCCAATTAAAAATATGCCAACATGAACAGAGAGGTCAGAGTGGCAAAAATTAATTATTTTTGTTATGACAACCTATCGGTCCCTTGAATTAAGAAAAATGAAATACAGGAATATTAGAAGAATCGATCATTCCAATATGGGTCTTAAATGAAAGGTTTTTGGGAATAGAGCACGAAATTGACTTTCACATTTGGGAGCAAGTGTCTGGGTGTCCACCACACCCCAAGAAGGATTTTTACTGACCATTGCAATGTTAATAAGAGGTACTTGAGTATAGAAAAATCCATAGGAAAATTGGAATACATGTTCAACCACAATTTCGGAGAAATGTTCAAATTTAGAGTAATTGTCTCCAACATAGCGAAATCGGGCGCAGCAGAGCGGGCCGGGATCAGCTAGTATATATAAAAATACTAGCTGAACCGGGCCCGCTCCGCTGCGCCTTCTTTTACTTTATATGGAACAAAATTTTCCTTGGAATATTTATTTTCGACAATTAAAGATCTTTTAGTGAAATACCATGCTAACTTGACTAACAGTTTAATAATAAAAGTGCCTTTATCCGAATGCCATATGATCTTTTTTGGTCTACGAATTTAAGTTTGGAAGTGAGGTGTACTTCATTCTTAAAATACTTCATTTCAGCCCGTTATCTCATGATTTCTGATCTAGTGGTGTTTTCGGGGGAGAGGTGGCCCCCCAGATACTTGGCCCTGAAAAAATATCGGCATCGTGCTCTTCTCTCAAATACCATTTATTTAAACCCCATATTGCCATTGTCTTAAGCGGAGTTTACAGGATGAGGCGTCCCCCAAGCACATGATCCAAAAATAGGTTATCAAATTCGTTTTCTAATCTGAAATACCTTTCATTTGAGCCACATATTGGCATGGTCGAAATTTTTTTTCCCTTTGGGGGTGTTTTAGGAAAGGGGTGATGCCCTTAATACATGGTCCTACTTTTGGATATCAAATTCGTATTCTACTCCCAAATACCTCTATTTGAGCCCCGTATTGCGATGGTCTCTAAAAAATTGCTGGTTGTGGGGTATTTTGGGAAAGGGGTAGACCCCCAGAAAATTGGTCCCGAAAATGGGTATCAATTCTTGTTCTACCCCCCAATACCTTTCATTTAAGCTCCACATTGACACGATCGGTAAATATGCCCGATTAAAGGGTGTTTTGGGGATTGGGGTGGTCCCCCAAACACTAAGCCCGGAAAATATGTAAGCAACGTGCTCTATTCTCATATATCATATATCTTTTATTTGAACCCCATATTGCCATTGGCCTCAAAATTGGATATAAAATTCGTTTTCAAATCTCATTTAAACTCCTTATTGCAAAAGTCAGTAAATATGTCCGGTTTGGGGTATTGGCCCTAATATTCTTCTATAGTAATCAGTGAATGCCCTTATTTTGGTGTAGTGCCTATTAAATGATAGCAGCTTACTTAACGTGCGACACAAAGATTTTGGGAATTGTAAAAGATGGCCAAACTGCTTGGTCTTCTTTTTTAGTGAGTCGCACAAATAAGGTTCATATGTGTGTAAAACTGCTGTTTTACTAGCGGTATGATGTTAGCATTTCGCAATTTTTTATACCCTCCACCATAAGATGGGGTATACTAATTTCGTCATTCTGTTTGTAACTACTCGAAATATTCATCTGAGACCCCATAAAGTATATATATTCATGATCGTCGCGACATTTTATGTCGATCTAGCCATGTCCGTCCGTCTGTCCGTCCGTCCGTCCGTCCGTCCGTCTGTCTGTCGAAAGCACGCTAACTTCCGAAGGAGTAAAGCTAGCCGCTTGAAATTTTGCACAAATACTTCTTATTAGTGTAGGTCGGTTGGTATTGTAAATGGGCCATATCGGTCCATGTTTTGATATAGCTGCCATATAAACCGATCTTGGGTCTTGACTTCTTGAGCCTCTAGAGTGCGCAATTCTTATCCGATTGGGATGAAATTTACCACGACGTGTTTTTTTATGATATCCAACAAGTGTGCCAAGTATGGTTCAAATCGGTCCATAACCTGATATAGCTGCCATATAAACCGATCTTGGGTCTTGACTTCTTGAGCCTCTAGAGTGCGCAATTCTTATCCGATTGAAATGGAATTTCGCACGACGTGTTTTGTTATGATATCCAACAACTGTGCCAAGTATGGTTCAAATCGGTCCATAACCTGATATAGCTGCCATATAAACCGATCTTGGGTCTTGACTTCTTGAGCCTGTAGAGTGCGCAATTCTTATCCGATTGAAATGAAATTTTGCACGACGTGTTTTGTTATTATATCCAACAACTGTGCCAAGTATGGTTCAAATCGGTTCATAACCTGATATAGCTGCCATATAAACCGATCTTGGGTCTTGACTTCTTGAGCCTCTAGAGGGCGCAATTCTTATCCGATTGGAATGGAATTTCGCACGACGTGTTTTGTTATGATACCCAACAACTGTGCCAAGTATGGTTTAAATCGGTCTATAACCTGATATAGCTGCCATATAAACCGATCTTGGGTCTTGACTTCTTGAGCCTCTAGAGTGCGCAATTCTAATCCGATTGGAATCAATTTTTGGCTACAAGTATTTCGTTATGATATCCAACAACTGTGCCAAGTATGGTTGAAATCGGTCCATAACCTGATATAGCTGTCATAAAAACAGATCTGGGGATTTGACTTCTTGAGCTTCTAGAGGGCGCAATTCCTATCCGATTTGGCTGAAATTTTGCATGACGTATTTTATATTTACTTTCAACAACTATGTCAAATAAGGTTCAAATCGGTTCATAACCTGATATAGCTGCCATATAAACCGATCTGGAATCTTGACTTCTTGACCCCTAGAAGTCGCAATTATTATCCGATATGCCTGAAATGTTGTACGACGGATCCTCTCATGACCATCAACAAACGTGTTTATTATGGTCTGAATCGGTCTATAGCCCGATACAGATCCCATATAAATCGTTCTCTCTCTTTTTTCATTCGTGAGCCCCAATGGGCGCAATTCTTATACGAATTGGCTGAAATTTTACACAGGTCCCCAACATATAATTTAATTGTGGTCCGAACCGGACCATATCTTGATATCGTTTTAATAGCAGAGCAACTCTTTTCTTATATCCTTTTTTGCCTAAGAAGAGATGCCGGGAAAAGAACTCGACAAATGCGATTCATGGTGGAGGGTATATAAGATTCGGCCCGGCCGAACTTAGCACGCTTTTACTTGTTCATTAATTAAAAAATAGTCCTTTAATCTTGCTATAAACAGTGCCAAAAGATAAAGAAGATTTTTATTTGTATATTTCACAAACTTTTCGAACAATTGAGCGTAATTCGTAATAATTTCCAAATTAATTTTCTTTTTTTTAGCACAAAAATATAAATTGGTTAAATTTATTGATATCGGAGGGGGGCTGACCCTCCCCCGTTACCCCAAAAACACCACCTAAAATCAAAAGTGGACCGATATGGACAATATGGGTATCAAATGGAAAGTATGCCGGAGTAGATAACGAATCTGGTATACAAATTCATGTCGAAGTATAGGGAGTCACCCCACTCCCCCAAAAACGCAAAAAATGGGCAAATTCGCCAATCGGAAGAGGGCGGACCCTTCCCCTTATGAAAAAACACCACCCAAAATCAAAAGTGGACCGATCGGGACAATATGTGTATCAAATGAAAGGTATTGGAAAGTGGAATACGAATATGGTATTAACATTTTAGTCTAAGTACACATAATGCCGCAAAGTGCTCTGGGATACGCCCTAAAGCACCCCCTCAACTGAACTTTATATCTGTCTATGGCAATATGGAGCTCAAATCAACGGTATTTGGGAGTAATGAAAGAATTTGATATATATTTCCAGGGCAAAGTACCGGTGGCCGCCCATTCGATATTCACATTCAGGACCCACCCTAAAAAGATATTAGAGAGCTAAAGAAGTCGCATCGGAGCGGGCCCTGTTCGGCTAGTTAGTTAAATAATTTCAATAGGTTATTGTCCCGATTTCGACCATCGGTTGAATTGCATTTCTATAAAATCCTAGGCACACAAGCATTTGAAGAAAATACACTTTGACCACTTTAAAAAAAAAAACCTAAATTCTACTGAAATGGCGTGCTCAAAATTTTCTTCTTCGAACATCATTTAAATCGACCGAAAAGCGTTTTTTGATGGATGCTGACTAATTTCATATGAAACAAATCTCACCTGTTGCAAAAGATTTCCCAATTTAGAAAGTTTTTGATTTTTTTTGTCAACATTTTGAGTATTTGACTGATCAATTTTCACCACAGTTTTTCCTACGTACCCCTTAAGAAAATCATTAACTTGTTATGATACAAAAGCATTTCTACGCAAATTTTTGAGTCATCATGTGTATTTATTTCATGTACTTCATCTTTCCAAAGAGATGTCGCACTGCGGCACGCCGTTCGGACTCGGCCATAAAGAGGAGGTCAATTATTATTGAATTTTAAAATTTCAATCGGACTGCACTCATTGATATGTGAGAAGTTTGACCCTGTTCCTTAGTGGAATGTTCATGTGCAAAATTTACATTTGCTTAAAAATTAAAAAAAAAATTGGAGATTTTTTTGAAAGAAAATCAAAAATTTCAAAAGTTGTAAATTTTTTAAATTTTTTCCCAAATTTAAGACTTCCAAGAAAATTTTAATATATGATTGTCTTTCGAGGAATGTTCATGAAAATATTAACTTTAAAGAAATATTTAATAATATTTTGTTCAAAAAATCTCAAACATTTTTCTTTTATGAAAAAAAATATATCTTTACATTAAAATTTTGTTTTTAGAAAATATGTTATTAAAATTTTGTTTCTCAAAAAAGTTAATTGAAATTTTGTTTATAAAAAATCTTGTAGTTCCTTTTGTTGCCTATGTGCGTTAAAGATTATTTGTTTTTGGTTGGCATTAACCACAGGGATAACTACCAAACCAATGGTTTCCCAACTTATTTATTAGTTGGAAACCATGGGTAATTTTATTTATTAATAAAAACTCCATTTGGTTTTAAATCAAAATGTTTTAAAAAATTTGATCGAAAGGTTAACCGGACAGCAGTTTTTGCGATTCCATCCCTTCACCACCTTATTCTGATACGAATTACCCAGTCAATCATCAATGTTATAAAGGGTGATTTTTTTGAGGTTAGGATTTTCATGCATTAGTATTTGACAGATCACGTGGGATTTCAGACATGGTGTCAAAGAGAAAGATGCTCAGTATGCTTTGACATTTCATCATGAATAGACTTACTAACGAGCAACGCTTGCAAATCATTGAATTTTATTACCAAAATCAGTGTTCGGTTCGAAATGTGTTCATTCACCGTAACGTTGCGTCCAACAGCATCTTTGAAAAAATACGGTCCAATGATTCCACCAGCGTACAAACCACACCAAACAGTGCATTTTTCGGGATGCATGGGCAGTTCTTGAACGGCTTCTGGTTGCTCTTCACTCCAAATGCGGCAATTTTGCTTATTTACGTAGCCATTCAACCAGAAATGAGCCTCATCGCTGAACAAAATTTGTCAAAATTTGAAAACATTTCGAACCGAACACTGATTTTGGTAATAAAATTCAATGATTTGCATGCGTTGCTCGTTAGTAAGTCTATTCATGATGAAATGTCAAAGCATACTGAGCATCTTTCTCTTTGACACCATGTCTGAAATCCCACGTGATCTGTCAAATACTAATGCATGAAAATCCTAACCTCAAAAAAATCACCCTTTATTACAATATAAGCTTAGATAAAAATTGCCTAAATGAGAAAACATTTTGCTCATTACTTCGAAGAAAGCTGTCGGCAATGATTTTGAAAACATTTTGATTTTCATGCAGCTCCGCAATTTGAGGAGAGACTGCATAAAAAATGACAAATTTAGAAAAAATTTTATTACAATGTTGTCTTTCGAAGAAATTTACTTGATGTTATGTATGATTCATCGAGATTTTGTGCTGCAAAATTTTAAAATTTGTTTTTAGAAAATATGTGATTCAAATTTATTAAAAAAATAATTCCGAGAGGGTCACCTGGGCCAATTAAGTCTTCGCAGAAACTCTTATTGAAATTTTGTCATTAAAAATACTTTATTGAAATTTTGATTTAATGAAATTATTTTGAAATATTGACTTCAGAAAAATTTTATTGAAATTTTATTTTTTATGAATTTATTTGAAATTTTGTTTTTAGAAATGTCCTATAAAAATTTTTTCTTCAGAAAAAAAATATTTGGAAGATCATCTTTAAAAAAAAATATTGAAACTTTTTCTTAATTACACATTTAATGAAAGTTCGTCTTACTTTTTTTTTTAATTTTGCCTTTAATAAATTTTTATTTTTTTTAAGTTTGGTCTTTAACAAAATTTTTTCTTTTTCTTTCTTTAGAGAAATTTTCAATGAAGAGGCAAACTTCTAACATATCAATGAGTGCAGTCCGATTCAAGTTTTTAGCGCAATGATAAGGGGCCTCCTTTTTATAGTCGAGTCTGAACGGCGTGTCGCAGAGCGACACCTCTTTGGAGAGAAGTTTTACATGGCATAGTGCCTCACAAATGTTGCCAGCATTAGGAGGGGAAAACCACCACTGAAAAATTTTTCTGATGGTCTCGCCAGGATTCGAACCCAGGCGTTCAGCGTCATAGGCGGACATGCTAACCTCTGCGCTACGGTGGCCTCCAAAAAAAGGAATCCGAAAATCATCAGTTTCGACGGTGGAAACCGAACAGAGTACCAGCTTTTGAGACAAAATTTCATTCGATTTTTGTCTTTAAAGCAAATTGCACTAAAATATTGTCTTTGGAGAAAATTTCATTGAAACTTTGCCTTTAGAGAATTTTTCAATGAAATTTTGTCTCTAGAAAAAATTTCATTCAACTTTTGTCCAAAAATTTAACAAATAATTTGATTGAAATTTTGCTATACTGATCTCCTTCTTACTGCCTTTAAGTAATACCATCGTCTTCTCATGATCTGGATCTCCCCATAGAATTTTTGTCGTCCTACTAACCTTTTCGATGTTTTACAGTGTTGTATGCGTATTCGTGGCCCACGCCCTTACCTCGGACTGCGTCGACCCGAAAGGCTTCGGGTTAACCACGTTTATTGAAAACAGTCTTTTGACCTTCATTGCCAAATCGTCTGCTATCCTCTTCCCACTTCTTACTCGCCAAGACTGTTCGTGACCTTACCGTCCTGGTTGTTATTACCCTGATAGGTAGTTTACAGTCCGTAGAAATGTTCACACTCGACACCCTCGCATTAACACCACATCAACTCACGCATACGGTGATCGCCCGGATATCTGCCTGCAGGATTATATTATGGTCCGGCAGTCTAAAACAGATCTCAGTCCTGCAGTTCTCAATTTGCCAGCCACTGATGACTGAATTACATTACTTTTTATTTTATCATTTCATGATGAAAATTTAAGCTATTGTAATTTTTTGTGTGAATTGTTTTCATTCATCTTTTGCATTGATTTTTTTTATTTCGATTCGAAACTACTAGATGAGTTCCGTAAAATTCTTTGAAATAACTGGTGCCGATGAAATCCCATTTTAAAGTATATCAAGTAAAAGCGTGCTAAGTTCGATCGGGCCGAATCTTATTTACCATCCACCATGGATCGCAATTGACAAGTTCTTTTATTGACTTTTTCAATATATAAAGCGTGATTATTTAAAAGCCATAGGAAAGTTTTCAAAAAAAAACACAAATAAAATTCAGAAAAATTCATGAAATCTTTATTTGAATCGAAAGTATGATCCATTTAATTTAATGTTTGACTGCGCGTCAAATGGTCCATCCGCTTAGTCCAATTTTGCCATACTCTTTCCAACATTTCGGCGGGTATCTCACGAATAAATGTTTCATTGTTGTGATTCAATGTGTCAATTGAAGCGGGTTTATCTGTATAGACATGTGCTTTAACATAGCCCAAAAAAGTCTAAAGGCGTAAAATCGCACGATCTAGGCGGCCAATTGACCGGTCCCGAACGTGAAATAAAATGTTCATTTAAATGTTTTTGAAACCACATGTCATGCAAGTCAAGATTTGCATTTTCAGTAAAAAAAAAGTTGGATATAATCTCACGATAGCGCCTTCCTTTCACAGCTACGTTACGATTTGCATAACCTTTGAAGAAGTACGGTCCAATGATGCCATCAGCCCATAAACCGCACCGATGCATTGGTAGCTCTTGCAATGCTTGTGTTTGATTTCAATCCAAAATCTACAATTCTGCTAATTTACGTACCCATTGCGCCAAAAATAAGTTTCGTCGCTGAAAAAGAAGCGCGCGACGAACTTTCTTACCAGAGCATGCATTTTGATAATAAAATTCTATAATTTCCAAGCGTTGTTCGTTTGTAAGACGACTTATGGTTAAATTATAGACCAAACTGAAGATGTTTGACAGTAAAACGAAACGCGAAAGGTGTGTGAGCTGATGTACTTGCGTGCAACTTGCTTGCGATTTTGAACTACATGTGAGACGATGCCGAAGAAGACGAGAAAATTTATAGTTTTTGAGGTCCCTGTCTTTCTATATGTTTGTTCCGCCTAGTAGCATTTCCATACCTTTCTTCTACTTCTGCATGTATTGAGTTGCCCAAGAAGTAATTGCGGATTTTTCATATAGTCGGCGTTGACAAATTTTTTCACAGCTTGTGACTCTGTAATTGCATGCTTTCTTCTGTCAGTTATCAGCTGTAAATTTTAGCTTGCTTTAGAAAAAAAGTGCAAAAAAAGTATATTTGATTAAAGTTCATTCTAAGTTTTATTAAAAATGCATTTACTTTCTTTTAAAAAATCCGCAATTACTTTTTGGGCAACCCAATAGATCTTACTTTGCCATTCAGTTGAGATCTGAATGTTGGAGGACATTTCTTAGTATGTTTACAGTAACATAAGACAAAAGACATTTACAGTTAGAACATCTAAAAGCGTGCTAAGTTCGGCCGGGCCGAATATTGGGAACCCACCACAATGGATTCTGCTAAAAATGTATGCAAAATAAATTTAGTTGAAGGGCATACTTTTATTCTACATACCAAACTTCTGTCCAAACGACAAAAATTAAAGCTCTAGGAACCGAACAAGGAGGATCGATTCACATGGGATTCTTGACCGATTTAGACCGTACTTAACGCAGTTGTTGGAAGTCATAACTATGTGTATTTAAATTTTAGTCAAATCGGACAAAAATTGCGGCTTCCAGGGGCTTAAGAAGTCAAATCGTGAGATCGGGTTATATGGGAACTATATCAGGTTCTTGACCGAATTGGACCGTACTTGACACAGTTGTTGGAGGTCACATCAGAGTACTATGTGCAAAATTTCAGCCAAATCTTACAAATCTCTATGTGTATTTCAATTTCAGCCATGGGGAGATCGGGTTATATAAGAGCTTTATGATGAACATGACCGATTTGAACCGTACAAAACACAGTCGTTGATAGTCATAGTAGAACACTACGTGCAAAATTTCAGCCAAATCTTACAAATATTGCGGCTCCCAGGGGCTCAAGAAGTCAAATCGGGGGATCGGTTTATACCGATTTAAAAAGTGGGCATAAAAACTGGGAGACTTCTGGCCAAAATGTGGAAAATTTTCATTATGGTCGTTGAAGTGAAAGACGATTCATGATCTTTCTATATCAGGTTATAGACCGATTTGAAAAATGGGCATAAAAACAGGGAGACTTCTGGCCAAAATGTGGAAAATTTTCATTATGGTCATTGAAGTGAAAAACGATTCATGATCTTTAATATAACTCTGATGACTTTTTTCAAAAAAATCATATTTCAAAGTGGCAAGTAATATAACGCCTTCAGCGATATTGGAAATTGGTATCTGTATATACATAGCTACTCATATATAATCTAATAATTTTCACATACACTGCAGGTTTGGGCTGCAATTAGCTGTCCACGTTCTGCGTCCATAATTTATTCAATAATAGCAGACAATATTAAAAGCGGCAGTAACTGGTAAAAACTGGTATGACCTGAGCTAAACAAACTTAGTTCGTTTAAACATATCGAGTTATAAGTAGGTGCTCAACATTTTTCTCAACATAATTACCTTAGAGGCTTGTTGCCCCTGCCATCCTACTTCTGCTCCCGGTACGAATGATAGTGATATTTTGGAAAACATAAATTTTCCATAAATAAATCTGCTGGTACATTCCGTGACCATTTTGCAACTCAATGAATATCATTTCTAACATTTTTTATCGGAAATGCTGTCCTCTTTATTTACTTCAACCATCATAAATTAAATTAACTTTTGACTGCTCTGCGGCGCAGCAACTCAATTACAAAATAACTACAATATGACGACAAACAGTGGTTTGAAACAACAAAATAGCTGCGCAACCCTTTTTAACGGATATAGATGCGATTATAGCTATGTTGTATATGTTCCAGTTGTGGAAATTTCAATATCCACCAACCAAGGATGGGGACATTGGCGTAGCTAGACAATTTTTGTTGATTTCATGTGGCTCACAGATGCCAATACTATGAAAGCTCGTGAAATTATGTGGCTGCTAGCGTATTTATTGTAAGTGTTTAAAAGTACTTTTCCAGATAAGTCAGCAGGAAATATAGAACTATGGCTGCCTTTTTGTATCTTTTCCCCAAAGTGCGAATCATTTGTCCTAAAAAATCCCCAATCCAAACTGATTTTTTCCAAATAAAGTCATGAATCATGAATAAATTCTTGATGGTCATGACATTTAAAGTCGATCTAGCTATGTCCGTCAGTCTGTCGAAAGCTCGCTACGTTTGGAAGAAGAAATTTTGCACAAATACTTCTCATTAGTGTATATCGGTTGAGATTGTGAATTCGCCAAATCGGTTCATGTTTTGATATAGCTGATATATAAATCGATCTTGGGTCTTGACTTCTTGTGCTTCAAGAGAACGTAATACCTCTCCGTTTTGGCTGAAATTTTGCACATAACGTTTTGGTGTGACTTCCAAGAACTGTGCCAGGTATGGTTTGAATCAGTTCATAACCTGATACGTATTAGCTGCCATATAAACCAAACTCCCAATTTGACTTCATGACAGAGCTGGAGGCCACCGTAGCGCAGAGGTAAGCATGTCCGCCAATGACGCTAAACGCCTGGGTTCAAATCCTGGCGAGACCATCAGAAAAAATGTTCAGTGGTGGTTTTCCCCTCCTAATGCTGGCAACATTTCTGAGGCACTATGCCACTCTCTCCAAAGAGGTGTCGACACTCCGTTCGGACTCGACTATAAAAAGGAGGCCCCTGATCATTGCGCTAAAAACTTTAAACGGACTGCACTCATTAATATGTGAGAAGTTTGCCCCTGTTCCTGGAATGTTCATGGGGAAAATTTGCATTTGATAGAGCTGGCAAACTATCGATAAGCGCAACATTCGATATTTTCGATAGTTTTTATAATAAATATCGATAGTATCGATACTATCGTTAATTTCCCATGACTTATATTTCATACTCTATAATCGCATTGTATCTTAAAGGATACATTCAGAGTCGGATTGCTTATATTTGTTTAGTCCTGTAAAAAATTTAACTTCCGCCATCGGAAAAATATCAATCGAAATTCAATCAAAAATTCGAATTTTGGGGGTGGTATTTTTCTCGGACTTCTAACAGCCATGCATTGATATTTTAATATAGCTCACATATAATTGAAAAAGTCATTCAATGAACTTGACAAATGCGATCCATGGTGGAGAGTAGATATAAAGGTAGTAGAAAACAAGTAAAAGCGTTCTAAGTTCGGCCGGGCCGAATCTTATATACCCTCCACCATGGATCGCATTTGTCGAGTTCTTTTCCTCGCATCTCTTCTTAGGCAAAAAAAGGATATAAGAAAAGATTTGCTCTGCTTTTAGATCGATATCAAGATATGGTCCGGCTTGGAGAAATGTAAAATGTCAGCCAATTCGAATAAGAATTGCGCCCTTTGGGGGCTCAAGAAGTAAAATAGAGAGATCGATTTATGTGGCAGCTCTATCGGGCTATAGGCCGATTCAGACCGTAATAAATATACATATACGTATGTTGATGGTCATGAGAGAATCCGTCGTACAAAATTTCAGGCAAATCGGATAATAATTGCGACCTGTAGAGGCTGAAGAAGTCAAGACCCAATATTGGTTTATATGGCAGCTACATCAGGATATGAACCGATTTGAACCTTATTTGGCATAGTTGATTGAAAGTGAGAATAAAATACGTATTGCAAAATTGCAGCCAAATCGGATAGGAACTTGCGCCCTCCAGAAGCTCAAGGAGTCAAGTCCCCAGATCTGTTTATATGACAGCTATATCAAGTTATGGACCGACTTGAACCATACTTAGCACAGTTGTTGGATATCATAACAAAACACGTCGTGCAAAATTTCATTCCAATCGGATAAGAATTGCGCACTCTAGAGGCTCAAGAAGTCAAGACCCCAGATCGGTTTATATGGCAGCTATATCAGGTTATGGACCGATTTTAACCATACTCGGCACAGTTGTTGGATATCATAGCAGAACACGTCGTGCAAAATTGCATTCCAATCGGATAAGAATTGCGCATTCTAGAGGCTCAAGAAGTCAAGACCCAAGATCGGTTTATATGACAGCTATATAAGGTTATAGACCGATTTGAACCATACCTGGCACAGTTGTTGGATATCATAACGAAACACGTCGTGCAAAATTTCATTCCAATCGGATAAGAATTACGCACTCTAGAGGCTCAAGAAGTCAAGACCCAAGATCGGTTTATATGGCAGCTATATCAAAACATGGACCTATATGGCCCATTTACAATACCAACCGACCTACACTAATAAGAAGTATTTGTGCAAAATTTCAAGCGGCTAGCTTTACTCCTTCGGAAGTGCTTTCGACAGACAGACGGACGGACGCACGGACGGACGGACATGGCTAGATCGACATAAAATGTCGCGACGATCAAGAATATATATACTTTATGGGGTCTCAGACGAATATTTCGAGTAGTTACAAACAGAATGACGAAATTAGTATACCCCCCGTCTTATGGTGGAGGGTATAAAAAGTTGCTTAAAGTTGCAAAGAACAACTTTCAAATAATTGGTTTATGGTGTTAATGAATGAAAAAAAAAAAATTAATGAAAATAAAATGAATTTTCTCGGAAATGCATGGTTCGGTCGATTGGCCAATCAATTACAAACGGGTGTGAGTTCTGGCAAGACTTGTTTTCCTGGTGAACAGCCCAACGTCAGGGATAAAAAGACGAATATCCCTGGAACACACGCCTTTGAAATAACGATAGAGCAATACAACGCTACTCACATTCCGATGATGTTCAAGAGAAGCAATAGAGTTGGATACCCTACTGTCCCCAATCAACACCATCGCTCTCCGTTGAACGCGGTCAAGTAGCTCCAAGGATGATTTTGGAGCTCCTGCCCATATATGAGAGTTATATTCCATCCTCGGCCTGATGTAGGTAGTATAGATATCGAGAAGATCAGAAGAGGTGAAATATTTCTTGCACCGCTTAAGAAATCGCAAACACTTGAATGCTTCTTTCGACACTTCGAATACATGTTTTGATCACCGAACTTCACATTGTATCTTCATGCCCAGAACATCAAGAGCATCTGACTGTTTCAATATCTATACCGTCGATAGATACCGACGATTATAGTGGGTTAGTAAATCGCTTGTGAGACAAGAAACAGCACTGCGTCTTCTGTGCGTTAAAGTCTACTCGGTTCATTCTATCCCACTCGGAAATGGCCAACGAATCCTGGGAGAGCGGCTCATCCATAATGCGCCTCCTGTCCACAATTTCTTGAGGACTGGGCCTATGGTCGAATGAATATTAATGACACGGACTATTGTCATCGGCAAATGAGTAGACTGGAATCGAAGTCTGACCCAATAGATCGTCAATGAAAATTAGAAATAGCGAAGGAGAAAGGACAGAGCTATTTTGGTAGATAGGAAATTAAACTTAAAATTCAACATTTTGCAAAGGGCAAGAAAGGCAACTCTTGCCCTATACACCTGCAAGAGAGCCATTGGCAAAAGTTGGGGGTTTAGACCGCGCGGCATGCACTGGGTATATACAGCAGTTGTCAGACCTATAATGCAATGTGGTATTTTGATCTGGGGGACGGCGCTTTAAAAGTTCACCTACTGTTCAATACTCAACCGGATTCATAGGATGGCTTGTTTGTGCATCACAGCCGCATTGAGGACGACATCATCTGATGCACTGAATTTAATGCTACACCTAATGCCTCTGGACATCGTGGCTACACATATTGCTGCGACCACTGCTGTGAGGTTTAGGGAGCTTTCCCCTTTCTATGCGGCGTCTGTGGACACTGTTATCCTTGATACTATGCCCGATATCTCAGGGAGTTCAGATTACACCCTGACTGAGCCGCTTTTTGATAAAAATACTGTACCACAATTTCTGTTAGAACCCATTAGAACTATAATATCCCTGGTAATAGAACTTACATAGGCTTCTATACGGGTGGTTCCAAACTAGACGACCAGGTGGGCTTTTGGGTTTAGTCTGAAGAACTCGGACTGGTCATATCGAGAAGGTTACCCGACAACTGCTGTGTGTTTCAAGCGGAGATCTTTGCGCTTAAAGAAGATGTAATGTCATAACGACTTTCCAACATTATGTAGCCTGGTCTGTAGAGGTCTACCGCTTTACTGTCGCTGGGTAGAACGAACGTCTTAGTCTCAGTGTCTGTCATAACGAGGTTGCCAGAAACGACTTTTGCCGATAAAATTTCATTATCAACTCTCAACTCTCATATCACATACACATAATGCTTCGTATTTTCCTTGGTGCAATCAAATATGTATGTTTTGGTACAAGTAAAATCATTCCGATTCGACTGCCCAAATACAATCTGCTTATAATGAGAAAATATGACAAAATGTTGTTTCCACAAGTACTTCCAAGAATCTGACATGTTTTATGGTGACTGCAGGAGTCCTCGCTTATATATATATATATATATATATATATATATATATATATATATATATATATATATATATATATATATATATATATATATATATATATATATATGTTAGCTATGTTTACATCTGAGCCAATTTTGATTAATTAGTCAGTGATTGGGAAATAAGCAGTAAAAGATTCTAAGACCGGGCGAAAATTGCAGTTTCAATGGCATTATAAATGAAAATCGAGCGATACATAAAGCTATCACATTTCGTTGGCAACACTTAAACAGCTGTTGCAGAAATGAGTCAAATTATACTTATGTGGTTTTCGAATCGTATGATTATAAAATACAAAATGAATAACTTTTTTTGGCACATCACCGTTTGTTATTCTCACACACATAATTCGGTGCACGAGCATTTCTAGTAGCTGTTTAAAATGGCAAGAACAGAGCAACAGACCAAAATTTGCTAAATTCAATAGAAAACGTCTTGAAAAGGTACAAAAGCATTTGTATAAATAGAAACAAGTAAAAGCGTGCTAAGTTCGGCCGGGCCGAATCTTACATACCCTCCACCATGGATCGCATTTGCCGAGTTCTTCTCCCGGCATCTCTTCTTAGGCAAAAAAGGATATAAGAAAAGATTTGCTCTGCTATTATTATATTATTACATGTTGGAGACCTGTGTAAAATGTCAGCCAATTCGAATAAGAATTGCGCCCTTTGGGGGCTCAAGAAGTAAAATAGAGAGATCGATTTATATGGGAGCTGTATCGGGCTATAGACCGATTCAGATCATAATAAACACGCATGTTGATGGTCATGAGAGGATCCGTAGTACATAATTTCAGGTAAATCGGATAATAATTTCGACCTCTAGAGGCTCAAGAAGTCAAGACCCAAGATCGGTTGATATGGCAGCTATATCAGGTTATGAACCGATTTGAACCATACTTGGCACAGTTGTTTGATATCATAACAAAACACGTCGTGCAAAATTTCATTCCAATCGGATAAGAATTGTGCACTCTAGAGGCTCAAGAAGTCAAGACCCAAGATCGGTTTATATGGCAGCTATATCAAAACATGGACCGATATGGCCCATTTACAATACCAACCAACCTACACTAATAAGAAGTATTTGTGCAAAATTTCAAGCGGCTAGCTTTACTCCTTCGGAAGTTAGCGTGCTTTCGACAGACAGACGGACGGACGGACGGACAGACGGACGGACATGGCTAGATCGACATAAAATGTAGCGACGATCAAGAATATATGTACTTTATGGGGTCTCAGACGAATATTTCGAGTAGTTACAAACAGAATGACGAAATTAGTATACCCCCCATCTTATGGTGGAGGGTATAAAAAGCTAAAATACGTTCCGTATCTGTTAATCGTTTATTTTACTGTTGTGTTTTGCAATATTTTGTACGAAAATGTTATCAGCTGTTTATTTTCCTATGTTTTGGAATGAATTCGCTAAATATACCAACAGCGACAGCGGTGAGTTTGGAGTGTTGTTATATGTATCAAAATTCTATATAAACAAGTAAAAGCGTGCTAAGTTCGGCCGGGCCGAATCTTATATACCCTCCACCATGGATCGCATGTGTCGAGTTCTTTTCCCGACATCTCTTCTTAGGCAAAAAAAAAGGATATAAGAAATGATTTGCTCTGCTATGAGAGCGATATTAAGATATGGTCCTGTTTAGACCACAATTAAAATATATTTATGTTGGAGACCTGTGTAAAATGTCAGCCAATTCGAATAAGAATTGCGCTCTTTGTGGGCTCAAGAAGTAAAATAGAGAGATCGACTTATATGGGAGCTGTATCGGGCTATAGACCGATTCAGACCATAATAAACACGTATGTTAATGGTCATGAGAGAATCCGTCGTACAAAATTTCAGGCAAATCGAATAATAATTGCGACCTCTAGAGGCTCAAGAAGTCAAGATCCCAGATCGGTTTATATGGCAGCTAAATCAGGTTATGAACCGATTTGAACCATATTTGGCACAGTTGTAGGATATCATAGCAAAATACTACGTGCCAAAATTCATTCAAATTGGATAAGAATTGCGGCCTCTAGAGGCTCAAGAAGTCAAGACCCAAGATCGGTTTATATGGCAGCTATATCCGGTTATGGACCGATTTAAACCATACTTGGCACAGTTGTTGGATATCATAACAAAACACGTTGTGCACAATTTCATTCCAATCGGATAAGAATTGCGCACTCTAGAGGCTCAAGAAGTCAAGACCCCAGATCGGTTTATATGGGAGCTATATCAGGTTATAAACCGATTTGAACCATACTTTGCACAGTTGTTGGATATAATAACAAAACACGTCCTGCAAAATTTCATTCCAATCGGATAAGAATTGCGCACTCTAGAGGCTCAAGAAGTCAAGACCCAAGATCGGTTTATATGGCAGCAATATCAGGTTATAAACCGATTTGAATGGCAACCGGTTTATATGGCAGCTATATCAAAACATGGACCGATATGGCCCATTTACAATACCAACCGACCTACACTAATAAGAAGTATTTGTGCAAAATTTCAAGCGGCTAGCTTTACTCCTTCGGAAGTTAGCGTGCTTTCGACAGACAGACGGACGAACGAACGGACGGACTGACGGACGGAGGACGGACAGACGGACGGACATGGCTAGATCGACATAAAATTTCACGTTGATCAAGAATATATATACTTTATGGGGTCTCAGACGAATATTTCGAGCAGTTAAAATCTGAATGACGAAATTAGTATACCCCACATCTTATGGTGGAAGGTATAAAAATACATAAAAAGGATTATTATGATGGGGTTAAATTTTGTTGTGCTGCAATGCATTGTATGTAACAATTTAAAAAAAAATCGTAATTATAAAGAAGTCAGTGCATATATCAAATCGCAGATGTCTGATTTGCGACTACCGGACTAACAATTATAGTTGATTTTCAAAATTCTTGCTATTGCGGTTATCGGATATAGCTCCCATATCTTAGTATATATCTTGATATATCTCCTATAGAGACCGATCTTCCGATATGTGACCTTATGTCCAAAAAAAGCTAATTTATCACCCGATTTTGCTGAATACGGCCATAAAGGCCGTATTGATTGTCTGATTTTGTTTGAATTAGAGACTCAGAGTTGCGTTAGGCCCCTCTAAATATGTAGCGAGTATGGTCCAGATGCCGATCTCCCAATTTATAGTGTTGGGACCGTTTTAAGGTCTTGAAGGACACCGTAGCGCAGAGGTTAGCATGTCCGCCTATGACGCTAAAGGCCTGGGTTGAATCCTGCCAAGAACATTGGAATATTTTTCAGCAGTGGTTATCCCCTTCTAATGCTGGCAACATTTGTGAGGTAGTTTGCCATGTAAAAACTTCTCCAAAGAGGTGTCGCACTTCGGCCCGCCGTTCGGACTGGGCTATAAAAAGCAGGCTCCTTATCATTGAGCTTAAACTTGAATCGGACAGCGCCCAATGAAATGAGAAAAATTCGCCCCTGTTCCTTAATAGAATGTTCATGGGCAAATTTGAATTTGTCCATATATGTACGATCTCTCGATTTGAGGTCTCGGACTCATGAAAAACGCGTTTGTTGTCTGATTTCGCTGAAATCTGGCACAGTGAGTTGTGTTTGGACTCTTGAATTCCGTACCGAGTTTTTTTTTTCTTTTTTGATAAAAATTACTGTACCACTATTCCTGATTACATAGACTTCTAAAAGACCAGGTGGGCTTTAGGGTGTACTCGAAAGATCTAGAACTGGTCATATCGAAAAGGTTACCCGACCACTGCAGTGTGTATCAAGCAGAGATCCTAGCAATTAAGGAAGTGGTGGAATGGCTAAGATATAATGTCACTACGACGATTGGAATAAATACCTTTTTACACAGCCAGTCAACCATTAAATCCCTGGAGAACGTATTTCTAAACACAAAAACCGCCCTCGACTGTCGCAGATCTCTCAACGAGATGACTGAACAGTTCAAAATTCACCCGTTCTGGGTGCCGGGCCACAGACATTTCGCAGGGACTTGTAAAGCGGATGAGCTTGCGAGACTAGGGACCACCCTTCTCATTCCAGGGATACTGGAATCTGTGGGTATGCCTCCGACATATAGGCTAAATTTTCAGTGATAGTTGGTCTCAAAGAGGGGGCTGTGAGCACTCCAAAACTATGTGGCGTAATCTAGACTTGAAGAGTTCTAATGCTTTGCTGTCCTTGGCGAGAACAGACGTCTCAGCCATTGTGTCCGTCATGGCAGGTCACTGTCTAATCGAAAAATATGCTGACAGACTGAAGGTTGCCAACAACGACTTTTGCAGAAGCTGTGAGGACATCGAAGAAGAAGAGACTATAGAACACCTTCCGTGTGTGTGTCCCGCTCTAGCATTTAGAAGGAGTTCCACTTTAGGTTCTCATTTAATTGAGAACCTGTCTGATTTGCGAATGGGAACATTCGAAAGTTATTGAATTTTTTAAACCGATCTGGATGGTTCAATGGTAGGAACTAGAAGGCATCTTCCTTCTTCTGTTCCTGTGGTATCACAATGGACGAAAACGTCTAAGTGAGTCTGATGGCAGACTGCCAATTAAACTTAACCTAACCTTTGTTCAGATGGGACTTTATTTCTATGTAGCTAGTATGGGCTCAGGAATAGAATTTCAAGCAGATTTTTTCTAAAATTGGTCGATATATATATCAGAGTTTGAGGGTATCCAAAATTAAAGCTTTTTTACTTTTTTAAGATTTTTTAGACAATAATCCAAGCGATTTTGGTAACCGGATTTCAAAGATTTTGTCAGATCTGTAGCACTGTGTAAACACATCGTCCCAAATAAAAGACTCTGAGTGCCATCAGTTTTCAGACACTCAGCGTACCACTGTGCGCTGAATATTGGCGGTCTCACAAGAACGACTGCATAATACATGTAAATGTTTTTTTCCGGTGCTGTCGTTGTGCTGGAAATAACATGGAAGCACTAAACAGAGATCGGTCAGGAGTGGACATTGAAAGCACGTGTCGTTCATTCACGTTCTATCTTTTAAATCGTGCGCTCTACAAAATATTACAAATATATTCTACAAACATCCTGGGGGACAGGGGCAGTAAATAAGGCTTTTAAAAATACGTGTTACAGTAAAAGTTTAAGAAAATGTCAGTATTTTCAAGTCAATGACAAACAAGAGGTCAAGAGTGACCGAGTTAAATGCATAAAAGAAACAATGTCAACATTCACAGATGTAAGCATCTTTTCTATTGCAAAAGGGGCGTTGAATGACAATACTTACACTCAAAGATAACGATACACAGTAAGTACAACATTTTTTGAATTAACATAAAATATGGTTAATGGTTTTGTTGTTTTCTTGTGTGTTTCTGCAGTCGGAAAAAGTCAATAGGGGTCGGTCGTCAATATAAGCCTTTAAGCGTTTTGAAAAACAGTTGATCACGGTGTAACCTATTTTAATAAAGTCAAAAGTCGACCGAATACCGCAATATTATATCCTACACTATTAATGAATACTCGTGAATATCTTCAATAAGTACAGTCTCCTCTTCATCTCGCGATTATTATTATTTTTTTTTAATTTAATATGTATTTTATGTTTGGCCTTCAGACCAACGTTATTTTGGGGGAGCGACTCGTTTTCCTAAAATGCACGTAGGGAGTAGTTTTCATTCAAGATAAAAGATAGCCCTAAGTGATAGCCATAACAAACTGCGTCAAAAAATTTTGTTAAAAACAGTAGTTTTGATTTACCTGCCAATCATTTAAGTGCAAATTTAATATTTCTTTCAAAAGCCTAAAAATGTGAATTTCGAGACAGTTTTCTGCACAAATTTTCACTTAATGACCAATCATTTAAGTTAATCATTTATTTAACAACCGTGATTATTTGGAAAGATAGCACAAATATATTTCTAAAGTCGAGCCACACAAAAAAAAAATAATTAAAAATAAGTCTTGCGACAGTTGTCACGCGTTAAACCTTTTTGTGAGCAATAGAAGAACCCCGATTTTGTAACTCATGCAAATGAAAAATTGCCCATGATCATTCCATTAATAACCAGGGACAACTTTCCACATGTGAATGAGTGCTGTCCGATTTAAGTTTAAGCTAAATGTGCCAATTCTGTGGCAGTAGTAGAATTAGATAATTGGGCCCGACCCACTTTTTCCAAATCGAAGAATTGCCATAATTTTCTCCAACTGTAAAGTGAATAAAGATACTAAACATTTTTTTTGCTGGGCCCATGACCCATCGACGGTAAAATTAGGTCATAAAGGGTTTTCGCTTACACTTACAGAATTTTTAGTCGGTTCTCCCCTTGTAGTTTCTGTGGTCAATTTTTCTATGCCGACTTGACGTTGCGTTTTTCGTACTAGTTTCCAAGATTTTATTAAAATCTCATTTTGTAAATCACAACATTTGGTGCAGTTTTAGAGTACATCTAGATCCTAAAAACTAAACTTTTGCTACATCTTTGGAAGCAAAAATTTTGTCCCCCAGATACTTGGTCCTGAAAAAATATCAGCATCGTGCTCTTCTCTCAATTCCATGCATTTAAATCCCATATTGCCATTGCTTTTGAGGAGGAGTTTACAGGATGAGGCGTCCCCTAATCACATGGTCCCAAAATTCGTTTTGTAATCTCAAATACCTTTCATGTGAGCCACATATTGGCATGGTCGAAAAATTTTTACCGTTTGGGGGGTGTTTTGGTGAAGGGGTGATGCCCTTAATACATGGTCCTACATTTGGATATCAAATTCGTATTCTACTCGCAAATACCTTTATTTGAGCCCCATATTGCGATGGTCAGTAGAAAATAGCTGTTTGTGGAGTATTTTGGGAAAGTGATAGACCCACAAAAATTGGTCCCGAAATTGGGTATCAATTCTTGCTCTACCCCAATACCTTTCATTAATATGAAAATATATCAACAATTTGGTCGTTTCTCATATAGTTGAACCCCATATTGCCTTTGGCCTTAGTTTTCTAATCTCAAATACCATTTACTTAAGCCCCTCATTGAAAAAACCAGCAAATATGTCCGGTGGGTATGGGCCCTAAAAACTCTGAATATCAAGCTCCACTTGAAGAACCAAATTGTCTTTGTAAGCAAATTCGTCCCATTTGGGGGTTGTTATGGTGGTGGGACGTCCCCTAGAAAGTTTATCCCAAACATTCATGTTACATTCATGGTCTACTCCCAAATACCCTTAATTTGAGCTCAATTTTTCCATAGTCGGCAAACATGACCGGTTTGGGGGATGGGGCGGCCACTCAGTGAGTTGGCTTTGAAAATGTATATCAGATTCGTGTTTTACTTTTATTTGAGCCTTCTATTGCAATAGTCAGAAAATACTTACTATTTGGGTGGTGTTGGGGGGTGGGGTGGCCCCAGTAGGCACTTCTCCCAAAGATCTTTCATTTGAGCCCCATATTGCTATAATCGTAAATTTGTCCTCTTTGGGTGATGTTTTTGGTGAGAGGCGGCCCCCCAAAACACTTGGTCCCATCTTTGGATATCAGATTCGTATTCTACACTCAAATACCTTTTATTTAAGCCCCATTTTCCTATGGTAAGTAAATGAGTCCAGTTTGGGGGCTGTTTTGGGGAAGGGGTGGTCCCCCAGAAACGTGGTCTCACATTTGGATATCAGATTCGTATTCTACTCGCAAATACCTTTCATTTGAGTCCCATGGTATTGCCATGGTCGGTAAATATGTCCGATTTTGGGGTGGTCCCCCTTGCACTTGGTCCGACATTTGGATATCAGATACGTTTTCTTATCCTAAGTACCTTTCATTTGAGTCCCATATTGTCGTGATTGGTCTAAATATATGTTTGGTAGGTTTTAGGGTGGGGCAACCCCCCTAGGAACCCCATCCGAAATTTAAATACCAAATTTTTATTTTTAGGGTACTAAAGGGTAATTTTTTTGAGGTTAGGATTTTCATGCATTAGTATTTGACAGATCACGTGGGATTTCAGACATGGTGTCAAAGAGAAAGATGCTCAGTATGCTTTGACATTTCATCATGAATAGACTTACTAACGAGCAACGCTTGCAAATCATTGAATTTTATTACCAAAATCAGTGTTCGGTTCGAAATGTGTTCATTCTCCGTAACGTTGCGTCCAACAGCATCTTTGAAAAAACACGGTCCAATGATTCCACCAGCGTACAAACCACACCAAACAGTGCATTTTTCGGGATGCATGGGCAGTTCTTGAACGGCTTCTGGTTGCTCTTCACTCCAAATGCGGCAATTTTGCTTATTTACGTAGCCATTCAACTAGAAATGAGCCTCATCGCTGAACAAAATTTGTCAAAATTTGAACACATTTCGAACCGAACACTGATTTTGGTACTGCAGAAGTATGTCAAGGAGCTTAACTTAACTCACTGTTCCAAATTTCGGGGACATCGGGCAATAAATGAGCATTTTATGGGCCTTAGACCCTAAATCGGAGGATCGGTCTATATGGCAGCTATATCCAAATTTGAACCGATCTGGACCAAATTGAAGAAATATGTCAAAGGGCCTAAGACAACTCACTGTCCCAAATTTCAGCGAAATCGGACCATAAATGTGGCTTTTATGGGCCTTACACCATAAATCGGAGGATCGATCTATATGGCAGCTATATCCAAATCTGGACCGATCTGAGCCAAATTAACGGAGGATGTCGATGGGCCTTACACAATTTACTGCCCCAAATTTCAACAAAATCGGATAATAAATGTGGCTTTTGTGGGCCTAAGACCCTAAACCGGAGGATCGGTCTATATGGCAGCTATATCCAAATCTGAACCGATCTGAACCAAATTAAAGAAACATGTCAAAGGGCCTAAGACAACTCACTGTCCCGAATTTCAGCGAAATCGGACAATAAATGTGTCTTTTATGGGCCTTAGACCCTAAATCGGAGGATCGGTCTATATGGCAGCTATATCCAAATCTAGGCCGATCTGAGCCAAATTGACAAAGGATGTCGAGGGGCCTAACACAACTCACTGTCCCAAATTTCAACAAAATCGGATAATAAATGTGGCTGTTATGGGCCTAAGACCCTAAATCGGCGGATCGGTCTATATGGGGGCTATATGAAGATATAGTTTGATATAGCCCATCTTCGAACTTAACCTGCTTATGGACAAAAAAAGAATCTGTGCAAAATTTCAGCTCAATATCTCTATTTTTAAAGACTGTAGCGTGATTTCAACAGACAGACGGACGGACATGTCTAGATCGTCTTAGATTTTTACGCTGATCAAAAATATATATACTTTATAGGGTCGGAAATGGATATTTCGATGTGTTGCAAACGGAATGACAAAATGAATATACCCCCATCCTTCGGTGGTGGGTATAAAAATACCTAAAGTAATCAAAAGAAGTAAAAGGCGAACATAAACAAATAAAAAGGCTTTAAGTTCGGCCGGACCGATCTTTGGATACCCACCTCCTCGGGTATATATGTAAACCACCTTTCGTTAAAATGCGGTGAAAAATGCATAACTTATGCCTCATAGCAGCTATATCGAAATATTTTCCGATTTGGACAAAATGCTAATAAGTACTAGTCATTGTTCAATTGTGTATAGCAAAATATTGGTATTTTTTAGTAGCTATATCTAAAAATAAACCGATCTGAACCATATACGACACGGATGTCGAAAATCCTAAAATAAGTCACTATGCCAAATTTCAGTGAAATCGGATTAATAATGAACCTTTTTTGGGGCCAAGACTTTAAATCGAGATATCGGTCTAATGGCAGCTATATCCAAATCTGGACCGATTTGGCCCAATCTGCAAAAAAAATTCGAAGAGCTTAACACAACTCACTGCCCCAAATTTCGGCGACATCGGTCAATAAATGCGCCTTTTATGGGCACAAAACCTTAAATCGAGAGATCGGTTTATATGGCAGCTATGTCCAAATCGTGATCGATCTAGACGAAATTGCAGAAATATGCCGAGGGGCTTAACTTAACTTACTGTCCCATATTTCGGCGACATCAGACAATAAATGCGCCTTTTATGGGCCCAAAATCTTAAATCGAGAGATCGGTCTATATGACAACTATAACCAAATCTGGACTGATCTGGGCCAAATTGAAAAAGGATGTCGGCTGGCACATAACTCACTGTCAAATCAAAATCGGATAATAAATGTGGCTTTTATGGGCCTAAGAACCAGAATCGGCGGATCGATCTATATGGGGGCCTTATGAAGATATAGTCCGATATAACCCATCTTCGAACTTAACCTGTTTATGGACAAAAAAAGAATCTGTGCAAAGTTTCAGCTCAATATCTCTATTTTTAAAGACTTTAGCGTGATTTCAACAGACAGACGGAGGGACATGGCTAGATCGTCTTAGATTTTTACGCTGATCAAGAATATATATCCTTTATAGGGTCGGAAATGGATATTTCAATGTGTTGCAAACGGACGGACAAAATGAATATACCCCATTATTGCGTGGTGGGTATAAAAAGCATACATTTTTTCTCTGGAGATATTTTCACATAAAGCAGCAGGTTTCGTTTGCTGCCATTGCTGACCGACATTTTTGCAAATACAGCAGCCTTATGTTTGCTGAAACAGCAGTAATGTCTGCTTTCTTATTTAAAACAGACAAAAACTGCTGTTTTAAAAAACAGTTTTGCTGTTTTGAATAACTATTTTGGTTGAGTGTGGCAATATGATGCAGCAATCAGCAATACAAGTGTTCGCGTTCTCAAAAATGTGCAAAAAATTGCTCAAATTTTTACTGAAAGTCATTCGTTTGCCAGTGAGCGTGAGAGCGGAAAATATTTTGAGAGCCTTGTAAATAATAGGATGCAAATTTCTGTTGGAGGTTTTTTTCCCCAGCAGAAATTTGTCACCCTCCCGCAAAATTTTACTTGCAAATTGTTTCTGGAAAAGTTGGCGAAGACCTAATATTACGCAGCAATCGGCAAAGAAAACCAGAATTTTATATAACCATTTGTGTAAATTTATCGGGTCGATAAGTCACTAACCCGCACCCATTTGCTGGTTAAGGTTTACATTTTGCATCAAACAATATTTGTAACTTCCAAAGGCGATTTACTTAAAATGGCGATTTGGAAACCATCTTTGCCCGTAAGACATGTGGTTTCAACAAGACGGTGCCTCACAACACGCGAGTTCGGTGAACATTTTATTTCAAGTTCAGGACCGGTAAATTGGACGTCTAGATCATGAGATATTACGTCTTTAGGCTACTTTTTGTGGGGCTATGTTAAAACTCATGTCTACAAAGACAAGCCTGCTTCAATTGACGCATTGAAGCATTTAGTCGTGAGCTACCGGCCGAAATATTGGAAAGACTGTGCCAAAATTGGACTAAACGGATTGGCCATTTGAGCCGCAGTCACGGTTAACATTTGCATTAAATAATCTTCAAACATTAAATTATATGGACCATACTCTCATTTCAAATAAAGATTTCCTATAGCTATTAAAAAATCACCCTTTAGTTTGCAATACCCGTAATGAAGCGACATAGACCCATTGTATGCAAAATCGGTGCGGCAAGTGATAGCATGTATAGGGCATGTAGAGAAGATAATGAGTCGTTGCAGCATTTCCTCTGTCATTGCCCGGGTTTCGCGGATAAAAGACACCGGTACTAAGGTGGGGACACAATACCATACATGAACCAACTTAGGGGAGTGGTATGGAAAACAGTTAAGAATTTTGTAAGTAGCACGAAATTCCTAACTTAAATTTTCTTTTTCGAGGTAAGTTTTTAGTTTTTTAGCGCAGAGCAAGCGCTAATTAGGTGTATGTCCATAGTGGCATGAGGCGGATTAATATCCGCAACCTCTTTTCAACCTAACCTAAACTAACCTATATTGCAGTATATTAACTTTAAGATAAAGATATTACCTATAAATTGAAGGAAACCACACCACTTTGATTAAAAGTCGTACAATAAATTGCATTGATATTAGTAAGAAATTTTCGCAACTTTTTTTAAGATTAAAAAACACCTAAACAAAAGTATTTTTTTTTTTTTTTAATTTAAAATATTGTCCTTATTATGAGCTATATTTCCATATTTATTGGACCTCACTAAGTGGTTCAAATTAATAAATATGGAAATTCGGAGTGCTATCCCAATATTAATCAAAAGAATTTTTTGTGCTCTAGAACAAGTGGCTGGCATTTGATTGAGTGTTGGTGGGCACGGTGCACCTTAAGTACCAATTTTCAATCAAATGGCATACAAGTTATAGGAGCTTAAGAGGTTACAAATGTAGATCGACTAAGGAGCGTAATCCAAATCTAACCGACTCGCCCATAATAATGTGTGACACGATACATCTGCAGCGCTACCGTTGGAAATGTTCAAATAAAGGCACAAATAGTGTCATCCGTTAAAAAATGTGTCATTTTTTTTTTTTTGAAAGCGGCACAATTTTTTTCCTTTTTATTAAAAAATAAGTAAAAAGGCGTTAAGTTCGGCCGGGCCGAACTTTGAATACCCACCACCTCGGGTATATATGTAAACATCCTTTCGTCAAAATCCGGTGAAATTTTCGATGAATTGACTATTTTAATGCGATTTGTTGGACATCAATCAATAAATAATCGCTACATAGCTTTACTTTTGAACAAGTGGCACACATACATGGAAAATTTATGCAAATTTTTTAAACGTATGACATTTATCTAAATAAAAAAGTGGCACACAAGTGGCATCATCAAAAAAAGTGTCAAATTTGATACTGAAGTGGCACAACGGTAACGCTGTACATCTGTCATGTCACTAAGCTGCACATGATGCCCAAAAATACATTGATTGACGTTCAATCGTCGAATGTGGTGAATCAATATAAACAAATTGGTAGCATACGGGCGATACTGAAATAAGTGTGAAGGAATCATGTCTTGTGTTTTGATGTCTTAGCGAATTTCATATGTAGAAGTGCTACGAAACATTTCGGAAGTATAGAAAAAAATAAATAAATAGTTAAAAATATGCCATATCAAAGAGTGAACATTTTTAAAATAAACCCCTTAAAATAGGTTTATTGGACGATAATGTCAAAATGGGAATAGAATGAAAGGTATTCGGGAGTAGATTACGAATATGGTCCGGAAGGAGCAATAGGCTATATAATTTGTTGGTGTTGGAAGGGGGCGGACTCTTCCCCGTTACCACAAAACGCCACCCAAAATTAAAAGTTGACCGATAGAGACAATATGGGTATCAAATGAAAGATATTGGAGAGTAGAAAGCGAATGAAAACTTGGGTTCAAGTATCCAAGGGGTAGCCCAAACCCGAAAACTGCTCCAAATAGACATATTGGACGTATATATCAATAATGGACTCAAATGAAACGTATTCGGGAATAGACTACTACTAGATAGTCGCCCCATAACCGATAAGCTCCCCAAATGGGAATACTACTCAATCATAGCTTGATGAAACTCAAATGATAGGCATTTGAGAGCAGATTACGAATATGACATTAAACTTTGTGTCCAAGAACCTAGGTGGTGTTTTACCTTCTAAATTGCCTCCAATAGGTTATTTGACCTCACCAAATATATAGACTGGCAAATTAGTTTTTTACCACAGAAAATCGTTTAATATGGCAATTTAATATGATTTAAAAACAAGTAAAAAAGCGTTATGTTCGGCCGGGCCGAACTTTGGATACGCACCACCTCGGGCACATATGTAAACCACCTTTCATTAAAATTCGGGGAAAATTTCATACCTTATATCCCATAGCAGTTATATCGAAATATGTTCCGATTTGTACCAAATACTAATAAGTACAATTCAATTGTCCAATTGTGCATAACAAAAAAGTGATCTTTTTAGTAGCTATATCTAAAAATAAACCGATCTGAACCATATACGACACGGATGTCGATAAGCCTAACATAAGTCACTGTGTCAAATTTCATGAAATCAGATTATAAATGAGCCTTTATGGGGCCAAGACTTTAAATCGGAGGAACGGTATATATGGCAGCTATATCCAAATCTGGACCGATCTGAGCCAAATGGACGAAGGATTTTGAAGGGCCTAACACAATTCACTGTCCCAAATTTCAGCAAAATTGGATAATAAATGTGGCTTTTATGGGCTTAAGACCCTAAATCGGCCGATCGGTCTATATGGGGGCTATATCAAAATATAGTCCGATAAAGCCCATCTTCGAACCTGCTTATGCGCAAAAAAATTTGTGCAAAGTTTCAGCTCAATATCTCTATTTTTAAAGATTGTAGAGTGATTTCAACAGACGGACGGACGGACATGTCTAGATCGTGTTAGATTTTTACGCTGACCAAGAATATGTACACTCTATAGGGTCGGAAATGGATATTTCGATATGTTGCAAATGGAATAACAAAATGGATATACCCCCATCCTTCGGTGGTGGGTATAAAAAAACACTAAATTATGACTATTTAATAGGTAGTCATATAGTATGGTGGTTGTCTATCAATGACATGCGAGTAGCACTAACATTTAAATTGGGGTCATGTGGCAGTCTTCAACTGAAATTTTTTGATCCAATTGGATTTAGTTGATCCAATTAAAAACATGCCTACATAAATAGAGAGAGGGCAGAGTGGTAAAAATTAATCATCAGCATGCATCTTTGTTATGACATCCTATAGGTCCGTTGAATAAAGAAAAATAAAATATAGGAATATATGAAGGTTCTAAAAGCAAAAAATTTGGCATCAAATTCTGGGGTGGGATGCCTAGGAGAGCGGCCAAAACACGGCAAACGGATTTATAGACAAACCACTACAATATGGGACTCAACTTAAAGGTATTTGAGAGTAGAAAACGAATCTGATATCCAATTGCGGAACCACTGTAAAATCCCTCAAATCGGACATATTTACCGACCATGGCAATATGCATCTTAAATGAAAGGTCTTTGGGAATAGAGCACGATATTGATTTTCACTTTTGGGACAAAGTGTCTGGGGGTCCACAACACCCCAAGAAGGACTTTTACTGACCATTGCAATGTGGGGTTTAAATAAGAGGTACTGGAGTGTAGAAAAATCCATAGGCAAATTGGAATACATTTTCAACTACAATTACGATGAAATGTTCAAATTTAGAGTACTTCTCTCCAACATAGCATAATCGGGCGCAGCAGAGTGTGCCGGGATCATCTAGTACGTACATAAAGTTGGTAAATTTAAATGTTATCTAAAATATATAAAGGGTGATCATTTCATCATGAATAGACTTACTAACGAGCAACGCTTGCAAATCATTTTCAGTGAATGGGCCCTAGAAAAGTTGGCAGAAAATCCGCTTTTTTATCGACAAATTTTGTTCAGCGATGAGGCTCATTTCTGGTTGAATGGCTACGTAAATAACCAAAATTGCCGCATTTGGAGTGAAGAGCAACCAGAAGCCGTTCAAGAACTGCCCATGCATCCCGAAAAATGCACTGTTTGGTGTGGTTTGTACGCTGGTGGAATCATTGGACCGTATTTTTTCAAAGATGCTGTTGGACGCAACGTTACGGTGAATGAACACATTTCGAACCGAACACTGATTTTGGTAATAAAATTCAATGATTTGCAAGCGTTGCTCGTTAGTAAGTCTATTCATGATGAAATGTCAAAGCATACTGAGCATCTTTCTCTTTGACATCATGTCTGAAATCCCACGTGATCTGTCAAATACTAATGCATGAAAATCCTAACCTCAAAAAAATCACCCTTTAGAACACATTTCATAACATAAGTTTGTTTAGATTTATATCTACTAAATCCGAAACGTTATTAAATATACGTAGTGATCTCTTAATTGACGCACAAAGAATGGAAGCAAATTTAATAAATCGTTAGAATCTATATTCGAATCTAATACATCTTTAACGATAATAATGCTTTGAAGTTTTCTTCGATTTCTAAGAGTCTTAATACCAAGCACATCGCAACAATTTTCATAAACTGGCATATTATCAAAGGAAAAGTTATTTCGTAATCCAAATCTAGTAAATCTCTTTTGAATCTTTTCTATGCGATTTATTGAAGCATCATAGCATGGGCTCCAAATAATGCTAACGTATTCAAGATGGAATCTTACTAACGACTCGAATAATACCGTAGTAGTTTTAGAATTTGAAAATTTTTTTGAATTTCTTTTCAAAAATCCAATTTGTGAATTAGCTTTAGATGTGATGTAAACCATATGGTCTTTAAATGTAAGGTAACTGTCAAAATATATCCCCAAATCTTTAACACAGTTCTCGAGTATAAACTGCAACCCATTCCCATATGTATAATTGTATAAAATTGGGAATTCCTTACGAGAATACGTAACGACTTTGCATTTTGAAAAACTTAAGAATATATGATTATTATTACACCACAATAATAAATTATTGATATCACTCTCAAATTTTAAACAGTCAACAACGGTGTCGATGGCACGAAAGACTTAAAGATCATCGGCATATAATATTTAAAAATTAAGGAAATGTCATTAATGAACAAAAGAAAAAGAAGAGGTCCCAAATGGCTCCTCTGTGGAATACAAGATTTAACTAAAATTGGATATGAAAAAGAACTCCCGACTCCGACATACAATACTCTATGGGTAAGATAAGAATGTATCCACTTTAAAAAATTGGAATGAATACCCATTTTATATTACTTAATACGAATTTTATGATGAACTTTTGGAAATCAGTGTAAAGTAAATCTAAATAAATGAAAAAAGGTTGGTAGAAGTTCATCTTCCCCTAAAAAAACCGTGTTGTGGTTTTATGATTTTTAAAGGTATCAAAAATTTTTCTGCTTATGATTTGGGATGGCAGATAATTTCAGAAACGGACTATAATTTTCTACTAATTCTTTTCGTCCTGACTTGTGTATAGGGTATATAACTGCCAGTTTTATATGGCCCACATTTTCATTCGGATACTTTTTCCAAGAAATCCATTGAAATATTTTCACCAACAGAATCCTCGTACACTGTAGAGAAATTTGCACCAAACTTGTTAGAGATATTAGCCTCGCCATATACAGTAAAGTGCCAATGATTAATGGATGACGGAATTACATCAGTTTTTCGTTTCAGATTCAAATATATAAAAAACAAGTAAAAGCGTGCTAAGTTCGGCCGGGCCGAATCTTATATACCCTCCACCATGGATCGCATTTGTCGAGTTGTTTTCCCGGCATCTCTTCTTAGGCTAAAAAGGATATAAGAAAAGAGTTGCTCTGCTATTAAAACGATATCAAGATATGGTCCGGTTCGGACCACAATTAAAATTTCAGCCAATTCGTATAAGAATTGCGCCCATTGGGGCTCACGAAGTAAAATAGAGAGAACGATTTATATGGGATCTGTATCGGGCTATAGACCGATTCAGAACATAATAAACACGTTTGTTGATGGTCATGAGAGGATCCGTCGAACAAAATTTCAGGCATATCGGATAATAATTGCGACCTCTTGGGGTCAAGAAGTCAAGATCCCAGAACGGTTTATATGGCAGCTATATCAGGTTATGAACCGATTTGAACCTTATTTGACACAGTTGTTGAAAGTAAAAATAAAATACGTCATGCACAATTTCAGCCAAATCGGATAGGAATTGCGGCCTCTAGAAGCTCAAGAAGACAAATCCCCAGATCTGTTTATTTGACAGCTATATGGACCGATTTCAACCATACTTGGCACAGTTGTTGGATATCATGACGAAATACTTCGTGCAAAAACTCATACAAATCGGATAAGGATTGTGCCCTCTAGAGGCTCAAGAAGTCAAGACCCAAGATCGGTTTATATGGCAGCTATATCAGGTTATGAACCGATTTAAACCATACTTGGCACAGTTGTTGGGTATCATAACAAAACACGTCGTGCGAAATTCCATTCCAATCGGATAAGAATTGCGCACTCTAGAGGCTCAAGAAGTCAAGACCCAAGATCGGTTTATATGGCAGCTATATCAGGTTATGGACCAATTTGAACCATACTTGGCACACTTGTTGGATATCATAACAAACAACGTCGTGCAAAATTTCATTCTGATCGGATAATAATTGTGCACGCTAGAGGCTCAAGAAGTCAAGACCCAAGATCGGTTTATATGGCAGCTATATCAGGTTATGGACCGATTTAAACCATACTTGGCACAGTTGTTGTATATCATAACAAAACACGTCGTGCAAAATTTCATTCTGATCGGATAAGAATTACGCACGCTAGAGGCTCAAGAAGTCAAGACCCAAGATCGGTTTATATGGCAGCCATATCAAAACATGGACCGATAGGGCCCATTCACAATACCAACCGACCTACACTAATAAGAAGTATTTGTGCAAAATTTCAAGCGGCTAGCTTTACTCTTTCGGAAGTTAGCGTGCTTTCGACAGACCGACGGACGGACGGACAGACGGACGGACATGGCTAGATCGACATAAAATATCGCGACGATCAAGAATATATATACTTTATGGGGTCTCAGACGAATATTTCGAGTAGTTACAAACAGAATGACGAAATTAGTATACCCCCCATCTTATGGTGGAGGGTATAAAAAAACCAAAAGTTATTCGGATCATTAATAATTTTACACTCCATTTCGGCAATATATCTTTTGTACAAAAAGTTGGATAAAAACTCAAACTTAAACTAAACAAACATATTGATAAATACAATTGGGTTGCACAAAAAGTAATTGCGGATTTTTCATATAGTTGGCATTGACAAATTTTTTCACAGAGGTCCCAAATGGCTCCTCCGTGGAATACAAGATTTAACTAAAATTGGATATGAAAAAGAACTCCCGACTCCGACATACAATACTCTATGGGTGAGATAAGGATGTATCCACTTTAAAAAATTGGAATGAATACCCATTTTATATTTCTTAATACGAATTTTATGATGAACTGTTGGAAATCAGTGTAAAGTAAATCTAAATAAATGAAAAAAGGTTGGTAGAAGTTCATCTTCCCCTAAAAAAACCGTGTTGTGGTTTTATGATTTTTAAAGGTATCAAAAAGTTTTCTGCTTATGATTTGGGATGGCAGATAATTTCAGAAACGGACTATAATTTTCTACTAATTCTTTTCGTCCTGACTTGTGTATAGGGTATATAACTGCCAGTTTTATGTGGCCCACATTTTCATTCGGATACATTTTCCAAGAAATCCATTGAAATATTTTCACCAACAGAATCCTCGTACACTGTAGAAAAATTTGCACCAAACTTGTTAGAGATATTAGCCTCGCCATATACAGTAAAGTGCCAATGATTAATGGATGACGGAATTACATCAGTTTTTCGTTTCAGGTTCAAATATATAAAAAGAAACCAAAAGTTATTCGGATCATTAATAATTTTACACTCCATTTCGGCAATATATCTTCTGTACAAAAAGTTGGATAAAAACTCAAACTTAAACTAAACAAACATATTCATAAATACTATTGGGTTGCCCAAAAAGTAATTGCGGATTTTTCATATAGTCGGCATTCACAAATTTTTTCACAGCTTGTGACTCTGTAATTGAATTCTTTTTTCTGTCAGTTATTAGCTGTTACTTTTAGCTTGCTTTAGAAAAAAAGTGTAAAAAAAGTATATTTGATTAAAGTTCATTCTAAATAATTCAATTAAATAATTCAGTTTTCACATTATTTACAAATATTTTTACAGCACTTTCATATACAACATAGTAATTTAATGCACTAGCAAATACTTAACTGTCTGTCATTAGGCGGATGTTACTTATTCATCGTTACGAATAGCTCGGAACGAAAACTGAATAAAGCGAAATAATTCTTTTTGGCTCAAAAATTGGCGAATGAAACTGAAATTATTCAAAATATTATGTTAATGAAAAGAAAATTAGACGACTTTTATATTGTGTGTTTTATTTTAGAACTGGATAGATAAGCCATGAAGGGCCAAATAAAACGCAAAAAAGTTTCCAGTGCAAGTCTGTTTGTTTGCTACGAGGTGGTAACGCCATTTGCCAACCTGTCAAAGCAATGCGAGGAAAAAAGTGCAAGTACTTGTAAAATTTAAAACATAATTGTGGAAGAAATGTGCGGGCTTAGCAGTCAAATAAAATTCAATAAGATTTGTGCACGCAATTGTATAAATAATTGATTTTAATTTAATTTTACCATTCACGATAGAGAATGGTAAAATAAGAAACCCGATGTTTTACATAAGCCTGCACTGGTAATTTATCCAGAACTTCTTTGTCCTGGATAGATGTCATTTTCATACAAATTGCATTGTACTGCACTGAATAGTACTAAAATAATACACAGCTATAAGTGCTATTAGATTTTCTGAAAAAATTTGCTTTGGTAGTTTCTCAAAATTTGCTTATTTTTCGTTTTAATAATTCAAGCTTCTATATAAAAAGAGATAATACTACAAAAATAATGATGGGGGCCGACGACGAGACAATCACGGACTCTCTCAATATTGGAAAGACTAGGATAAGCAAAGATCCTAATACTAAAACATCAGGCAGTGAAGGGGCGAGAGACCCAACACAGCCTAACAAACAGGGACCCGACGACGGAACCATTAACGACTCTCTCAAGATTAGGAAGACTAGGATGGATAAAGATCACATTACTGAAACATCAGGCAGTGCAGTGACAGAGAACTCAATGCCGCCTAACGCACAGTGAGCCCACGGTGAGACCAAAACCTACTCCTAAGGAGCCCATTTACTTAATATTTGGAAGACTAGTATAGGAAAAGATCCTAATATTGGAACATCAGGTGGTGCAGGGACTGTAGACTCAATACAGCATAACAACCGAGACCCGATGATGGAATCATTACCGACTTTCGCAAGATTCGGAAAACTAGGCTATTTAAGGAAAGGAATTTTCCATGCTAATACTGGTACTCGGCGGAGGACCTGCGTTATTTATCATAAAAATTTAAATTACATATCTTCCCCAGAGTTGTCAACGTCGGACGCAACAGTTTTGAGACAGGGAGACCGTTGAGCATACCTGGCTTCACTTAATTGACTCTCCGACACCGCCACCCACGACGGAGCTGTGCCGGAAGGAAAGAAAAGAAAAACAGTCAGGAAACGAAGTAGGTTGCGATGCGAATTCTCACGATATTTCGTGGAGTAGTACCAACATTTATAAACGGGCCTAGACCTGGCAGGATTCTTGATGACTAACGACTCAATAACATTTAATATTGGTAACACCGCTAACTTTTTCAATAGGATGAGGGAGTGGGTTTTAGATGTGACAATATGTTCGGCAAATCTGGTCGTTGAGGTTCAGGACTGGAAGAGCTCTATGGAGCACACCTTCTCTGACCATCGCTACATCAAGTTTATTACAGCAAGGCCACCGCCAAATCCGATAAGTTTCCGTAATAAGTTAAAACCAACAGGCCAAAATTCGGAAGACTGATCAGAAGAAGACTTGGGCAAGACAATTTTAAAATGTTCAAGCAAAGAAGACATTGACGACAATGTCAGCAGGGCTACGACTGCAATGGTGGGGTCCTTAGAAGATAGTTGTCCTCTTCAGGAAAGGGAATCAGCCAAAGAAAAACCCTGGATGACCGGGGAGATTCGCAATATAGGGAAAGAGGTCCGCAGACTTTTTAACAGAGCACGTCGTAAAAAGGCGGAAGTTTATTGGGATGTGTATTACACACGGCTCAAGGAATACAATAAGGTTACCAGAGCGGCAAAACGTGCCTCCTAGAAGCTTTTCTGCGAACAGGTCGTTAGCGTTAATGACGCCGCCAAGATAAAAAAGTTTCTCTCAAAAACCCCTGTCCAAACTGAAACGTTTGTAGACGACATGGGAGTGAGAGCAGAGACAACGGAGGACATGTTGAGGCCTTTTGATGGAAACGTATTTTCCATAGGATACTACTGGGCTCATGTAGACACCGGAATCTTGAAATAATGAGATTTATCGAAGGCTTATCATAACGGAATTTATGTTCAAGGAAGCTTTAAGGAGCTTCAAACCATTGAAGTCACCTGATGGAATATTTCTGGCGTTACTACAGAAAGAGGCAGACTATCTGGCGCTTTGTCTAGCCACTATTTTCACAGCATGCCTAGGACTTTCATAAACTCCGAAAGCCTGGCAGGAGGCAAGGTGGCATTTATACCCAAGTCCGGCAAGGCAAGTTATGCGACACCAAGGGCGTACAGACCTATAAGCCTTACGTCTTTTCTACTCGAAACCATGGCACATATTGTGGATACTATGAGAAAGAGTAGGACATCCAGCGAACTGCTCAAACAGTATGCCTATGTCAAGAGAAGGTCGGTGGAGATTGCCCTGCACGAGATTGTGCATAAAATAGCAGAATTCTTCGATGCCAAGACGTACACATTGGCGGTTTGCATTGACATCGAGGGGGACTTTTAACAATGTGAGGACCGACACATTGATGTAATCCTTAGACCAGTATCGGGTCCTTAGTATAAATTGCGGGTCCCATGACATAAATATATAGGAGAAAGTTGCACAGGGCACGCCACAGGAGGCCATTTTATCGCCACTCCTTTGGCTGACCACCATAAATAATCCATTACGAATGCTGACTGAGGAGGGATATAAACCCGTCTGCTACGCATTTGGCATATGCATATGGCTATACTCAGAGAAGACTAAAATATGCCTGTTTATGAGGAAGACCAAGGAGGGCCAATTTAACGCACAACGTTTCCTCAATAAAACGATTTCGATATCTGACAGGGTCAAATTCTTAAAAGTGGTCTTGGATGGGAAACTGAATTGGAAGTATCACATTAAGCAGCGAACTGAGAAGGCTCACGGATGTTGCGCACTATGTAGACGGTCTCAAAAACCCCTGTCCAAACTGAAACGTTTGTAGACGACATGGGAGTGAGAGCAGAGACAACGGAGGACATGTTGAGGCCTTTTGATGGAAACGTATTTTCCATAGGATACTACTGGGCTCATGTAGACACCGGAATCTTGAAATAATGAGATTTATCGAAGGCTTATCATAACGGAATTTATGTTCAAGGAAGCTTTAAGGAGCTTCAAACCATTGAAGTCACCTGATGGAATATTTCTGGCGTTACTACAGAAAGAGGCAGACTATCTGGCGCTTTGTCTAGCCACTATTTTCACAGCATGCCTAGGACTTTCATAAACTCCGAAAGCCTGGCAGGAGGCAAGGTGGCATTTATACCCAAGTCCGGCAAGGCAAGTTATGCGACACCAAGGGCGTACAGACCTATAAGCCTTACGTCTTTTCTACTCGAAACCATGGCACATATTGTGGATACTATGAGAAAGAGTAGGACATCCAGCGAACTGCTCAAACAGTATGCCTATGTCAAGAGAAGGTCGGTGGAGATTGCCCTGCACGAGATTGTGCATAAAATAGCAGAATTCTTCGATGCCAAGACGTACACATTGGCGGTTTGCATTGACATCGAGGGGGACTTTTAACAATGTGAGGACCGACACATTGATGTAATCCTTAGACCAGTATCGGGTCCTTAGTATAAATTGCGGGTCCCATGACATAAATATATAGGAGAAAGTTGCACAGGGCACGCCACAGGAGGCCATTTTATCGCCACTCCTTTGGCTGACCACCATAAATAATCCATTACGAATGCTGACTGAGGAGGGATATAAACCCGTCTGCTACGCATTTGGCATATGCATATGGCTATACTCAGAGAAGACTAAAATATGCCTGTTTATGAGGAAGACCAAGGAGGGCCAATTTAACGCACAACGTTTCCTCAATAAAACGATTTCGATATCTGACAGGGTCAAATTCTTAAAAGTGGTCTTGGATGGGAAACTGAATTGGAAGTATCACATTAAGCAGCGAACTGAGAAGGCTCACGGATGTTGCGCACTATGTAGACGGTCCGTAGGCTCAAAATGGGGCCTGAATCCGAGGAAAGTCCACTGGCTCTACGGGAGCGTGATAAGACCAATACTTGCTTACGCCTGAGTAGGTTGGTAGACTGCAATGGAAATACTGTGCATAATAAGGAATATACAACAGGTTTAGCGAACATGTTGTTTTGGAATAGGCGGAGCTAAGAAGACCACGCCCACTAGCGCCCAGGAGACTATTCTAAATATACGGCCCATTGACATATAGATTAAGTGTGAGGCAGCTACTGTGTCTAGGAGGCTTAGAATGGATAGAGGATAGGATCACGTTATACCATGGCGGTATACTCGAGGCGACGACAGGAAACCTGGAAGGAATGGAGGAGGTTTCCGTTCGGACACCTGATACGACACTTAATGTCGAGTGCCAGGCACTGCTGCCAGCGGTACAGTCTTGAAATGAAGAAACCCTAGTATTGTCATCTGGAAGATCATGTTATACGGGTGGATCAAAGCTAGAGGACAGAGTGGTCCTGGGGTCTACATTGAGAACCCAGGGACTGAGATCTGTTTTAGACTGCCAGACCATAATACGGTCCTGCAGGCGGACATCTGGGCGATCACGGAGTAAGGAGTAAGGGGGAATGAAAGGGCAGACGATTTGGCGGTGAAGGCTAAAGAACTGCCGTCAATAAACTTGGTTAATCCGAATCCTTTCGGGTCGACGCAGTCTGAGTTAAGGGCTTGGGCGACGATCGCGCATGTAACACTGTGGAACAGCAAGAGATCCGGATCGCGAGAGGCAGAGGCTTTTACTGAAAGGAAGTAAAAAGAAGGTCAGTATAGCTTTTGGTTTTATAAAGGGACACATAGGACCACGAGCTCACTTATGCAAAATCGGTGAGTCAAGTGATAGTATGTGTAGGGCATGTTGGCAAAACGTTCCTGCTGGAAGCATTTCTGCCAACAGGTAGATGGCATTAACGAAGCCGCCAAGATGAAAAGATTTCTCTCAAAACCACAGGTCCAAACTGAAACTTTAGTAGACGACATGGAACTGAGAGCAGAGACAACGGAAGACATGTTGAGGCTTTTGATGAGTAAATGATATCCAAATTTTTAAAAATTGTAAAGGCCAAATTGGCCATTATGCCAAATGGAATCGGCAATGGAATCAATGTCTAAAAACACAATCCTTGTACTCTTTTGTTGGACTACGTTATTAGTTATTAGTAATCTTATATATAAAAATCAATTTGTGTTTGATTGTAGGTTTGTTTGTTTGTTTGTTTGTTTGCATGTGTGTGTGTTCCTTATAGACTCAGAAACGGCTGAACCGATTTTCTTGAAATTTTCACAGATGGTGCATAATGACTCCGTGGTGAAAATAGGGTACTACATTTTTGATATCTGAAGGGGGGGCGGACCCTCCCCTTTACCCCAATTTTCAGAAACGCCAGATCTCGGAGATGGGCGGTGCGATTTAAGTGAAATTTTTTGTGCTCTCATATAGTACCCTAAAAATAAAAATTTGTTATCCAAATTTCGGATGGGGTACCTACCACCCTAAAACGACAATGTGACTCAAAACGACAATATGGGACTCAAATGAAAGGTATTTAGGATAAGAAAACGTATCTGATATCCAATTGTCGGACCAAGTGCTAGTGGGACCACCCCAACCCCCAAAACACCCCTAAATCGGACATATTTACCTACCATGGCAATATGGGACTCAAATGACCCTTATCTAAATAAGGGACCACGTTTCTGGGGGACCACCCCTTCCCCAAAACACCTCCCAAACTGGACTTATTTACTGACCACGAGAATATGGGGCTTAAATAAAAGGTATTTGAATGTAGAATACGAATCTGATATCCAAATATGGGGCCAAGTGTTAGGGGGCCGCAAAGGGGACAAATCTACGACCATAACAATAGGGCTCAAATGGAAGATCTTTGGGAGTAAAGCACGAATCTGATATCAATATTCGGGGAAAGTGTCTATGGGGCCACCCTACCCCCATAACACCGCCCAATTTGGAAGTATTTGCTGACCGTTGCATTATAAGGCTCAAATAAGAGGGTTTTTTTAGAGTAGAATACCAATCCGATATATATTTTCAAGCCCAACTTACTGAGTGGCCGCCCATACCCCAAAACACCCCCCAAACCGGTCATGTTTGCCGACTATGGAAATATGGGGCTCAAATTAAAGGTATTTGGGAGTAGGCCACGTATCTGATATCAACATTAGGGACCAAGTGTCTAAGTGTTCCACCACCATAACAACCCCCAAAAACAACATATTTGCTCACCAAGACAATTTGGGTCTTAAAGAGAGTGTAACTAAATATTTATAGTTTTTAGGGCCAATACCCCAAACCGGATATATTAGCTGACTTTTGCAATAAGGAGTTTAAATGAGATTAGAAAACGAATTTGATATCCAATTTTGAGGGCAATGGCAATATGGGGTTCAAATAAATTATATATATGTATATATATGGGAATAGATCACGTTGCTGGTATATTTTCCGGGCTTAGTGTTTGGGGGACCACAACAATCCCCAAAACACCCCTTAATCGGGCATATTTACCGACCATGTCAATGTGGAGCTTAAATGAAAGGTATTGGGGGATAGAGCAAGAATTGATACCCATTATCGGGACAAATATCCCTTTTCCCAAAATACCCCACTAACAGCAATTTTTACCTAACCATCACAATATGGGGCTCAAATAAAGGTATCTGGGAGTAGAATACGAATTTGAAATGTACTGGGTTGCCCAAAAAGTAATTGTCGGTAATATAGTAGTAATATAGTCGGCGTTGAAAAATCTTTTCAACGGCTTGTGACTCTGTAATTGCATTATTTTTCTGTCAGTTATCAGCTGTTTCTTTTAGCTTGCTTTAGAAAAAAAGTGCGCGAAATTTTGTTTACATTTGGTTGTTTGGCGTCAATTTTAATGTGGGTACCACATGTATTGAAAGAAATTCATTTAACAAACCGAATCAACGCTTGTGATATGCACCTTAAACGCAATGAATTCGATCCGTTTTTAAAACGAATCATAACTGGAGATGAAAAATGGATTGTTTACAACAACGTTAGTCGAAAACGATCATGATCCATGCATGGTGCACCAGCTCTAACCACTTCAAAGGCTGATATCCACCAAAAGAAGGTTATGCTGTCTGTTTGGTGGGATTGGAAGGGTGTGGTATATTTTGAGCTGCTTCCAAGTAACCAAACGATTAATTCGGATGGTTACTGTCAACAATTGGACAAATTGAATACAGCCATCAAGGAGAAGCGACCAGAATTGGTCAATCGTAAAGGTGTCATATTCCACCAGGACAACGCTAGACCGCACACATCTTTGGTCACTCTCCAAAAACTGAGTGAGCTTGGCTGGGAACTTTTGATGCATCCACCATATAGGCGTGACCTTGCACCATCAGACTACCATTTATTTCGATCTTTGCAGAACTCCTTAAATGGTAAAACTTTCGGCAATGATGAGGCTATAAAATCGCACTTGGTTCAGTTTTTTGCAGATGAAGGCCAGAAGTTCTATGAGCGTGGAATACTAAATTTGCCAGGAAGATGGCAAAAGGTTATCGAACAAAATGGCAATTATATATTTGATTAAAGTTCAATCTAAGTTTTATTAAAAATTCATTTACTTTCTTTTAAAAAATCCGCAATTACTTTTTGGGCAACCCAATAGGACCTTGTATTTAGGGCATCACCCCTTTCCCAAAACACCCCCAAAGGGAAAATATTTTTCGACCATCCCAATATGGGGCTCAAATAAAAGGTATTTGAGATTAGAAAACGAATTTGATAACCTATTTCGGGGCCATGTGTTTAGGGGACCACTCATCCTGTAAACTCCTCTTAAGCCAATGGCAATATGGGGTTTAAATAAATGGTATTTGAGAGAAGAGAACGATGCTGATATTTTTTCAGGGCCAAGCACTTATATTGTTGAACTGTTATACTTAGCATGGTATTTCACTAAAAGATCTTCGAAAATAAATATTCCAAGGAAACTTTTGTTCCATATAAAGTAAAAGAAGGCACAGCGGAGCGGGCCCGGGTCAGCTAGTATATTATAAAACGGCGAAGGATTTGGACAGTTTAATGAAGTATGAGAGAGGATGACGTAAGCGACGTAATCTATTTTCTTGAAATATTCGCAGTGAATAATGATTTTGTGATAAAAACTGGATATGTTGTGGTAGGTCGCATTTCCCCGAACATACCTAAAATGTCCGCATTGGGGTTGTTAGAGGTCATACGACGAAAGGCGTGGTCAAAGAAATGTGGTGTCTCAAATAGAAGGAATAGCTAATATGATATTGAAATATGGCCCCACGTGCCTGGGGGTCATTCCAGCATCTAAAATCAACGATCATGATAAGCTAGCAAGCAATTGCGAGGGCTTTAGAAATATGGTAACAACTCTAGATCAAATGAAACGTACAAGTTAAGAGTAGAGTGCGAACATTAAATTTAACTAAAAAATAAGGCCCTGAGAGTCCCTCATAAAACTTCATGAGGGACTCTCAGGCTGATAATAGCAACGTGGAGCGCGCATAAAAGTATATGAGTGTAGAGTGCGAATACTATGATTAATGATTATATTGTGCACAAACCATTCAAGGCAAGATGCAACCAAGACACCTAGAAGTTTAGATTACAAATATAAGAAAATGTTTCTTCTGTGTACTGTTAAAGAGCTTGGGTGAGCTAGTTATTTTTTAAAATGCGATTTCGACGATGGATGAATCGATTTAAAAGAAAATTTGTTTGTATCCTTATAGTAACCAAAAAATAGGTTATTGATGTATAAATGTTGGTCATACCTAGAAGAAAGGCTCATCCTAAAACTGACATGTTGATCGAATACACCCATAGAAAAAAGTCTGCTGAAGATAGCAAACACTGTCTACGGAATATTAGTAGCTAATTTTGCTGATATTGTAGCAGTAGTTCTGCAATTTCAGAGCAGCAGGTTTACTGGTGAAAAGTATGTTTGCTGAAAAAGACTGGATCTTAATTATGAAGGGATGTTAAAAGAAAAAATAGAATACAAATGTAAATGTGTGACTCAGTGTATACTTACCATAACTTGTTTTCTTTAAATATAGAGCAATAACAAAAAATAGGAGAGAGCTCAGCCACATTTCAAAATGCATACCAATGGAAGCGGTGTCATGCGTACAACGAATCTGTTGACCAGATAGCTTCTTTACAATAATATTCTACAAATTAAAACCATCTCTTCCAACAAAATTTCTAAAAAAAAGCAAAATGTAAGCAACACAAGAAACAGGAAAACATAAAAATTAGCATAAAAATTTTGTCAGCAGAGTTTTGTGCTTAAAACAACAGATCTTGTTTGTTGATTTAACTGACCGAAATGTTTGGTAATACAGCAGCCCTATGTTTGCTGAAACAGCAGTAATGTCTGCTTTCCCATTTTTAGCAGACAAAACTGTTGTTTAGGCAAACATTTTTTCTGTTTCGAATAACAAATTTGGTTGTGTGTAGGTATTAAATTACTGTATTTGGGGAAGGAAAGCGAATTTGATGCAAAGATGTAGCCCCTTTTAACTGGGTGAATATTCTACCCCCAGGTAAAATAAAAGTATTTACAAGTGGAGTACGAATATAATTTTGAAATTTGGAGCCAATAGCTCGGGTGGCCTTCTCCAAAAAGCGATCAAATGGGCATGTAGGTCGATCGGGACAGTAGTAAGACCTTAGGGAGTAGATAAACAATAAGAAAGCCAAAACCAACAGATATATATGTCGATCGAAACAATATTGTACTCAACTGAGGAGTTTTTGGTCGAGTGTCTGGGGTCATCTCGATTCCCAAGCAGACATATTGGCCTATCAGCGACAAAAATTAGAGTTATTTGGCAGTACACCCAGATGTTGGTAGTAAAGCTAAACCGTATGGTACAAAAATAATACCGGATGGTATGAATGAAACATTAAATGATTAGTACCGTTTGGTACTAGCCTTATTACCGAACTGGTAAGGTTTTAATACTATTCTGCTATTGGTTTCAGTACCAAACTGTTATTGGTTTTAGTACCAAACCATTATTGATTATTCCACCCATTAATGAACCAAATAAAGCATTGAAAATAAATGTAATCTAAATTTATTTCGATTATTTATGTTAGGTTAGGTTGAAAAGAGGGTGCAGATATTAATCCACCCATGCCATTATGGACATACACCTAAGCCAGTAATCGGCTTGTTGTGCGGTCTAAAAACTATAAAGTAACCTCTAAAAAGAAAGTTTAAAGTTAGGAATTCAGTGCTACTTACCAAATCTTTCATTGTTTTTAATACCACTCCCCTAAGTTGGTTCATGTCTGATATTGTGTCTCCACCTAAGTACCGGTATATGTTGGACGCGAAAGCCGGACAATGACAAAGGAAATGCTCCAACGTCTCATCATCTTCCCCACATGCCCTACACATGCTATCACTTGCCGCATCGATTTTACATAAGTGAGCTCGTAGTCCTATGTGTCCCGTTATGACACCAATAGCAATACTGACCTCCTTCTCACTTCTTTTCAGTAATAGACACATCTTTTCACGATCTGGATCCCCCCAAATCGTCTGTCCTTTCATTTCCTCTTACTTCGTTATGGCCCGGCACCCAAACGATGCGAATTTTGCCATCCTCAGAAATGGCGTTAATCTCCTTCTTACACTGCAAGACTGTTCGTGACCTTACCGTCCTGGTTGTTATTGCCCTTATGTCAATTTTATTGGCGGTAAAGATGTTCACACTCGACGTCCTTACGTTAGCACCATACCATTTCACGCATTCCGTGATCGCCCGGATCTCCGCCTGCAGGACCGCATTATGGTCAGGCAGTCTAAAACAGATCTCAGTCCCTGGGTTCTCAATGTTAACCCCCAGGCCCACTCTGTCCTCTAGCTTTGATCCATCCGTGTAACATGATCTCCCAGATGGCAATACTAGGGTTCCGTCAATCCAAGACTGTGCCGATGGCAGCAGTGCCTCGCACTCGACTTCAAGGTTTATTTTAGGTATCCGAACGGAAACTTCTTCCCTTCCTTCCAGGTTTCCTATCGTCGCCTCGATTATACAGCAATGGGATGAGCTGCTCCCAATCCATTCTCCCATCGCTTTAAGTCTCATAGTCGCAGTGGCTGCCTCACACTTAATTTGTATGTCAATGGGTTGGATATCTAGAATAGTCTCCGCGTGGTCCTCATCGCTCCGCCTATGCCAAGATAGTATGTTCTCTGAAGCTGTTGTATAGTCCTTATGTTGCACTTTTTCTCCATAGAAGTCTACCAAACTACTGAGGCGTAAGTAAGTATTGGTCTAATCATGCTCCAGTGGATTATCCTCGGATTCAGGCCCCATTTCGAGCCTACGGCCCGTCTACATAGTGCCCAACATCTGTGAGCCTTCTCAGTTCGCTCCTGAATATGGCACTTCCAAATCAGTTTCCTATCCAAGATCACACCTAAGTATTTGACCTTGTCAGATATCGAAATCGTCTTATTGAGGAAACGTGGTGCGTTAAATTGGCCCACCTTCGTCTTCCTCGTGAACAGGCATAATTCAGTCTTCTCTAGGTTGACACCGATACCTCTGGGTCTAGCCCAGTCATATGCCATATGCAAGACACTTTCGGCCCTTCTACATAGCTCGTTCGGATCCTTAACCCTTAGAAGTATTATAACATTGTAATAGATCATTTATGGTGGCCACCCATAGGAGTGGCGATAAAATATCCCCCTGTGCCCTGTGCCGCTTTCTCCCTTATAATTATGACATGGGACTTACAATTTATCCACCTCATCCTTAGCATATGGTTCATCCAGTCTCTAAGGACCGGGTCCACCCGGCACTGGTCTAAGGATTGGATCAGTGTGTCGGTCCGCACATTGTTAAAAGCCCCCTCGATATCAATGCAAACCGCCAATGTGTAAGTTTTGGCATGGAAGGATTCTTCTATTTTATGCACAACTTTGTGCAGGGCAGTCTCCGCCGACCTTCCCTTGACATAGGCATGCTGTTTGTATTTGAGCAGTTCGCTGGATGTCATACTCTTTATTACGGTGTCCACAATACGTTCCATGATTTTGAGTAGAAAGGATGTAAGGCTTATGGGTCTATAGGACTTTGGTGTCGCATAACTTATCTTGCCGGGCTTGGGTATAAACACCACCCTTGCCTCCTGCCAGGCTTTCGGCTTTTGGTCAGACGAGGCGCCAGATAGCCTGCCTCTTTCTGTAGTAACGCCGGAAATATTCCATCAGGTCCGGGTGACTTAAATGGTTTGAAGCTCCTCAAGGACCCCTTCACCATAAATTCCGTTATTATAAACCTTCGATCAACGTCACTATTCCAAGACTCCGGTATCTCGTGAGTCCCTTCGTATCCTGTGGAAAATGGGATTTCATCAAAAGCCTCAACATTTCCTCCGTTGTCTCTGCTCTCACTCCCAGTGTCAGTTTGGACATAAGTTTTTGAGAGAAACATTTTTTTCTTGGCGGCGTCATCCACCTGTTCGCAGAAAAGCTTCCAGATGTACGTTTTACCACTCTGGTAATCTTAGTATATTCCTTCCGTGTGTTATACAAATCCCAATAAACTTCCGCCTTTTTACGACGTTACAAAGTCTGCGGACCTCTTTCCCAATATTGCGAATCTCCCCGGCCATCCAGGGATTTTCTTGGGCTGATTTCCTTTCCCGAAGAGAACAACTTTCTTCGAAGGACCCCACCAGTGCAGTTGTAATCCTGTTGACATATTCGTCAATGTCCTCTATGCGTGGACAATCTAAATTATATTGCCCAAGTCTTCTTCTGAGTAACCTTCCGAATTTTGTCCAGTTGCGCTGGCCGTGTTATTCTAAACCTAATGTAGCGATGGTCAGAAAAAGAATGTTCCATGGAGACCCTCCAACTCTGAACGTCTTCGATCAGATTTTCCTAACATATCGTCACTTCTAATACCTCCTCCCTAATCCTGTTAACAAAGGTAGCGGTGTAACCAATATTAATTGTTATTAGGTCGTTAGTATTCAAGAACCCTGCCAGGGCTTGGCCCCGCTTATTAGTGATGGTGCCATCCCGCGAAATGTGGTGAGAGTTCGTATCGCACCCTATTAGTACCTCGTTTCCTGTCTGCTTTGCTTTCCTTACCAGCCTTTTGCATTTCTGACGTGGGTGGCGGTGTCGGAGAGTCGAAAGGCAGATAAAGTGATGTCAGGTATGCTCCACCGTCTCCCTGTCTCACCACTGTTGCATCCGATGTTGACAACTCGGGGGAAAATATATAAGTAGTAGTAGTAGTAGTGTAATCTTTATTGTTAATTTCTTTCGTTTTCAATTTACATATTACATTATTCGGGTTATTAAATTCTCGAAAAAAAAAACAATCAAAGATTTTACGACTATGACAAAATGTCGTCAGTCGGGAGTTCAAAATTAATAAGTTAATTATTATTATTATTATAATAATTTTACTTAAGCAAATTCAGATAATATTAATTTTCTATAGTTTAGTGCTGAGATCAAGAAGCGTGCCAAGTTCTTCCAATCTGTTTCCTGTCTTCCATTCCATATATAAATAAAATGTTTATGACAAATAACGCAGGTCCTCGGCCGAGTACCAGTGTTAGCATAAAATAATTGTTAGTTCATATGGTTCAGTCCAGAAACTTTGTTCCGGGTCGTCCATGGCTCCTGAATTAAGAATCTTGTCCTCGCTGATTTTCTCCATCTCCATTATTTATTTAATTACAAAAAGTAATGTTACACAGTGACAAACCTCAATTCGTTATATTCAGCAATTGGTTCCATATCCATTGATTCCCTGAAGTGGTTTTCATATGAATATACCAACACATCATCGTTTTCCACACAAGAGACTATCCTGTTTTTGATGTAGAATGTCCTTAGAATTTGTACTATTTGCATTTTCACAACTTTACACAATTTGAACAGGGTTTTACCCACTCAAGTTGTATTGAAACATTTTATTTATTTGTTTAACAAATATTTTGTAATGGCGTTAATATTTTATGTACAAAGCTCAACAAGACTTCTGACGCGATGACAAGAATACAACTATGTCGCCGTCAATTATTAATAGCCTCCTTTGTCTGCTATTGAATTGATATCAAATGGTATTACAAATCTTTGCCAATGACGCGAACAAAATAATACCAGACGGTATTGCCAAAGTACCGTAATTTTTCTATCAGTGTAGAATACATATCTGGAAATCAAATCTGAAGTTGTTACAAGTCATATTGAACAAATCAAAACGTATTAGAAAGTAAATAACAAAGCCTTTAACCTAAATAAGTAATACAAATCCCAAATCTAAATTTCCCATGAACCTTCGATTAAGAAACAGGGTATACTTCTCTCATATCAATGAGTGCAGTCCTTTTTTATACCGAGTCCGAACGGCGTGCCGCATAGCGACACCACTTGATAGAGAAGTTTTAACATGGCAGGATACCTCACAAATGTAGCCAGCATTAGTAAGGGGATAACCAGTTTTCGAAGTTTGTATTATACTCAAATAAATATGGTCAAAATCGGGACATAAACAAGAAATGCATATTATTTTCTGGAAATATTGATCAAAGACCTATCAAGTATTTATGTTTTTATACCCTCCACCATAAGATGGGGGGTATACTAATTTCGTCATTCTGTTTGTAACTACTCGAAATATTCGTCTGAGACCCCATAAAGTATATATATTCTTGATCGTCGTGACATTTTATGTCGATCTAGCCATGTCCGTCCGTCTGTCCGTCCGTCCGTCCGTCTGTCTATCGAAAGCACGCTAACTTCCGAAGGAGTAAAGCTAGCCGCTTGAAATTTTGCACAAATACTTCTTATTAGTGTAGGTCGGTTGGTATTGTAAATGGGCCATATCGGTCCATGTTTTGATATAGCTGCCATATAAACCGATCTTGGGTCTTGACTTCTTGAGCCTGTAGAGTGCGCAATTCTTTTGGAACGAAATTTTGCATGACGTGTTTTGCTATGATATCCAACAACTGTGCCAAGTATGGTTCAAATCGGTCCATAACCTGATATAGCTGCCATATAAACCGATCTTGGGTCTTGACTTCTTGAGCCTCTAGCGTGCGCAATTCTTATCCGATTGAAATGAAATTTTGCACGACGTCTTTTCTTATTATATCCAACAATAGTGCCAAGTATGGTTCAAATCGGTCCATAACCTGATATAGCTACCATATAAACCGATCTTGGGTCTTGACTTCTTGAGCCTCTAGAGTGCGCAATTCTTATCCGATTGGAATGGAATTTCGCACGACGTGTTTTGTTATGATACCCAACAACTGTGCCAAGTATGGTTCTAATCGGTCCATAACCTGATATAGCTACCATATAAACCGATCTTGGGTCTTGACTTCTTGACCCCTAGAGGTCGCAATTATTATCCGATAGGCCTGAAATTTTGTACGACGGATCCTCTCATGACCATCAACAAACGTGTTTATTATGGTCTGAATCGGTCTATAGCCCGATACAGATCCCATATAAATCGTTCTCTCTATTTTACTTCGGGAGCCCCAATGGGCGCAATTCTTAACGCAACATATAATTTAATTTTGGTCCGAACCGGACCATATCTTGATATCGTTTTAATAGCAGAGTAACTCTTTTCTTATATCCTTTTTTGCCTAAGAAGAGATGCCGGAAAAAGAACTTGACAAATGCGATCCATGGTGGAGGGTATATAAGATTCGGCCCGGCCGAACTTAGCACGCTTTTACTTGTTTTTTTTTTTTTTTTTTTTTTTTGAAGAGATTTAAGTCCATCTAGCGATGTCGGTGTGTCCGTTCAAAACTTTGCAATAATTCTTCTAATTGATTGGATGGGATTGCAACTGAGCGAAATCGGTCCATGTTTAGATATTGTATCCATTAAAACCCCATCTCTCGATTTCATGTATAGAACCCCAAGAGGGTGCAATTTTTATTCAATCAAGTTGAAACTTTGGTCGATGACTTTTTGATATATCCAAATATGAATTAATATAGCCCATTGGCAGTCCTTATATATGAATAAGAAGAATATCAGTTGAACTAAATATTCATAGTTTTTAGGGCCAATACCCCAAACCGGACATATTTGCTGACTTTTGCAATAAGGAGTTTAAATGAGATTTGAAAACGAATTTGATATCCAATTTTGAGGGCAATAGCAACATGGGGTTCAAATTAATGATATATAGTTATATGAGAATAGAGCATATTTTCCGGGCTTAGTTTTTGGGGGACCACCCCAATCCCCAAACCACCCCTAAATCGGGCATATTTACCTACCATGAAAATGTGGAGGTATTAAATGAAAGGTACTGGGGGTAGAGAAAGAATTGATACCCACTTTCGTGACCAATTTTCTGCCTACCCCTTTTCCAAAATACCCTCAAACAGCAATATTTTAGTGACCATCGCAATATGGGGCTCAAATATAGGTATTTGGGAGTAGAATACGAATTTGATATCCAAATGTAGGACCATGTATTTAGGGCTTCACCCCTTTCCCAAAACACCCCCAGAGGGAAAAAATTTTTCGACCATGCCAATATGTGGCTCAAATGAAAGGTATTTGAGATTAGGAAACGAATTTGATAACTTATTTTGGGGCCATGTGTTTGGGCGACGCCTCATCTTGTACACTCCTCTTCAGCCAATGGTAATATGGGGTTTAAATAAATGGTATTTGAGACAAGAGCACGATGCTGATACTTTTCAGGGCCAAGTATCTGGGGGACCACGCCTCTCTCGAAAACCATACTTGGCACAGTTGTTGGATATCATAACAAAATACTTCGTGCAAAATTTCATTCCAATCGGATAATAATTGCGCACCCTAGAGGCTCAAGAAGTCAAGACCCAAGATCGATTAATTTGGCAGCTATATCAGGTTATGAACCGATTTGAACCATACTTGGCATGGTTGTTGGGTAGCATAACAAAACACGTCGTGCAAAATTTCATTCCAATCGGATAAGAATTGCGCACTCTAGAGGCTCAAGAAATCAAGACCCAAGATCGGTTTATATCGCAGCTATATCAGGTTATGAACCGATTTGAACCATACTTGGCATGGTTGTTGGGTAGCATAACAAAACACGCTGTGCAAAATTTCATTCCAATCGGATAATAATTGCGCACTCTAGAGGCTCAAGAAATCAAGACCCAAAATCGGTTTATATGGCAGATATATCAGGTTATGAACTGATTCGAACCATACTCGGCACAGTTGTTGGGTATCATAACAAAATACGTCGTGCAAAATTTCATTCCAATCGGATAAGAATTGCGCACTCTAGATGCTCAAGAAATCAAGACCCAAGGTCGGTTTATATGGCAGCTATATCAAAACATGGACCGATATGGCCCATTTACAATACCAACCGACCTTCACTAATGAAAAGTATTTGTGCAAAATTTCAAGCGGCTAGCTGTACTCCTTCGGAAGTTAGTGCTTTCGACATACAGACGGACGGACGGACGGACAGACGGACGGACATGGCTAGATCGACATAAAAATAAAAATTATTTTTATACCCACCACCAAAGGGTGGGGGTATACTAATTTCGTCATTCTGTTTGTAACTACTCGAAATATTCGTCTGAGACCCCATAAAGTATATATATTCTTGATCGTCGCGACATTCTATGTCGCTCTAGCCATGTCCGTCCGTCTGTCTGTCGAAAGCACGCTAACTTCCGAAGGAGTAAAGCTAGCCGCTTAAAATTTTGCACAAATACTTTTCATTAGTGTAGGTCGGTTGGTATTGTAAATGGGCCATATCGGTCCATGTTTTGATATAGCTGCCATATAAACCGATCTTGGGTCTTGGCTTCTTCGCAATTCTCATCCGATTTAACTGAATGCACATAGTGTTTTAGTATCATTTCTAACAACTGTGCCAAGTATGATTCAAATCGGTTCATAACCTGATATTGCCTGAAATTTTGTACGACGGATCCTCTCATGACCATCAACATACGTGTTTATTATGGTCTGAATCGGTCTATAGCCCGATACAGCTCCCATATAAATCGATCTCTCTATTTTACTTCTTGAGTCCCCAAGGGGCGCAATTCTTATTCGAATTGGCTGACATTTTAAACAGGTCTCCAACATATAATTTAATTGTGGTCTAAACCGGATCATATCTTGATATCGCTCTAATAGCAGAGCAAATCTTTTCTTATATCATTTTTTGCCTAAGAAGATATGCCGGGAAAAGAACTCGGCAAATGCGATCCATGGTGGAGGGTATGTAAGATTCGGCCCGGCCGAACTTAGCACGCTTTTACTTGTTTATAGTAAGTTGGTGTGTTGGTGTGTTCACATGAATAATACTTCTCTTCAGTCATCAATCAATTGCTAAATAAAAAGAATCGAGGTTGGTCACGGTACACAATTAGTTTTTGTAATTAATTGAAATTATTAACACAAATAATCGAACTGAAATGAGATCGAGATTATTTTCAATAATTTTGTATTTTGGTTCATCATGGAGTGGAATAACGGTTTGGTACTTAAACCAATAACGGTTTGATACTAAAACCAGTATAAAAACCAATACCAGTTCCGTAATAAGGCCTGTACCAAACGATACTAATCATATAAAGGGTGGTTTTTTAGCTATTATCGTTTTGGCAAAATTGTTTTTAACAGCTCACGTACGTTTCGTGTTTTGTTTTACTGTCAAACATCTTCAGTTTGGTTTATAATTTAACCATGAATCGTCTTACGAACGAACAACGCTTGCAAATTATTGAATTTTATTATCAAAATTGGTGCTCTAATAAGAAAGTTCATCGTGCGTCCATTGAGCGACGAAGCTCATTTTTGAATGAATAAGCAGAATTGTCGATTTTGGAATCAAGATCAACCAGAAGCATTGCAAAAATTACCATGCATCAAGAAAAAGTCACAGATTAGTGCGGTTTATGGGATGGTGGCATCATTGGACCGTACTTCTTCAAAGACGATGCGAATCGTATGGAATGCGAAATGGAATGGTGAGCACTATCGTGGGATGATATCCAACTTTTTTTTGCCCAAAATGCAAGACCATGACTTTCATGACATGCGCTTTCAATAAGACGGTGCCACATACCACACAGCACAGCCTATTTGATTTGTTTTTGGACAAACAATACGTATCTAATGTGAATACAAAATCAAAAATGTATGAATTTAACATATCTTGGGCAAAAATAAAAAAACAAGATGAATCAATATTTGAATAATCTGAACGTAACTTTACACAACCCAGTCTACTATTTTTGAGAAAAAGAATTTGTTTGTGTGAGAATTTCCATTCGCCGAGAATCAGCATGGATTTCGAAGACTGCTTTGCATGCCATCACCGCATACTTTGCCTTGGTTTCGATCAGCCCAGGCCATGTGATAGGACGGCCATCGTGGCACTGGACCTATCGAAAGCATTTGACAAGGGCAGTCATGCCAAACTAATTGAAGCCTGAAACGCTGGGTCGCAAATTATCTGAGTGTTCGCCAGTGATTTGTGGAATATAGGGATAAGAAATCGAAACAACGTAGAGCGAAACAGGGCGTTCCCCAAGGCGGGGTGATATCTCCGGCACTGTCCAAACTCTACCTATTCTCCAACGTGCAGGATGTATGTAGGTCCCGATTGTGACCAGGGAACACACGTCACCTGTATAACTGCCCAGCCAGACCCACTCGTCTCAGACCCAGGCCCCTCTGGACACACCCCATCTTAGTCGCAGAGTTCGTGGATGTAGAATCAAGCAGACGAAAGATAGAACACAACACACTGCTACAACAACAACAAAATCACTATGATTTGATTGAATGTTTCTGCTTTTTGGTGTTTGTTGTCTCTATTGCATAATACTTTTATCTTTACCAATGCCACTGACGAAATGGATACAGACCAACGGTGTTATTATGACAAATCACTAAAGCGAACAAATATCCAATCGTGCAAATGAGTGGCATGACTTTTATTCATGTGACTCATGAGACTGTGCGAATGCTATTGCTGAGTTGATTTGAGCTTGAGTTTGTATTAATATACTTTTTTGAGCATAGGCTGGTACTTCTTTCGCTTTTCGAGTTATTTTTCGCCGCTTACTTTTTTTAAACAACGAATTTTAAAACAATAGAACAATTCCTCATTTTTAGACGAAAAATTTTAATACAATTTTTATTTTTTCATTGATTGTTATGTAGTGTTTCAAAAAAATAATTGCGAAAACATGAGTTTTCAACAGTGAAAATTCATAGTACCTGTCATACAACGCAAATAAAAAAAAGATAATAAATTATAATACACTGTAACACAGTGGTGGTGAAAAATGCAAATTATAAATGCAAATTTTGCCCATGAACATTCCACTAAGGAACAGGGCCAAACTTCTCACGTATCAATGAGTGCTATCCGATTAAATTTTAAGCTGAATGATAGGGACCTCCTTTTTATAGCCGAGTCCGTACGGCGTGCCGCAGGATTCGAACCTAGACATTCAGCGTCATAGGCGGATATGCTAACCTCTGCGCTATGGTGGCAGAGGGTATAGAGTGGTGGTGTAGTGTATAAAAATGGCATCGCTAGCAGTTCTCATGAACGTTATAAGGTTGCAGATAATATTTCGAGGAGTTTGAAAAGCAATGAATGGATCAATATAACAACCCCTTCCTTGGAGATGTAACTAAATATATAACTGATATTGGATGGGTTGAAAAGAGGGTGCTGATGATAATCCTAATCGTTTTTTCATTAAGTCCATATATAACAAATATCCTTACATATATAAATTCTTATTACGTAAGATACACAAATGTATTATAACATAATATTGTATAACAACAACTCTAAATGCAATATAATATTCCTTTTTAATGTGCCTCGATTCTTAGTTGTGTTTATGATATTATAGAACTTGTTATATTGATACCATATATGACGAAAAGGATCACGGTTTTTTAAATTTGTTGTATAATATGTTATAATTCACAATATCTGGTAGGTCTGATCGGGACATTAAAAAGAAATTCTACTAAGAAGAAACTCAGATTCAATTGTCCCATGTGAAGGAGGAGACTTACTTTACTTTAATTGACTATGACAGAACATTTGTTCCACTAGCCGAACATAGAATAGCGTTGTAAGTGCCTCGATCTTCTGCGCTCATTTTATAATTTCGATATGTGTCCCACCACTTGAGCTTTCCATCAGGCTTTTGGTCGTCCCGGTGTGAATGTACCACCGTGTTTGCCTTCAAAAGAATCCTCTGGAGCTTCTTCATCCATTCTGACAACATGACGTTGCCGTTGTATTTTGATATGTGTAACTAAGCTATCGTCGTCATACAGCTCGTGGTTAATACGACGCGTACATTCTCTATTAACGCAAACTCGTCCGTATATTTTACGAAGAATATTTCTCTCAAACACTCAAAGTGCCACACTCCACACTGCCTCGTATGCTTCCACAAGTACCCATACCTCAGAACCATACAACAACACGGGTAATATCAGTGTCTTGTATAGTGTAATCTTCGTCGGTCGGAAGGGGGCCTTGTTTCTAAACTGCTTACTTAATCCAAAGTTGCATTTGTTTGCCAGTAGTCGCAAAACTGGTGTCATTCGTTTCGGTTATGGCGGTACCGAGCTAGATAAAGTTACTGACTATATCAACGTTGTGGTTTCCAACTTTCTCCATTTTTCTATATCTGCGCGGTTGCACAAGGTGTTTTGGGCGTTGAAACCATCCATTTCGTCTTATGTCCATTTACTGCCAGACCCATTTTCACTGACTTCCGATTCTTTCAAAGGCAGCAGTTACTACTTCCGGTGACCGATCTATGATGTCGATGTCGTCTGCATAGGCGAGTAGCATATGTTCTCTTGTGATTAGTGTACCATATCTATTCACATCTGCATCTCGTATTATCTTCTCCAGCAGGATATTAAAGAGATCACACGATAGGCTGTCTCCTTGTCGGAAACCTCGTTTGGTATTAAATGGTTCGGAGAGATTTTTTCCTATTCTTACTGAGGAACGCGTATCAGCAAGTGTCATCTTGCGGAGTCTTATAAATTTTGCAGGGATACCAAACTCAGACATGGCTTGAATTACGAAGGCGGCTTTATAGTCAACAAAGAGATGGTAGGTGTTGATTTATCCTTCTCGGGTCTTTTCTAGGATTTGGCGCAGTGTAAATATGGTCTAGGGGGGATTTACTAGGTCTAAAGCTGCATTGATAGGGCCCAATTATCTCATTGATCTTAGGTTTTAATCTTCCACACAGTTCGCTCGAGAGTATGTTGTATTGCGATGGGGAGGAGACTAATTCCTCTGTAGTTGGCACATTCCGTTCTGTTTTCTTTCTTGTGTCCCGTACACATTTTTCATGTAGTGGGAAATGGTTTGCCACTGCACCGTTATATCATCGAGACGAGCAGTCTTTGACCAAGCAGTTGGGTCAGTCGAATGGAGTATGCCGTTGCCATCTATTGTGTTTGCAGCTTTGCAATGTCCAGTTTCCGTGCAGTGTCAGATCATACTTTTGTTGCCATGCTCAGACGGATGTGAACATTTGCTGCAACAAGATAAAGATCCGAATCTATATTCGCTCCGCGGATCGATCGTACATCTAACACGCTGGATGAATGGCTTCCATCTGTTACAACATGATCAATTTGGTTTCTTGTGTTATTCTCGGGTGACAACCATGTGGTCGTGTGCTTCCTTCGATGTTGAAATCTGGGGCTACTAACTACTATGTTCTTTGGCGAGGCGGAATCTTTAGCCTCAATCCATTATGTGAAGTCACCTCGTGTTGGCAAAATTTTTCGACTGTTGTACTAAATATATTTTTCTTCCCTATCTTTGCATTAGAGTCTCCCAGAACGATGTTAATTACATGCAGCAGCAGTCATGTTCTCTCTCTAGGCGCTCATAAAAAATATCCTTGGTCTGTTTGTCCTTGTCTTCCGTCGGGGCATGGGCACAAATAAGGCTGATGTTAAGGAATTTGGTTTTTATGCGAATTTTGACTAGCCTCTCATCCATCGGAGTAAAGCTTGAGACAAAGTGTTTCAGTCTCTGACTAACCGTAAATCCACAGCCAAATTTTTGCCTCGTGTTATGGCAGCTTTAGTATAGTTCGCCACCATTTGGTAATGTTGTGACGCCATTCCCTGTTCACCGCAATTCCTTAAAGGCGGTAATATCTGCCTTGTACTTCTTAAATACAAAGAGTCCGCACATTCCAGGTGCAGATCCGCAAATCATAGACCTCTTTTCGTTTTCGTGGGTCGTCATCTTTAGGAGGGTCCGTTATTTCTTTTCTTTTGTTTCTCAGAGTAATTGTCATTTCACTAGGGCGGGTTACTTGCCCAGCACCCAGCATGTGTTTTGTGGGATCGCACATGGGTGTCGCGAGCAGCTTGCTCCATGATCCGACGCTCGCCTCCAGTCGCTTCTAACATGGGAACAGACGCTGATGTTGGCTATTGGTTATTGAAAGGCACCAATAACTCGCCAATATCGGTCCGAGATGGCAACCTTGGGGAACACCGGACGAAGCAATTATGGTCTTAGAGATCGCATTACCAAATTTCACATTTTGTGTACGGCTAATCAGATATCAATTTAGCCATTTTAACACTTAATGGAGCCATATAAATCTAATTTCAACATAAGGAGTGTACGATTTACCTTATCGAAAGCTTTACTTGAATCAGTGTATACGGTATTAGCCTGTTTATTGCCTCTGACAGCATCGTTGACAAAACATGTAAATTTTAACAGATTTGTTATAGCTGAGCGTGACTTCCTGAATCCGTGTAGACAGGAAGAAAGCAATGACTAAGCCTGATAAGAAATAGATACAGTTAATATATTTTTCATTAACTTGGGAATAGCACTAAGTATGGAAATATTCCTGTAATTACAGGCACCAGTACGACAGCCAGATTTAAACAATGACGTAATATAAATTTGTTTTTCATATCCGTGGTAGATATTCAGATTTAAATGAATGTTTAAAAAGTATAAATAAGGGACAAGAAAGTAGATCGACACACTGAATGTTATTCGGGACACTATCCGAAACAGCAAGAAATGTAGTTTAATTGACTGTAAGTTTTGTTCTATAGTGTTTTCTTCTATGTGCAATGTTTATCAGAATAGGAAGTCGGGAAAAAATTGGTGTAAATGTTTGAGATATCAAATCGGTGCCCGCTGACACTAAACTATATTTACGGTAGTTAGGTATACCATTAAAGCGGCGCTTAGATTAAACAAATTTGTACAAAGACTTCAGATTGGTTTTTAAGTCCGTTTCCATTTTACTCAAGTAACAAACATCCCGATGGTCCGCTTCGCTACCCCGTTTTTAGTGAAGGACTTCCGAAAACCTACACTCAGTCACTCAGCCTAAAAGATTATGATGTATTATAATAATTGCGTATTAACTTTCAGAAATCAATCCCCTTCTGCAAAGAAAATACCAAATAGTACCAAGAATAACAATACATCGGAAAAATCATTAAGTCGCATTAAAAAGGGTGATCATGATTTACGATTTATTTTATTTGTGATACCAACACAACAAGATATGCTCTTATATATTACAATGTTGGTTTCATAGATGTGTAGGCAATAATTAAGTTTAGTTTACAAAAAATTAAAGCATTATATATTGTAAGTAAAAATATTAAAATTAAAAAAAAAAGATTTAAAATTTAAATAATACAATAATTTAATATTTAAAAGTAAACAATTTTAATTATTAATATTATTGGAAAAAAGAAGAAAAGCTCTTCTCCGAAAGAGCTTATGCATTGAATGTTCGAAGGAAGGTTGTTCCAGAGACATATTGTAGCAATGAAGAATTGTCTCTCTGAGGTCAGGCAGTTTATTCTCGGTGGTATAATTTTCAGTCCTCTATTAGATTGTGCAAATTTTAGATGAGCGAAGAGATACCCAGATTCTTTCGTTTGGATAATTTTGTGAAGCATAATTAGACTTCTAATATTTAGATAATTTTTAAAGGATATATTAAAAACTTGTAGCGCAAATTGTGAAATACTTACACGACCTTTTCTATTAAAGATGTATCTGGTAATATCATTGAAGGCAACAGTAAGTCTGCGATTATCTTCAAAATCACAGTTGTAGAAAACTTCGCAGCCATATAGGAGAGTGGAAATCAGACATGATCATGCGGATTGGAAATGGTGTAGAGAGGCGGACTGCCCCCAGATTACGCAGCATTCCATACACTTTGCCAAAATTTTGCTTATGTGATTTGTTCAGGTTAAATTGCAGTTAAACTCAAATTACAACTAGCGTTATTAAGATGTACAATTAAATTAGTTTACGCCTGTGAATTACAAGTAGTTTCGACTTTGATGGGTTTATGCAAAGTTTATTACTTTTGCCCAGTTATAAACTTGTTTCAAATCATAGTTTATATCAGATACACATTTTGTCATATCGCTTATTTTTGTACCAATATATAGCTGCAGATCATCAGCATACATTTGTGTTTTACAGTTAGCTAGAACATTTGGAAGATCATTTATATAAATGGAGAACAGTAGAGGGCCAAGAATGGATCATTGGAGAATGCCTTTGGATAGTTCAAGTAGACTGGAGCAACGACTTTCAGTTACTACCGCTTGTGCTCTTTGTGACATATATGATAGCATAAGTTTACATGCGGTATGAGAAAAATTAAACAGTTTTTGCAGTTTTAATATCAGAATATGATGATCAACGGTATCAAATACTTTACTGTGGTCCAAAAGAAGCAAGAACGACACCATAGTAAGTTATTCCCAGTTAGAAAGTTATTAATTTGATCAGACATAAAGCGTTCTAAAGCTTTAGACAAGAAAGGTAGTATAGCTATGGGGCGGTACTCTCTATTTGCTTTAGGAATAGGTAAAATCTTTGCGATTTTCCACCCAGAAGGAAAAATCGATTTAGTCAATATAGAGTTGCAAATGTAAGTTATGTAGGGTATTAAGTCAGGTAGTAATAGCCTCAGAAAACGTGGATCAATTTCATCTAATCCCATAGCATTGGATTTAATTTTGTGAATGCTTTCGAAAACCTCATTCCCATCTACACAGCGGATATTAAATGGATTCTCAATGGATGGAGTGCATAGCTGTTGATATATGTCCGAAATTGGTTCCACAGGTTCAATATTAACGAAACGTTCGTTAAGCTCATTCAAGTCAACATGCGAATTGTTAAGATGTTCAGTTCTATCTCCGATTCCAATGTTACGAATTTCCCTCCATATGCATTTGGTGTCTATAGCAGTTTGAACATTTTTTTTGAAGATAGGTCGCTTTTGCTGTGTTGATTTGTTTTGAAGCATTCTTCCTGGCATATTTGAATTGACTATCTAAGAGGGAGTTTTAAAACGTTTCCAACGTTTATATGCAGCATTTCTATAATCAATCAGATTTTTAATGGTTTCATTGAACCAAGGAGGTTGGCAGTAGTTTATTTCCATTGATTTTATAGGAATACAACAGTAATATATTGATGTTATCCCATTTTGTGGAAAATGTAATTGTTCATCGACCGTCGGTAGTTGATAAATAAAGTCCCATAAAAGAATCGATTTAGTGCAATAAAATCAATATTTTTAAAATCACGATAGGTTTTAGTTTGATTTAGTTTTTTAATATTGCAGTCATATGTTAGAAAAATTAAATGGTGTTTAGAAAATCCTGAAGCAGAGAACTGACCATACAACAATACCTTAGACTTTTGACTCACGAAAAACAAATAGGGAAGACTTGAAGATGTGCTTGTGAAATGTGTAGGAACAGTTGTGTTAGTCAAAAAGAGTCCAAGTAACTCCATGGAATTTGTAAGAGTATTATCAACCAGGATATTACTATTGAAGTTACCAGTGATGACAATATCAAGTTTCTCAAAAAAAAAAACATAAAATACGGAAAAAGGCATGAAATTTTTATTTGTTTGAAGATTATTTCATGCAAATGTTGACCATGACTACGCTTCAAATGGTCCATCCGCTTAGTACAATTTTGACATACTCTTTCCAACATATCCCACGATTAAATGCTTCAATTTTGTCTATCAATGCGTCAATTGTAGGGGGCTTGTCTATCTTTGGAACAGTACAGTCCAACGATGCCACCAGCATATAAACCGCACTAAACTGACACTTTTCCAAGGTGGTCCAGTATTATCAACCACAATAATTTGAGGGACTGATTTAACAAAACAGTCCTGTAGAATAGAGTAAAATTTTGATATATTGGGTTGCCCAAAAAGTAATTGCGGATTTTTCATATAGTCGCCGTTGACAAATTTTTTCAACGGCTTGTGACTCTGTAATTGCATTCTTTCTTCTGTCAGTTATCAGCTTTTATTTTTAGCTTGCTTTAGAAAAAAAGTGTTAAAAAGGTATATTTGATTAAAGTTCATTCTAAGTTTTATTAAAAATGCATTTACTTTATTTTAAAAAATTCGCAATTACTTTTTGGGCAACCCAATACTTTCATCAACATTATCAAATCCTAAAACATCCCAATTAGTAGCGGAAAGCAGGGATCTGAGGTTAGAATAATTAGTTTTAGAGAAGCAATATTCTTTTCTAAGGGATTGACATTTAGGAGGAATTTGTGCTGGGAATGAAATAGTAATGTTCAGGGTAGGATGGAAATGATCCTATGGATAAGTGACTTGATTAAAAGATGATGGAGAATTGTCGGATGTATGTTCGACGAATATTTATGAGTAGTTGTTATACATGCTGAATATTGTGTTTGTTAATCGGCCTCTTGTGGCTTATAATTGCATAATAAACAAATAAATAAATAAAAACAAGTAAAAGCGTGCTAAGTTCGGCCGGGCCGAATCTTATATACCCTCCACCATGGATCGCATTTGTCGAGTTCTTTTCCCGGCATCTCTTCTTAGGCAAAAAAGGATATAAGAAAAGAGTTGCTCTGCTATTAAAACGATATCAAGATATGGTCCGGTTCGGACCACAATAAAATTATATGTTGGAGACCTGTGTAAAATTTCAGCCAATTCGTATAAGAATTGGGCCCATTGGGGCTCAAGATGTAAAATAGAGTGAACGATTTATATGGGATCTGTATCGGGCTATAGACCGATTCAAACCATAATAAACACGTTTGTTGATGGTCATGAGAGGATCCGTCGTACAAAATTTCAGGCAAATCGGATAATAATTGCGATCTCTAGGGGTCAAGAAGTCAAGATCCCAGATCGGTTTATATGGCAGCTATATCAGGTTATGAACCGATTTGAACCTTATTTGACACAGTAGTTGAAAGTAAAAATAAAATACGTCATGCACAATTTCAGCTAAATCGGATAGGAATTGCGCCCTCTAAAAGCTCAAGAAGTCAAATCCCCAGATCTGTTTATATGACAGCTATATCAGGTTATCGACCGATTTCAACCATACTTGGCACAGATATCATAACGAAATACTTCGTGCAAAAATTCATTCAAATCGGATAAGAATTGTGCCCTCTAGAGGCTCAAGAAGTCAAGACCCAAGATCTGTTTATATGGCAGCTATATCAGGTTATGTACCGATTTAAACCATATTTGGCACAGTTGCTGGGTATCATAACAAAACACGTCGTGCGAAATTCCATTCCATTCGGATAAGAATTGCGCCCTCTAGAGGCTCAAGAAGTCAAGATCCAAGATCGGTTTATATGGCAGCTATTTCAGGTTATGGGCCGATTTGAACCATACTTGGCAAATTTGTTGGATATAATAACAAAACACGTCGTGCAAAATTTCATTTCAATCGGATAAGAATTGCGCACTCTAGAGGCTCAAGAAGTCAAGACCCAAGATCGGTTTATATGGCAGCTATATCAGGTTATGAACCGATTTGAACCATACTTGGCGCAGTTGTTGGATATCATAACAAAACACGTCGTGCAAAATTTCATTCCAATCGGATAAGAATTGCGCACTCTAGAGGCTCAAGAAGTCAAGACCCGAGATCGGTTTATATGGCAGCTATATCAAAACATGGACCGATATGGCCCATTTACAATACCAACCGACCTACACTAATAAGAAGTATTTGTGCAAAATTTCAAGGGGCTAGCTTTACTCCTTCGGAAGTTAGCGTGCTTTCGACAGACAGACGGACGGACGGACATGGTTAGATCGACATAAAATGTCACGGCGATCAAGAATATATATACTTTATGGGGTCTCAGACGAATATTTCGAGTAGTTACAAACAGAATGACGAAATTAGTATACCCCCCATCTTATGGTGGAGGGTATAAAAATATTAGATCGAGTAATATACCAAATGAGTTATATACATTACTAGCATCCCGGCGGTCCGCTTCGATATCACTTTTTTAGTGTAGGTTTTCCCCTACGTAGTCACTCATTTTAACGGATTATGAAATTTTGTAATTATTGGGTCTAAAATTTCAGATATCTGTCCCCTTTCGTAAAGAAAGTACCAATAACAGCAATACATCGGAAAAATCATTAAGTCGCCTAATATATATTGTCAAGGTACAATATTAATGAATCCCAATCTTGAGCATTTAAGCTCAATTCGTAAAGAAAGTACCATTTTGTTTTATGTTTTTGTAACTAAATGTTCAACATTGACAAAAATCTTCTGGCCGCCCAGGATTTATAGTCACGTTGTAGCTGTGTACCAATTATGAGAGCTTAAGATCTCTCCCTAGAGAAAGTATCATTTTGTAGGATTTAGTACCTAAATGCACAAAGCACAAACAAAATTTTTGCCGCACAATATTTACTCTCAAGGTGTACCCGTATTCCAATTTTGAGAGCTTTAGCTCACTCCGTAAAGAATGTACCATTTTGTACGTTTGAGTACCTAAATGTAAAAAAGCAAGTAAGTTCGGCCGGGCCGAATCTTATATACCTTCCATCACGGATCGCATTTGTCTAGTTCTTTTCCCGGTATCTCTTTTTAGGCAAATATATGATAAAAGAAAAAAATTGTTATGATATTAGAGCTATATCAACTTTTGGTCTGATGGTCCGGACCATAATTGAACTGAATGTTGAAGATCATAGTAAAAGTCGTTGTGTAAAATTTCAGCCAATTCGAATAAAAATTGCGCCCTTTAGGGGCTCAAGAAATAAATATGGAGATCGGTTTATATGAGAGCTGTATCAGGCTATAGACCGATTCAGATCATAATTGACACGTAGGTCATGAAAGAAGTCGTAGGTCATGAAAGAAGTCGTTGTACAAAATTTCAGCCAAATCGGATAGAAACTACGCCCTCTAGAGGCTCAAGAAGTCTAAATCCCAGATCGGTTTTTATGGCAGCTATATCAAAACATGGACCGATATGGCCCATTTGCAATCCCTACTGACCTACACTAATAAGAAGTACTCGTGCAAAATTTCAAGCGGCTAACTTTACTCCTTCGAAAGCGTGCTTTCGACAGACAGACGGACGGACATGGCTAGATCGACTTAAAATGTCATGACGATCTCGAATATATATACTTTAAGGGGTCTCAGAGGAATATTTCGAGATGTTATGAACAGAATTACGAAATTAGTATACCCCCATTCTATGGTGGAGAGTACACAAATATCTTCTAGTCGCCCAATATTCACTTTCAAGGTACCAACTACACTACATTTTCTTCCACATGTTGCATATTTTCAAGACTGCGGTAATGCTTGTCAAATTGCTTCATTCTTGCTGTCTCGATTCGCCGTAGGAGAGGATAAGATTTTTCGTATAATTTTGAACATTTTGGTATCAAAATGTACGAGTTGTGAATAAATTATTTAGTCACTTATCAACTATTTTCTAGTTGTAGCTGCATGTCAAATATCAGACCTCTAATTCCATCTGTAAATACAGTATCAAATTGTACTAATAGCGGTACTTAACGTACGGTTTTTCCCGTTACCAGTGCTATGTTTTTTTTTTTTTTTTATTTTACTCTGGTTATTTTATAGCAGATGTTTTTAAAGTCAAATTTCAATTTCTAGATCTATCCATCCGCCCTGTACAAAGTTAACCTCTTTTGTAAGTTTTTGGTCCTTTTTTTAGTACTCAAATATAAAAATTTTCAGAAACTCTTCAACCAACCAATTTATGTTTCCATGTTGTACGTAAGTTGAAAAATTCCGGGCTCTGGCTCAGTTTACAAATAAACGTTCTATTTCTCTCACTTCTGGTACGATTTTGCAAACTTCTGGCCACCATATCTTATTTTTTCGAAACGCTCTTTAATTTGAGTCAAAAATCATATTTCCAGCCCTATCCGTTCGAGCTGGCTAAAAGGTCATCATATCGTATCTTTTGGTACTTTTTAGTACCTTAACGTACAAATATCACCAAATCCCGTCTTATCCCGTGCCTATGGGCGAAGACCACATTCGTGAAAATTTCATGATTCAATCTTTAGCCGTTTGGGCTGGGCGATGATCAGTCAGTCACCCAACTCGTTTATTAAGGGTAATTTTTTAAGTGCTATAGGAAAGTTGCCCAATACATATTGTCAAGGTATAAATGAACCACAATTTTAAGCGCTTTAGCTTAATTCTTTAAGAAAGTACCATTTGGTATTTTCTAGTACCTAAATGTACGATTTTGAAAAAAAAAAAAAAAAAAATTCTAGTCGCCCAACATTTATTGTCAAAGTGTGGCCGTATCTCAATTTAGCTAAGGATCACTCTGTGGAGAAAGTACCATTTAGTTTTTTCTAGAAAAAAATAATCTTTTAATAGCCCAATATTTACTGCGAAGGTGTAACCGTATCCTTATTTTGAGTGCTTTAGGTCAATTCGTAAAGACTGTACCATTCTAGACGATTTATTTGTAGCTCCATCTATGACGAAAGTACCAAATGGTACCAATTTTGGTACTTTATTGTTTAAATTTTAGTCACCCATCATAATTTTCCTATTGTAACTACATGCCAAATTTCAGACCAGTAGCTCCATCTGTCAATAAAGTACCAAATGGTACCAACTTTGGTACCAAAATGTACGAATTTTTAAGAAATCATTTTGTCTCCAACGTATTTCGCCTACTTGTTCCAATATGCTAAATTGCTGACCTCTTCCTACCTAAATGTTAAAATTTTAGTTATCCATCATATTTTTCCTAGTTGTACCTACATGCCAAAATTCAGACCAGTGGCTCCATGTGCAAAGAAAATAAAAAATGGAACAATTTGGGAGCCAAAATGTTCAAATTGTGAATAGATCACTTAGCCGCCCATCATATAATTCTTAGTTGTTCCCACGTGCCGAATTTCAAACCTCTAGCTCCATCTAAGGGAAAGTACGAAATGGTACCAATTTTGGCACTAAAATGTACGAATTTCAGATCTTTACAGATGGAGATACGGGTGGTACCAATTGCGGTACTCAACGTACGTTTTCTCTAGTTACCAGTATTACTTTTCCATTTCTTCTTTTCACGTTCAGTTGCACCTAACCATCCGCCCTGTAAAAAAGTTCACACATTTCGTACCTTTTTGGTACTTTTTTAAGTACCTATATGTACAATTTTTTAAAAACTCTTATAGTCACCCAATTAAGGTTGCCATAGCGTACCTACGTTCCAAAATTTAGAGCTTTAGTTAAATTTATATAGAAATTACCAAATAGTACCAAAAGTGGTACTAAACGTACTATTTTTCCCATTCTGGATCGTTTCCAAAATTTTTTTTCAAAGCCTTAGTTTTTAAAATCACTCTTTAATTTAAATCCAATAATATAATTCTAGCCCTTTCCGTTGGCGCTGGGCAAATATGTTCAATTTCGTACTTTTAATACCCACCACCATAGGATGGGGATATATTAACCAATTCATTCCATTTGTAACACCTCAAAATATTGATCTGCGACCGCATAAAGTATATATATTCTGGATGGTCTCGGCATTCTGATTCGATCTAGCCATGTCCGTCCGTCCGTCTGTCGAAATAACGATAGCACATATACTTAACATTGATGTAGGTCATTACGGCCTTATCGGTTTAGATTTAGATATGGCTCCCATATAACCCCATCTCCCAATATGGCTCCTTGAGCCCCTGGAAGCCGCAATTTTTATCCGATATGGCTGAATTGGAGTGTAGTGTACTGTTATGACTAAATCGGTCAATAACCTGATATAGCTCCCATATAAACCGATCTCCCGATTTGACTTCTTGAGCCCCTGGAAACCACAAATTTTGTCGGATTTGGCTAAAATTTTTCACATAGTGTTCTGTTATGAATTTCAATAACTGTGTTAAGTACGGTGCAAATCCGTCGATAACCTGATATAACTCCCATATAAACCCATCTCCCAGGTTTACTTCTTGAGACCTTACTAGCCGCAATTCTCATCCGATTTGGCTGAAATTTTACATGAGGTGTTTTTTTATGGTTTCCAAAAATTGTGTTAAGTATGGCCTAAATCGGTTCACAACATGATATAGCTGGCATATAAACCGATCTTGGATCTTGTCTTCTTGAGTCTTTTAGTCCATTGCGATACTTGTCTTTTACTCCATTGCGATACTACAGGAACAGAAGAAGGAAGAAGCCTCATAGCCAAGGGTTGAACCATCCAGATCGTTTTAAAAAGCCCACTAACTTGCAAATGTTCACATCTGCTAAGTCAGACAGGTTCTCAAAGAAATGAGAACCTAAAGTGGAACTCCTTCTAACTGCTAGTGCGGGACACACACACAGAAGGTGTTTTATAGTCTCTTCTTCTTCGATGTCCTCACAGCTTCTGCAAAAGTCGTTGCTGGCAACCTTGAGTCTGTCAGCATATTTTCCGATTAGAGGGTGACCTGTCATGACGGACACAATGACTGAAACGTCTGTTCTAGCCAATGCCAGAAACGCAGTAAACCTTATTATTAGGCCACATAGTTCTTGAATGCTCACAGCCCCCTCTTTGTGACCATCTATCATTCGTTGTCCTTTGGGCCTAGTCCTGAAAACTCAACTTCCATGTCGCAAGAGGCATACCCACAGATTCCAGTGTCCCTGGAATGTGTAAGGTAGTTCCTAGGCTCGCTAGCTCATCCGCTTTACAATTCCCTGGGATATCCCTGTGGCCCGACACCCAGAACAGGTGAATTTTGAACTGTTTAGCCATCTCGTTGAGAGATCTGCGGTAGTCGGGGGCGGCTTTTGTGTTCAGAAATACATTCTTCAGGGATTTAATGACTGCCTGGCTGTCTGGGAAGATATTTATGCCAATCGTCGTAATGACATTATATCTTAGACATTCCTCCACTTCCTTAATTGCAAGGATATCCGCTTGATACACACTACAGTGGTCGGGTTACCTTTTCGATATGACCAGTTCTAGATTTTTGGCGTACACCCCAAAGCCCACACGATCGTTTAGTTTGGAACCATCCGTATAGAATTCTATGTAACTTCTGATATTGTATCAAGGATAACACAGTATCCGTAGCCGCCACATAACCAATCAGAAAGCTCCCTTAACCTCATGACAGTGGTCGCTGCAATTTGGGTAGCCACAATGTCCAGAGGCATAAATTCAGTGCATCAGATGGTGTCGTCCTCAGTGTGGCTGTGATGCACAAACAAGCCATCCTTTGGGTCCGGTTAAGTATTGAGCAGTAGGTGGATTTTTAAACCGCCGTCCACCAGACCACAACACCATATAGAATAATAGGTCTGACAACTGCAGCCCTTTTCAAAATGTTGGATTTGAAGTTCAGTTTCCTGTCCAGCAAAACACCCAGATATTTTCCTGGTTTCTGTAAATGGAAAATTCTCTCCTCCCAAGGAGACAGGTTCCATTGTACTCAACTTGTATCTCCTGCTGAAATGAACTACTTCTATCTTGCACGGATTTATACCCAGACCACTTTCGGTAGCCCACTTTGCTGTTGCATGTAGAGCTTCCTGAAGTATATCTCTTAGAGTGTTGGAAAACTTTCCCCTAACCGAAATTGCCACGCCATCAGCATACGCTACAACTTTTAATTTTTTTTCTTTCAGAGACAGTAATATATTGTTAATGGCTAAATTCCAAAGTAGAGGAAACAGTACACTTCCTTGAGGAGTTATTCTGCTGACCCATCTTTTTAGATCCACAGATCCCAAGCTTGCCGTAATGCATCTTTAAAAGTAAGTTATTAATAAACTTTCTAACGGTAGAGTTAATGCCTGGAAAATCCAACTCCCTCATGATTGATGTCGGTTTTACTTTATTGTAAGCTCAGTCAATCAGACACAGCTTGTAATTCAACCGGTGATACATCATCAGGGCCAGCCGACTTAAAGGAGTTGAAACCTCTTATCGCCCAAAGTATTTTCGGCTCAGACACAATTTCTCTAATGGCCTCCGACAAATGTATACCAGTGACAACCTCTTCTGGCACTACGTTGTTCGATGGAGAATTTCCCGGAAATGTGTATCAGCGAGTAATTCTAGTGTTTCCTTTCTAGGGTATTGTCCATACATTCTCTGGCTTCTGAAAATACCCCAGCGTAATAGGTCTCGAGGACAGAATCTTCGTTAGCCTAGAGGCCTCAGATGTATCCTCCACGGAGCTGCAGAATTCTACCCAGCATTTGTTCTGAGCCTTTTTAAGCTCGCCCTTATATTTTCTTAGCTCAGTCTTATTGATGTCCCAATCGTGTGGTGCTCTTGTGGGTTTTGCATTGTTGAAGAGTTTTCTGCAGTCCTTTTTTAGACCAAACAGCACTGGGGTCCACCATGGCGGTTGCTGTTTGCCTCTTGGCTTGGCACTAGGGCATGCTGACACAAGCGAGCGACCACTATGTCTATATCCTCCGTAGTTTCCGCTTCCATTTCTAGTCTAGAAGGGATAGTGGTGCAGAATTTGTTCCGAAATATTTCCCAATCCGCCTTTGTTCTTTTTAGCTGAGGGACCACTACTTCAGCATGTTCTCCAAGGCTAAAACTAATATAACGATGATCAGAGAAGCTGTGGTCATACAACACTTCCCAGTCGCATATTCTTCCGACACAAAGGTAATATCTAGTACCACTTGCCTGTTCCTGGTAGTAAAGGTCGGTTTATACCCTTTATTACAAATCCACTTATACTATATTAAATAAGCAGCTCACCACTTTCGTTGACATCCGAACTTCCCCATATCTCGTGATGTGCAACACTTCCTACAATGACGCTTTTCTTCCCTACAGAAGCAGCTTCAACCAGCGACTTAAGGTTTGAAGGCGGCATCTCTGAATCGTGTGCCATATATAAGGAAGCCAGCCAGTAATGAGACTTGTTTATTTCAAGGCTGGCTACTACTAAATCTTCAGTGTTAAGCGACTAAAGAAGAAAAGCATTTAGACTACCCTTTGCAAGAATACAGGCTCTGTGTCTCCCATTAGTCCACATACCATTCCTCCACACACCCATGGTTCCTGGATAAGAATCACATCAAATCCTCCCAGCGATCAGGAGGACCTTTAGTGCTGCCGAAGCGGCCTTACAATGGTGGAAATTTATCTGTAGAAACCGGACCATAGTAAGGATTCAGAACTTTCACCACTGTTGTGTTAGCCTCGTCTCCTGACTCCACCAGGAGTTCATCCTCACAAGATTCGTTAGAACTTGTCATGATGAGCTTCCGTTTGCATCCAGGGGCATGTGAGAAAGCTGTGGAACCACTCTTCCTCAGGACACTGGGCACTTGCGTTGTGGACGGTTTCTCCTTAGATTCTTCACAAACTGCTGCTGTCGAAGTGCTTTCTGAGTTCCGTGCTGCCCCGCTGGCGAACACTTTGAGTCCAGTCCATCTTTGTGACCCACCCTCACAGGGCTTGTCGGGTACCGTTTCGATGCCACCGCCTCCTGTCTCCATTGTGGCAGGGGGATCTTCAGTCTCCTGGAATCCGCCAGACTTTAGCGATGTGGTCGATAGTTCATCATGCAAGTGGATTCAACTTGTTGAATCCGTACGATACAATCCCTTCAGACTTGTTGAGGTCTGCGAGACAGCCGGAGTTTAGTACGAATACTGCATGTCTCCAGTCACTATCAGCCTCATCCAATCTACCAATCTTCTAGTCGGTGGTTGAAAGACTGGGATTATTTTCTCTTAGTCTTCCAAGTTTCGATTCAGAATCTGAGGGAATCCTTGGTATACAAGCATGCGGCATTGGTCGAAAAGGAATATCTTCCTTCTTGACTAAATCTAGTGCTGCACCCGGCCAGATTTCACCAATCTTTTTTAGCGCACAACGATATATTTCAATTGAGCGTTGTATCGTCACAAACTGAAGGAGACCGAGGAAATTCCGCAAAGATCGGAGCATACTGATGACAGTCCATTGACTATTCCTAGCTATGTAGCCCTGTTCTTCTCCCTTGTCGACAACTGCCATCACCAAACTGTCCCTAGCGACATTTGCAAAGATTTTTGGACCCATCTTACTGTTCGCCCTAGTTCATTTAGGCATGGGATGCCCTCCAGGTGACCGCAGCCTTTTGGCTGACTGCGGTGCGGTTTCCGAATCTAGACGTGTAGTCTTTGGGGTAGCGTGTGCAGCGAATTCACGAGCCAAATTTAGGGAATTTCTCTACCTATTAGTAAGAGTCTTAGGATCATTCGCACCAAGCCTCTCAATAAACCTGATGCGTCTTCTGTTATTCCAACCTCTTAAAGAGCGTGTTGGTCTGCTGGGGAAGGCCGATGGCCTAGGCAAATTATAGGCATGCGAAGAAGGGTGTCTTCGTCAAAAGCCCCTGCTTACCAATCGTCTGTCGGCTAGTGGAGCCTGGAGCAGTCGCTCCACCAGTCGAGGTTTAAATAGCAGATAACATGCTACTGCCTGATACCACCACCGCAGCTGTTGGGTCTTCGGAGTCTATTCTAAGCCTACTCCCGGGCTCTAGATCTGCCGCTCCACTGGAAACAGACGCAGATCTTCAACCGCCTAATGGATATCTCTATCGCAGCCATCCTTGAGTAACTTAAATTTTTCTTCCAAAAATAATGACCTATTACGAGTTACAGGAAAATTCTTGCGGAGTAAAATAACAATAAGTCCGCTTCACTCAACGGTTCAAATAAGTGCCATTAACTTACATTCTTCAAAAGAATTCCTACAACCACAATTTCATTACCAGACATGCATGGAATTGTTGTCTGCTCGGAGGGTAATTTGGCGGAACTGCAATCAGCACCCTGCCGCCAGTTTTCTTAGCACTGCTGTTCCGATGACATTTGTAAATTTTATATTTTGAGCATAAGATCTCCATATTGTAAATCTTATTATGAAGCCATGGTTCAGTGAAAGCTATAATGTTAAAATCAATATCAAATCTATCTGAGAAAAATATTGATAATTTAGTACTTGAGCCTCTAACGTTTGGTTTAACATAGAAATGTTATTATCGAAAGAAGTTTCTGGTTTTTTGGAACATTAAACAAGGCATGTGTCAAAAAAGCAATATTATTACAAGGAAAGCCGTTAAAGATGTATTCCCTAAAAGTGCTTTAGGCGGCCAAAAAGTTGGATTTACTACAGTGGCAAAAATTTCCTCAGGAGCAATATTTTCAAATGATGCTTTGCTTCGTCTGTCCCGGTATTTAAATTTAAAGACTTCTGCATTAAATTTCGATTTTATATAGATAGAGACATCTTCAATGGTTATTTCAGAAAACAGTGTTTTTGGATGAAATTACCTGTAGCTGTTTAGGAGGTATAGTTGTTAAAGTTGAGGTTAACGGAATGTGGTATTTATTACTACCGGAAGGGGTTGAATTGTCGAAGCTGCAGCAAAAGAGGCGTCGAAGCTGTAAGCGGGTTTGAAACTGTTGAAGTAGATGGATCGGATGATTGTGATACATTAACATTGATTGATGGAATTGCTTACGTTGCATTTGATGAACTGGATGAAGCAATGTTCAACGTAATCTTTGATGCATTGTTAGAATTTGTATCAATATTTGTGGCAGAAGAATCGTTCGTAACTACAGAAGGTTTTTTACGTTTCCGCAACGAGTTCCTAATTTTCCAATCAGGACGCATTTTCAAAAATATTATTATATCTAGCGAATTTTTCCGTCAAAGCAATGAGATCTTTGTTGAATAAATCGAATTCCGTGCGGGTGATTTTAAACTGCGCTTAAAATTCTACATCAAAAATTTAGCATGTTTGCAGTACCAACGCCGACGGTTGTTCTCAAAATAATCTCATACTAATAATCTCATCAAAAAAGTTCAAAATCTCAGTGAAAAAAAAAATGATACGCAAATTTTCTAAAATGGAATTGTAGGGCTAGTAAAAGGTTTTTTCCTTGGTATAACATGTTCATATGATGTTAATTGGATACTCACGATATTAAGAAATAATGCCAAATTTAGAATTATTCATATTTTCTTTTTTTTTACAAAATAGCCATAAAGTTTTAACAACCAGCACAGCCTGACACAGCAGCCATTTAAACATTGGTTTAACTATAGTAATTCTTTAAAAATGCCAGTAAATGTTGTGAATTGTTGTAGTTTTGTCCGGGTGGACCAAGTCAATGAGTCAGCCAAGCAGCTATTTTGCACTTATAAAATTCATTCCTAAAAAACAAATTTTGGTTACCTTTAAAGGATTCATGGTAATTTGAACAAAATTTAATGTTATACTCTTCAACCAAAATCACTTTATTTTATTTATTCCTGATTTGGGACAGGTATTAATTTAAATACCAATAGATACATACATTTAGGGCATAATAGTACTTTTAATCATTTTAAATAGCATCAAATTAGCACTCTACAAAATTGCCACAAACCAAAATTCAATGCAAAATTTTAATCCACTTAGTGAAAATAATTCGTCAGACAAATCAGACAGTCAAAAAAGCAATATTATTACAAGGAAAGCCGTTAAAGATGTATTCCCTAAAAGTGCTTTAGGCGGCCAAAAAGTTGGATTTACTACAGTGGCAAAAATTTCCTCAGGAGCAATATTTTCAAATGATGCTTTGCTTCGTCTGTCCCGGTATTTAAATTTAAAGACTTCTGCATTAAATTTCGATTTTATATAGATAGAGACATCTTCAATGGTTATTTCAGAAAACAGTGTTTTTGGATGAAATTACCTGTAGCTGTTTAGGAGGTATAGTTGTTAAAGTTGAGGTTAACGGAATGTGGTATTTATTACTACCGGAAGGGGTTGAATTGTCGAAGCTGCAGCAAAAGAGGCGTCGAAGCTGTAAGCGGGTTTGAAACTGTTGAAGTAGATGGATCGGATGATTGTGATACATTAACATTGATTGATGGAATTGCTTACGTTGCATTTGATGAACTGGATGAAGCAATGTTCAACGTAATCTTTGATGCATTGTTAGAATTTGTATCAATATTTGTGGCAGAAGAATCGTTCGTAACTACAGAAGGTTTTTTACGTTTCCGCAACGAGTTCCTAATTTTCCAATCAGGACGCATTTTCAAAAATATTATTATATCTAGCGAATTTTTCCGTCAAAGCAATGAGATCTTTGTTGAATAAATCGAATTCCGTGCGGGTGATTTTAAACTGCGCTTAAAATTCTACATCAAAAATTTAGCATGTTTGCAGTACCAACGCCGACGGTTGTTCTCAAAATAATCTCATACTAATAATCTCATCAAAAAAGTTCAAAATCTCAGTGAAAAAAAAAAATGATACGCAAATTTTCTAAAATGGAATTGTAGGGCTAGTAAAAGGTTTTTTCCTTGGTATAACATGTTCATATGATGTTAATTGGATACTCACGATATTAAGAAATAATGCCAAATTTAGAATTATTCATATTTTCTTTTTTTTTACAAAATAGCCATAAAGTTTTAACAACCAGCACAGCCTGACACAGCAGCCATTTAAACATTGGTTTAACTATAGTAATTCTTTAAAAATGCCAGTAAATGTTGTGAATTGTTGTAGTTTTGTCCGGGTGGACCAAGTCAATGAGTCAGCCAAGCAGCTATTTTGCACTTATAAAATTCATTCCTAAAAAACAAATTTTGGTTACCTTTAAAGGATTCATGGTAATTTGAACAAAATTTAATGTTATACTCTTCAACCAAAATCACTTTATTTTATTTATTCCTGATTTGGGACAGGTATTAATTTAAATACCAATAGATACATACATTTAGGGCATAATAGTACTTTTAATCATTTTAAATAGCATCAAATTAGCACTCTACAAAATTGTCACAAACCAAAATTCAATGCAAAATTTTAATCCACTGAGTGAAAATAATTCGTCAGACAAATCAGACATTTTATATGTCAAATAGAACTATTTGATCCCAAATTGAACGATTTTTGCACAAAATTCTAAATTTTTCAGATCAACCATATTTCAAATTTAGGATTTCCTGCTCCATTCGTTAAATGGTATGATGAAATGTACATTTCGTACAGTTGTACGAAGAAAGGTTAATTTCGCTCCTTTCTTGTACAAATTGGTTCCAATCCTAACCTTCCTGGCCCCTTGATTATACACCTTTAGCCATTTCGTCTATATGTTGTTTATTACTCCATTCTAAAAAATTAAAAAATCATCTATAATAGTTTGTAGGCAAAATATGTACGAAATTTCAACATTTGTTTACCTTTATACTAGTGATACTTACCTATAAATTAGAGTCTTTTTTTTGCGCACCCTCCCATACAAATGGAACCACTGTACAATGGTTGCTCCAGTTTTTGTACCGAATAAATTGGTTTTGAACAGATCATGATTACAGTGTTTTTTTTTTTAACAATTCAACAATTGATTAGCCTTTAAATGATTTTAATTTGTAATTTGTGTAATTGTAAATGAAGAGGTAAAACAGTATTCTCCATGTTAACATTGAGAACACTAAGTCAAGCCCACTCGTATGCCATCTCTAAGACCCTTTCGGCAATTCTGCATAGCTGATTCGGATCCACACCCCTTAGAAGTATTATAACATCGTCTTCGTCCCTCCTCAGCCAGCATCCGTAATAATTTGTTAATGGTGGAGTGGCGACAAAATGCCCCCCAGTGGCGTACCCTGTGCCACGTTTTCTCATATATTTATATCATGGGAGACAGTATTTATTCAGCTGTTCCTAAGCATATGGTTTATCCAGTCTCTTAGGACCTGGTCCACCCGGTACCGGTATAAGGTTTGGATCAGTGTGTCGGTCCGCATATTTTTATAAGCCGCCTCGATGTCAATGCATACCGGCAACGTGTACGTCTTGGTATCTAAGTAGCCTGATAGACCTTCAGGCTTCCATTCAGTAATAGCCTCGTCCTCTCATGATCCTGATCTCCCCAAAGGATTTTCGTTGTCCTACCGATCGTTTCACTTTTCCACGGCATAACATGAGCGTACGTCGCCCACGTCCTTAACTCGGACTGCGTCGACCCGAAAGGCTTCGGGTTAACCAAGTTTATTGACGACAGTCTTCTGCCTCCACTGCCAAAACGTCTACTTTTTCATTTCCGCTTACTCTGCTGTGGCCCGGCATCCAAACAATGCGTAGTGTGCCATCCTCCGAGAAGAATTTAATTTCCTTCGTATTCTCCAAGTCTGTTCGTGACCTTACCGTCCTGGTTTTTATTGCTCTTATGACCAGCTTACTGTCCATAAATATGTTCATACTCGACATCCTTGCATGAACACCACACCATCTCACCCATTCGGTGATCCCTGGGTTATATATAGACCCCAAAGCTCACTCTGTTCTCTAGCTTTGACATATTTGTGTACAAACTTTCAGATGACAATACCAGAGTTCCGTCAATCCAAGACTGCGCCTCTGGCCGCAGTATCTCGCGCTTAACCTCAAGTGTCATCTCAGGTATTCGATCGGAAACCTCTTCTATTCCATCCAGGTTTCTTATCGTCGCCTCGGTTATACCGCGATGGTATAACCTGCTCTTTACTTGTATGTCATTGGGTTGGTTATATAGAATAGTCTCCTGTGCCCTAGTGAGCGTTGTCCTCATCGCTCCGCTTATGCCAAGACAGCATGTTCTCTAAACCTGTTATATTATCCATACATTTAATTTTTCTACATCGCAATCCACCAAACTACTGAAGCGTAAGTAAGTTTTGGTCCAATCACACTCCCGTAGGGACAGTGGACAATCCTCGGATTCAGGGCCCAATTCGAGCCTGTGGCCCGTCTACATTGTGGCCGATATCTATGAGCCTTCTCAGTACGCTCCTGAATGTGATATTTCCAATTAAGTTTCCTATCCAAGATCACTCCTAAGCATTTGACCTTGTCAGATATCGAAATCGTTCTATTGAGGAAACGTGGTTCAAATTGGCCCACCTTCGTCTTTCTCTTGAACAGGCAGATTTTAGACTTCTCTGGGTTAACTTTGAGACCCAGTCATATTCTATCTCCAAGGCCCTTTCGGAATCCTGTATCGCTGATTATTATCCTTACTTCTTACAAGTATTATAACATCGTTTAAATAAAACTACGAATGAACTTTAATCAAATATAAAATTGTCATTTTGTTCGATAACCTTTTGCCATCTTCCTGGCAAATTTAGTATTCCACGCTCATAGAACTTCTGGCCTTTATCTGCAAAAAACTGAACCAAGTGCGATTTATAGCCTCATCATTGCCGAAAGTTTTACCATTTAAGGAGTTCTGCAAAGATCGAAATAAATGGTAGTCTGATGGTGCAAGGTCACGCCTATATGGTGGATGCATCAAAAGTTCCCAGCCAAGCTCACTCAGTTTTTGGCGAGTGACCAAAGATGTGTGCGGTCTAGCGTTGTCCTGTAGGAATATGACACCTTTACGATTGACCAATTCTGGCCGCTTCTCCTTCTCCCTTCCAATCCCACCAGACAGACAGCATAACCTTCTTTTGGTGGATATCAGCCTTTGAAGTGGTTTGAGCTGGTTCACCATGCTTGGACCATGATCGTTTTCGATCATTTTCATCTCCAGTTATGATTTCATTTTTCATCTCCAGTTATGATTCGTTTTAAAAACGGATCGAATTAATTGCGTTTAAGGTGCATATCACAAGCGTTGATTCGGTTTGTTAAATGAATTTCTTTCAATACATGTGGTACCCATATTAAAATTGACGCCAAACAAACAAATGTAAACAAAATTTCGCGCACTTTTTTTCTAAAGCAAGCTAAAAGTAACAGCTGATAACTGACAGAAGAAAGAATGCAATTACAGAGTCACAAGCCGTTGAAAAAATTTGTCAACGCCGACTATATTACTGCTATATTACCGACAATTACTTTTTGGGCAACCCAATATCCATCTGTTCCTTCTTCACCAAACTTCTCTGACATAGGCATGCTGTTTGTATTTGAACTGTTCGCTACATGTACTCCTTTCGGAGTATATGCAAATCCTAGACAAGCTGTGAAAATATTGGCCAGGTGGGGCGCCAGGAAATCCACCTCATTCTGTAACCTCTTGCCCAACATTGCGAATCTCCCTGGTCATCCAGTGTTTTTCTTGGATTAATTTCCTTTGTCAAAGAGGACAACTATCTTCGTTAGACCCCACTATTGCAGTCGTAATTCTGTTAACATTCTAAATTATCTTGCCCAAGTCTTCTTTTGATTAGTCTTTCGAATTTTGTCCAGTTGGTTTCTAACTTATTACGGAAGCTTATCGGATTCGCCGCTGGTCGTTCTATGTAGCGATGGTCTGAAAAAGAGTGCTCCTTGGATGTCCTCCAAATCGTGAGCATCATCGATTAGATTTTCCTATTAAATTGTCACATCTAATACCTCCTCCCTAATCCTAAAAACAAATGTAGCGCAGTTACCAATATTAAGTGTTATTAGGTCGTTAGTATTCAAGAACTCTGCCAGGGCTTATACGTGTTGGTACTACCCCACGAAATATGGTGAGAGTTCGTATCGCACCCTATTAGTACGTTTCCTGTCTGCTTTGCTTTCCTCACCAGCTGTTGCAGCTCCGGCGTGGGTGGCGGTGTCGGAGAGTCGAAAGGCAGATAAAGTGATGCCAGGTATGCTCCACCGTCTCCCTGTCTCACCACTGTTGCATCCGACGTTAACAACAACAAATATATAATTCAAGTTTTTATGACAAATAGCTCAGGTCCTCGGCCGAGTACCAGTATTAGCATAGAACAATTGGTAGTTGATATGGTTCAGTCCAGAAACTATGTTTCGAGTCGTGCATGGCTCCTGAAATAAGGCAATATAAAACTTGCCCTTGCTGACTTTCTCCATCAGAGCGTGTTAGCTGTTTTGCACCAGTGGAGGTTTATCTGGATGACCTCAATCGTTGGATCTCCATTTGATGGGGTTCTTAAGAGTGGGTGATGCTCTCATCGTCTGCTCCCAGTTCTTTAGTCTGCAATGAGTTTCCCGTCACTAGACTGCCCGATGTTTTAATACTAAGATCTTGCCGTTGTCTTGATCTTTGTCTTTCGAATTTTGATGGTAGTTGATCCACAACGAGGAGATTTCCTTCCTCCTTCTCCTCCCTGTAGAAGACCACCCATTTCTTTGCGACCAAATCTTGGTTGTGCTTGTTTAAGACTTCCGCCATGAGTTCCGTTGCAAATTTGCCACAATCACCCTTGATAAAAACCGTCGCATTTGTGAGCTGGTGTATGTCCATCTTTCTTAGATGGGCTTTGCGCCCAAGCCCTACTGGCACACAGCGCAGCGTTAAGATGTCCCTTTATACTCGCAGCTCATAATTCGTATGGGTGGACCCCTTTCACAGTTGAACACATGCTCGATAACCCGTTCGTTTACCAAATACCACGCCTGGTATCTGGTGGAATCCTTAGGGACGCACAGTCAATATGCATCTCATCTCTGTTTTGCTTCCTTGCCACTCCGGCGTAAGAGGGAGGCTCTTTACCTTTCTCACTGACCATCTTCCCCTTCCGTGTTGGATGTGGCATCGCTTTGTCTCCCTCCGCAGGACACTGACCATTGCTGGAGGGCTGGTCTTCCCAGAGTACTTGAAAACGGAGAGCCCTTTTTCCTCTTTTGCGTGTTGGCAGTGTTATGCTCTTAGGAAGATCTGATTCTCTTTTCAGCTTCCGTAGAAGTGCTTGGAATGTCAGTTCTATCCCTTCCAGCATCCTGTACTTTCGCTTGGTGGCGCTCACGGTACATACTTTTCTGTCTCCTTCGTCGTGCCCTGGTCTTCTTGTGAGCAAAGTCCTCGTTCACTACTGCCGTCATCGCGCTGTCCTCATCTCTTGATTCGGCTGCGATGACTGTTTCATTGACATTGTCACTGCCTGAATATGAATCGGAAAAACACCTTAAGTTGAAGGCTGGGGACGAACTGCACATCCATCTGGTTTTCCGTCTTTTCCTCAATTTCCTCTCGACTGCAGGTACCAAGCCACCCACATCTAAAGGTAGGGTGGACAAAATACTACGGTCCGATTCCATCACCGCAGCTGTTGGGTCTTTCGAGTCCATTTTGAGACTACTCCTGAAAGGCTTTAAAATGTTTGCGTAATAGGTATAACCTATTCCGAGATACAGATAATTTTATTTGAAGAACGAAATGAAAACACTTCTGCTCTGCTCAACGCCTTCTTATTCATCGTGTTGTTAGTCGTCACACTCAGAGAAAAAAGTGTGCTGTCTGCTGAATATTAATAGTTAATTTTGCTGCTATTATAGCTGTAGTTCTGCTGTTACAGCAGTAGTTCTACGATTTCAGAGCTGCAGGCTGACTGCTGAAAAGTCTTTTGATTGCTGAAAATAACTGCTGCTTAATTATGAAGGAAAAAGTATGAAGAACAAGTAAAAGCGTGCTAAGTTCGGCCGGGCCGAATCTTATATACCCTCCACCATGGATCGCATTTGTCGAGTTCTTTTCCCGGCATCTCTTCTTAGGCAAAAAAGGATATAAGAAAAGATTTGCTCTGCTATTAGAGCGATTTCAAAATATGGTCCGGTTTGGACCACAATTAAATTATATGTTGGAGACCTGTGTAAAATGTCAGCCAATTCGAATAAGAATTGCGCCCTTTGTGAGCTCAAGAAGTAAAATAGAGAGATCGATTTATATGGGAGCTGTATCGGGCTATATACCGATTCAGACCATAATAAACACGTATGTTAATGGTCATGAGAGAATCCGTCGTACAAAATTTCAGGCAAATCAGATAATAATTGCGACCTCTAGAGGCTCAAGAAGTCAAGATCCCAGATCGGTTTATGCGGCAGCTATATCAGGTTATGAACCGATTTGAACCATATTTGGCACAGTTGTTGGATATCATAACAAAATACTACGTGCCAAAATTCATTCAAATTGGATAAGAATTGCGCCCTCTAGAGGCTCAAGAAGTCAAGACCCAAGATCGGTTTATATGACAGCTATATCAGGTTATGGACCGATTTGAACCATACTTGGCACAGTTGTTGGATATCGTAACAAAACGCGTCGTGCAAAATTTCATTCCAATCGGATAAGAATTGCGCACTCTAGAGGCTCAAGAAGTCAAGACCCAAGATCGGTTTATATGACAGCTATATCAGGTTATGGACCGATTTGAACCATACTTGGCACAGTTGTTGGATATCGTAACAAAACACGTCGTGCAAAATTTCATTCCAATCGGATAAGAATTGCGCACTCTAGAGGCTCAATAAGTCAAGACCCAAGATCGGTTTATATGGCAGCTGTATCAGGTTATGGACCGATTTGAACCATACTTGGCACAGTTGTTGGATGTCATAACAAAACACGTCGTGCAAAATTTCATTCCAATCGGATAAGAATTGCGCACTCTAGAGGCTCAAGAAGTCAAGACCCAAGATCGGTTTATATGGCAGCTGTATCAGGTTATGGACCGATTTGAACCATACTTGGCACAGTTGTTGGATGTCATAACAAAACTCGTCGTGCAAAATTTCATCCCAATCGGATAAGAATTGCGCACTCTAGATGCTCAAAAAGTCAAGACCCAAGATCGGTTTATATGGCAGCTATATCAAAACATGGACCGATATGGCAAATTTACAATACCAACCGACCTACACTAATAGGAAGTATTTGTGCAAAATTTCAAGCGGCTAGCTTTACTCCTTCGGAAGTTAGCGTGCTTTCGACAGACAGACGGACGGACGGACAGACGGACGGACATGGCTAGATCGATATAAAATTTCACGACGATCAAGAATATATATACTTTATGGGGTCTCAGACGAATATTTCGAGTTGTTACAAACAGAATGACGAAATTAGTATACCCCCCATCTTATGGTGGAGGGTATAAAAAGTAGAATTTAAATGTAAAAGTGTGACTCAGTGGATGCTTATAATCACCACGCAATGTATACTTTCCATAATCTTTTATCTTAAATTTAGAAACAAAATACCATGCCAGTCATGTATACATAAATAGTGCAATAATAAAAAATGCGAACGAGCTCAGCCACATTTCGAAATGTATACCAATGGATGGATCAGGTAGCTTCTTTACAGTAATATTTCACAAAAAAATCATCTCTTCAAAAAAAAAATGCCTAAAGTAATCAAAACAAGTATCATGCAAACATAAAAAATAGCATAAAACTTTTTTCAGCAGCAGGTATAGTTTGCTGATTTAGCTGACCGAAATGTTTGCTAATACAGCACCCCTATGTTTGCTGCAACTGCAGTAATGTCTGCATTCCCATTTTCAGCAGACAAAAACTTCTGTTGTTGCAAACTTTTTTGCTGTTATGAATAACAAATTTGGTTGAGCGCCCTGTTCGTAGGCTGCATTGACTTTCCTGTCGCTGCACTGCCATGTGTTTTAATATTGGAATCTTCGCTTAATAGGATCTTAGCCTTTCTAATTTTTCGAAAAAGTTTTCCCAATGTTGAGAAAGTTGGTGATGATCTCTTCGTCGGCCCCCTTTTCGTTTAGGGGTATTGAATCCCATACCACTGCATTGCCTGATGTCACAATATGAGGATCTTTGCCAACCCTAATCTTCCCAATCCTGAAGAAGAGAGTCCTGCCCCCATAGAACGCTACGCCTTTAGTCTTAGCCAAACTTGTCATGGAAACTTGATCAATGCCCGCCACAAGGAGAGTTCCGTCCTCCTTCTCCTACCTGTGGAAGACATCCCATTTAACCTGCACCAAACCTTAGTCGCGAATGTGCTGGAACTTTGCGCCCTTCCAGTGTGGATACTCCCAACGAGCTTATTGACGGTATCAATATATTCTGCTGACGCAAAGCGCGGTATCAAGATGTCCCCTCCCCTCTTTGGTCACAGCTCATAATTTTTATGAAAGAATCCTCTTCAGAGCTGCACACATGATTGAAAATGCGCTCGTTAACCAGATCCTTTACTTGGGCTAAATGATCTGGTGAAATCCTACCGGATGCTTACCACTATTGTGTCTCTTTGCCATTCTGGCGTTATAGATATACTTGCTGGACAGGGCCCGCTCCGCTGCGCCTTCTTTTAATTTATATGGAAAATAATTATCCTTTGAATATTTATTTTTGACAACTAAAAAGCTTTAGTGAAATATTGTACAATGCTACGAAAATAGTATGTGTATATAGCTTGAGAAACAGTATAACAATATAAATACCTTTATCTGAATTCCATATGATCTATATTCGTCTATGGTCATTTAAGTTTGGATGTTAAAGACTTATTTTAGCTTAAAAGACTTTATTGGAGCCAGACATATTGATATTGGTAGTGGGAAGTGCCACAGAGTGGCGGTTGGTGGGTTGGAGGAGTGGTGTGGACCTCTGAAACGTGGTCCCGTAAGTGGATACGAATTTCGTGCCCTACTCCCAAATATCTTTTATTTGAGCCCTAGATCGGTAAATATGTATGTCCAATTTAGGGATGTTTTCTGGGGTGAGGTGGGCCCCCAGACACTTAGCCCTGAAATAATATTAGCAGCGTGCTCTACCAGTTGAGATTCCATTGCAGGATCAGCATCTTGCTCTACCTTCAAAAACCATTTTTTAAACCCCATATTGCCATTGGTTTAAGGAGAGCTTATGGGATAAGGCGTCCCCCAAACACTTGACCCAAAAATTCCTTATTAAATTAGTTTTCAAATCTTAAATACGTTTCATTTGAGTCACACATTAGCATGATCGGTCAATTCGTATTATACTCCCAATAGCTTTATTTGGCCCCATATTGCGATGGTCAGTAAATAATTGCTGTTTGCGGTGTGCCTTTGGGGAAAGGGTAAACACCTAGTAAATTGGTCCCGAAAGTGGGTATAAATTTCGTGCTCTATTCCCCAATACCTTTCATTTGAGCACCACATTGACATGGTCGGTAAATATGTCCGGTTTAGGGTCGTTTTGTGGAATGAGGTAGTGTCCAAACACGTAGCCCTGAAAATATATATATGCTCTACCCTCAAATATCACTTATTTGAACACCATATTGCCATTGGGCTCAAAATTGGATATCAAATACGTTTGCTAATCTCAAATACCTCTTGTTTAAACCCCTTATTGCAAAAGTCAGCAAATATGTTTGGTTTGGGGTATAGGCCCTAAAAACTATCAATATCGAGCTCCACTCTCTTTAAGACCCAAATTGTGATGGTGAGCAAATACCTCCTGTTTGCGGGTAGGTCGTCGGTAAGACAGTTGGTCCCGAATGTTGATATCACATTCGTAGTCTACTCCCAATTACCTTTCATTTGAGCCCCATATTTCCATAGTCGACGAACATGACCGTTTTGGGGACTGTTTTGAAGGATGGGGCGGCCACTCAGTGACTTGTCCCTGAAAATATGTATCAGATTCGTTTTCTACTCTAAAATACCTCATATTTGAGCCCCATATTGCAATGGTCAGCAAAAACGTCGTATTGGGGTGGTTTTATGGGTGTGGGGTGGCCCATAAACACTTTTTTGAGGAATATTGATATCGGATTCGTGCTTTACTCCCAAAGACTTTTCATTTGAGCCCCATATTACTAGTGTAGTAAATTTTTCCCCTTTGGGGAGTGGTTTGGGGAAGGGCTTGGTCGCACATTTGGATATTAAATTCGCAATTAACTAATTTGAGTTCCATATTGCGATTGTCGGTAAATATGTCCGATTTAGGGGTGTTTAGGGGGATTGGGTGATTCCCTTAACACTTGGTCCGACAATTGGATATCAGATACGTTTTTTACTCTTAAATACCTTTCATTTGAGTCCCATATTGTCATTGGTCAATATATATATTTAGTAGGTTTTAGGGGTGGGGCGGCCCCCCTAGAGGTACCCCATCCGAAATTTGGACACCAAATTTTTGTTTGTACATTAAGAGAGCAAACAAAACTTCGCTTAAATCGCATCACCCATCACCGAGATCTGGCGTTTCTGAAAATTAGGGTAAGGGGAAAGCCCCCCCCCCCCCCCCCCCATTCAGATATTAAAAAACGTTGTACCCTATTTATGCACCATCTGTGAAAATTTCCAGAAAAATCTGTTCAGCCGTTTTAGAGTCTATACGTAACAGACAAACAAACAAACCAACATACAAACAAACACAAATTGATTTTTTTATATAAGAAGAATTGTTAGACAAAACCCCTATGTTGTTGGGATTTGAAATAATATTATTTATATCTTAACTCGTAATGACCCCTGTTTTCATATGGCATGCATACATACCCGAACTCAATTGATGTCAAATTACTTGTTGTTAATAGCTGCACAAAAACACCCCTATGTTTTTTTAAAACTCATGGGAGAACACGATGTAACTAAGAGAACAACGTACAGTAAGTAAAACCACTACGCACAGATTTTTAAAACATGTGATATACATAAATGATGTTTACTTGCTGACAGTTATTGAACGATTTGCGTTGAGTACGCACGCGGGTGAAAATATTTCAAGCAAACGGTCTATGGTATGTTTTAAACGTTTTGTTGCTTAAAACATATTATTTTGTATAACAACTTTAAAAGTCCACGTTAGATAATAATAACTTAATTTGATATAGCATATTTTACTGTTTGCCGTTAAAATTTATGTGAAAATTGAAAAAATAACAAATCGAAAGAACAAAAGCTTTTATTAAAGAATATCCAGTCGCGATACAAACTAAAATGGCTAAAATTTGTCACAAAAACGGTTTAAGATCAATTCATTATGTAATCAGTGCGCAAGATAGAAGAAAGAAAGGAAGCAATACAAATGCAGTTCCCTAAATCATAGATTTCTACGATTGGTCTTTAGACAAAAACTACGAGAAGTTCATTGAAGGTCATACAACAAGTGCAAACTTTCTCAAATTCGGTAAAGAATTGCGCACTGAAGGTAAAAAATATTCGGATAGATGCTTTATCAAGTTGTAGACCTTTCTAGATCATACTAAGCAAGGGTATTTGAGGTTATAATGAAACATGACATTGACAAATTGAAACTAAAATGGCTAAAATTTGCCACAAATACGGTTTAAGATCAATTCATTATGTAATCAGTGCGCAAGATAGAAGAAAGAAATGAAGCAATAAAAATGCGGTTCCCTAAATCATAGATTTCTACGATTGGTCTTTAGACAAAAACTACGAGAAGTTCATTGAAGGTCATACAACAAGTGCAAACTTTCTCAAATTCGGTAAAGAATTGCGCACTGAAGGTACAAAACATTCGGATAGATGCTTTATCAAGTTGTAGACCTTTCTAGATCATACTAAGCATGGGTATTAGAGGTTATAATGAAACATGACATTGACAAATTCAAACTAAAATGGCTAAAATTTGCCACAAATACGGTTTAAGATCAATTCATTATGTAATCAGTGCGCAAGATAGAAGAAAGAAATGAAGCAATAAAAATGCGGTTCCCTAAATCATAGATTTCTACGATTGGTCTTTAGACAAAAACTACGAGAAGTTCATGGAAGGTCTTACAACAAGTGCAAACTTTCTCAAATTCGGTAAAGAATTGCGCACTGAAGGTACAAAATATTCGGATAGATGCTTTATCAAGTTGTAGACCTTTCTAGATCATACTAAGCATGGGTATTAGAGGTTATAATGAAACATGACATTGACAAATTGAAACTAAAATGGCTAAAATTTGCCACAAATACGGTTTAAGATCAATTCATTATGTAATCAGTGCGCAAGATAGAAGAAAGAAAGGAAGCAATAAAAATGCAGTTCCCTAAATCATAGATTTCTACGATTGGTCTTTAGACAAAAACTACGAGAAGTTCATTGAAGGTCATACAACAAGTGCAAACTTTCTCAAATTCGGTAAAGAATTGCGCACTGAAGGTACAAAATATTCGGATAGATGCTTTATCAAGTTGTAGACCTTTCTAGATCATACTAAGCATGGGTATTAGAGGTTATAATGAAACATGACATTGACAAATTCAGGTACTATCCCTGGTTACCGATATGACCAATTATGGTATATAGAATGTCAAAACATAGCTTAAGATGCAAATCGGATACGAATTAAGTCTCGATAAGAGTTAAAAGTTCAAATCGGTGAAGATCGATGTTTTTGGAAGGTAAATTTTAAAACAACATGAAAGCCCAGAGGAGCGATTTTTAACATTTCTGCCTACGACCCACAACACCTATGTGGTCCATTTACAATCCCCACGGCCTCTATCACACTCAGAAAAATGCTTATGGTAAATATTAATTAATTGCATAATACACATTAGTTTATGATATTTATCTACGTTTAATAATTCTTAAGGAGTAAACAATTAACTTTGTACAAATAAAACTAAATTGTCATGAGTAAATATTAAATAGCTTATAACTCTAGTGGAGTTATTATTCTTCCTTAAACGAACTGCTTTCGTATAAGCAAGACCATTTCTAAACATATGTAAAAGCATATCACTGTTGACGAAGTCTTTCTGAAATTTATAATTAATTGAACTACTTTGGATTTGTAGTTCATATCAGTTTCATGAATTCAAAAATATAAGCTCGAAAAAAAGAACATTTTAATCAACTTACCAACTCAACTAATCAACAATCTTATTCGTTCGAAGGTTGGCGTCCTTTCAACTAATAAGCGGACGGAAGGACATAGCTAGATCCGCTGAGACTGTCACTGCGAACATGAATAAATATATTTTTTAGAGTCTTAGGGTTGGTACTCTTTTTGGATTTTCATGTGAACAACTGTCAAACTCCATATAAAAAAAAGTAGTAATATCAGGATTCTGTTGGCGCTGGAAGGCCAACAATGGGCTATTTTTTCGATTTGTTACAAGCGGTATACAAATGGTATGGAAAGTTTACCCCCTAGTCAGAATGAGGTCCAAGTTGCAGTGAGCCGACTGAAAAACAACAAGGCAGCAAAGCCGACGGGTTACCCGCTGAACTATTTAAGAACGCTGATCTTTTAAGAAAGAAGACAAAGCGAAATGTGCCAACTACAGAGGAATTAGTCTCCTCCCCATCGCATACAAGATACTCTCGAGCGTACTGTGTGAGAGATTTAAACCTAAAGTCAATGAGATAATTGGGTCCTATCAATGCGGCTTTAAACCTTGTGAATCCACCCTAGACCAGATATTCACAAAACGACCTGTACAACCGGTCAGATAAAGCAAATGGAAAAAGTTAGGAACCACAACTTTGAGATAGTCAGCAACTTTATCGACCTCGGCACCGCCGTAACCGAAACGAGTGACACCAGTTTTTTTTTTTTTTTTTTTTTTTTTTTTTTTTTTTTTTTTTTTTTTTTTTTTTTTTTTTTTTTTTTCAAAAGTTTCACTGTTAAATACATACACGTTTTGTTGAGCTCCAGAAGGAATATTGATTTTCGCCGGTCAAAGAAGTGTTTCTCACAAAAAAAGGAACCCAAACTATCGGAGGTAGCTCGGAGTGGCCCTGGCGGTGAACGTAGGTGTACAGGAGGACTGCTTCATACAGAAATTTAAGTAAAAAACTTTGGTAAAATTGACAATATTTCTAATTTGTTTGGAAGTATAAGAAATCAATGTTAACCGATTGGCCAAGTGGATAAAAAATAAATATTTATATTTACAATATCAGCTGATCGCTGACCATCTGTCATTCGCAAATAAAGGCAGTGTTTACACTACATACCATTCACAATAACATTACCATTCACAATTACTTTCTAAAACCGTTACAAGCAGTTTTGCAAATTTAAAATACATCGCAAAAAATATTTTCAACAACCTGGAAAAAAGAAAGGCGTTTAACTTATCTCCTGAGGTGGAAACGGAGAAATTTTCGAAAGTTGCTAAGATGAGTAATGAGCAACAAAAAGTATCGGAGTTGAGCGTTGCAAATCTCAAAGCAATTATAAAGGAGTGCAATGAAGAAGTATTGGGAAGTATTGCGAAACTCTCAGAAGATGTCAAAGAGCTAAAATCGCAAAACGAAGCGTTAGTCCATGAGATGGAACTTTTGAAGGAGGAAAACAATCTATTGAAAAGGCGATTAAACGACTTGGAATCCCAAATTAAAGGCAAAAATTTGGTGTTTAGAGGAATTGCAGCTGGGCAAGCGAACAAAATTGAAATCCAAAAACTATGTTCTACTGTGTTACAGGTAGAAAAGACCGTTAAATCGGTGAAAACTCTATACCAAAAGGAGAGAATGACCGCAGTCTTGGTGGAATTTGAATCGGAAAACGATGTTGAGGATGTTATAAGCAAAACCAGGAATCTGAGGGGCACAAATATATATGTAGAACGTGATTTGAACGCAGAAAGAAGAAGAGACAAAATAATTATGCTGCAGCTAAGAAAACAGTTAATGGAGTTTAGCAAGGCACATCAAATTAAAATTCGAGATGACAAGCTAAGAGTTGGAAGTAAATGGTTCAAGTGGAACAAAGATCGGAAATTGGTATGTGGTACTATTGATGCAATCACTGTTATGAAGGAATTATTTGGAGATAATTTTAATTTAAACATTAAATATAATATATTAAAAAAGAATTGGGAGTCAAAAAACTAGAAAAAACAGTAAAATCTAATAATTTAATGAGGGGTGTAGTAGAAGAGGAAAATGATCTTATATCTGGCATATTTAGAATCCTTTCATACAATATAAACGGTCTCAATAATAAATGTTTATATCCCGAATTTTTCTCATATATTGGGAGTTTTGAAATGTTTGCTTTACTTGAAACACATATCATGGAAAATCAGACAGAAAGATGGTCAAAATATTTTAATGATTTCGATCTATTCTGGCAGGCAGCAAAACGGGTAAATCATTATGGTAGAGCAAGTGGTGGAATTCTTTGTGGTATAAAGAAAAATTTATTAAAGAGAGGAGTCAAACATGAATACATGACGGAAAATGGTTTCATCGTAGTGAAAATTGAATCACTGCACATGAAGTTTACATATATACCAATATATATTAGAGGAGAGAACTGGAATACTGAGTTTGGATTATTGAAAGATACTTTTCTAGGAATCGAAGAGACAAGTATAATCATAGCAGGGGACACAAATGCTAGAATTGGTATGCAGCAACAACAGCTTCAAGACGCTTTGGCGACAGAATTTTCGGCGGGTTTGGAGACAAGGAGATCTAAGGATCCAATTTTGAATTCAAAAGGCAAAAGATTTCTAGAATTTTGTGACGATAATGGACTCATTGTACTGAATGGAAGAACACTTGGGGATGAGGATGGAAATTTTACTTATATCAGTACAATTGGATCTTCTGTTAATGACATTGCTTCGGTATCACTGGATATACTTAAGAACATACACAAATTCGGCATTGAGGAAAAAATATGGTCTGATCACTTACCACTGTATATTGAAATGAATGTTAAACAAAACCAAAAAACAATAAAACCATTGAGCCTTTTGCCAAAGTTGAAATGGAAGGACCACGAAAAAGACCGATATCAAGGAAATTTGAATAGATGTTTGTTGGATGCTGGAAGAAGTATAAACAATTTAACCGATCTTGTAAATATAGTAAAAAATTCAGTCCCAGCTCCAAAAAAACAGTACATTTTAAAATACAAAAGCAAGTGGTTTAATTATGAGTGTGAGAAGGCAAGAAGTAGATCCTTTGAATGTCTCAAAAACTTTAGAAGAACAGATACACTGGAGGATAGGAGAATATATTTGAATGCTGTAAAATCATATAAAGACATCTGCAATCGGAGTAAAATTGAATTTATCAAAGATCTGGAACAAAAACTAAGCCGAGCATCTGATCCCAAGGAATGGTGGAAGATTGCTAGACAAATAAGAGGTCAAAACTTTAAAATAAGTACAAGCATATCATCAGACGATTTCAAAACATATTTTAGCGCTCTTTTAAACCAACCACTTACTGCAAATGATATTCAGTACGCTATATTTCATCAGACCGATCAAGATTTGGACCGAGATATTGATGTAGCGGAAATACGCAGCATCTTAAAAAACACGAAATATAACAAAGCCCCAGGTATAGATAGAGTGCCGTACGAATTCTACAAGAATGCATCAAACGAGTTTTTAGAAGAAATGGCAAGAATATATAATAAAGTGTTTAACACTGGGCAAGTAGATGATATTCTAAACGAAACGGTCATATTCCCAATACACAAGAAGGGAAATACTGAGACACCAGGCAACTACAGGGGAATATCGTTTATGAACACTATGGCAAAGGTACTGATGGGAGTCTTAAATGCAAGAATTTCGAAATGGTCTATAAAAAACAATGTACTGAACGAGTATCAAGCTGGATTCAGAGCAGGCTATTCAACAGTGGACAATATATTCAATCTGTCGTCTATAGTCCAGCTGAAATTGGCAGAGAAGAAAAAGGTGTATGCCTTTTTTGTTGATTTTTCCGCGGCTTTTGATAGGGTATCAAGAAACCTTTTGATATATAAATTGCATACTGCAGGAATGTCCGCCAAAATGGTGAATATGATACAAATTTTATACCAGAATACAAAATCTGTTGTGTGGACTGGAAACGATCTATCAGAATACTTCATTACGTATTCAGGAGTGAGGCAAGGATGTCTTTTATCACCTCAACTTTTCACTCTTTATTTGAATGATCTCCATGACTGGCTGGAAGGGGGTCTAATGTTGGAGGACCTCAATATTAGAGTGTTATTATATGCAGACGATATAGTAATACTAGCGGAAGAGAGAGTTGTTTTGCAAAATATGATACTTAAGCTCGAGGAGTATTGTATACAATGGAATCTTTTGATAAATCTGGAGAAATCGAAAATAATGGTGTTTAGAAACGGAGGTCGATTACCTGCAAACAATAAATGGTCATACCGCAATCAAGACATCGAAATTGTAAATGAATATTCTTACTTGGGAGTCATACTAACACCGACGATGTCATTTACAAAACATGTTGAAAAAAGGAATAAGTTATCCAAAACTTGCATTAATTCAACGTGGAAATCACTGATAAACAGACCACAGGTTAACCTTTTATCAAAGTGGAGAATTTTTAAGAGTGTATGCAGATCCACTCAGGCGTATGCTGCCCAGATATGGGGCTACTCCTGGTTTGAAGAGGTGGACAAGCTTCAAAGGTATTTTCTTAAAAGGGCTCTTAAAATCCCTGATTTTATACCGAACTATATTCTGTCGTTGGAGACCGATACTGTTGACAATCACTTCTACACGCTACAAATGCATATGAATTATATTTCTAAGGCGTTGTATCAATATGGAAACGAAAGACTGCCACATAAACTAGCATTGAAGGTATGGAATAGAAGAATTTTTTGGGCAGAGGCGTTAATGAGCAGGATGAGCGAGGCAAATATCTCGACTGATAATTTGACGAGAAATGCTCAAGAATGGAATTTAAAAACTCATGCGTTGATGCAAGAACTCAAGTCACAAAGTTATTCGGAAAAAATTGATCGTGCTCTAACAAGCGAAACCCGTTACTACAGATTTCTAAATTACACTGTAGGCATAAATTATATGAAAGATTTCTATAAGCTGGATAAAATCTCTATCTTAATGAGGACCAGAGCCGATATACTGCCATTAAATGCCAACTCTTTTAACCGAGCGGTTAGTCCGCAATGTACCTTATGTAACACAGAGCAAAATGAAACTATACAACATTTCATTGCAAAATGCCCAATTATGAGAGAACTAAGGATTAGATATTTAGGAAAGAGTCAATTAGAGGAAGGAGAGCTAATTAGCTTATTAAATGGTGAAGGAAATAATAACTGGGAAAATTTGTATAATTATGTTCGTACTGCATTAAATTACAGAAAATGTATAATTCATGAAATGTTTTGAAATTATATTAATTTTATAAATATTAAGCAAATGCATATTATTTCTTCACTATAAAATATTTAGCAGACGAAACGCAATTGTTAACTGGTGTGACAGACAACTTTTAGTTATTGTCACATAGTCAATAAGGTATTCTTATAACCAGTTTAAATTTTTATATAATATTTGTTGGAGAAATTACCCATACTTTAATTATAAGAATTTTGTATTGTTATAAAAAAAAAAAAAAAAAAATACTGGCAAGCAGAAGCTACTTTTGATTAAGTAAGCAGTTTAGAAACAAGCCCACCTCTCGACAGACAAAGATTACACTATACAAGACACTGATACTACCCGTGCTGTTATATGGCATGGGTACATGTGCTTGGAGTAGTTGAGAGAAAAATTCTTCGTAAAATATATGGACCAGTTTGCGTTAACGGAGAACATAGGCGTCGCATGAACCACGAACAGTGTTGCCGTTTTAGGTAGAATCCTAATAAAATTGGTAGGCTTTTATTCTCTTGGTAGGTTGGTAGGCTGACCTCAATTTTTGGTAGGTTTTTCCAACAAATAAATACCACGTTATTTACTGACAAAATCGCAGGAGGTAACTAAAAATTTATTCACTTCTTGTCGTTTCCGTATATTCGTTAAGAGTGCAAAATAAAGTCATGGATGCGGAGGAGCCAAATAAAGTTGCAAAACAGCTCATTGCTTAAAATTTCTGGAAAAAGGGCGTACGTTCTGTTAATGGTACAAGTGTTAAGGGATCTCTTTCAATATCTTCATATCTGGCCCATGCTCAGCAGTGCTCAGCGGCACGATTGTTCATTGAAATTGGGGCAAAAATACGACTTTATGAACTCAAGATTTCTTATCGGAAGATAGATATAAAGGGTGCTATATCGATGAACTCAAGGCTGTAGAGTGATTTCAACAAACAGACGGACAGAATTGTGTCGATCCTATGTGGATAACCATGATATAGTACTTTGTAGCGTTGAAAAATAGAATGTCAAATGCCCATCCTTAGGTATTATAACATACACCGCATTTTTGGCTTGCAGAACATTTGGTAGATTTTGGTTGGGTTTGGTAGGATTTTTCTCAAATTTTGTTAGTAAATAATTTTCTTGACTGGCAACACTGACCACAAGCTGTATGACAACGCTAAGATTCACGGATAAAAAGTTGAGACTTATTTCCATTTTTTTGCCGTTTGGCCCACTGCGAGAACTAAATATAACGGCTGCGTAACTAAATACAACGGCTGCGTGGCGTAGTTCTCGCGGACTGTACGAGTAGAATTGTTTGTTTATATTTACTATGTCCATGCTAGAGCACATTAAAATATAACAGAGAGCACATACAAATGCAAATTTGCCCATAAACATTCCATTAAAGAATATGGCAAACTTCACACATATTAATGAGTGCTGTCCGATTCAAGTTTAAACTCAATGATAAGCGACTTTATTTTTATAACAGTGTCCGAACAGCATGCTGCAGTGTGACATCTCTTTGGGGCTTAGGTATAAAAGTTCTTTCAATTTAAATATATCTATCATACCGGACACATACACTCGCTAAATATAGCCATAAGCGCATAAGCTAAACTCAAACAAACATAATAGTTAAACAGGCATAAACTTAACATGTGTGATTTTCATGGCAATTTATATCATATCAATTTATCACTGTGATCTATAAAGCACCATAAGTGAACGTGACCCTATACTGGGTCTTCTGACTACTTTATTTCAGTATACGTTGCCTTGTCGCTTTGAAGTGAACCAAAACATTGGAACTAGCTTGACTTTCTACAGAATTAATATGTCATCACCATATTTAACAAATTTTTTACTAGTCTTTGGCATATAGATACAAAAAGTCACCGCAAATAAAATATGAAATAGCAATTTAAAATGCTTCTAGAGATAATGTACTTATATTTATATAGCAGAAAATAAAAAAAAGTAATCAAAATCAAACACATTTTGAGAGCATAATACATGGATTGTTTCCCCATAATTATTATAAATTACTCATTCTGATTATAAATACGAGGGTTGCATTTTATATTTCGGGACTGGACATCCCTTGTGTTGCAAGCTGCCCACTGACAGATATATCGTGAAGCTTGACATTTTTGAGGTTATACGTACTCGGGACGTTTTGACATACTAGCGCTATTTGTGTTGTTTACAGTAACTTACAATATTCATCTCGCCCAAAAAATGGGATTAAAACATAATCATTTTCATGCGATTATTTTTCACAACTTTCGACGTGGATGAACTCAATAACAGTGCATCGATGAACTTGATTCAATTTTTGGCGATGAAGCTCCACCAAGGACCAGTGTTTATCGATGGCATGGGGAATTCAACCGAGATCGTAGTTTACTCCAACACGATTTTCGTGAAGGTCGTTCAAAATCAGTTGTTGTTCCAAGAACCATTGATGTTGTGCGCCAACTGATATTGCAAGATCGTCATGTGACCTATAGTGAGAATGGGACAACCTAAGGCATTTGTGGGACCAGCATACATTCAATATTGTATGAACATTTGACCGTCAAAAAAATTTGTTCGCGTTGGATCCCACACAATTTGTCAATCGCTCAAAAAAAGGCTCGTGGCGATTGGTCGAAAGAAATGCTCCAAAACTACGAAACAACTGCATTTTTGAGCACTCAAAGCATCGATTTGATGAATCATCCGCCGTATAGTCCTGTCTTGGCACCGAATGAATTCTTTTTATTCCCGTAAGAAAAAATTTAATAACGTTTTTCGACATCTGAAGGAGCGGTTGATGCATTCAAAATGCATATTTTGGAGATACATCAATCAGAGTGGCAAAAGTTTTGTGGCAATTGGTTCAAACGCATGCAAAAGTGTATATATCTTAATGGGGAATATTTTGAATAACAATAAACCGATTTTCGATAATTAATTTTGGTTTTAGTGTTCTCTCATCCCGAAATATAAAAAGCTATCCTCGTATACATATGAATGCATGTTTTAATAATTATATGTGTTAATAAACATGAAAATTTTGCATTTAGTAAGTGAGCAAATGCCCTAATCGTTTAACAAATGCGATACGTTTTAACTTCCTTACACCCTTCCATAAAATCTACAATAACTACGTTAGAATAATAATAATAACTATACTATAAGTATTTTTTCCTCAATATATCAGTATGTAATGGATATAGACAAGGTGTATGTGAAAAAAACGCCTTAAAAAATTTTTTTCAAATACCACATCTTTTCTTAGATCCTTCATTCTAAAACGATTTGTTATAAAAAACAAGAAGTAATTTGCAAGCACCGAAGGTGAAAACTCCACTTCGAAAAATTTCCTATTAGAACATCTTGAAAAATCGGTATGAATGTGTTTTACAACTGCTCCACAAAAAACACATATACAGACCAAAAGTGAGTTGTAATAAGAACACGATCGTAGACCATCTTTCACCCAAAAAGATTCCAATTATATAGAAAGGCGTCCTTTAGAGCAATTTAAAGTTTAAATTACAAAAGTTTAAGACAGTTGGGATGAAAAGTCGACTTTTTGACTTTCGACTTTATCAAAATGCCAAGAATTTGCAAAATTTCTAAATAAGATACTCCTATTTTCTACAAGGTTCCCGTTTATTTTTTCCCATTTTTTGCATTGGAATTAAAGCTAAAATATTTTATATATCATAAGCAGCTTTTAACTACACGAGTAAAAAAAGTTGATATGGTCAGATCTAATTATATCCGGCATCAGATATAATTTGATTCGAAAAATTGTTATATTATTGGATCTAATTATTTCAAAGAAGATCCTATTTAATACACCGATACAATTTTATCTCAAATATGTCCCATATATGAACTGACCAAATTAGATATAACAATATCTAAATTAGATCTTAGGCTATATATATACTCATAAAAAAAAGTTAGCTGAAAATAGCAAACACTGTCTGCTGAATATTAGTAGTTAATTATGCTGCTATTGCAGCACTAATTCTGCTTTTACACCAGTAGTTCTGCAACTTCAGAGCAGCAAGCTTACTGCTGAAAGTCTGTTGTTTTCTGAAAATTACTGCTGCTTATTTATGAAGGGGATGTTAGTAGAAAAAATAAAATACAAATGTAAATGTGTGTCTCAGTGGATGTTTATAATCGTCACTGAATGTATACTTTCCAAAATCTATTTTCTCTTTGTGTTTTCTTTTTTGATCTTAAAATAGAATGGAACAATATCCTGCAATTGAATCTTAATAAAACTTGTACAATAACATGGAGCAATAACAAAAAATGCGGGCGAGCTCAGCCACATTTCGAAATATATACCAATGGATTGATCAGGTGCTTCTTTACGGCAACAATCCACAAATTTAAATAATCTCTTCCAACAAAATTAAAAAAAACAAGTAAAAACGTGCTAAGTTCGGCCGGGCCGAATCTTATATACCCTCCACCATGGATCGCATTTGTCGAGTTCTTTCCTGGCATCTCTTCTTAGGCAAAAAAGGATATAAGAAAAGAGTTGCTCTGCTATTAAAACGATATCAAGATATGGTCCGGTTCGGACCACAATTAAATTATATGTTGGAGACCTGTGTAAAATTTCAGCCAATTCGTATAAGAATTGCGTCCATTGGGGCTCACGAAGTAAAATAGAGAGAACGATTTATATGGGATCTGTATCGGGCTATAGAACGATTCAGACCATTATAAACACGTTTGTTGATGGTCATGAGAGGATCCGTCGTACAAAATTTCTGGTATATCGGATAATAATTGCGACCTCTAGGGGTCAAGAAGTCAAGATCCCAGATCGGTTTATATGGCAGCTATATCAGGTTATGAACCGATTTGAACCTTATTTGACACAGTTGTTGAAAGTAAAAATAAAATACGTCATGCAAAATTTCAGCCAAATCGGATAGGAATTGCGCCATCTAAAAGCTCAAGAAGTCAAATCCCCAGATCAGTTTATATGACAGCTATATCAGGTTATGGACCGATTTCAACCATACTTGGCACAGTTGTTGGATATTATAACGAAATACTTCGTGCAAAAATTCATTCAAATCGGATAAGAATTGTGCCCTCTAGAGGCTCAAGAAGTCAAGACCCAAGATCGGTTTATATGGCAGCTATATCAGGTTATGGGCCGATTTGAATCATACTTGGCACAGTTGTTGGATATCATAACAAAACACGTCGTGCACAATTTCATTCTGATCGGATAAGAATTGTGCACGCTAGAGGCTCAAGAAGTCAAGACCCAAGATCGGTTTATATGACAGCTATATCAGGTTATGGACCGATTTCAACCATACTTGGCACAGTTGTTGGATATCATAACAAAACACGTCGTGCGAAATTCCATTCCTATCGGATAAGAATTGCGCACTCTAGAGGCTCAAGAAGTCAAGACCCAAGATCGGTTTATATGGCAGCTATATCAGGTTATGGACCGATTTGAACTATACTTGGCGCAGTTGTTGGATATCATAACAAAACACGTCGTGCAAAAATTCATTCCAATCGGATAAGAATTGCGCACTCTAGAGGCTCAAGAAGTCAAGACCCAAGATCGGTTTATATGGCAGCTATATCAAAACATGGACCGATATGGCCCATTTACAATACCAACCGACCTACAGTAAAAGAAGTATTTGTGCAAAATTTCAAGCGGCTAGCTTTACTCATTCGAAAGTTAGCGTGCTTTCGACAGACAGACGGACGGACGGACGGACGGACAGACGGACGGACATGGCTAGATCGACATAAAATTTCACGACGATCAAGAATATATATACTTTATGGGGTCTCAGACGAATATTTCGAGTAGTTACAAACAGAATGACGAAATTAGTATACCCCCCATCTTATGGTGGAGGGTATAAAAATGCCTAAAGTAATCAAAACATGTAACATGCAAAAATAAAAAATAGCATAACATTTTTTTCTGCAGATTTTTGTACTTAAAATAGCAGAATTTGTTTGCTGATTAAACTGGTCGAAATAATTGCTAATACAGCAGCGCTATGTTTGCTGAAACAGCAGTAATGTCTGCTTTCCCATTTTCTGCAGACAAAAACCGCTGTTTTAGCAAACATTTTTGTTGTTTTGAAAAACAAATACGGTTTTAATGGATTAAAAGAAAAACAAGTAAAAGCGTGCTAAGTTCGGCCGGGCCGAATCTTATATACCCTCCACCATGGATCGCATTTATCGAGTTCTTTTCCCGGCATCTCTTCTTAGGCAAAACAGGATATAAGAAAAGATTTGCTCTGTTATTAGAGCGATATCAAGATATGGTCCGGTTTGGACCACAATTAAATTATATGTTGGAGACCTGTGTAAAATGTCAGTCAATTCGAAAAAGAATTGCGCCCTTTGTGGGCTCAAGAAGTAAAATAGAGAGATTGATTTATATGGGAGCTGTATCGGCCTATAGACCGATTCAGACCATAATAAACAGGTATGTTAATGGTCATGAGAGAATCCGTCGTACAAAATTTCAGGCAAATCGGATAATAATTGCGACCTCTAAAGGCTCAAGAAGTCAAGATCCCAGATCGGTTTATATGGCAGCTATATCAGGTTATAAACCGACTTGTACTTTATATGACATAGTTGTTGAAAGTAACAATAAAAAACGTCTTGCGAAATTTCAGCCAAATCGGATAGAAATTGAGCCCTCTAGAAGCTCAAGAAGTCAAGTCCCCAGATCTGTTTATAAGACAGCTATATCAGGTTATGAACCGATTTGGACAGTTGTTGGATATCATAACAAAATTCTACGTGCCAAAACTCATTCAAATTGGATAAGAATTGCGCCCTCTAGAGGCTCAAGAAGTCAAGACCCAAGATCGGTTGATATGACAGCTATATAAGGTTATAGACCGATTTGAACCATACCTGGCACAGTTGTTGGATATAATAACGAAACACGTCGTGCAAAATTTCATTCCAATCGGAGAAGAATTGCGCACTCTAGAGGCTCAAGAAGTCAAGACCCCAGATCGGTTTATATGGCAGCTATATCAGGTTATGGACCGATTTGAACCATACTTGGCACAGTTCTTGGATATAATAACAAAACACGTCGTGCAAAATTTCATTCCAATCGGATGAGAATTGCGCACTATAGAGGCTCAAGAAGTCAAGACCCAAGATCGGTTTATATGGCAGCTATATCACGTTATAAACCGATTTGAACCATACTTGGCACAGTTGTTGGATATCATAACAAAACACGTCGTGCAAGAAGAAGTCAAGACCCAAGATCGGTTTATATGGCAGCTATATCAAAACATAGACCGATATGGCCCATTTACAATACCAACTGACCTAAACTAATAGGAAGTATTTGTGCAAAATTTCAAGCGGCTAGCTTTACTCCTTCGGAAGTTAGCGTGCTTTCGACAGACCGACGGACGGACGGACGGACGGACGGACGGACGGACGTGGTTAGATCGACATAAAATTTCACGACGATCAAGAATATATATACTTTATGGGGTTTCAGACGAATATTTCGAGTAGTTACAATCAGAATGACGAAATTAGTATACCCCCCATCTTATGGTGGAGGGTATAAAAAATGGATTTCATAAATAATTGTAATTTATATTGATTTGTTATTTACATTCTTTTTTTTTTTTCTTGGTGCTGCAAACAGAAGTGACGCGTTTCGATTTTTGGTGGAAATCTCATCGGAAACTTTTAGGTGTGAAGACTTCAAGAATCGTACGTTAAGTTGGTAGGTTGTATTTATATCCAACTAGCAGACCCGGGCCCGCTCCACTGCGCCTTCCTTTACTTTATATGGAACAAAAGTTTCCTTGGAATATTTATTTTCGACAATTAAAGATCTTTAGTGAAATACCATGCTACGAAAATACTATATCGCTTGACTAACAGTTTAACAATATTAGTGCCTTTATCTGTATCCCATATGATCTGTACTGATCTACAAATTTAAGTTTGGATGTAAGGTGTACTCCATTTTTAAAATACGTACTCTACTCCCAAATACCTTTATTTGAGCCCCATATTGCGATGGTCACTAAAAAAATTGCTGTTTGTGGGGTATTTTGGGTATAAAATTCTTGCGAAAATCAGTTCTTGCTCTACACCCCAATACCTTTCATTTAAGCACCTTATTGACATGGTAGGTAAAAATATACCCGATTTAGGGGTGTTTTGGCAATTGGGGTGGTCCCAAACACTAAGCCCTGAAGATATATCAGCAATATACTCTATTCTCATATCTTATATATAAAAATCAATTTGTGTTTGTTTGTAGGTTTGTTTGTATGTTCGTGTGTTCCTAATAGACTCAGAAACGGCTGAACCGATTTTCCTGAAATTTTCACAGATGGTGCATAATGACCCCGTGGCGAAAATAGGGTACCACATTTCTTGATATCTGATGGGGGGGGGGGGCGGACCCTCCCCCTTACCATAATTTTCAGAAACGCCAGATCTCGGAGACGGGGGGTGCGATTTAAGCGAAATGTTGTGTGCTCTCATATATTGCAGTACCCTAATAATAAAAATTTGGTACCCAAATTTCGGATGGGGCACCTAGGGGGGCCGCCCCACCCTAAAACCTACCAAACATATATTTACACCAATCACGACAATATGAGACTCAAATGAAAGGTATTTAGGATAAGAAAACGTATCTGATATCCAATTGTCGGACCAAGTGCTAGGGGGACCACCCCAAGCCCCAAAACATTCCTAAATCGGACATATTTACCGACCATGGCAATATGGGACTCAAATGAAAGGTGTTTGCGAGTAGAATACGAATCTGATATCCAAATGTGGGACCACGTTTCTGGGGGTCCACCCCATCCCCAAACAGGACTTATTAACTGACCATGGGAATATGGGGCTTAAATAAAAGGTATTTAAATGTAGAATACGAATCTGATATCCAAATATGGGACCAAGTGCTTGGGGGGCCGCCTCTCACCAAAACATCCCCCAAAGGGGACAAATTTACAACCATAGCAATATGGGTCTCAAATGAAAAGTCTTTGGGAGTAAAGCACGATTTTGATATCAATATTCGAGAAAAGTGTCTATGGGGCCACCCCACCCCCACAACACCACCCAAATAGTAAGTATTTTCTGACTATTGCAATATGAGGCTCAAATAAGAGGGTTTTTAGAGTAGAAAACGAATCCAATATTTATTTTCAAGGTCAACTCACTGAGTTGACCATCCCCCAAGCCGGTCATGTTTGCCGACTATGAAAATATGGGGCTCAAATTAAAGGTATGTGGAAGAAGGCCACGTATCTAATATCAACATTAGGGACCAACTGTCTAGCGGACATCCCACCACCATAACAACCCCCAAATAGGACGTACTTGCTCACCAAGACAATTTGGGTCTTAAAGAGAGGGGAACTAAATATTCATAGTTTTAGGGCCAATGCCCCAAACCGGACATATTAGCTGACCTTTGGAATAAGGAGTTTAAATGAGATTAGAAAACGAATTTGATATCCAATTTTGAGGGCAATGGCAATATGGGGTTTAAATAAATGATATATAGATATATGAGAATAGAGCACGTTGCTGATATATTTGCCGGGCTCAGTGTTTGGCAGACCACCCCAATCCCCAAACACCCCTAAATCGGGCATATTCACCGACCATGTCAATGTGGAGCTAAAATTAAAGGTTTTGGGGGGTAGAGCAAGAATTGATACCCATTTTCGGGACCAATTTTCTGGGGGTGTACCCCTTTCCCAAAATACCCCACAAACAAATGAAAGGTATTTGAGATTAGAAAACAAATTTGATAACCTATTTTGGGCCATGTGTTTGGGGGATGCCTCATCCTGTAAACTCCTCTTAAGCCAATGGCAATATGGGATTTAAATAAATGGTATTTGAGAGAAGATCACGATGCTGATATTTTTTCAGGGCCAAGTATCTGGGGGACCACCTCTTACCCGAAAACACCACTAAATCAGATATCATGAGAATATCGGGCTGAAATGAAGCATTTTAAGAAAGAAGTAAACCTTGCATCCAAACTTAAATTCGTAGACCAATAAAGATCATATGGGATTCAGATAAAGGTACTTATATTATTAAACTGTCAGTCAAGTTAGCATGGTATTTCACTAAAGATTTTTAATTATCGAAAATAGAGAGGAAACTTTTATTCGCTATAAAGTAAAAGAAGGCGCAGCGGGGCGGGCCCGGGTCAGCTAGTATCTATATATAATTTATTTGAACCCCATATTGCCATTGCCCTCAAAATTGGATATCAAATTCGGTTTCTAATCTCATTTAAACTCCTAATTGCGAAGGTCAGCAAATATGTCTGGCTTGGGGTATTGGCCCTAAAAACTATGAAAATTTAGTTCCCCCCTCTTTAAGACCCAAATTGTCTTGGTGAACAAATGCGTCCTATTTGGGGGTCGATATGGCGGTGGGACGTCCGCTAGACAGTTGGTCCCTAATGTTGATACCGATACGTGGTCTACTCACACATACCTTTAATTTAAGCCCCATATTTCCATAGTCGGCAAACATGACCGGCTTGGGGGGTATTTTGGGGGATGGGCGGTCACTCAGTGAGTTGGCCTTGAAAATATATATGTGATTCGTGTTCCACTTTAAAACGCCTTTTTACTTGTTTTATTTCAAATTTCAACAAAATCTGTTTTATTTCAAATTTCAACAAAAAAATAAATATTTTATGAGCTTCAGAACCTTAATCGGTACATCGATCTGGATTTTAATCATATTTGGGTCGGATGGCGGGTGGCCTAAAACTACTTAATGTTTCAAATTTCAGCGAAATCAGATTCACAATAAAGCTTCTATGGGCTTCGGCAGATCGGTCTGTATGGCAGCTATATCTAAATATAGTCTGATTCGAACCACATTTGGGTCCTATGTTAGGAGGCGTAAACCTCCTCAATGTTTAAAATTTCAGCGAAATCGGTTAAAAAATGAAGCTTTTATGGGCTTTAGATCCTTTATCAGGAGATCGGTCTATATGGCAGCTATACCTAGATATAGTCCGGTTTGATCCATATTTAGTTCAGATATCAGAAGGCTTAAGATAACCACCTGTTTCAAATTTCAGCGAAATCGGCGAATAAATAAAACTTTAATGGGCTTCAGACCCTTAATCAGGAGATCGGTCTATATGGCAGCTATATCTAAATATAGTCCGATCTGTTCCATATTTGGTTCCTGTGTTAGGAGGTGTAAAACTACTTGCTGTTTCAAATGTCAGCGAAATCGTTTAAAAAATAAAGTTTTTATGGGCTTCAGACCCTTAATCGGGATATCGGTCTAAATATCATTTATATCCAAATATCGTCCGATTTGGCCTATTCAAGAACTTAACCAGTCTTCATCAAAAAGACGTATCTGTGCCAAATTTCAGCTCAATATCTCAATTTTTGAAGGCTCTAGAGTGATTACAACAGACTGACGGACAGACACATGGACATCGTAAAATCGTCTTAGAGTTTTGCGACTATCCGAAATTATTGCAAACGGAATGACTAAATGAATATTCCACCTAACCTACAGTGGTGGTTATAAAAATGAGAATTTAAGTTTTTATTGCACACTCTGCAGTCTTCAAGAGCTGGAGATTTCTCTTATATGAAGTCAGCGACTCAGTATCGTAAACTTATAATAAATGAATATCCATATTACTATAAACTGAATAACGGCTCACGACAACATTGTCACAGTCTTAAATTCTTTTTTAAGACTAATATTCACAAATCTAGAATTATTAAATAATGTAAATTGCATTTTTTGAATTTATCTGAACAAGGATTTTTCTACTACTTACTACTATATATAATTGAATATGGGACCAGATATAATTATATCTGCTAAATGTAATTATATCTAAAGAGATATAATATATATATATAACTATATCTGACCTTGGCTAATTATTTCTGGCCTTAGATGTGATTATATCTTGGGCTATGCATAAGTATATCTTGCGCTAGAAAAAACTGAATTTTGTTCTTTCGGTGCTTTAAAGTAGAACTGCTTATGTTTTTTGTTTTAAATAATATAGCAATTAATATATTTAGTATTAGGCAAAGTATTAGGCATTTTACTAACAAAGTTTCCAACTCCCAAATGTGAGATACTTTGTGATTTTTTATACAGAATCTTACAGAATGTAAAATATTAAAAATATTAATAATATATTCAATTTCATTTGCACATTCCGACAATTTAAGGTTGTTCACTGTTTCTCGTCCAAAGTCATTTTTTCTCATGGATGCTTTTTGCTAAAAATTAATTATGAGTTCAAAAGGAGCAGCAGATGTTTCCCTAAGGACCCCATCGTCTGACATATACATATACAGTTGTGTTCAAATCAATTCTCTAAATTGTATAACAATAAACAATTTAATTAAAGGTACAATATTGAGTATCCGCAGATCTGAAATGTTTTTCTTCTTAAATTAGTTTGTTTATCTATAGATTGCCCTGTATTGAATTGATTTTGTTGTGTTTAAGCTACAGTCAAGATGAACCCATTGTTAGAGCATTACAGGAATTAATTCTTACAAATATAAAATTTAATTTAGACTATTCATTCACGATTAATAAATTTTAAGAATTGTTAGATTTATATTTCGCTAGTAATTAAGATAATTGTAGTCTGTAAGGATTGTAATTCCATAGACTGAAATAAATATATAAATACTTCAAACTATTACATTAAATAAATATTTCTCAAAATTCGCTGTTCAAAGTAATAGGAGTATTATAACATAACCCAATGCGTTTAAAGCAAATAGTCCAAAAGTTTAAAATTGATTAATAAAAACTTATATTTTTTCTGTGCCTTGACAAAAAAACTTTTTTTTAGGACTTCTACACATCTACGATGCATGGAATATCAATAAGATCCTGCCATCTATTTATATGGTGATCGCTGATAGCTTTAAACGGATTTTGTGCCAGGCATTACGCAGTGAATTCCATAGCCCTTCCGCATTTGGCAGTCGGTCCTCTTGTTCCATCATATAATACAATTTAACATTCGTCGGTCCGCAGTATGTTTCTCCATTTTTCAATCAGCCAATCGATACCTACTTTAGCAAACTAAACGGACTGTTTCTTTGTCAGCAATGGTATTATAGGACTTTTTTCGAATAACTTGCCTACTTTGCGAATAGTGGGACCAACGACAGTCGGATTTAGCTCTGCTTGAATATTTTTATACCCTACACCACTATTGTGGTACAGGGTATTATAACATAGTGAATTTGTTTGTAACATCCAGAAGGAAAAACGATAGACCCATTGATAAGTATGCCGATCGACTCAGAATCACTTTCTAATTCGATTTATGTAGCTATGTCAGTCTGGCTGTCCGTCTGTCCATGTTAATTTGTGTACAAAGTACAGGTCGCAGTATTCATTCGATCGTCTTAAAATTTGGTACAGGCATGTTTTTCGTCCTAGAGACGACGCCTATTGAAATTTGAAAAAATCGGTTCAGATTTGGATATAGCTACAAATTATGTTCGTTCGATTTTCACTCCACTGCAAGAGCATTTATAGACTAATCCTGCTAAAATTTTGCACAACGCTTTCCACGACGACTACCACAATATCTGAGAAGTTTGCTCTAAATCGGTTCGGATTTAGATATAGCACCCATACATATATATTCGTCAGATATTTGCTCGAAATTCGAGTTGCCTACAGTGGAACCTGTCTCCTTGAGTGGAGAGAATGTTCCATTTACAAAAAGCGCAAAATACCTGGGTGTTTGGCCGGACAGTAAATTGAACTTCAAATCCAACATTTTGGAAAGGGCAAGAAAGCCAACTCTTGCCATATACACCTGCAAGAGAGGCATTGGCAAAAGTTGGGGGTTTAGACCGCGTGTCTATGGCTATGATTTAATTTGATAACGACGATTGGCTTAAATGTCTTCTCAGACAGCTAGGCAACCATTAAATCCCTGGAGAACGTATTTCTGAACACAAAAACCGCTCTCGACTGTAGCAGATCTCTCAACGAGATGGCTGAACAGTTCAAAATTCACCATTTCTGGGTGTCGGGCCACAAGCGGACGAGCTTGCGAGACTAGGAATTACCCTACACATTCCAGGGATAATGGAATATGTGGGTATACCTCTAGCGACATGTAAGCTAAGTTTTCAGGACTAGGCCCGAAGGACAACGAACGATAGATGGTCACAAAGAGGCGGCTGTGAGCATTCCGGAACTATGTGGCCTAATCTAGACTTGAAGAGGTTTACTGCGTTTCTGCCATTGGCTAGAACAGACGTTTCAGTCATGACTAGTCACTGTCTAATCGGAAAATATGCTGACAGACTCAAGGTTGCCAGCAACGACTTTTGCAGAAGCTGTGAGGACATCGAAGAAGAAGATCCTATAGAAAACCTTCAGTGTGCGTGTGTCCCGCACTAGCAGTCAGAAGGAGTTCCACTTTGGTTCTCATTTAATTGAGAACCTGTCTGATTTAGCGGATGTGAACATTCGCAAGTTATTGGGCTTTTTAAAGAGATCTGGATGGTTCAACGATAGGAACTAGAAGGCATCTTCCTTCTTCTGTTCCTGCGGTATCACAATGGACGAACACGTCTAAGTGAGTCTTATGGCAGACTGCCACGCCCTAACCTAACCTATGTGATGTGGAATGATGTGTTTTGGGAAAGGGGTGATGCCCTAAATACATGGTCCTACATTTGGATATCAAATTCGTATTCTATTCCCAAATCCCTATATTTGAGCCCCATATTGCGATGGTCACTAAAAAGTTGCTGTTTGTGGGGTATTTTGGGAAAGAGGTAGACCCCAAAAAATTAGTCCCGAAAATGGGTATCAATTCTTGCTCTACCCCCAAATACCATTCATTTAAGCCCCACATTGTCATGGTCGGTAAATATGCCCGATTTAGGGGTGTTCCTCCAAATTCGAAGCCCTGAAAATATATCAGCAACGTGCTCTATTCTCTTATATATCTATATATCATTTATTTGAACCCCATATTGCCATTGCCCTCAAAATTGGATATCAAATTCGTTTTCTAATCTCATTTAAACTTCTTATTGGCCCTAAAAACTATGGTATTGGCAAAGTACAGTAATTTTTCTATCAGTGTACACGTTCAAAAACGCCTTCGTCCTACGGCCTTCTGTATGCCCTAGTTTCGATGTGACCGTCAAGACGAATATAAGGCTGTGGCGCAATGCAACACGAGTCAGTCTTATCTAAGTACGTGAATTGTATCCATAAAAGCAAACAGCAGTTAGTCAACTCTAAAGCAAATAAGTAGATCAATTAATCATTGTTAAGTAAATTAATTGTAAATGAACTGTGCTTCAATTGGAAGTAAAGCGAGTACAGTAAAACGTAGCAATATTTTCGAAATTGAATACTTATATTAAAGTTTAAACGTTATTTAGGAATAGGAATTGCGATAAATTTATATGGCAGGTTTATCAGGTTATACACTGATTTGCGCCATACTTAGCACACTTATTGGAAGTCATAACAAAACATCACATGCAAAATTTCAGCCAAATCGGTTGAGAATTGCGCGCTCTATTGGCTCAAGAAGCCAAGATCCAAGATCGGTTTATATGACAGCTTTACCAGACTATGAACCGATTTAAACCATACTTAGCGTAGTTGCAGGAAGTGCTACCAAAACACTACGTGCAAAATTCAGTCAAATCGGATGAGAATTACGCCCTCTAGTGGCTCAAGACCCAAGATCGGTTTATATGGCAGCTATATCAAAACATGGACCGATTTTAACCATACTTAGTGTAGTTGTTAGCGCAGTTACCAAAGCACCATGTGAAAAAGTTCAATCAAATCGGATGAGAATTGCGCCCTCTAGAGCCTCAAGGCCCAAGATCGGTTTATATAGCAGCTATATCTAAACATGGACCGATTTGGCTCATTTTCAATCCCAATAGAATCCCTAATAGAAAGTATTTGTACAATATTTCAAGCGGCTAGCTTTACTCCTTCGAAAGTAAGCGTGCTTTCGACAGACGGAAGGACATGGCTAGGTCGACTTAAAATGACATGACGATCAAGAATATATATACTTTATGGGGTCTAAGAAGCATATTTCGAGGTGTTACAGTCAGAATGAGGAAATTAGTACACCCCCATCCATGGCGTAGTGTATAAAAAACATATTTAATAATTGCCAATAAACAATATTTTTATTATACCCACCACCATAGGATGGGGGTGTACCAATCTAGTCATTTCGATTGTAACACCTCGAAATGTTCGTCTAAATCCCCATAAAGTACATATATTTCTGATCGTCTCGTCGTTCTGAATTGATCTAGCCATGGCCGTCCGTCCGTCTGTCGAAATCACGATAGAAAGCGAATGCGTAAAGCTAGCCGCTTGATATAGATACTAAATAACTATATAGGTCGTTGGCGATTGCAAATGGGCCATATCGGTTCAGATTTTGATATAGCTCCCACTTAATCCTATCTCCCGATTTGACTTTTTTAGCCCTGGAAGCCGCAATTTTTGGCTGAAATTTTGCATGTAGTGTTCCGTTATTACTTTCAACAAATGTGTTAAATACGGTTCAAATCGGTTTATAACCTGATATAGCTCCCATATAAACCGATCTCCTGATTTGACCTCTTCAGCCCTTACAAGCCGCAATTTTTGTCCGATTTGGCTGAAATTTTGCATGGCAGTGATGGTTATGACTTTCAACAACTGCGCCAATTATGGGGCAAGTCAGTCTATAACCTGATATAGATACCGTATAAACCGGTCGCCCGATTTGGCTTCTTGAGCCCTTACAAGTTTTTGTCCGATTTGGCTGAAATTTGGCACGTAGTGTTTTGTTATGATTTCGAGCATTTGTGTCAAGTATGGCCAAAGTTGGTCCATAACCTGATATAACCCCTAGGTATACCGGTCTCTCAATCATCCTTCTTCGGTTCCTAGAAGCTTTAATTTTTGCTGGTTTGACAGAAGTTTGGTATGTAGAATAAAATTATGCCCTATAACTTAATTTATTTTGTATAAATTTTTAGCAGAATCCATGGTGGTGGGTTCCCAAGATTCGGCCCGGCCGAATTTAGCACGCTTTTACTTGTTTTTTACTCACCTCTGCCTTTTTTAACCATTTTGTTGGTAGGTTTTGTATTTTCATGTAGCTGATTTTCATAAAACAGCTGATCTTCATAAAACAGCTGACATTTAGAAAACATCTATACAAAGTTGCATATTTCTGCTGGCAAAAAAAGTCCCAGTAGAAAATTCCAGGTTATATATTTTCGAAGTGTCAAAATTTGCTCCCCCTTTGCCCGCAGAAGAGAGGGCGCTTCTGCGGGCAAAAAAGTACGCGAATGACCGAACTCAGCTAATGTGTGATGATGTTATAAGAAAAATCGTTACAATTTGAAATTTAAAAAAAAACGGAAACCAAACTAAAGGGACCTTAAAATTAATTGAACCCAATTTATATATATGAAAACAAGAACAAACCAAAGACCAGTGAATCGTAGCTCTTGAAAATAATGTGCGCAAATGCATCTCAGAAAAAATTGGAAATAATTCTTTTTTAATGAACTCGATTTTTTGAAACCAATCTCTATCCAACAGCAACATCAGCAAAGCAAAACTTGTATCTCTGTGCAGCTTTTTTTCTCTGGTAGTTTTATTTTCGAATTCAAAATCGATTATTCGACTTTCTAACCAGTGAAAAGACTTTTTTACACCAAAAGTCGACTAATAGATTAGTCGAAAGTCGACTTTGGGACTTCTAAATTAGCTTACGATTTTTTGATTTTCTTTTATTCCAACTTGTGGTCGAAAAAGAAAGAAAAAAAAAGCAAAGCAAAATACGAAAACATGTCTGAACAAATGCCCGACTCAAAACAGAATAACCGAAAATGTTGCAACCCTCAATGTGAATCCAATCGGAATGTTGCGTGTTAAACTCTATTTTTTTTTTTCAATATTAGAAAGACCAATCAGAAAAACCCTCTTGTATTTTGGTGGAGTCTCTTTGCTTTCACCCCGCGGGCTTGTAAAGGGTGATTTTTTTGAGGTTAGGATTTTCATGCATTAGTATTTGACAGATCACGTGGGATTTCAGACATGGTGTCAAAGAGAAAGATGCTCAGTATGCTTTGACATTTCATCATGAATAGACTTACTAACGAGCAACGCTTGCAAATCATTGAATTTTATTACCAAAATCAGTGTTCGGTTCGAAATGTGTTCATTCACCGTAACGTTGCGTCCAACAGCATCTTTGAAAAAATACGGTCCAATGATTCCACCAGCGTACAAACCACACCAAACAGTGCATTTTTCGGGATGCATGGGCAGTTCTTGAACGGCTTCTGGTTGCTCTTCACTCCAAATGCGGCAATTTTGCTTATTTACGTAGCCATTCAACCAGAAATGAGCCTCATCGCTGAACAAAATTTGTCGATAAAAAAGCGGATTTTCTGCCAACTTTTCTAGGGCCCATTCACTGAAAATGATTTGCAAGCGTTGCTCGTTAGTAAGTCTATTCATGATGAAATGTCAAAGCATACTGAGCATCTTTCTCTTTGACACCATGTCTGAAATCCCACGTGATCTGTCAAATACTAATGCATGAAAATCCTAACCTCAAAAAAATCACCCTTTATTTTGTATGTACAATAGAGTGTCCCTAAAAACAAAAAGCTTTTTTGAAACGCATAACATTTTTTTTTTACCCAATAAACGAAATGTGAAATATTATGACGATGGGATAGCGCAACAGCGTCCAAAATTGGAAAAAGTGCCTTATTTGGGATCCATTGGAGGATCTTAGAATTTAATTTCAGCACAAAACAAGTTGCACCTAGCCCAACAACTATGGTAGTTAATTGTGTACCGATTGTATCCTGTATGTCTGTCCGTGTTTTGTAATCCAGGTACAGATCGCATTTGTTATCCATTCATCATTCACAGATAAATCCATATATTGGTCTATCTAGATAGCGTTCGATGAGACGCATACACCCCCAAATGGTTCAGTGTTTGCCACCTCACCGTCACTACAGACGGCAATTAAATTTCCAAGTGAAGTTTTTAGATTTGAAAATTGCAATTCATTCGACTTGTTTCGCTTTGCCTTCTAAATTCACACAGGCAATTAGTGACGTATGTGGTTCACATATTACTACTAGGTGTGGTTCTCTTAGCATTATAGTGTGGTATACATAATTAAATTTCTCCGGAGTTAATGAATCATTTTTGTGACCATCAAACTAAAAAACGATCAACGTAATAAAATAAGAACTAAGAGAAAATTCATATATTAATTAGGTTCTTACGACTTTTTATTGTTAACATTTTGATGAAAAATTATGTTCGAGGTCAATGTTGTTTGTTTTTAATTTAATTTTTTTTTTAACAACGGCACCGAGGCCGCTGGCTTGCGATGCTTGTCCGATTTAATGTACTATTTGTAATTTATTTATTTACACCTGCACAACAAGAACATAAAATTCTTACAATTAAAGTGCGGGTAATATCTCCAACAATTGTACATAGTAAACACTTAAAACTAAGAATCTATAGCTATACAGTACATCACAGATTTTGAATGAATAATGTACTAACGAAAAAAAAAACTAACATTTGTGGCTTTGCAGATTTGAATTTAAAGGAAAAAACAAAAATGAATTTATCAATTAACGAGGAATTAATAGACTAAGTTGATCCGAAAAAAACAAGTTAAAAGGCGTTAAGCTCGGCCGGGCCAAACTTTGGATACCCACCACCTCGTGTATATCTTTCATCAAAATCCGGTGAAAATTGCATACGTTATGTACCATAGCAGTTATATCGAAATATGTTCCAATTTTTACCAAATACTAATAAGTACAAGTTATTGTTCAATTGTGTATAACAAAATATTGGTCTTTTTAGTAGCTATAACTAAAAACAAACCGATCTGAACCATATACGACACGGATACCGAAAAGCCTAATATAAGTCACTGTGTCAAATTTCAGTGAAATCGGATTATAAATGCGCCTTTTATGGAGCCAAGACATTAAATCAAGATATCGGTCTACATGGCAGCTATATCCAAATCTGCACCGATCTTGGTCAAGTTGCAGAAAAATTTCGAAGAGCATTACACAACGCACTGTCCTAAAATTCGGCGAAATCGGACAATAAATGCGCCTTTTATGGGCCCGAAACCTTAAATCGAGAGATCGGTCAATATGACAGCTATAGTCAAATCTGGACCAATCTGGGCCAAATTTAGGAAGGACGTCGAAGAGCCTAACACAATTCGCTGTCTCAAATTTCAGCGATTTGGGACAATAAATGCGCCTTTTATGGACCCAAAACCTAAAACCGAGAGATCAGTCTATATGGCAGCTATATCCGAATCTGGACCGATTTGGGCTAAATTGACAAAAGATGTCGAAGGGCCTAACACAACTCACTGTCCCAAATTTCAGCAAAATCGGATAATAAATGTGGCTTTTATGGACCTAAGACCCTAAATAGGAGTATCGGTCTATATGGCAGCTATATCCAAATCTGAGCCGATATGGGCCAAATTGACCAAGGATATTGAAGGGCCTATCGCAACTTACTGTCCCAAATTTCAGCAAAATCGGACAATAAATTTGACTTTTATGGGACTAAGACCCGGAGGAGGATCGGAGGATCGGTCTATATGGCTGCTATGCCCAAATCTGAACCGATCTGGGCCAAATTGATGAATGATGTTGAAGGGCCTAACGCAATTCACTGTCCCAAATTTCAGCAAAATCGGATAATAAATGTGGCTTTTATGGGCCTAAGACCCTAAATCGGTGGTTCGGTCTATATGGCAGCTATATCCAAATCTGAACAGATCTGGGCCAAATTGATGAATGAATTTGAAGGGCGTAACGCACCTCACTGTCCCAAATTTTAGCAAAATCGGATAATATATGTTGCTTTTATGGGTCTAAGACCCTAAATCGGCGGATCGGTCTATATGGGGGCTATTTGAAGATATAGTCCGATATAGCCCATCTTCGAACTTAACCTGCTTATGGACAAAAAAAGAATATGTGCAAAACTTTCAGCTCAATATCTCAATTTTTAAAGACTGTAACGTGATTTCAGCAGACAGACGGACAGACATGTCTAGATCGTCTTAGATGTTTACGCTGATCAAGAATATATATACTTTATAGGGTCGGAAATGGATATTTCGATGTGTTGCAAACGGAATGACAAAAAGAATATACCCCCACCCTTCGATGGTGGGTATAAAAATTATTATCATTATTATGATCAATGAAAATTTCAAGAAAATTGGTTCAGCCGTTTCAAACAAACACGAATTGATTTTTATATATAAGAATGGTTCGATCTGTTATATATTGGGTACGGATGTTGAAGGATCAGTTAGCATCGTTCAAAAGGATCAAGTATATGCCTTTCAGAATAAACAAAAAATGCTTTGTAAGATCCGAAAAAAGTACTGTACCAATATTCCTGATATTAGAACCGATTGGAACTATGATATCCCTGTTAACAGATGTTACATAGACTTCTATACGGATGGTTCCAAGCTAAACGACCAGGTGGGCTTTTGGGTGTACTCTAAAGATCTAGAAGTGATCATATCGAAGACGTTACCCGACCACTGTAGTGTGTATCAAGCAGAGATCCTTATAATTAAGGAAGTGGTGGAATGGCTTAGATCATTACGACGATTGGAAATATCTTTTCAGACAGCCAGGCAACCATTAAATCCCTGGAGTACGTATTTCTGAACACAAAACCGCCCTCGACTGTCCCAGATCTCTCGACGAGATGGCTGAACAGTTCAAAATTCACCTGTTCTGGGTACCGGGCCTCAGTGATATCCAGGAGAATTCTAAAGCGATCTGGTTGGTTCAACGGTAGGAACTAGAAGGCATCTTCTTCTGGCACGCTTAAGACAAAATTTTTACAAAAAAAAATTATTTAATATATCTTAAAGACTATATTTTAATGATTTTTTTAAGGACTAACTTTAAGCTAAAAACTCTCTAAAGACAACCTAACCTCTAGATTACTTTTTAAAACCAAAATTTAAATTTTGCATAATCATTTTTAAAGACTTTTTATTATGCTTATCTGTTCCAATCAGTATTTTCCTAAAATTTTTTTTATAGACAAATTTCAATTAATATTTTTAAAGACAAAATTTCATCTCATTTCGTATGACCCTCGATTTCGTTGTCCGATTTTGCTTAGATTTTAACTCTATATAGAAAAGAGACGCGTTATTGATTAATTGACTGAACAACTGCCAGCCTAGACGGCTTAAGCTTGTGTCATGAAAGGCGCGAAAAGACGGGGTCTTGTGATATTCGTACGTTAAGGTACTAAAAAGTACGAAATGGTGACTTTTAACTCAGCGCGAACGTATGGGCTGGAACTATAATATAGGCTAAAATTAAACATAAAATAAGATTTGGTGTCAAAAATTTCCCAAAATAGTACCAGAAGTGGGAATAATGCCACGTTTAGTACCGCAATTGGTACTTTTCGATACCTTGTTTGTTAATTGAGCTAAACTTTTGAATTTTGGAATTAATGTACACTATGGCAACCTTAATTGGGATGAAAAAAACTTTTTGGACATTAAGAAACAAAAAAGTTCCAAGAGAGGTACGAAATATGCATACGCCGAACGGGTAGAGCTAGAGCTTCGAAATTTGGCTTCAATGATTGTTGTTGCGAAGTAAGGGGGTAGGATAGGTTGAAAAGAGGGTGCAGATATTAATCCGCCCATGACATTATGGAAACACACCTAAGCCAGTCGGCTTATTGTGCACTCTAAAAACTATAAACTAACCTCTAAAAAGAAAAATTTAAGGTGGGAATTCCGTGCTACTTACAAAATTCTTAATTGTTTTCAAAGCCACTCCCTTAAGTTTGTTCATGTCTGATATTGTGTCTCTGCCTAAGTGCCGGTATCTGTTAGAGGCGAAAGCCGGGCAATGACAAAGGAAATGTTCCAATGTTGAATGCGCATTCGTACCTTGCCCTTAACTCGGACTGCGTCGACCCGAAAGGCTTCGGGTTAACCAAGTTAATTGACGGCAGTCCTCTGGCCTTCACCGCCAAATCGTCTGCCCTTTCATCTCCCCTTACTCCGTTATAGCCCTGCACCCAAACGATGCGGATTTTCCCGTCCTCAGAGAAGACGTTAATCTCCTTCATACACTGCAAGACTGTTCGTGACCTTACCGTCCCGGTTGTTTTTGCCCTTATGGCAATTTTAATGTCGGTAGAGATGTTCAGACTCGACATCCTAGAGTTAGCACCACACCACTTCCCGCATTCCGTGATCGCCCGGATCTCCGCCTGCAGGACCGTATTATGGTCAGGCAGTATAAAACAAATCTCAGTCCCTGGGTTTTCAATGTAAACACCCAGGCCCATTCTGTCCTTTAGCTTTGATCCATCCGTGTAACATGATCTTCCAGATGGCAATACTAGGGTTCTGTCACACGCACGTTCACATCTGCCAAATCAGACAGGTTCTCAAGGAAATGAGAACCAAAAGCGGAACTCCTTCTGACTGCCAGAGCGGGACATACACGCAGAAAGTGTTCTATAGTCTCTTCGATGTCCTCACAGCTTTTGCAAAAGTAGTTACTGGCAACCCTCAGTCTGTCAGCATGTTTTCCGAGTAGGCAGTGACCTGTCATGGCGGACACAATGGCTGAGACGTCTGTTCTAGCCAGTGACAGTAAAGCGGTAGACTTTTTCAAGTCTAGATTACACCACATAGTTTGGAATGCTAACAGCGTGCTCTTTGTGACCATCTCTCATTTGTTGTCCTTCGGGCCTGGTCCTGAAAACTTAGCTTGAATGTCGCTAGGGGCATACCCACAGATTTCAGTTTCCCTGGAATGTGTAAGATAGTTCCTAGTCTCGCAAGCTTGTCCGCTTTACAATTCGCTCTCTGTGGACCGACACCCAGGACAGGCGAATTTTAAACTGTTCAGCAATGTCGTTGAGACATCTGCGACAGTCGAGGGCGGTTTTTGTGTTCAGAAATACGTCCTTCAGGGATTTAATGGCTGCCTGGGTATCTGAGAAGATATTTATGCAAATCGTTGTTATGACATTAAACCATAGCCATTCAATCACTTCCTTAATTGCAAGTATCTCCGCTTGATACACATTTCAGTGGTTGGGTAACATTTTCGATATGACCAGAGTACACCCCAGAGCCCATCTGGTCGTTTAGTTTGGAACCATCCGCATAAAAGTCTATGCAAATTCTATTACCAGGCACATCGTAGTTCCAATCGGTTCTATCAGGAATAGTGGTACAATACTTTTTACCGAAAAGCGGCTCAGGTAGGGTGTAATCCTCATTGCCTGGAACATCGGATATTGTATCAAGGATAACACAGTGTCCGTAGCCGCCACATGACCAAAGAGAAAGCCTCACAGCAGTAATCGCAGCAATTTGGGTAGCCACAATGTCCAGAGGCATAAAATGTAGCATTAAAATCAGCGCATCAGATGGTGTCGTCTTAGTGCGGCTTTGATGCCCAAACAAGCCATCCTTTGGAACCGATTGACTACTTAACAGTAGGTGCAAGAGTTCCCTTTCTTGTCCTTTCCAAGATGTTGGATTTGATGTTCAATTTCCTGTCCAGCAAAACACCCAGGTATTTTACGCTTTCTGTAAATGAAACATTCTCTCCTCCCAAGAAGACAGGCGCCACTGTAGGTAACTTATATCTTCTGCTGAAAAGAACTACTTCTGGCTAGCACGGATTAACGCATAGAACACTTTCGGTAGCCCACTTCGCTGTTGCACGTAGAGCTTCCTGAAGTATATTTCTTAGAGTGCTGGGAATCTTTCCTTTAACCGCAATTGCCACGTCGTCAGCATATGCCACCACTTTTACACCTTTTTCTTTCAGAGACAATAATATAATGTTCATTGCTATATTCCAAAGTAGAGGAGACACCTCCTTGAGGTATTCCTCTGTTGACCCATCTTTTAAAATCCACAGATCTCAAGCTTGCCGGAATGCATATTTTACTGAGTAAGTTATTAATGAACATTCTTGAGGTAGAGCTCCTTCATGATTGACATCGGTTTTCCATTATTGAAAGCACCTTCAATGTCGAGAAATGCTACCATTGTATAATTCCTGGTGGCGAGATAACCCTCTATGTAGCCCACTTGGTCGTAAAGGGCTGTTTCAGTGGATTTGCCATCACTATTGGCATGCTGCTGCCGAGAAAGGCGATCTCCAGGGATCTTTGTTCTAAGGTATGTTTCTTTCAACCTTTCAAGAGTCTTCAGCATAAAGGATGACAGACTAATAGGACGAAAATTGTGTGGTAAGGTTTTCCTGCTTTCGGAATGAAAATTACCTTTGCGTCTCTCCATCCCACGTGTATATATGACATGCTGATGCAAGCAAAGTATAACTCTCTAAGCCAAGGAATCAATCTATCAAAAATAGCTTGTAATTCGACCGTTAATACATCATCAGGGCCTGACGACTTAAAGGAGTCGAAACTTCTTATCGCCCACAGGACTTTCGGCTAAGACACAATTTTCCTTATATCCTCCGACGAATGCATATCAATGCAACCTCTTCTGGAGCCACGTTGTTCGTTGGAAATTTCCCCGGAAATGTGTATCAACAAGTAATTTTGCACTCAACCAAACTTGGTATTCAAAATAGCAAGAATGTTTGCTGAAACACTAGTTTTTGTCTGCTGAAATGGGAAAGCAGACAATACTGATGTTCCAGCAAACATAGGGCTGCTGTATTAGCAAACATTTTGGTTAGCTAAATCAGCAAATAAAGTCTGCAGCAAAATTTTGCTGAAAAAAATTTTATGCTATTCTTTTTTTTATGTTTGCCTGTTACTTGTTTTGATTTATTTAGGTATATTTTGAGAAATTTTGATTTTAAGATGATTTAAATTTGTGTAATTAATATTACTTACTGTACACAAGCTACCTGGTTCATCCATTGGTATACATTTCAAAATGTGGCTGAGTTCGCTCACAGTTTTTGTTATTGCTCTACTAATGTGTACATGATTGGCATGGCTTATTGTATCTAAATTTAAAGAAAATGCAATGGAAATTATACATTCGGTGGTGATTATAAACATCCACTGAAACACACATTGACATTTGTATTTTATTTTTTCTTCTAACATCCCCCTTATAATTAAGCAGCAGTCATTTTCAGCTAACAACAGATTTTCAGCTGTAAACCTGCTGCTATGAAATTGCGGAACTACTGCTGAAATAGCAGAACTACTGCTACAATATAAGCAAAATTAACTACTAATATTCAGCAGGCAATGTTAGCTATTTCAGCAAACTTTTTTCTATAAGTGCAGTGTTTTCTCACTAGACATTATCCATACATTCTCTGACTTCTGACTATGTCCCACCGTAATTGGTCAAGAAGACAGGATCTTCCTTTGCCTAGATGCCTCAGGTGTATCCTCCACGGAGCTACAGAATTCTATCCAGGATTTGTTTTGATCCTTTCTCAGCTCGCACTTATATTTACTTATCTCAGACTTATAGATGTCCCAATAGTGTGGTGCTCTTGAGGCTTTCTCCCTATTGAAAAGTTTTCTGCAGTCCCTCCTTAGACTAACCAGCTCTGGGGTCCGTCATGGCGGTGTAGAATTTATGCCGGAATTTATCCCAATCCGCCTTACTTATGTTTAGCCGAGGGACCACTTCTGCAGTAGTTTCTCCAAGGCTGAAACTAATATAACGATGATCAGAGAACCTATGGTCATCCAAGACTTTCTAGTGGCATATTCTTCCGATACAAACGTAGTATCTAGGATCTCCTGCCTGTTCCTGGCAATAAAGTTCGGTTTATCCCTTTTATCAGAAATCGCCAGATTGCAGCTCACCCCTTTCGTTAACATCCGTACTTTCCCATATACGGTTGTTGTTGTTGAAGCAGTGTGTTGTATACTGAGGCGGCAGCCCTTGTTGATGAAGGACTCCATCGGGTCAATCCGGTATGTACAACCGGCTGGCATATTCGATGATGTGTATTGGCATCACTTCCTACAATGAGGTTTTTCTTCCCCACAGAAGCGTCTTCAACCAGCGACTTAAGGTTTGAAGGCGGCATCTCTGAATCGTGTGTCATATATATGGAAGCCAGCCTGTAATGCGACTTATTTATTTCAAGCCTGGCTAATACTGAATCTTCAGTGCTCAGCGACGGAAGAAGGAAAACATTTAGACTCTTCTTTGCAAGAATACAGTGTCTCCCAATTCGGGTACCATTGTGTGGTTTTAATTCGGAAAAATGCGTCAAGTCTTAATACTTTTCTGAAAAGCCACATAACCTAAGAATAAAATGAGATATTGAATTCTAAAATTAATTCTGATAATGGGACAGACGCAATTTTTTGTCGAAACAGCAACATTTTCTGCTGTTTTCAGATGGTAAAGACTAGGAAATGGCACAAAAATTTCGAAAATACTTAAAACAAGTAAAAACGTGCTAATTTCGGCCGGGCCGAATCTTGGGTACCCACCACCATGGGTTCCGCTGAATTGTTGAATAAAACTTGGCACTGATGTTATAGGCCATAAGATAGGTTTTTGGGTCAAATTTCAACCAAATCAGGTGACAATTTAGCTTCTAGGGTATCAAGAAATCAAAACTAGAGATCGGGGCATATGGGGGATATATAAGTTAAAAGCCGTACTTGGCATCGATGTTGGAAGTCATAACACAACCTTTTGTTTCAAATTTCAGACAAATCGGATAAAAATTGAGGCTCCTAGGCGTTCAAGAAGTAAAATCGGGGGATCGGTTTATATAGGGGTACTAGCTAACCCGCTCCGCTGCGCCTTCTTCTACTTTACTGGAACAAAAGTTTCCTTGGAATATTTATTTTCGACAATTAAAGAATTTTTAGTAAAATACCATGCTACGAAAATAGTATATCGCTTGAATAACAGTTTAACAATATAAGTGCCTTTATCTGAATCCCATATGACCTTTATTGGTCTACGAATTTAAGTTTGGATGTAAAGTGTATTCCCAGATACATGGCTTAAGAGGAGTTTACAGGATGCCATTGGCTCAAGAGGAGTTTACAGGATGAGACGTCCCCCAAACACATGGCCCCAAAATAGGTTATCAAATTCGTTTTCTAATCTCAAATACGTTTCATTTGAGCCACATATTGGCATGGCCGAAAAATTTTTTCCTTTTGGGGGTGTTTTGGGAAAGGGGTGATGCCCTAAATACATGGTCCTACATTTGGATATCAAATTCGTATTCTATTCCCAAATCCCTATATTTGAGCCCCATATTGCGATGGTCACTAAAAAGTTGCTGTTTGTGGGGTATTTTGGGAATGGGGTAGACCCCCAGAAAATTGGTTCCGAAAATGGGTATCAATTCTTACTCTACCCCCCAATACTTTTATTTAGGCACAGATTGTCATGGTAGGTAAATATGCCCGATTTAGGGGTGTTTTGGGGATTGGGGTGGTCGCCCAAACACTAAGCGCGGAAAATATATCAGCAACGTTCTCTATTCTCATATATCTATATATCATTTATTTGAACCTCATATTGGCATTGCCCTCAAAATTGGATATCAAATTCGTTTTCAAATCTCATTTAAACTCCTTATTGCAAAAGTCAGTAAATATATCCGGTTTGGGGTATTGGCCCTAAAAACTATAAATATTTAGTTCCACTCTCTTTACGACCCAAGTTGTCTTGGTGAGCAAATACGTCCTATTTGGGGGTTGTTATGGTGGTGGGACGTCCCCCAGACAATTGGTCGCTAATGTTGATATCAGATACGTGGTCTACTCCCAAATACCTTTAATTTGAGCCCCATATTTCCATAGTCGGCAAACATGACCGGCTTGGGGGGTGTTTTGGGGGATGGGCGGCCACTCTGTGAGTTGGCCTTGAAAATATACATCGGATTCGTGTTCCACTCTAAAAGCCCTCTTATTTGAGCCTCATATTGCAATAGTCAGCAAATACTTACTATTTGGGTGGTGTTGTGGGGGTGGGGTGGCCCCATAGACAGTTTTCCCAAATACTGATATCAAATTCGTGCCTTACTCCCAAAGACCTTTCATTTGAGCCCATATGGCTATGGTTGTAAATTTGTCCCCTTTGGGGGATGTTCTTGGAGAGAGGCGGCCCCCCAAACACTTGGCCCCATATTTGGATATCAGATTCGTATTTTACATTCAAATACCTTTTACTTAGACCCCATATTCCCATGGTCAGTAAATAAGTCCAGTTTGGGGGTGTTTTGGGGAAGGGGTAGACCCACAGAAACGTGGTCCCACATATCAGGTTCGTATTCTACCAAATTTTTATTTTTAGGGTACTATATGAGAGGACACAAAATTTCGATTAAATCGCACCTCCCATCTCCGAGATCTGGCGTTTCTGAAAATTAGGGTAAGGGGGAGGGTCCCCCCCCCCCCCCTTCAGATATCAAAAAATGTAGTACCCTACGGGATCATTATGCACCATCTGTGAAAACTTCAAGAAAATCGGTTCAGCCGTTTCTATATAAGGAACACACAAACAAACAAACAAACACAAATTGATTTTTATATATATATAAGATATCCAAATCTGAACCGATATGACTCAATTTCAATCCGCAACGACCCTCATCAATAAGAAGTATCTATGCAAAATTTCAAGCGGTAGCTTTATGCGACCGCTATCGTGATTTCGACAGACGGACATGTCTAGATCGACTCAGAATGTTGAGACGATCGAGAATATATATACTGGACATTTTTATTTTAATATTAGCAGACAGTGTTTGCTGATATAACCCGACTTATTTTTGTAGGTGCAGCACCATAGAATGGGGGTATTCTAGTCATTCCGTTCGCGGGACCTAGAAATATTTGATGTGCAACCCCATAAAGTATAAATATTCTTTATGGTCTTGGCTACACATTTCTATTCAAAACTTGAAAATTTTTATTTTAATATCAGCAGACAGTGTTTGCTGATATAACCAGAAATATTGATGTGCAACCCCATAAAGTATAAATATTCTTTATGGTCTTAGTATTTATTTTAATATCAGCAGACAGTGTTATTTTTCTGGGTGCAGCACCATAGGATGGGGCTATAGTAGTCATTCCGTTCGCTACACTTCGAAATATTGACACCAAAAATTATTAATATTCTTGATGTTCTTGACTACCCATTTCCGCCCCTCCCTCTTTCAAAATCACAATAGCGGTGGAACGAATGAAGCTATCTCCTTGAAGTTTTGCCCATTTGCAAGTGGGCCATATCGGTACAGATTTCGATATAGCTCCCGTATAATGATTTCTTTCGACTTCGAGCCCCTAGAAGCTGACTTCTGAGCCCCTAGAAGCTCCGTTTGGGTTAAAATCCACCTAGTGTTCTGATCCAAATCGGTTTATAATCTGACAAGCTAGTCCGGTGTGCTTCGCTTCACGCTAAGGTGGCTACTCAAAATTAAATGTTTCTTTAATGTAATAACGCTGGTGCCCAGAGCCATGAGTCTTTTTTGCATCGTAATGAAGATGCAAAAAAGACTCATGTTTATTACTTAATTCGTTTATCATATGTGTTGTTCAAATATATACTATACTATATCCGATACAATAGTTATCAATTCCCAAAGGACCTTAGTGGATCAACGTTGTCCTAAATTTGAGAGTATGATTCGTTTTCTACTATCAAAGTCTCTTAAGGTAATTTCGATTCCAGAAAAAAATGTTATGTTGTAGTGTTATTGATATGATTTCTATGTCAATATGTGTACTCTGAGTTAAATCAGCTGTTTACTACTTGACAGATGTTTAGTACAATCAATTGTTTACAAAATGAAATTTTTATTTGTAATGATGTTAATGAAAAAGGAAATAAGATTAAGTTGACCGTAATGTTTTTTAATTTCTTTATTTGAGAATTATTTCATAATGAAATAATCTCCAAACAATATCGACAAAATATATCCCAAACAAAATGAAATTTTCCCCAAATAACTTAAGGGTGTTATTTCTTTTTCTTTTTTGCTTTGCAGGTTATTTCATTGGAGATTATTTCGTAGCGCCAAAGATTTCAACAATTGCTATTTAAATTCAAAATGTATGCAATAATTTATATCCGCCGCATGTTCACTTTTAGAATGAAAATTTAACAATGGAATATAAATTATTTATTGTATAGTTGAGCTAAACGAAAATAAGTGTATATTAGTAAAAAAAAAGTATCTATTTACGAAAATCCTGGGGGAGCCTTCACCCCCAGAGAGCCATAGCTACGTCCATGTCTATAGGATTTGTTAATAATAAGATTAAACATTAATATGAATTAAAATGAGCTCTACACATTTTTGGTTACTGAGGAGGGGAGTCACTAGTCAACCCACTGTTTGCAAGAATAGAGGGTGCATAAAATACCATTGAAACGATCATATCTCATTTTGAGTGCAAATATTTTTTGTTGATTCAAAAGCAAACTTGACCACCTTTTTTCCTTGACTATTGCCCTGAGTTGATAACAAGTAAAAGCGTGCTAACTCACCACCATGGATTCGAGTAAAAATTTATACAAAATAAATTAAGTTGTAGGGCATAATTTTATTCTACATATCAAACTAGCAAAACTTAAAGCTTCTAGGAACCGAACAAGGATGATCTAGAGACCGGTTTACATGGGAGCTATATCAGGTTATAGACTGATTTTGGAGGAATTTGGCACAATTGTTGGCAGTCGTAGCACAACATCGCATGCAAAATCTCAGCCTTATCTGACTAAAATTGAGGCTTGCAAGAACTCAAGAAGTCAAATCGGGAGATGGGTTTATATGGGAGCTATATCAAGTAAAAGACCGATTTGAACCGCACTTGGCACAGTTGTTGGAAGTCAAAAAAGAACACCACGTGAAAAATGTTGGCCAATCAAACAAAAATTGCGACTTCCAAGGGCTAAAGAAGTCAAATCGGGAGATCGGTTTATATGGGAGCTATTTATATCTAAATCTGAACCGATATGGCCCATTTGCAATCTTCGACGACCTACATAGTTACTAAGTATTTGTGCAAAATTTCAAGCTGATAGCTTTACGCGTTCGTCTCTATAGTGAATTCGACAGACGGACATACTCAGATCGACTCGGAACGTCGTATTTTTCGTGAACAGGCATATTTAATTTTTCTCTGGGTTTCAATGTTAACCCTGAGAAGCCTGAAATATGCCTGTTCACGAGGAAGACGAAGGTGGGCCAATTTAACGCACCACGTTTCCTCAATAAGACGATTTCGATATCTGACTGCTATGGAGAAAAAGTGCAACATAAGGACCATACAACTGCTTCAGAGAACATGTTGTCTTGGTGTAGGCGGAGCGATGAGGATCACGCCCACTAGGGCACTAGAGACTACTCTATATACCCATTGACATACAGATTAAGTGTGAGCCAGCCACTGCGGCTATAAGACTTAAGACGATGGGAGAATGGATTGAGGATAGGAGCAGCTCATACCATCTCATATAGCGTATAATCGAAACAACGATAGGAAACCTGGAAGAAAGGGAAGAGGTTTCCGATCGGATACTTGAGATGAACGTTGAGATCGAGTAGGAAGCACTGCTGCCAGCGGCACAGTATTGGATTAACGGAACCCTAGTATTGCCATGCCATCTGGAAGATCATGTTACACGGATGGATCGAAGCTAGAGGACAGAGTTGGCCTGGTGGTTTACATTGAGAACCAAGCGACTGACATCTGCTTTAGACTGCCTGACTTTAATACGGTCCTGCAGGCAGAGATCCTGGCGATCGGTAGTGTGGGCGTGAGGTAGTGTGGGCGATCGGTAGTGTGGGCGTGAGGTAGTGTGGGCGTGAGGTAGTGTGGGCGTGAGGTAGTGTGGGCGTGAGGTAGTGTGGGCGTGAGGTAGTGTGGGCGTGAGGTAGTGTGGGCGTGAGGTAGTGTGGGCGTGAGGTAGTGTGGACGTGAGGTAGTGTGGGCGTGAGGTAGTGTGGGCGTGAGGTAGTGTGGGCGTGAGGTAGTGTGGGCGTGAGGTAGTGTGGGCGTGAGGTAGTGTGGTGCTTACGCGAAAACGTCGAGTGTGAACATCCTTACGGACAGTAAAATGGCCATAGGAGCAATAACAACCAGAACGGTAAGGTCACGAACAGTCTTACAGTGTAAGAAGGTGATTAACGTCTTCTCTGAGGATGGCAAAATCCGCATCGTTTAGGTGCCGGACCATAACGGAGGAAGGGGAAATGAAAGGGCAGATGATTTGGCGGTGAAGGCCAGAGGACTGCCGTCAATAAACTTGGTTAACCCGAAGCCTTTCGGGTCGACGCAGTCCGAGTTAAGGAATTGAGCGACGAATGCGCTTGCAACATTGTGGAACAGTGAAACCCGTTGGTAGGACCTCGAAAATCCTATGGGGAGATCCAGATCGTGAGAAGGCGAGGCTATTACCAAAAGGAAGTATTGAGGTGGTCAGTATAGCTATTGGTATCATGACGGAACATATTGGACTACGACCTCACTAATGTTGGACTTATACGAGACAACAAATATCACCCAACCCTCTGATAGTGTCACACTTTCTGCATTTTCAATCGAACATGTTCATATGTGAATATGTATCCATTTCGACTAAATAGTAAGGTAAAAATCGCATCCTCGTCTTCGGATGATGAACTTTCTAGCAGAGCATCTTATATGCCGTAAACTAAATAAATCGCGTCTTTTTTTCCCATTTGTATATATTTACTAGCTAACCCGGACCGCTGCGCCTTATTTTACTTTATATGAACTTTCTAGCAGAGCGTCGTTCTCCAAGGACTACATTCCCCCGGTAGCCAATTACCGCGTCTGCTACCGTGTCTGCATGAATGTTGTTCAGACCTGCTTGATATGCCGCTTGATCTAGAGGTTCTCTCTTGTAGCGCTGGGGTTTCACATAATCCGACGACGAGGACGCAGAAGACTACGACGCTTGTGACCCACTGCTGCCTATGTTCGCACAGCACCTTGCGATATATCCAGTATGACTATACTCCCGTAGTGAAGTGAGGCCAGAGCAAGATCGGAAATGTACCCACTCCATGCACCGGTTATACCTCATCGAAACCGACCGATGATGGAGGCGGTTCTGGGAAACCGAACAGAACCAGGATCCAGGCTTCTTTTCACTCCCAGCACGGACTAGAAACGTGCGGAGAAGGCACTCCGGGATGTGCCGCTCCCATGACGAAAAAAGATGAACATGTACACTGAGGCGGCAGCCCTTGCCGATGAGGGTTCCATCGGGTCAATTCGGTGCGTACAACCGGCTGCCATGGGATTGTATTAACTTAAGCGTATTACAGTTATGTGGTTTCGCCTGTATCTTAACGTGGTCATACTACTCCGCAAGGAGGAGCGCTGTCTATAAAAATAGGTAAAACAAAAACTTTGCATCACATTTGGATATCATGTCGAAACTAATCAAATAGCAGAGCTTTATTCGAGGTGTATGTAAACCTTATAAACCACATTTTATTCGTTTTATACAAGTATATGACGTTTTTATCTTTTTGACTATCGCCAACCTAAAAAGTCGTCATACGGACCTTCTCTGTTAACTCTCCAATATCTACCTTTTGGTATAACATACGTTTAGAAAAGATCCAAGAGAATTTTGTTTTTATACCCTCCACCATAAGATGGGGGGTATACTAATTTCGTCATTCTGTTTGTAACTACTCGAAATATTCGTCTGAGACCCCATAAAGTATATATATTCTTGATCGTCGTGAAATTTTATGTCGATCTAGCCATGTCCGTCCGTCCGTCCGTCCGTCTGTCTGTCGAAAGCACGCTAACTTTCGAAGGAGTAAAGCTAGCCGCTTGAAATTTTGCACAAATACTTCTTATTACTGTAGGTCGGTTGGTATTGTAAATGGGCCATATCGGTCCATGTTTTGATATAGCTGCCATATAAACCGATCTTGGGTCTTGACTTCTTGAGCCTCTAGAGTGCGCAATTCTTATCCGATTGGAATGAATTTTTGCACGACGTGTTTTGTTATGATATCCAACAACTGCGCCAAGTATAGTTCAAATCGGTCCATAACCTGATATAGCTGCCATATAAACCGATCTTGGGTCTTGACTTCTTGAGCCTCTAGAGTGCGCAATTCTTATCCGATAGGAATGGAATTTCGCACGACGTGTTTTGTTATGATATCCAACAACTGTGCCAAGTATGGTTGAAATCGGTCCATAACCTGATATAGCTGTCATATAAACCGATCTTGGGTCTTGACTTCTTGAGCCTCTAGCGTGCACAATTCTTATCCGATCAGAATGAAATTGTGCACGACGTGTTTTGTTATGATATCCAACAACTGTGCCAAGTATGGTTCAAATCGGCCCATAACCTGATATAGCTGCCATATAAACCGATCTTGGGTCTTGACTTCTTGAGCCTCTAGAGGGCCCAATTCTTATCCGAATGGAATGGAATTTTGCACGACGTGTTTTGTTATGATACCCAACAACTGTGCCAAGTATGGTTTAAATCGGTCCATAACCTGATATTTTTTTTTTTTTTTTTTTTTTTGTAATTTTTATTAATGCGATCTATCTAACATTGATATTTAACATTATTCTGGTGTTTTAAATTTCTTTTAGATGGTATTAACCCAGTGGTCAATCCATTTAACATATACATACATAAATTTCAGTTTGAGGAACAATATTTATACAAAGATTTTATTTATGCGATTAGATCTTGTGGTGCTTTTCGTTTTAGCCTTGTAAAAGTTTCCCGATTTGACATTAAGTTGGCCGCTAGGGGGTTTGGATGGTCGTCAATTCTTAATTTATATGACATTAATTGCGATGAAATCTCTTCCTTTACTGTTTTTATGTTTAGATCCTTATGTAGGCGTTCGTTGGTAACGTATGTTGTGGCATTTGTAATTATTCTTAGTACTTTAGATTGAAACTGTTGCAGTAATTTTATATTGGTATTTGAGGCGGTCCCCCATAATTGGATGCCATATGTCCAGATTGGTTTTAATATGCATTTGTATATGAGGATTTTGTTTTCCAAAGAGAGTTTCGAGCGGTATCCAATTAGGTATTTCATTTTTCTCAGTTGAATATCGAGAGCCTTTCTTTTAGTTTGGATGTGTTTCTTCCATTTAAGTTTTCTATCTAGATAAATTCCAAGATATAGGGCTTCATCTTTCTGTGGGATCTCAATTTGGTTCAATTGAACAGGGGGACATGTGGCATGTTTCAATGTATATGTAACTTGGGTAGATTTTGACTCATTGGCTTTTATACGCCATTCACGTAGCCATACCGATAACGTGTTTAAGTACTTTTGGAGGGCATTACTCGCTTTTTGTGCATCTTTACTGACAGCTAATACCGCTGTATCATCAGCGAAAGTCCCGATCACAGCATTCTGTGATCGTGGAAGGTCAGCTGTAAATATGAGATATAGCAGTGGACCAAGTACACTACCTTGTGGTACACCGGCACGAATATTCTTGATGGTACTTGCTTCACCGGCTTCTTGAACATAAAAATGCCGATCGTTAATATACGATTTAATAAACAGATAAAAATTGATTGGTAACAGCTTTTTTATTTTGTAAAGTAAGCCCTCGTGCCATACCTTATCAAATGCTTGCGATATATCCAGGAATGCAGCTGTACAAAATTCTTTGGATTCAAACGCGTTGTGTATTGTTTCAACCAGACGATGGATTTGTTCTATTGTGCCGTGATTTTTCCTGAACCCAAATTGATGGTCAGGGATAAGTTCTTTTTGATTTACAATTGGCGTTAATCGCTTTAAAAATAGAATTTCAAGAACTTTGGAAAGTACAGACAGCAGACTAATTGGACGATAAGACTTTACTTGGTCTGTGGGTTTGCCAGGTTTTTGAATCATTGTTATTTGCGCAACCTTCCATTGCGGGGGTACAAAGCATCGAGTCAAGCATGCGTTGTATATGTAGGTCAATAAATTTAAAGCATTTGCAGGAAGTTCTTTTAAGATAGTTGGTGTAATCAAATCATAACCAGGTGCTTTATTTGCTTTAAGGGTGTTGATAACTTTAATAACTTCAGCCTTCGAAAATTTTTTAATGGGCAGATCAAGTTGGTGGGTTTCATCTAGGATTTTTTTAATATTTTCTGGTACAACTTCATTTGTATTTGGGGTAAATACATCAAATAAGTGGTTTGCAAATGTAGTTGCTTTTTCTAAGTTACTCTTTGTCCAAGAACTATCGGGTTTTCTTATTGGGTGATTTATTTTTGGGTATCTCTTGATAGATTTGGTCACTTTCCACAGGGAATAATCTGTAGACTTGTTTGGACCAAGACCCTGAATATTTTTTTCAAAATTTTCATTTTGTATATTCTGTAGAAGAAGTTTGAGTTCGGCTGTTGCTTTGTTTAGTTTCCTCTTATCATCAGGAGATCGCGTTCTTTGCCACGTTTTCTTCGCTTTCCGTTTAATGAAAAGTTTTTTCAAGACGTTTGTTGGAGTAGTGTGATTTATGGAGAAACTTTTCTGAGGTGTTGCATTCCATGACGCTAGTTGAATATTGCGGACTAGATGTTCCACTGCATCTACTAAATCTTCGTCTGTTTTAAGAGGAATGTTCTCACTTAGATTCGTACTTAAAAGATACCGAAAATAGTGCCAATTGGTTTTCTTATTGTGTAATGTACATTTTTGGTCCTGTATTATATATTTGCAATGCACGGTAAGGAGAACCGGTGAATGGTCGGAAGAGAGTTCACAGATCGATGTGCAATTTTGTGATCCTTCGGGGATACCCTTTGAGACACAAAAATCAATTAGATCTGGGGTTTTATTTACATCAGTGGGCCAATATGTTGGGGTACCAGAGGATTTAACGTTCAAGTTCAGTTCTTTGATGGCGTAAAACAGTTGTTTTCCCTTTGGAGATGTAAGTCGGGAGCCCCATAGAGGATGTTTAGCATTGTAGTCACCACAAGCTAAGAATTTGTTTCCAAGTGATCTGAAGAAACTAATGTATAAATCTTTGCCTGATATAGCTGCCATATAAACCGATCTTGGGTCTTGACTTCTTGAGCCTCTAGAGGGCACAATTCTTATCCGATTTGAATGAATTTTTGCACGAAGTATTTCGTTATAATATCCAACAACTGTGCCAAGTATGGTTGAAATCGGTCCATAACCTGATATAGCTGTCATATAAACTGATCTGGGGATTTGACTTCTTGAGCTTTTAGATGGCGCAATTCCTATCCGATTTGGCTGAAATTTTGCATGACGTATTTTATTTTTACTTTCAACAACTGTGTCAAATAAGGTTCAAATCGGTTCATAACCTGATATAGCTGCCATATAAACCGATCTGGGATCTTGACTTCTTGACCCCTAGAGGTCGCAATTATTATCCGATATGCCAGAAATTTTGTACGACGGATCCTCTCATGACCATCAACAAACGTGTTTATAATGGTCTGAATCGTTCTATAGCCCGATACAGATCCCATATAAATCGTTCTCTCTATTTTACTTCGTGAGCCCCAATGGACGCAATTCTTATACGAATTGGCTGAAATTTTACACAGGTCTCCAACATATAATTTAATTGTGGTCCGAACCGGACCATATCTTGATATCGTTTTAATAGCAGAGCAACTCTTTTCTTATATCCTTTTTTGCCTAAGAAGAGATGCCAGGAAAGAACTCGACAAATGCGATCCATGGTGGAGGGTATATAAGATTCGGCCCGGCCGAACTTAGCACGTTTTTACTTGTTTTTTTTTATCCTGCAAATTTTGTTTTTTTTTATTTTCTTTTTTTGTTTTCAGCATTTATGAATAGGTTAGAGTGGAGGTCTATTTTTTAAACACATTCACTTCGTCCATTGTGATACCACAGAATCGACAGACCAGGCCTTTGGTGGGAATCGAACCCACGACCCCACCACTGGTTATCCGAGCACGCTATCAACTCGGCTACCGGGGCGACCCATTTTATGAATATAAAAATTACATTCTAATTGTGCTGTTTTCTATCTATTTTTAAGGCTGAACCTGCCTGCATTTACTGCTGATCCTCAATTTCCCAACATGGATACGGACATCGATAGCAGAAATAATGGTCGCAACAAGGAAGGATATGCTAATGACAGAGCTATCAGAGAGGAGCTTTGCACTTTGTTGCGGATTTCATTCAAACGTTAATCTACTGTTAATAAGGAGAAAGAGAATTAATTACATCCACAAAAAAGGAAGATAAAATTAGAAGCGAGGAGATCAGCGTTATACACAAGAATTAGGGGCGTTTGCTTGGCCAGCAACAAATGTCATTTTAAAAAGATCTTCAAAATTAATTTATTATGTATATTGTAACAATTTTATTACTTTCAGCCATTTTGGTTTGTATGATTAGTATAACCCATATAGAGTAAATAAACAGTGTTAAATTTCTTGTGAACTACGACATTCGATATAAACTTACCATAGGATTGAATTTCTTAATATTAAATTTGTTTACCTTTCAAGGACGCAGTGAATAATGAAAGAGGGTCATGGTCATCAAAATTGGACTTCATTTTATCTGTGGTGGGGTTGGCTATTGGATTAGGAAACGTTTGGCGGTTTCCTTATTTATGCTACAAAAACGGCGGAGGAGCATTTCTTATTCCATACTTTGTGGCGTTATTTTTAGCCGGAATTCCTATGTTCTTTATGGAACTTGCGTTGGGACAAATGTTAACCATTGGAGGTTTAGGAGTATTCAAAATAACGCCAATTTTTAAAGGAATTGGTTATGCGGCGGCTGTAATGTCATGTTGGATGAATGTGTATTACATTGTAATTCTCGCGTGGGCCGCTTTTTACTTGCTAATGTCAATGCGAGGCGATGTACCTTGGCGAAATTGTGATAACTACTGGAATACGTTCAAATGTGTTAATCCATACGCACGAAAACAACTATCGTGCTGGGAAAAAAGTGAAAACGCTACAAAAATTAAAATGTGCACCGTCAATATGGTTAATGTTTCGGCCTCAGAGATTTCCGATCCAGTCAAGGAATTCTGGGAGTAAGTATGATGTGCAAAAATATTTGCTGTATACTTACTATACATAATACATTTGGTAGGCACCGAACATTAAACATATCATCCGGCATTGAGGAGATTGGATCAATTCGCTGGGAACTAGCTGGAACTCTTCTTTTGGTCTGGATATTATGTTATTTCTGTATTTGGAAAGGTGTAAAATGGACTGGAAAAGTAGTATACGTAACCGCTCTTTTCCCTTACGTGTTGCTTACCATTCTCTTGATACGAGGTGTCACGCTACCCGGAGCTTTGGATGGTATAAAATTCTACATTGTACCAAATTTCTCAAAATTAACAGATTCACAGGTAACAAGAATTTTAAATTTCAGCTTTCTTAAAATTTATATGGAAAATATTTGCATCTAAACACATAGGTTTGGATTGACGCGGTTACTCAAATATTTTTCTCATATGGTCTTGGATTGGGAACTCTCGTGGCCTTAGGAAGCTACAACAAATATAACAACAATGTTTACAAGTAAGTAAACAAGTTCTTACCGTAGCACAGAATATTTACTGAAATAGAAAACATATCAATTTCTTGCTTAAGGCTGGCACTATTTTTTCGCGAAATTGTTGCGTTATTACTTTTCTAGATAAAAGATTTTAGAGCTAAAATAAAGCTTGCTTATTTCATTCAGTGTGACTTTCCCCCATAACTTGTAAAGCAATTTTACTTAAAGTATTATGTTATCATTGAGATTTTGGTAACGTTTCAAAATAGTAATTGCGAAAAACATGTGTTTTCAACTGTCAAAAACGAACATAGTACCAGCCATTAAACAACAAGCATGTTCTTCAGGTTTCAGATGATAAAAAGTCAAAAATACCCAAAAGCCTTTGTATTACATTTATACTCTTAAATGTAAATATCGTACAATTCTTCTTCTTTTCTCTAATACGATATTATTTTTCTAAGTGTAAGTTCACAATAGAAAACTACATATACGTACATGCTCCTAAAGCGAAAATTTACAATTGGGCGACAATTACGGGACATTATCCAGCTTTATTTAGTTAAACCATCGATAGGCAAAATAACACAGTTGAAGACACTAAATTGTGTTTATGTGAAGGGCTCTGAAATCTGAACTATCAACAAAGTGATGTAGCTTTGTAAAATGAGCGCAATGCGTCATTCGAACGAATCCAAACGTACAATGTAAGCAACTACATTGTAATACAAGTGCTTCTTGTTCGTTCTGAACTGAAGGAAATTATAGGCGGATGTGTTTTGGTGTATCGAAAAAATTGGATTTAAGAATTCGAGGAAAAAGGGCATATTCTTGATATTTTTTTTTTTTTTTTGAATAATAACCACGTAGTAAATTTTGAGAATTGCTTAGTTGCTTGTGAACAACTTTGGGCCATAGTTGTAGTAAATTTATTTGTACTTAGATAACGCTAGCTTTTGAAGGAGTAAAGCTAGCCACTTCAATTTATGAGTAAGGCCGGTTGCGATTGCAAATGGCCCAGATCTGTTTATGTTTAGATATAGCTCCCATATAAATTGGTCTTTCGATTAGATATATTGATCCTCTCGGGGGCACAATTCATGTCCGATTTGGCTGAAATTTTGCACAATGAATTGCGTCGTACCTTCCAACAACTCTGCAAGACAAGGTTTAAATCGATATATAACCTGATGTGGCTCACTTATACACCGATTTCACGGGCGAAATTCTTATCCTATTACACAGAGATTTCGCACGAGGACTGATGTTGTGACTTCCAATATTTTTACCAAGTTAAATCCAAATCGGTATACAGTTGCGGTCATAATAATAGCAGCACCACGAAATATAAATACTAATACTGATTGTAGTTCATAACGCGAACTTTCTTGGACTCCGACAGTCTTATGTCAGTACGTCAGTACAAAACCAAATAAGCAATAATATTGGTTTATTTGTTCCAGGTATTGGAGTTATTATGTTTAAAAAAAAAAACAGTAAGGAGAGGCAAAAGTCGGGCGGAGCCCGACTTGGAAATTATTTCCAAATCTAGTCAGACTTAAATGTTGCATACCGATTGAATTATCGAATAGAACCATGTAAAATTTTCTTACGATAGAACAAAAATTTTGGATTTCTACAGCCTTTAAAAGCCATATCGGATAAAACATATATATGAGAGCAATATCTAAATCTGGGACGTCAAATATAATATCTCACGCCCAATATTGTAGAGATATGACCTAAATTGTGGCTTTTATTGCCTTAAAAGACCATATCGGATGAAATATATATATGGGAGCTATATCTCAATCAGGATCGATTTTAATGAAATGAAAAACGTCTCATGTGGCTTCTAAAGCTTAAAAAATCAATTTCGGGTGAAAGATATATATGGGAGCTATACTGAATCTTTACCGATTTTTATGAAAATTTCCACTGACTAAATCTGTGGCTTCTACAGCCTTAAAAGGCCACATGGGATGAAAGATTTATATGAAAGCTATACCTAAATCTAGACCGATTTTTATGAAATTTTGCACACATATGTAGGCGTCAAAAACATCTCGTGCTAAATTTTATAAATATCGGACCAAAATTGTAGATTCTAAGGCCGAAAGGTCATATCGGATGAAAGATAGCCAAAAAAGTGACATTTGCAAAATTTTATGACAATCGGACAATAAATGCGACCTGTACCTTAATCACAAGAATACTTGGACAGATAGACGGGCATAGGTAAATCAAATCAGAAAGTGATTCTAAGCCAAACAAATGCACAAACTTATAATACCCTGTACCACAGTGATGGTGTAGGGTATAAAAACGTCAAATTAAATCAGTCAAAATCATAGCGGTGATCAAATAAAAAAGTAAGGCAAATATCGTTAAAATTGCAACATTTTAATCTAAATTGAAATAAGCAGTAAGAAAGTAACTCGTGTGCTTTTATTGTGTGGGTTATTGCTATTTTTTTTTTTCAAAATTAGGAAAACGTTGTAATGGACAAACGTTGGACAAGATATGACTTCATGAGCCTCTGGAAGGTCACCTAGAGGACGCAATTCCTGTCCGATTTGGCAAATATTTTGTACGAGGGCTTGTGTTGTGAAGTCCAAGATCCGTACCAGGTTTGGTCTACATCAGTATATAACCTGATACAGCTCCCATTTAAATCAATATATACAATATTAGATATAACTACGGCTATTACAGCTTGTAAGCAACGATGCTCATTGGGTAGCGCCCAAGCCAAGATGCGTGGCAATTTACAATTTTTTTCAAAACAGTTTTTAAATAAAAATAAACTGATAAACAGAAGGAAACATTTTTAACTACAGGAAAAAGTGGGACTCAAAAGATTAGCATAGCAAAAAAAAACTCCTAAAATTATTAATTAAAATGTATTTTATTGGAACGAAGATCTTTTGTCAAAATTTTGTGCTCACCTCTTTTGAAATAAGTTTTACATGTCATAGTACCTCACAAATGTTGCCAGCATTAGGAGGGGAAAACCACCGCTGAAATTTTTTCTGACGGGTATATATGTAACCCAATAAATGTACAATTTATGCCCACATAGCAGTTATATCGAAATATGGTCCTATTTAGACATATGCTCAAGACATTTAGACCGGCATCGAGAGATCGGTATATTGACATATTTATATATATATGACAGCAATATCCAAATCTTGCCCGATCTGGGCCAATTTGCAGAAATATGTCGAAGAGCATAACACAAATTCACTGTCTCAAGTTTCGGCGAAATCGGACAATAAATGCGGGTTTTATCGGCCCAAGACCGCAAATCGAGAGATCGGTCTATTTGTCAGCTATATCTAAATCTGAACCGATCTGGGCCAAATTGAAGAAGGATGTCGAAGGTCCAAACACAACTCACTGTCCCAAATTTCGGCGAAATCGGACAATAAATGCGGGTTTTATCGGTCCGAGACCGTCCCAAATTTTTATATGGTCATAAGACCTTAAATCGGCGGATCGGTCTCTATGGGGGCTATATCAAGATATAGTCCTGCTTATGGACATGAAAAAAATCTGCGCAAAAGTTTCAGCTCAATATCTCTATTTTTAAAGACTGTAGAATGATTTCAACAGACAGACGGACGGACGGACGGGCATGGCTAGATAGTCTTAGATTTTAACGACGATCAAGAATATATATACTTTATAGGGTCGATGTGTTGCAAACGGAATGACAAAATAAATATACCCCATCCTTCGGTGGTGGATAGAAAAATATATGAGCGGCTGTGAAGATCCTCCTAATGGCAGGATTTGACATTGTTTTTATCTGGGAATCATGGTTTAATGGAGGCGTGGTTTATGGACTAAGACTCCCTGGACTTAAACCACTGAATAGTGCGGGGAATGGGAGTTATATAACCTGTATTCTTGCAAGTTTAACCCTTCGCTACTCATATGCCATTATTATATTTTAACATTAATTGTAACACAACATCTTTTGACCTGATCATTTAACCACCTTTAGTTTCTCTCTCTCGATTTCCATTTTTTCCAAAAAAAAAGCGATCATGTGAATATCTAAGAAGGGTATCATTGCTACGACCGCGCCATTGTGTAACGTTTTTGAAATACAGACGGTAAATGATTGCATTATTAAATTCGGATCCTGCTTTTTTAAGTGTTTTAAATAACTCCATCAATTTTAATTAAAATAAGTAAACACGCATAAATTCATCTAGGATGAATTCTGAATTCTCACCACCAAGGATATATCGTGACCAGATTTCGTCGAAATGGGATGAAAAATGGGTATTTTATTAACCCAAGATGTTCATTCACCAGATCGGTGCAGCGACACGGTTTTCAAACAGTCCTCACTGCTCTAAATGTCGTGTTACAAATGTGTATTTTATGGGACAAAACCATAAATCAGAAGAACGGTATATAACAGCTATATCCAAATATGATCTGACCTAGACCACATTCAGCACGGATGTCCAGAAACCTAATACAACTAATATTGGGTTAAAAAATTTGCATTTTAAATGCTCAGGACATCAGGATAATATCAGGGGTCGGATTTTAATCCACCCAATGCCACCATGGACATACATCTAAGCCAGTAATCGGCTTTTTGTGCATTCTAAAAACATCGAAAAGAGACAATCAAAGTCAGAAATTCCGTCTCCTTATAAAATCCTTAATTTTTTCTACACCACGCCCCTAGGGGTTGATATTGTGTTTCTCTTTTTAAAGGGACAACTGTCACACACCGCAAAAAAAAACGTATGATATTTTGTTAGTGTTTCGCAACTATTCCGAAAGCGGAACAGAATACCCCGCTTAAGTTGCTAAATGTCTGGTATTGATCAACCACCTAAATGCCGGTGTCTGCTAGCCGCGAATGCAGGGAAATTACATTGGACGTTCTTCAACCTCTCATCATCTTTGCAAAATGCCATACACATGCTATCACTTACCGCACCGATTTTGCATAAGTGCATTCCGTTAGGATACTGAAAGGTCGTCTGACTTACATCTTAATTTCCTTCAGTAAGAGCCTCGTCCTCTCACGATCCGGATCACTCCATAGGATTTTCGCCGTCCTACTGAATGTTTCACTGTTCCAAAGCGTACGTCGCCCACGACCTTAGCTCGGACTGCGTCAACTCGAAAGGATTTGGATTAACCATGTTTATTGACGGCAGTCCTCTGGCCTTCACTGTTAAATTGTGTGCGCTTTCATCCCCTAACTCCGCTATGGGCTGGCACCAAAACGATGCGGATCGTGCCATTCTTACACCTCAAGACGGCCAGTGACCTTATTATCCTGGTTGTTATTGCCCTTATGACCATTTTTCTGTCCGTAAAGATGTTCACACTCGACGTCCTCGCGTTAACATGACACCACTAGTGCAGGCGGCGATCCGGGCGATCACAGAATGCGTGATGGCCAGGCATTCAAGAACTGATATCACACTCTGATCTATGTGGATCCCCAGTACCCCCTTGTCCTTTAGCTTTGATCCATCTGTGTAGCATGATCTTCCAGGTGGAAGATTATGCACAATCATGTCGTCTCAGGTATCCGATGTGCACAATCATGTGGTCTCAGATATCCGATCGAAAACCTCTTCCACATCCCTTCCAGGTTTCTTATCGTCGGATATCTAGAATAGTCTCCTGTGTCGTAGTGGGCGTTATCCTTATCGCTTCGCCAATGTCAAGACAGCATGTTCTCTGAACTTGTCTTTTTCCTTACGTTGCACTTTTTCTCCATCGCAATCCACCAAACTACTGAGGCGTATGTAAGAATTGGTCTAATCACGCTCCTGTAGAGCCAGTGGATAATTCTTGGATTCAAGCCCCATTTCTAGCCTATGGCCCGTCTATATAGTGCCCAACATCTGTGAGCCTTCTCAGTACGCTCCTGAATGCGTCAAACTGGCCCACCTTCGTCTTTCTCGTGAGCAGACAGGGTCTAGCCCAGTCTTATGTCATCTGCAAGACCCTTTCGATCTTTCTTTAAAGCTGATTCGGATCTTAACCTCTTCGAAGTATTCCCCACATTGTTAAAAGCCTCCTCGATGACAATGCATACCGTCAATGTGTACGTCATGACATTGAAGAATTCTTCTGTTTTGTGCACAATCTCATAGGCAACCTTCCCTTGACATAGGCATGTATTTGAGCAGTTCGCTGGATTCCCTACTCATTCTCATGGTATTCACAATGCGTTGCATGGTTTTGAGTAGAAAGTACGTAGGGCTTACAAGTCTTTGGTGTCGCATAACTTGCATCGCCGGTCTTGGGTTTAAATATGACCCTTGCCTCCTGCCAGGCTTTCGAAGTATATGCAAGTCCTAGGCACTCTGTGAAAATAGTGGCCAGATGGCGCGCCAGATATTTGGCCTCCTTCTTCAGTAACGCTGGAAATTTTCTAACAGGTCCGGGTGACTTAAATGGTTGGAAGCTCCTCAAGGCTTCCCTTAATGTTTTGCATGTGCCATCCAAAGAACAGTGGGATAAGAGGATAATAAACATCTAATTCTCGTTACGATTTGTAACTATAATTGATTGCATATTAAGAAGTGTGCAGTGAAAGTAGCTTATGTTAAATTTCTCATCGGCGTAATTTGGATAGAACATGAAAAACAAAGTATTGAACAACAAGTAAAAGCGTGCTAAGTTCAGCCGGGCCGAATCTTATATACCCTCCACCATGGATCGCATTTGTCGAGTTCTTTTCCCGGCATCTGTTCTTAGGCAAAAAAGGATATAAGAAAAGATTTGCTCTGCTATTAGAGCGATATCAAGATATGGTCCGGTTTGGGCCACAATTAAATTATATATTGGAGACCTGTGTGAAATGTCAGCCAATTCGAATAAGAATTGCGCCCTTTAGGGGCTCAAGAAGTAAAATAGAGAGATCGATTTATTGGGTTGCCTAAAAAGTAATTGCGGATTTTTAAAAAGGAAGTAAATGCATTTTTTATAAAACTTAGAATGAGCTTTAATCAAATATATAATTGCCATTTTGTTCGATAACCTTTTGCCATCTTCCTGGCAAATTTAGTATTCCACGCTCATAGAACTTCTGGCCTTTATCTGCAAAAAACTGAACCAAGTGCGATTTTATAGCCTCATCATTGCCGAAAGTTTTACCATTTAAGGAGTTCTGCAAAGATCGAAATAAATGGTAGTCTGATGGTCAGGGCTATATGGTGGATGCATCAAAAGTTCCCAGCCAAGCTCACTTAGTTTATGGCGAGTGACCAAAGATGTGTGCGGTCTAGCGTTGTCCTGGTGGAATATGACACCTTTACGATTGACCAATTCTGGTCGCTTCTCCTTGATGGCTGTATTCAATTTGTCCAATTGTTGACTGTAAACATCAGAATTAATCGTTTGATTCCTTGGAAGCAGCTCAAAATATACCACACCCTTCCAATCCCACCTAACAGACAGCATAACCTTCTTTCGGTGGATATCAGCCTTTGAAGTGGTTTGAGCTGGTTCACCATGCTTGGACCATGATCGTTTTCGACTAACGTTGTTGTAAACAATCCATTTTTCATCTCCAGTTATGATTCGTTTTAAAAACGGATCGAATTCATTGCGTTTAAGGTGCATATCACAAGCGTTGATTCGGTTTGTTAAATGAATTTCTTTCAATACATGTGGTGCCCATATTAAAATTGACGCCAAACAAACAAATGTAAACAAAATTTCGCGCACTTTTTTTCTAAAGCAAGCTAAAAGTAACAGCTGATAACTGACAGAAGAAAGAATGCAATTACAGAGTCACAAGCCGTTGAAAAAATTTGTCAACGCCGACTATATTACTACTATATTACCGACAAGTACTTTTTGAGCAACCCAATATATGGGAGCTGTATCCGGCTATAAACCGATTAAATCAAATCGTATAAGAATTGCGCCCTCTTGAGGCTCAAGAAGTCAAGACCCAAGATCGGTTTATATGACGTCGTGCAAAAGTTCATTCTAATCGAATAAGAACTGCGCCCTCTAGAGGCTCAAGAAGTCAAGTCCCCAGATCTGTTCATATGACAGCTATATCAGGTTATGAACCGATTTGAGCCATACTTGGCACAGTTGTTGGATATAACAACAAATTTCTTCGTGCAAAAATTCATTCAAATCGGCTAGGAATTGCGCACTCTAGAGGCTCAAGAAATCAAGACCCAAGATCGATTTATATGGCAGCTATGTCATTCCGTTTGCTATATAGCTGTCAATTTGGCTCCGTCAATTTGGCTCAGATCGGTCCAGATTTGGATATAGCTGCCATATATACCGATCCTCAGATTTAGGGTCTTAGGCCCTTAAAGCCACATTTATTATCTGATTTTGCTGAAATGTGGGACAGAGAGTTGTGTTAAGCCCTTCGACATTCTTCGTTAATTTGGGTTAGATCGGTCCAGATTTGGATATAGCTGCCATACAGACCGATCCTCGGATTTAGGTTCTTAGGCACATAAAAACCACATTTATTATCCGATTTTGCTAAAATTTGGGACAGTTAGTTGTCTTAGGGCCATCGACATCTTTCTTCAATTTGGCCCTGATCGGTTCAGATTTGGATATAGTTGCCATATAGACCGATCATCCGATTTAAGGTCTTAGGCCCATAAAAGGCGCATTTATTGCCCGATGTCATGGGAGAGTGAGTTAAGTTAAGCTCCTTCACATAATTCTTAATTATGGCACAGATCGGTCCAGATATGAATATAGCTGCCATATAGACCGATCTTTTGATTTAAGGTTTTGGGACCATAAAAGGCGCATTTATTGGCCGATTTCGCCGAAAGTTAGAACAGTGAGTTGTGCTAGGAAGTTCGACTTCATCCTTCAATTTGGCTCAGATCGGTTCAGATTTGAATATTGCTGCCATATAGACCGATCTCTCGATTTAAAGCTTTGGGCACATAAAAGGCGCAATTATTGTCCTATGTCGCCGAAATTTGGGACAGTGAATTTAGTTAAGCCCCTCGACATACATAATTTGGCTCAGATCGATCAAGATTTGCATATAGCTGCCATATAGACCGATCTCTCGATCTAAGGTTTTGGGACCATAAAAGGCGAATTTATTGTCCGATTTCGCCGAAATTTGGGACAGTGAGTTGTGTTACGCTCTCCGAAATTTTTCTGCATCTTGGCCCAAATCAGTCCAGATTTGGATATAGCTGCCATATAGACCGATATCTGGATTTAAAGTCTTGGCCCCATTAAAGGCGCATTTATAATCCAATTTTACTGAAATTTGACACAGTGACTTAGTTAGGCTTTTCGACATCTATGTTGTATATTGTTCAGATCGGTTTATTTTTAGATGTAGCTACTGAAAAGATCAGAATTTTGTTGTACATTATTGAACAATGACTTGTACTTATTAGTATTAATCCAAATCGGTACATATTTCGTTATAATTGCTATGGGACATAAGGTAGCGTTGGTCCCTGCGGGACTGAACAGGGAGCGTTGGTTAGTATGTATTGTAGTTTCTGAGTATGATAATGAATTAAATTAGAATGTGCGCCAATGCCAAATAATTGGCTGCTTAACTAAGTTCTTCATGACGGCTTGTTGGGTTATGTGTGGTTATGTGCCCTCCTACATGCGGCCAATTGCATCAATACTCGACCTGCACATCGAGAATTATGTCAGGTTGCCACATCGTGCAGAGAATTGTAAAATGGCATCCCATTGGTTACACTGGATTGAATGAGTGTTTATGTCACAATTTGGTAACTGTTTAACGTGATCATCTCGTTTTTTATAGTAGACCATAGGCAGTTTGAGTGACCCAGTACCTTGTAGAAGGTGATAACTGCTCTTTCCGTTGCAAACTGTACTTAATTAGAGTTGTTCAAAGGTTGCGACAAGCCACAGATTCTTTTTAATTAGTTGATACCATACCTTGTTGTTGGCTACCACCTCTACATTACACTTTGCATCAGATTCATTAGTCAATAAATATATCTCGCAGCTGCATATTGGTGCACCCTTGTGGTAAGTGGCCTGAACATTTGGATATAAAAAGATATTGTGCTCAAGTGTATTTCAATCGAGAAGTTTGTTGCCATCAGTTAAGAAACATTTATCACGATGAGCATTAAGGGCTACTAATGAGTTATATATTATTTGTGGAACTGGAGTAAAGGTTGATATTCTATTCTGCTTTCGGAATAGTCGCGGTAATCTTTAATTGATCCGCGAGCGGAATTTGACAGTTATGTTTTTCTTTTTTTATTTTCATACCAAAAGACTTTTTTTGTCTGCACTTTTGGTTTCATAATAATTTTTTTCCCGAATAAATATAATAACTAAAAGAAAAAGAAACAAGTAAGAGCGTGCTAAGTTCAGCCGGGCCGAATCTTATATACCCTCCACCATTGATCGCATTTGTCGAGTTCTATGCGCGGTATCTCTTTTTAGACAAACATAGAATATTGAATAAGAACTGTTATCCTATTGGAGCTATATCAAGTTATAGTCCGATTCGGACCATAAATGAATGCTGATTGACATTGTAGAAGTCATTGTGTAATATTCCAGTTCATTCGGATAAGAATTGCGCCTTGTAGGGGCTCAAGAAGCAAAATCGGGAGATAGGTTTATATAAGAGCTGTATCAAGCTATTGATCGATTCAGACCATACTAGACACGTATGTTGAAGGTCATGAGAGAAGGCCTTGTACAAAATTTCAGCCAAATCGGATGAGAATTGCGCCCTCTAGAGGTTCAAGAAGTCAAGATCCCAGATCGGTTTATATGGCAGCTATATCAGGTTCTATATCGAATTACGCCATACTTAGCACAGTCATTGGAAGTCATAACAAAACACCTCATGCAAAATTTCAGCCAAATCCGATGAGAATTGCGAGATCGGTTGATATGACAACTATAAAAGATTATGAACCGATTTGAATCATACTTAGCACAGTTGTTGAAAGTAATACCAAAACACTATGTGCAAGATTTCAGTTAAATCGGATGATAATTGCGCCCTCTAGAGGCTCAAGAAGTCAAGACCCCAGATCGGTTTATATGACAGCTATACCAGATTATGAACCGATTTGAACCATACTTGGCACAGTTGTTGAATATCATAACAAAATACGCCGTGCAAAATTTCATTCCAATCGGATAAGATTTGCGCCTTCTAGAGGTTCAAGAAATCAAGACCCAAGATCGGTTTATATGGCAGCTATATCAGGTTATGGACCGATTTAAACCATACTTGGCACAATTGTTGGATTTCATACCAAAACACGTCGTGCAAAATTTCATTGCAATCGGATAAGAATTGCGCACTCTAGAGGGTCAAGAAGTCAAGACCCAATATCGGTTTATATGGCAGCTATATCAGATTATGGACCGATCTGAACCATACTTGGCACAGTTATTGGATATTGTAACAAAACACGTTGTGCAAAATTTCATTCCAATCGGATATGAATTGCGCACTCTAGAGAGTCAAGAAGTCAAGACCCAATATCGGTTTATATGGCAGCTATATCAGATTATGGACCGATTTAAACCATACTTGGCACAATTGTTGGATATCATAACAAAATATGTCATGCAAAATTTCATTTCAATCGGATAAGATTTGCGCACTCTAGAGGTTCAAGAATTCAAGACCAAAGATCGGTTTATATGGCAGCTATATCAGGTTATGGACCGATTTAAACCATACTTGGCACAGTAAGTGGATATCATGACAGAACACGTCGCGCCAAAATTCATTCAAATCGAATAAGAATTGCGCCCTCTAGAGGCTCAAGAAGTCAAGACCCAAGATGGGTTTATATGGCAGCTATATCAAAACATGGACCGATTTGAACCATACTTGGCACAGTTATTGAATATTAGTGGATATCATGACAGAACACGTTGTGCAAAATTTCATTCCAATCGGATAAGAATTGCGCACTCTAGAGGCTCAAGAAGTCAAGACCCAAGATCGGTTTAAATGGCAGCTTTATCAAAACACGGACCGATGTGACCCATTTACAATACCAACCGACCTACACTAATAAGAAGTATTTGTGCAAAATTTTAAGCGGCTAGCTTTACTCCTTCGGAAGTTAGCGTGCTTTCGACAGACAGACGGACGGACGGACGGACGGACAGACGGGCGGACATGGCTAGATCGAAATAAAATGTCGCGACGATCAAAAATATATATACTTTATGGGGTCTCAGACGAATATTTCGAGTAGTTACAAACAGAATGACGAAATTAGTATACCCCCCATCTTATGGTGGAGGGTATAAAAACGAACCATTGAAACCATGAAAGCAAAAATGATGCCGACAATAATGTCAAGCGTTGCCACTAAAATTTCTTTTTGCCATTATCCTCACTATAAACAGAGTACTACTTTTTCACCTATTTTCCTCCAGCGTTTCGCCGACGTTTTTTCATATGACAGCATTCCGCCTTAAAAGCTGAAGAAAATACTCAGTTTAAGATAGAAGAGGTCGTATTCATTTTGATTTAGCAATGGAATGAACAGTGTGCAGATGGTGGGTTCATTTAGATAGATGCTTGAGCTGCCGCGATGCCATAGACATGAATGATATCTACCATCGGTAGAGTCAAAGCTGTTGGAAGATTAGCCCTTATGTTGTCCACTTCAACAGAAAATTGTTGTGAAGTAAGTAGAATAGAGAGGATCCGACCATGATAAGTGTCAGCCAACAAGGTAACCATGATGTTAGCATTTTTTGTATGTTGTCTGCAGTTATAATTAACTGGATGCTAATAGATAAAATTAGCTGGTATCGCTGGTTATCTTCATTGTTTGTGAGGTTTATGAATATGTTTATTTTAAAGTTGATTTCTTCAAAACTTGTTGGGTCCATCTTTAGTTTGCTTCATAGGGTTAAGGGTGGAGTCTAGAATTCATGTTTGATTTCGCAGTAGTCCTTGCAGTTTGGATTTCGTCTTCGATGGTGTTGATGGTGTCAGACATTTGCTCAGCATATTTTGAATCCAGAACGCCTAGTAAGGAATTCGCTAATTTGCCAACTATATCTATTGCTCTTCGTTTTTTCCGTTTAGCAAGATTTTCTAGACCAGCTTGCATTTCGTCATGGATAATGCGGAAATGGATTATCAGTCCGGCACATTGAGTGTTGAAGAGGGAAAGAAGGCAGGTCTTTTCCAAGACATTCATTTCGCTACTTAGAATTTGCAATTCGCTATGAAATGGTGATCGCTCAAAGTATATCAGAAGTTTCCACTCTGATAGTTTTGGTTTGATTTTACCAATATGCTCAAAATGTAGCAAGACAGACTGAGTGCTGACTGACTGACTGATCATCGCCCAGCCCAAACGGCTAAAGCTAGAATCATGAAATGTTGCACGAATGCTGGTCTTGGGCCATAGGCACGGGATAAGGCTGGATTTGGTGATATTCGTACGTTTGGGTACTAAAAAGTTCCAAAAAGTACGAAATGGTACATATTTGCCCAGCGCGAACCGAAGGTCTAGAATTAATTTTGGAAAATCGTACCACAAGTAGGAGAAATAGTACGTTTAGTACAGCAATTGATACTATTTTGTACTTTATTTGTTAATTGAACTAGATCTCTGAATTTTGTAACGTAGATAAGCTATGGCTATGAGTGACTAAAAGAGTTTTCGGAAATTTGTACATTTAGGTATAAAAAAAAGTACCAAAAAGGTACGAAATGGGTAAACTTTTTTACAGGGCGGATGGATAGAGGTAGAATTTTCAAATTTGACATAAAAGACATCTGGTGCAAAAGGATGACAGTGAAAAGAAAAAAATGGGAAAATAGTACTCGTAACGGGCTGAAACGTACGTTTAGAACCGCAATTGGTACCACTTGGTACTTTCATTACAGATTCAGCTACAGGTCTGAAATTTATCATGTAGGTACAACGAGGAAATATATGATGGGTGACTAAATGATCTATTTAAAATTCGTACATTTTGGTACCATTCTTTCTTAATAGATAGAGCTAGAGGTCCGAAATTTGACATGTGGGTACAACTAAGAAATAAATTATGGTTGAATAAATGATCTATTCAAAATTCGTACATTTGGTTGCCAAAATTGGTACCATTTGGTACTTTCGTTTCAGATGGAGCTAGAGGTCTGAAATTTAGCATTCATGTGATGGGCGTCCAAAAAATCTATTCACAGTTCGTACATTTTGGTACCATTTGGTCCTTTTTTAAGATGGAGCTGGAAGTCTGTAATTTTTGCATTTAGGTACAGGAAGGAAACATATGATGGGTGATTAAATGATCCATTAACATTTGTACATTTTGGTACCAAAAAGTGCAAATAGGACGAAAATATTGGGCAAATAGAAGATATTTCAAATTAGATATATCTACCAGGATGCTAGTTTGAGTATAAGTGGCAAAGATCACGAGTATACTGGTTATGCTCATGCTGTTGGTGGAGAACCTTCGTTCTTGTCGAATGGCGCGCCGCTTCGTTTGAGGTGTAGTGATTTATCTCCTTTCTTATTATTAGAAGGTCCCAAAGGGAGAGGAGCGAGTAACTAAACTTTTTTACAGGGCGGATGGATAGAGGTAGAATTTTCAAATTTGACATAAAAGACATCTGGTGCAAAAGGATGACAGTGAAAAGAAAAAAATGGGAAAATAGTACTCGTAACGGGCTGAAACGTACGTTTAGAACCGCAATTGGTACCACTTGGTACTTTCATTACAGATTCAGCTACAGGTCTGAAATTTATCATGTAGGTACAACGAGGAAATATATGATGGGTGACTAAATGATCTATTTAAAATTCGTACATTTTGGTACCATTCTTTCTTAATAGATAGAGCTAGAGGTCCGAAATTTGACATGTGGGTACAACTAAGAAATAAATTATGGTTGAATAAATGATCTATTCAAAATTCGTACATTTGGTTGCCAAAATTGGTACCATTTGGTACTTTCGTTTCAGATGGAGCTAGAGGTCTGAAATTTAGCATTCATGTGATGGGCGTCCAAAAAATCTATTCACAGTTCGTACATTTTGGTACCATTTGGTCCTTTTTTAAGATGGAGCTGGAAGTCTGTAATTTTTGCATTTAGGTACAGGAAGGAAACATATGATGGGTGATTAAATGATCCATTAACATTTGTACATTTTGGTACCAAAAAGTGCAAATAGGACGAAAATATTGGGCAAATAGAAGATATTTCAAATTAGATATATCTACCAGGATGCTAGTTTGAGTATAAGTGGCAAAGATCACGAGTATACTGGTTATGCTCATGCTGTTGGTGGAGAACCTTCGTTCTTGTCGAATGGCGCGCCGCTTCGTTTGAGGTGTAGTGATTTATCTCCTTTCTTATTATTAGAAGGTCCCAAAGGGAGAGGAGCGAGTAAGTGCATGGCTCGCTTGATGACACCAGATAATGTTTTTACCTCAGCTGGCCAGACAAAATCATCGAGCCCAGGAAACGTTTCGATTACCAAGCCGCCAGCACATGCCAGGTAGATTGTCTTTAATAACGATTATGGTACCGGGTTGTAGATTTTGGGACTAAGTTTGCCACTTGTTGTGTTGCTGAAATTCACTGAAATATTCTTGCGGCCATCTTCTTCAAAACCTATGTTTTATTCGCGATACTAATTCTCAAAGAGGATGAGTTCGATTATCCAATCGCGTGAACCTGACCCATGAGAGACTCCCCAATCAAGAAATGACCAGGAGTCAATGCAGTGTCATCACTTGGGTTGTTAGGAATTGACGCGATTGGCCTTGAGTTCCGGACAGCTTCAACCTCTATGACAAGAGTTTCCATTTCTTCATAGGTCAGGTATGCGCTTGATATTTGTTTGCTCAAAAGACCTTTGGCAGATTTTACTGCAGCTTCCCATAGTCCACCGAAATGCGGAGATCGCGGAGGTATGAAATGGAAATTAATGTTTTTAATTGCGCACTCTCGTTGGATGATTTCTGTAGCTGTTGTAGAAAAAAAGACAATTGATGATTCTGCAAGTTGATTCCGAACTCCCACGAAGTTGGTAGCGTTATCGTAATAAAGATTTCGACAATATCCTCTTCGACTTATAAACCTCAAGCATGTTCTAATAAATGCATCGGTTGTAAGGTCCGTTACTAGCTCTAAATGAACTGTTTTCGTAGCGAAACAACAAATCAGCTTTATACGCCTTTTGACGTCGTTTTCCTCTGGTTTTAAAGTGTACCCATATTGAACCGCAATAGTCAACTTCTGCGTTGATAAAGGGCGTTGCAGGCGTCACCCTCGCTTCTGGAAATATTTCCCATAATTTGTTGAAGAAGTCTTGGCTTTGCTTTTGCCACTGTATACACTTCTGGACAATGTTTCGGGCCAAGTGTCATCCCTTAAAGGGCCAAAAGCGATGTCTTACGATTGCCAGAAGTGCGATAGGCTGCAGTGTTTATTTTCTTTGTGTATGGACTCGAATATTAGCCGACTTATTATGTCATTGGAGGGTAATAGCATGGGGTGTTTTGCATTGAAATTTCAGGCAGATTCTCCCCTCCCTCCGAATCTTATAAAATTATGTTCATCTAGAAATGGTGAAAGTCTTTTGATCCGACTCGGTCCACTAAGCTCCTGCCGCCCTTTCAATTGTTGGAGGTTTTCTTTGAAAGTTGAATGCTGTTTTGTTCGGACAATAATAACCAGGACATCGTGAAGCTCAAAAGGGGTGAGAGTTGGCCTGATTTGCCGATCTTTCTTTCCAGACACTATTGTTGAGTCAGTCCAGTAAAGTTTAAGCTTTACGGACAGGTAAGCTCCTTACTGGGCAGCTCAATTATTGTTTTATTTGGTAAAAACGTTCTTACATAGATTGCAGCCCCATAAGCTTTTTCTAATATATCCGTAAAGACGTAAAGTTGTGTGTTGTGAGAAATGTGACCCTTATAGACATGTCGATGTACTTGAAGTTCTTTGACATTGTCTCGAAAGTTTCGCCACCGTGAGTCAAATTCCGAAGACACAGTTTCATCCCATGAAAAATTCAGACCCCATAACTTTTGGACGAACATTTTTGCCCTGCCGACTACAGACCGAGTGTGTCGAAAATGCGTGCCAAATCTGAAATGACTGTCCTCTTGGTTACAGCTTTGATTGGTTGTATGCTAAAATTAATCTTGAATTGGTCGCTTTTGGAAAACCAAGCTAATCCTAATGCTTTGGTGTAATCGTTTTCCTCAGTGGAGAAGTCGAAGCTGACTTCCTAATCACATTCTAGGATATTACGAAGAAGTTGAGCGTGATTGGCCCTCCACTTTCGTAGATTGAATCTATATCGTCCCATGACAGTTGAGGTTGGGTGTCTTCATTTAAGCCTTGAAAACCCAACATAAAATTTCTTTTCTAAAAAACAAAATGGACCTTGTTGTCCCTGCTTATTTCTTTCAAGCATCTTACCTGGTTCCATATGTGACGGTATTAAAGGTCAAATAGTTGATAGACTCGATGACATTCTTTCGCTACAGGATTATATGGTATGACCTGTCGTTTGGATGAATTGATATTTATTGGAACATTTTTTCAATGTCCGTAGTGATAACGAAAGGTGGCAATGGAAACGCAGTAGGATAGCAAACAAGTCCTTTTATAGCGGTGGCATTGCTGCAAGGTCTTTTTCGCTTGATTTTGATTTTGCTTTTTAAAATCAAAATCAAGATTTGCCCGTGAAGAAATAGGAGGTTTTCCACAGGAAGGAGAAGGAGGAAGGAACTCTCCTTGTGGTGGGCATTGATCAAGTCTCCGTGACAAGTTTGGCTAAGACTAAAGGCATGGCGTACTACGGCGCCATGACAGTATTTTTCAAGATTGGGAAGACTAGAAAAGGCAAATATACTCATATTAAGCCATCAGGCGGTGCAGTGGGGACCGACGACAAAACAATTACCGATTATCTCAATCATAGGGAACCGACGATGAAGAAGCCCATTTACTCAAGATTTGGAAGACTAGTATAGGCAACGAAACATCACGCAGTGCAGGGACGGCAGTCTCAACACAGTCTAACCAACAGGGACCCGATGATGGAACCATTACCGACTTTCTCCCACTCCCAGGATGACAATCTAATGGAGGACCAATAATTGAGGTTATCCAGATAAAATAGCTGTCTCGCTTTGATACAGCTACTCACGTTCTGATGGAAAAAATCAGCAAGGGAAAGATTAATATTGCCTTAATTCAGGAGCCATGGACGACCGGAACAAAATTTCTAGACTGAACCATATCAACTACCAATTATTCTATGATAACACCGGTACTCGGCCGAGGACCGGCGTTATTTGTCACAAAAATTTAAATTATATATTTTCCCCAGAGTTGTCAACATCGGACGCAACAGTGATGAGACAGGGAAACAGAGGAGCGTACCTGGCATCACTTTATCTACCTTTCGACTCTCCGATACCACCACCAATGTCGGAGCTGCAACGGTTGGTGAGGAAAGCAAAACAGATAGAACATGAGGTATTAATAGGGTGCGATGCAAAGTCTACCAATTTAGTGGGGAAGTATTAACATTAATAAGAGGGGCCAAGCCCTAGCAGAGTTCTTGAATACTAACGACCTAACAACACCAAGTATTGGTAAAACCGCTGCCTTTGTTAATGGGATTAGGGAAAATCTAATCGATGAGGATTGGATTGGCTCAAGGAATGTAATAAGATTACCATCGCGGCAACACGTGCCGCCTGGATGCTTTTTTGCGAACAGGTCGATAGCGTTAATGACGCCGACAAAATTAAAAAGTTTCTCTTAAAACCCCATGTCCAAACTGAAACATTAGTAGACGACATGGGCAAAGCATGAAGCAACGAGCAGAGACAACGAAGGACATGTTGAGGCTTTTGATGAAAACGCATTTTCCTCTGGTTACGGAGACACCGGTATCTTGGAATAATGAGATTGATCAAAGGCTTATCATAACGGAATTATGATCAAGGAAGCCTAGAGGAGCTTCAAACCATTTAAGTCAACCGGACCTGATGGAATATTTCCGGCGTTACTACAAAAGGAGGCCGACTATCTGGCGCTTCATCTGGCCAAAATTCTCACAGCGTGCCTAGAACTTGCAAATAATCCGAAAGCCTGGCAGTAGGCAAGATTGGTATTTATACCCAAGCCCGGCAAGGCAAGTTATGCGACACCAAAGGCTTACTGACCTATAAACCTTACGTCCTTTCTACTTAAAACCATGGAGCGTATTGTGGATACCATGAGAAAGAGTAGGACATCCAGCGAACTGCTCAAATACAAACAGCATACCTATGTCAAAGAAAGGTTTGTGGAGACTGCCCTGCACGAGGTTCTGCATCAAGTAGAAGAATCCTTCGATGGCGACACGTACACATTGGCGGTTTGTATTGACATCGAGGGGGCTTTTAACAATGTGCGGACCGACACATTGATCCAATCCTTAGACCAGTATTGGGTGGACCGGACTTAGACTGGATATATGCTATATATAAACTATATGCTAAGGTACAGGTGGTTAAATAAGAAAGTAGTACAAGGCACGCCACAACGAGCATTTTATCTCCACTTCTTTGGGTGACCACCATATACAACCTATTACGGATGCTGACTGAGGAGAGATTTGAATGTGTCTGCTTTGCAGACGATGTTATTATACTTCTTTGGGGTAAATATGCGAACCAGCCATGCAGAAGGGCCGAAAGGGTCTAGGATATGGCATATGACTGGGCTAGACCCAGAGGTCTCAATGTTAACCGAAAGAAGATTGAAATACGCCTTTTCACGAGGAAGCGGAAGGAAGGCCAATTTGCCGCTCCACGTATCCTCACTAAAACGATTTCGATATCTGGCAAGGTCAAATACTTAGGAGTGATCAGGAGCGTACTGAGAAGTCTCACAGATGTTGGGCAATATGTAGACGGGCCGTAGGCTCGAAATGGGGCCTGAATCCGAGGATTGGACCAAGGCTCTATAGCAGCGCGATTTGACCATTACTAACATATTCCTCAGTTCGTGGACTGCTATGAAGAAAACGACAATACAACAGGTTCAGTAAACATGTTGTCTTGGCACAGATGGAGCATTCTCATCGCACGGCCACTAGGGCACTAAAGACTATTCTAGAAATCCGACGCATTGACATACAGATTAAGTGTGAGGCAGCCACTGCTGCTATAAGATTTAAATCGGTGGAAGAATGAGTTGAGGTTGGGAACAGCTCATACCATCGGAGAATAATCGAGGCCACGACAATAATACGGTCCTGCAGGCGGAGATTAGGCCATCGCGGAATGCATTAGGTTTTGTGGTGCTAACGCGAGGACGTCGAGTGTGATCATCTTTAATGAATGAAATGACAGACGATTTGGCAGTGAAGGCCATATAACTGCCGTCAAAAACTTGGTTAATCTGATGCCTTTCCGGTTGACGCCAAGATGGTCGCTGAGAATGGTAGTGAGCCGCCCTCTTACGCCAGATTGGCAAGGAAGCACAACAGAGATGAGCTGACTTATGCAGTCATCAATATTGGCTGTGCATCCGGTAGGATTCCACCAGATTACCGACCATGTGTGGCACACTGTAGAGGGTCCACCCATACAAATTATGAGCTGCGTGTTTAGAGAGGACATCTTTACGCTGCGTTTGCGTCGGCGGAATGTATTGATACTGTCAAACAGCTCGTCAGAGATATTCACGCTCCATCGGAGGGCGCAAAGCTCGACCCGGTGAGAAAGATGGATATCCCCCAGCTCACAAAGACGACGGTCTTTATCAAAGGATGGGGCAGTAAATTTGCGACGGAACGCATGTTGGGATTCTTGGGCAAGCAAAACGAAGGTTTGGTCGGAGAGAAGTGGGAGGTCTTCCACAGGGGGGAGGAAGGTACACTCCTTGTGGTTGGCATTGATCAAGTCTCCGTGACGAATTTGGCTAAGACTAAAGACACAGCCTATTGAACAGGGACCCGAAGACGGGCTCATCAACGACTTCAAGATTCGGTAGCCTGGGATAGGTAAAGATCCTAATATTAAAACATCCGACATCGCATCGACAGGAGTCTCAATGCAGCCTAACCAACAGGGAGCCGATGATGGTACCTAAGATAGGCAATGATCCTAGCATTGAAACATCAGGCAGTACAGGGAATGGAAACCCAATAAATATTAACGAACAGGAACCCGACCATGGAACCATTACCGACTTTATAAAGAGTCGGAACACTAGACTAGGCAAAGAACCTAAAACGATGACATCAAGCAGTGCAGTGACAGGAAAGTCAATTCAGTCTAAGGAACAGAGAGCAGACGATGAGATCATCACTTACTCCCAAGTTGTCCATTTACCGGAGGACCAATGATTGAGGTAATACAGATAAACTTCCACAGGAGAGAGACTGCTATAAACGTTCTGATGGAGAAAATTAGCAAGGGAAAGATTCATATTGCGTTAATTCAGGAGCCATGGACGACCAGGAACAAAGTTTTTGGACTGAATTTTATCAACTACCAATTATTGTATGCTAACACTGGTACTCGGCCGAGGACCTACGTTATTTGTCATAAAATTTTGCATTATATATTTTCCCCAGAGTTGTCAACAGTAGTTAGACAGGGAGACGGTGCAGCATGCCTGGCATCACTTTATCTGCCATTCGACTCTCCGACAACGCCACCCACGTCTGAGCTGCAACGGCTGGTAGGGAAAGCAAAACAGTCAGGAAACAAGGTACTAATAGGGTGCGATGCAAACTCTCACCACATTTCGTGGGGTAGTACCAACACTAATAAGCGGGGCCAAGCCCTGGCAGAGTTCTTGAATACTAACGACCTAATAACACTTAATATTGGTAACACCGCTACCTTTGTTAATAGGATTAGGGAGGAGGTATTAGATGTAACGATATGTTCGGAAAATCTAATCGATTTAATCGGGTCTCGATAGAACACTCTTTCTCTGACCGTCGCTACATTTGGTTTAAAATAGCACGGCCAGAGCCGAATCCGATTAGCTTCCGGAATAAGTGGAAAACCGACTGGACAAAATTCGGAAGGCTACTCATAAGAAGACTTGGGCACGGTAATTCAAATTGTCCAAGCACAGAAGACAATGTCAACAAGATTACGACAGCATTGGTGGGGTCCTTCGAAGATAGTTGTCCTCTTCGGGAAAGGAAATCAGCCCAAGAAAAAACTTGGATGACCGGGGAGATTCGCAATATTGGGATAGAGGTCCGCAGACTTTTTAACAGAGCACGTCGTAAAAAAGCGGAAGTTAATGGGATGTGTATTACACACGGCTTAGTAATACAATAACATTGCCAGAGCGGCAAAACGTGATAGCGTAAATGACGCCGCCAAGATAAACAAGTAGAAAGGCGTTAAGTACGGCCGGGCCGAACTTTGGATACCCACCACCTCGGGTATATATGTAAAACACCTTTCGTCAAAATCCGGTGAAAAATGCATACCTCATGCCCCATAGCGGCTATATCGAAATATGTTCCGATTTGGACCAAATACTTATAAGTACAAGTAATTGTTCAATTGCGTATAAAAAAATATTGGTCTTTTAAGTAGATATATCTAAAATTAAACCTATTTGAACCATGTACTAAACGGATGTCGAAATGCTTAGCATAAGTCAAAAGAAATCGGATTATAAATGCGACTTTATGGGACCAAGACTATAAATCGGGATATCGGTCTATATGGTAGATCTGGACGGATCTGGATCAAATTTAAAAAGGATATCGAAGGGCCTAACGCAACTCACCGTCCCAAATTTCGGCATCTTCGGACAATAAACGCGCCTTTTATGACCCCAAAACCTTAGATCGAGAGATCGGGCTATATGGCACCTACATCCAAATCTGAACCGATCTGTGCCATATTGCAGAAGTATGTCGAGGGGCTTAATTTAACCCACTGTCCCCAATTTCGGCCACATCGGACAATAAATGCGCCTTTTATGGGCCCAAAACTTTTAATCGAGAGTTCGGTCTATATGGCAGCTATATCCAAATCTGGACCGATCTGAGCCAACTTGACAAGGGATGTAGAAGGGCCTTACTCTACTCACTGTCCCAAATTTCAACAAAATCGTGTAATAAATGTGGCTTTTATAGGCCTAAAACCCTAAATCAGGGGATCGGTCTATATGGCAGCTATATCCAAATCTGGACTGATCTGGGCCAAATTGACGAAGGATGTCGAAGGGCCTAACATAACTCACTGTCCCAAATTTTAGCAAAATCGGATAATAAATGTGGCTTTTAGGGGGCTAAGACCATAAATCGGAGGATAGGTCTATATGGCAGCTATATACAAATCTGAACTGATCACGGCCAAATTGACGAAGGATGTCGAGGGGCCTAACACAACTCACTGTCCCAAATTTAGCAAAATCGGATAATAAATGTGGCTTTTATGGGCCTAAGACCCTAAATCGGAGGATCGGTCTATATGGGGGCTATATCAAGATATAGTCCGATATAGTCCATCTTCGAACTTAACCTGCTTATGGACAAAAAAAGAATCTGTGCAAAGTTTCAGCTTAATATCTCTATTTTTGAAGGCTGTAGCGTGATTTCAACAGACAGACGGACGGACATGTCTAGATCGTCTTAGATTTTTGCGCTGATCAAGAATATATATACTTTATAGGGTCGGAAATGGATATTTCGATGTGTTGCAAACGGAATGACAATATGAATATACCCCCATCCTTCGGTGGTGGATATAAAAAGTTTCTCTCAAAAACCCATCTCCAAACTGAAACTTTAGTAGACGACATGGGAGTGAGAGCAGAGACTGCGGACGACATGTTGAGGCTTTTGATGAAAACTCATTTTCCGCTGGATGCGACGGGACTTACGGAGATACCGGAATCTTGTAATAATGGCTTTGATCGAAGGTTTATAATTACGGAAATTATGGTGAAGGTATCCTTGAGGAGCTTCAAACCATTTAACTCACCCGGACCTGATGGAATATTACCGGCGTTACTACAGAAGAGGCAGACTATCTGGCGCCTCATCTAGCCAAAATTTTCACAACGTGCCTAGGATTTGCATATACTCCGAAAGCCTGGTAGAAGGTAAGGGTGGTGTTTATACCTAAACCCGGCAAGGCGAGTTATGCGATGCCAAAGGACTACAGACCCATAAGCCTTGCGTCCTTTCTTCTCAAAACCATGGAACGTATTGTGGACACCATGATAAACAGTAGGACATCCAATTTGACAAGGTCAAATTGCTCATACGATAGCGGTATAATCGAGGCGACAATAGGAAACCTGGAAGGAAGGGAAGAGGTTTCGAGACACTGCTGCCATCTGCACAGTCTTGGATTGACGGAACCCTAGCATTGCCATGCCATCTGGAAGATCATGTTACACGGATGCGTCAAAGCTAAAGGAAAGAGTGGGACTGGGGGTCTACATTAGAACTCAGGGTATGAGATCTGTTTTAGACTGTCTGACCATAAAACGGTCCTGCAGTCGGAGATTCGGGCGATCACGGAATGCGTGAAGTGGTGTGGTGCTAACGCGAGGACGTCCAATGTGAACATATTTACCGAGAGTAAAATTGCCATAAGGGCAATAACAACCAGGACGGTAGGTCACAAACAGTCTTAGAGTGTAAGAAGGAGATTAACGCCTTCTCTGAGGATGGCAAAATCCGCATCGTTCGGGTGCCGGGCCATAACGGAGTAAGAAGAAATGAAAGAGCAGACGATTTGACGGTGAAGGCCAGAGGACAATAAACTTGGTTAACCCGAAGCCTTTCGGGTCGACGCAGTCCGAGTTATGGGAGTGGGCGGCGAATGCGCATGCAACATTGTGGAACAGCGAAACGTTCGATAGGATGGCGAAAATACTATAAGGGGATCCAGATCGTGGGAAGACGAGGCTGTTACTGAAAGGAAGTAAAAAGGAGGTCAGTATAGCTATTGGTATCATAACGGAACACATAGGACTACGAGCTCACTTATATAAAATCGGTGCGGCAAGTGTAAGCATGTGTAGGGCATGCGGGAAAGATGATGAGACATTGGAGCATTTCCTTTGTCATTGCTTGGCTTTCGCGTCTAACAGATACTGGCACTTAGGTGGAGACACAATACCAGACATGAACCAACTTAGGGGAGTGGTATTGGAAACAATTAAGGATATTGTAAATAGCACGGAATTCCTAACTTAAAATTTTCTTTTTAGGGGTTACTTTATAGTTTTTAGAGCGCACAACAAGCGAAACTAGGACCCGAAATTTCTAAATATTATCCTTTTACATTAAAATTGTGGATTCCATTCATTACATTGGCATTTAAGCTTTGAATTTTAAATTACAATTGCGTTAAAATGTATTTTTATTGCCCAGATTTTTTGAAAGTCCTACAAATATTCTAATTAAGTATTTTCTGGATTCAGTTCTGTGTTCTAAAATCGATTGAATAAAGCATAATTATAATATCTTTCTATTTGTTTTTTATCTTTTTTTTCAATTTTGGAGCTACCTGATACACTATGGTGTGTCAGGTAGCTCCAAGATTTCAACTATTTGTGAGATATTATTGAATATTAGCCAAATCTACAACTCCGAAATTTTGGGGAAAAATTTGATTCTGGATCCTAAAATCCCATTTTAGCGTGATGGAAACCTCAAATGCGAAGCTTAAATGTCAAAACAATGGAATTTCCTAGTTTTAATATCAATCGCTATTAATTACAAAGTTTGGATCTTAGCACTACCGACAATCTGATAAAAAATTACAAATCGTCCCTCTGAAATACACTAAGCAATCCAATTTGGATTTATAAGCTAACAGGCAAAATCAAGCTGTAGAAATAAATAATTATTAGCGAAATAACTCAGGAATTGATGGAGGAAATGTTAGTACCAGGGCTGCGAAGTCGAGCAATTTTAACTCGACTCCGACTCCAGGCAATTTTCTCGACTCCAACTCTAGGCACTTAAAATGCTGTATTTTTTATACCCACTACCATAGATGGGAGTATGCAAGCTCGCTTTTTATTTTGTAACACCTCGAAATATTTATCATCGACTCTACAAAGTATATATTATATTTTCAATCGTCTCAACATTCTATTCAATAACTTTTTTTTTAAACAAAATTTCCATGAAATTTTTTTATGTATTAGATTTCAAAGAAAATTTTTTCAAACAAAAAATTTTAATAACATTTTTTGCAAACACAATTTCAATAATGTTCTCAACATTTTAATACCAGTTTTGAAGGAATTTATCAAAAAGTGCACTTGAACATTCATTGAACGTCACCGCAAGTACTTTTTGTGCTTAGACCGCATTGACCTACATTACAGCGACGGGCCGGTTCGTTGGGTTTGTCTGTTTGTGCTCTTTTATTTTGATCTTTAAAATCAAAATAATAATCTTTTCGTGAACGGTTAAAAAAACTCAAAAAATTTTAATAAAGAAAAAGGACAGCTTGCCCTCCACACAGGTAACACTGTCAACAGCTACTTTAGCAAAACGAAATCTAAAATTAAGAAAGGCGATAAATCTGACGTACTATTTAAAAATGCAACGAGGACAAATCCAAAGTATGCCATAGAGTATACGTGGGGACTACAAAATCTATATTATAAAGATTTTGGAAAACCGATGGAGTAGAAAACCGCATTGACGGCACACTGTTCTGTCACGGGACTCATTCCAAAATTTAATGACGTGGAAATTTTGATGCAGGAAAGGAAATGTAAAACAAGACATACCTTACAAATGCTACACATCATTAATGCACCAGCGAATAAAAGATTGGGATGCACTTTTATCTAGATTTGATTTCACGAAAGCTCAATTGTGACTCTCAGATGTCATCATACTGAGTGAGATCTCGTGAATTTATATGGATGCTAGCGTATTTACTGTCTTTTTTTCAGAGTACTTTCCAAATAAAATTTGTATGAAATTTAGAACTTTGGTTGACTTTTTGTATCTTTTCCTCAAATTTCAAAAGGTACACTGTATTTTTCGAAATAAAGTCTTCAAGTTTATTATAAGATTTTATAGAAAAATTTGTTGTCCTAATTTAATTTAAACAATTCGTATTACAGAAAACCGTTTGCCTGTATGTGTGTTACGATTTAAATTGGAAAATACTCGCCAAAGTCGAAAGCATTAATCGATTCTAAACGACCATACTTAGATGCCAGATCTCAATTTCGGGTTTTTTGATTGTCTTATATATTCGGGATAGACTTCATCCCAGAAGTTGATTAATTTATTATTTGAAAATAGATTTACTGATCATTTGGACGTAAAGCGTGAATATGTAATACAATTTCATTGATTGACCCTCATGAACTCTCCACGAAGAATTTATTATGTTCTTTGAACTACATTCATTTATAAGCTGGAACTAAAATTTTATTAACATCCGATTGGAATTGCATTCCCCAAGTTCTTGATAAGTCAAGATCGGTTTCTTTCGTTTGAAGTCATAACAAAGGGCATTTATATAAACAAATATAACTCTGAGTCGAAAATTCATTTCCAATCAATTTTTTCCGAACTTCTCATCAAATCCAAAAGTCCGAGCGAATTTTGAGTTTTGCAGCTCACATTTAAATTTGAGTACTGGTATTTTGTACTTTGTGAGTACTGAACAAATAATATCTATCGTATTCACTTTTTCTTCACAATTGTTTATTTCAGGAGTCGAAATTTCACATTGGGGTATGCTTTTTTACTCCTTGGTTAAGTGAGATATAAACAAGTAAGAGCGTAGTAAGTTCGGCCGGGCCGAATCTTATATATCCTTCACCATGGATCGCATTTGTCGAGTTCTTTGCGCGGTGTCTCCTTTTAGGCAAACAAAGAATAATGGATAAGAATTGTTATGCTATTTATCAAGTCATAGTCCGATTCGGACCATTAATGAATTGAATGTTAAAGACTGTAGTAGATGTTATTGGGTAATGTTTCAGCTCATTCGGGTAAGAATTCCGCCTTGTAGGAACTCAAGAAGCATAATCGGGAGATCAGTTTATATGGGAGCTGTATCAAGCTATAGATCGATTCAGACCATTTTGGATATTGAAGGTCATGGGAGAAACCGTTGTTCAAAATTTCTGCCAAAAAAGATGAGAATTGCGCCCCCTAAAGGCTCAAGAAGGCAATATCCCAGATCGGTTTTTATGACAGCTATATCAGGTTATGTACCGATATGCGTTATACTTAGCAAGAAGTCAATATCCAAGATCGTGATCCGATCTGAAACATACTTGGCTAGTTGTTGGAAGTGATACCAAAAAACCACGTGCAAAATTGCAGCCAAATCGGATAAGAATTGAGCCCTCTAAAACCTGATTAAATCAAGACCCCAGATCGCTTTATATGACAGCTTTATCAAGTTATGCAAAACTTCAGTCAAATCCGACGGGGATTGCGCCCTATCGAAGCTCAAGAAGATCAGTTTAAACGGCAGCTGTATCAAAACATGGACGGATTTGGCCATTTACAATCCCAACCGATCTACACTAAAAGGTATTTGTGCAAAATTTAAAGCGCCCAGCTTTACTCCTTCAAAAGTTAGCTGGCTTTTGGCAGACAGACGGGCGGACATTTCTAGATCGACTAAAAATGACATGACGATCAAGAATATATATACTTTATGGGGTATTGGACGCATATTTCGAGGTGTTACAAACAGAATGACGAAATTAGTATACCCCATCCTATAGTGGAAGATATAAAAAGTGTATATTAATTTAAAATTGTATATGCCGAAGAAAATTGTGGGGGCTAAAATTTTTCTGGAGGTCTAAGCCAGTGTAAAAAAATGTTGGTTTGCTTGGACTACCCATCTTCGAGATTTGGCGATTTTGAAAATTAGGATAATAAGAAGGCCTTTTTGGGTGGGATGGTCCCTAAAATATTGTGCCTTAGATATGGATATCAAATTCGAGTTCTACTCCCAAATACCTTTAATTTGAGCCCCATATTGCCATTATCGTTAAATAGGTACCGTTTGTACCCCAAACATTTGGCCACAAAATTGGATACCTGATTGATGCGATAAGTCAATTAACATATTTGAGTTGATTTTAGGAGATAAAGCGCTGCCTAGATACTTGGATACAAATTTTAATGTCATATTCGTAACCTACTCCCAACTACCTTTCATTTTCGCCAATTTGGAGGGATTTGCGGAGGTGGGGGTACAAAAAATAAGTTCGTATTCTACACTCAAATACAATATTGTCATGTTCAGTAAATAAGTCATGTTTTGGGGTGCTTTGGGGAGGAGGTTAACCCCCAAAAATTTGGCCCCACATTTGGTTATCAGATTCGTTTTCTACTCGCAAATATCTTTCATTTGAGTCCCATATTGCCATGATCGGTAAATATATCCGATTAAAGTGTGTTGTGGTCTGACAATTGGATATCAGATACGTTTTCAAATCTTAAATACCTTTCATTAAGTTTCTGAAAATTAGGGTAAGGGGGAGTTCGCCCCCTTCCAGATATCAAAAAATTAAATATCCAATTTTCACCACGGGATCGTCTGGTATATCGGTTCAATCTGTTCAGCCGTTTTTGAGTCTATACGGATCATACACCAAACGAAAAAACACAAATTCATTTTTATATATAAGAATAATGATTCATAGATTGGTCGGACTAATTCTGGAGTTCCACAGAGTAGCCTCCTACTCTGCCTTCCTTATCACATCAGACTTGCCTTGTAAAAGAGATGTAACAATAGGAACCTATGCTGATAATACGACGGCCTTAGCGAGGAGTGCATGTCCCAGTGCAGCAACCACGGCTGTTCAAGAAAAACTCAGCGCTATTGAAGATTGGTTGTTAAACTGGAATATTAAAGTGAATGAGGAGAAATCCATACAAGTAACTTTTACATTGAGAAAAGGGTGTTATCCAGCCGTGCTTTTAAATGGCATTCCAATTCCACAATTTACGTCGGTAAAGTACATAGGTTTACATATTGACAGGAGACTAAACTGGAGAAAGTATATATATTTGCAACACAAGGAGCAACTAAATATGAAAACTCGAAAAATGTTGTGGCTTCTAGGTCTAAAATCAGAACTTAGCGTGGAAAACAAATTACTGCTTTACAAAACCATTTTAAAACCAGTGTGGACCTATGGTATTCAATTCTGGGCCACAGCTTGTAGCTCCAACATCGAGATACTTCAAATATACCGGTCTAAAACTCTTACGCTAATAACGAGTGATCCATGGTTTTTGAACAATAACAACATACACAACGATCTTGGTGTCCCAAAAGTTAAACCCGAAATTTAAAAGTTAAGAACAAATTTCTTAAATAGATTCAGTTTTCTCCTAACTTACAAGCTTTGAATGTATTAGATGATAGTCACGAAGTTAAAAGACTTAAGAGACTCCATGTACTTGTTTTACCATTCTCAGAATAACTTTCTAAAATTATATAAATTATACTATAAATTTGGCAATATAATATATTGTATTGAAATATTGTAATTTTCGGCGGTGGTAAAAATGTTAAAACTTCTCCTCAAAAGATGTGTCGCACTGCGGCACGCCGTCCGGACTCGGCTATAAAAAGGAGCATAAATTTGAATCGGACTGCACTAATTGATATGTGAGAAGTATGCCCATATTCCTTAATGGAATGTTCATGAACAAATTTTCATTTGTATGTACTGTATCGAATATTGTTATAATAACTGTAAATTCAAATGAACTTGGACCTAGAATTTGTCATTGTCTAGTCATTTAAAAAAAGTGTATATATAAATAGATTGCAAGTAATGAATTGAGAAATAAAAGTATTTAATCACATCTTTATACGAAGATTTACATCGATATATCATTGTGTGATCTATCTCGAATAGAGCTGCGTACTGTTACGCCTTTGACCAGTACTTATCTCACAATTCATTTCAGTAGATCCTCGCTTTATAAGGTTTTCAAACAAACGAAATATTATCTAATATAATACATACTGCTGTTGCTTTGTGAAATATAAAATGGTTTTTTGATTTGTAGATTTCACTTAGCATGCTTTTTCTTTTTTTTCCTTAATCTCCCAAAGTGGAGAAATACGGGCCTGTTTGACCATGAGATTGAATATCACTGAAACGAAAAGTTTTTATAGAGTACAAAAAAGATATTGCCCATTTCATTACTGGATGTTTTGGAAGTTGGTAAGGCTCCTCATCAGCACCATCGTATTCTCTTGGCTTGTGTGATTTTTATATATAAGATTTTGATTTGTAGATTTAATTTTTTGCCTGTTATAAAAAATTAAATAATGTAGTTTCGGGATTTGTTTAATTTTTGAAAATATGGAATTAATAATAATAGTGATTATTGCATAATTATTTATAATAATAATTGTTATATTTTATTTATAATAATGAAATAACTCCCCAAAAAATTATCTTCCTATATATAAAAATCAATTTGTGTTTGTTTGTAGGTTTGTTTGTATGTTTGTGTGTTCCTTATAGACTCAGAAACGGCTGTACCGATTTTCTTGAAATTTTCACAGATGGTGCATAACGATAATTTTCAGAAACCCCAGATCTCGGAGATGGGTGGTACGATTTAAGCGAAATTTTGTGTGCTCTCATATAGTTCCCTAAAAATAAAAATGTGGTGTCCAAATTTCGGATGGGGTACCTAGGGGGGCTGCCCCACCCTAAAACCTACCAAACATTTATTTAGACCAATCACGACAATATGGGACTCAAATGAAAGGTATTTAGGATAAGAAACCGCATCTGATATCCAATTGTCTTACCAAGTGCTAGGGGGACCACCCCAAGCCCCAAAACACCCCTAAATCGGACTTATTTACCAACCATGGCAATATGGGACTCAAATGAAATGTATTTGCGATTAGAATAAGTATCAACATTTAAATGTGGTACCACTTTTCTGGGGGTACACCTCTTCCCCAAAACATCCCTCAAACAGGACTTATTTACTGACCATGGGAATATGGGGCTTAAAAAAAAGGTATTTAAGTATAGAATTCGAATCTGATATCCAAATATGAGACCAAGTGTTTGGGGGCAGCCTCTCCCTAAAAACATCCCCCCAAGGGGACAAATTTACGACCATAGGAATTTGGGGCTCAAATGAGTTTGGGAGTAAAGCACGAATATGATATCAAAATTCGGGAAAAGTGTCTATGGGACAACCACACCCCCATAACACCACCCAAATAGGAAGTATTTGCTGATAATTGCAATATGAGGCTCAAACAAGAGGGGTTTTGGAGTAGAACACTAATCCGATATATATTTTAAAGGCCAATTCACTGAGTGGCCGCCCATCCCCCATGCCGGTCATGTTTGCCGACTATGGAAATATGGGGCTCAAATTAATGGTATTTGGGAGTAGACCACGTATCAACATTAGGAGCCAACTGCCAGGGGACGTCCTACCGCCATAAAAACCCCCCAATGGACGTATTTGTTCACCAAGACAATTTGGGTCTTAAAGAGAGTGGAACTAAATATTTATAGTTTTTAGGGCCAATACCTCAAACCGGACAAATTTGCTGACTTCTGCAATAAGGAATTTAAATGAGATTAGAAATAGAATTTGATATCCAATTTTGAGGCCAATGGCAATATGGGGTTCAAATAAATGATATATAGTTATATGAGAATAGAGCATATTTTCCGGGCTTAGTGTTTGGGAGACCACCCCAATCCCCAAAACACCCCTCAATAGGACATATTTACCTACCATGTCAATGTGGAGCTTAAATGAAAAGCATTGGGGGGTAGAACAAAAATTGATACCCACTTTCGGGACCAATTTTCTGGGGGTATACCCCTTTCCCAAAATACTCCACAAACAGCAACTTTTTACTGACCATCACAATATGGGGCTCAAATAAAGGGAGTAGAATATGAATCTGATATCCAAATGTAGGACCATATATTAAGGTCATCACCCCTTCCCCAAAACAACCCCCAAAGGGAAAGCCTTTCTCGACCATGTCAATATGTGGCTCAAATGAAAGATATTTGAGATTAGAAAACGAATTTGATAACCTATTTTGGGGTCATGTGTTTGGGGGCGCCTCATCCTGTAAACTCCCCCACAAAACCAATGGCAATATGGGGTTTAAATAAATGGTATTTTAAAGAAGAGCACGATGCTGATATTTTTTCAGGGCCAGGTGTCATCCCCGAAAACACCCCTAAATCAGATATCAAGAGAATATCGGGCTGAAATAAAGTATTTTAAGAATGGAGTACACTTTACATCCAAACTTAAATTCGTAGACCAGCAAAGATCATATGGGATTCAGATAAAGGCACTTATATTGTTAAACTGTTAGTCAAGCGATATATATACTATTTTCGTAGCATGGAGTTTCTCTAAAAGCTCTTTAATTGTCGAAAATTAATATTCCAAGGAAAATTTTGTTCCATGTAAAGTAAAAGAAGGCGCAGCGGAGCGGGCCTGGGTCAGCTGGTACCATTATATATTTCAGAGCAACAGCAACATGTATTATATTAGATAAAATTTCGTTTGTTTGAAAACCTTGAAAAGCGAGGATCTACTAAAATGAATTATGAGATTAGTAGTGGTCAAAAGCGTAACAGTGAGCAGCTCTATTCGAGATAAATCACAAAATAATATATCAATGTAAGTCTTCTTTTAAATATGTGATAAAAATTTTTTTGCGCAATTTTTTATTTGCAATCTATTTCATCACACAATGATATATCGATGTAAATCTTATAAATATGTGATTAAATACTTTTATTTCTCAATTCATTACTTGCAATCTATTTATACACAAACATTTCATAATGACTCGTCAATGACAATTTCTAGGTCTAAGTTCCCCAGAATTTCAGCTTATTATAACAATTATCGTATATACTGTACATTACAATTTCAAGTATAATTTTAAATTTTATATAATTTTAGTAAGTTATTCTAAGAATGGTAAATCAAGTACATGGGGTCCCTTAATTCTTTTAACTTCGTGACTATCATCTAATTAATTCAAAACTAGTAAGTTAGGAGAATACTTAATCTATTGAAATTTGTACTTAACTTTTTAATTTCGGTTTTAACTTTTGGACCTAGAAGCCAATACATTTTTCAAGTTTTCATATTTAGTTGCTCCTTGTTTTGTAAATATATATACACTTTCCAGTTTAGTCTCCTGTCAATATGTAAACCTAGGTACTTTATCGACGTAGATTGAGGAATTGGAATGCCATTTAAACTCATGCCAAGGCAATACCCTTTTCTCTATGTAGAAGTTACGTGTATGGATTCCTCATCATTCACTTTAATATTCCAGTTTTTCAACCGTTCTTCAATAGGGCTGAGTTCTTCTTGTACAGCCGTGGATGCTGCATTGGAACATGCACTCCTCGCTAAGACCGCCGTGTCAGCAGCATAGGTTGCTATTGTTACATCTCTTTTACAAGGTAATTCTGATGTGATAAGGATGTTTAGTACGCTTCTCTGTAGAACTCCAGAATTAATCCGACCAATCACTGAATCATTATTATTTATATTTAGATAAAAAATTCGGTCGCTAAGGTCCGCTATCAGAAAAAGAATGGTGCGGGCAGCATATATTTCAATTTATAAAGAAGACCATCATACCATACTCGGTCAAAAGCTTGCTTTACATCAAGGAAAACTGCAATATTCCTTTCCTTCCAAACAGTCTCGTATGTTTTCAATCAATCTAGGACACTGCTCGTAGTTATTACGGAACCCAAATTGATGATCAGACACAACTTTTAGATATTCAAAAATTGACTCCAGTTATTTTTTGGGTAGTCTTTCCAACAACTTAGAAAATACTCGCAGTAGACTAATCGGTTTATGTGATGATATATCATGCTCCCTTGTTTATATGGTTTCAAAATCATTACTAATTGCATATATAAAAGAAATAGGAAAATCTTAAAGTTGACTTAAAAAGCACTGTAAGTTAAATGATCGCTTTATCAGGAAGAGCCTTAAATAAATTATTGTCAAAAAGATCGAACCCAGGAAATTTTTTAGAGTTTTACTTCTTAATTTCGTGTTTTACTTCCTTAACTCGAAAAGGTTTAATTGACAAACTCATCCGACATGGTAAATGAACACATTTCGAACCGAACACTGATTTTGGTAATAAAATTCAATGATTTGAAAGCGTTGCTCGTTAGTAAGTCTATTCATGATGAAATGTCAAAGCATACTGAGCATCTTTCTCTTTGACACCATGTCTGAAATCCCACGTGATCTGTCAAATACTAATGCATGAAAATCCTAACCTCAAAAAAATCACCCTTTATATCCAGAACATCTGTGACTAGTTTGCCTTATTCAGCAGAACAAAATAAACAAGTAAAAGCGTGCTAAGTTCGGCCGGGCCGAATCGTATATACCCTCCACCATGGATCGCATTTGTCGAGTTCTTTTTCCGGCATCTCTTCTTAGGCAAAAAAGGGTATAAGAAAAGAGTTGCTCTGCTATTAAAACGATATCAAGATTAAATTTAATTATATGTTGGAGACCTGTGTAAAATTTCAGCCAATTCGTATAAGAATTGCGCCCATTGGGGCTCACGAAGTAAAATAGAGAGAACGATTTATATGGGATCTGTATCGGGCTATAGACCAATTCAGACCATAATAAACACGTACAAAATTTCAGGCATATCGGATAATAATTGCGACCTCTAGGGGTCAAGAAGTCAAGATCCCAGATCGGTTTATATGGCAGCTATATCAGGTTATGAACCGATTTGAACCTTATTTGACACAGTTGTTGAAAGTAAAAATAAAATGCGTCATGCAAAATTTCAGCCAAATCGGATAGGAATTGCGCCCTCTAAAAGCTCAAGAAGTCAAATAACAGCTTATATAACAGCTATATCAGGTTATGGACCGATTTCAACTATACTTGGCACAGTTGTTGGGTATCATAACAAAACACGTCGTGCGAAATTCAATTCCATTCGGATAAGAATTGCGCCCTCTAGAGGCTCAAGAAGTCAAGACCCAAGATCGGTTTATATGGCAGCTATATCAGGTTATTGGCCGATTTGAACCATACTTGGCACAGTTGTTGGATATAATAACAAAACACGTCATGCAAAATTTCATTTCAATCGGATAAGAATTGCGCACTCTAGAGGCTCAAGAAGTCAAGACCCAAGATCGGTTTATATGGCAGCTATATCAGGTTATGTACCGATTTGAACCATACTTGGCACAGTTGTTGGATATCACAACAAAACACGTCGTGCAAAATTTCATTCTGATCGGATAAGAATTGCGCACGCTAGAGGCTCAAGAAGTCAAGACCCAAGATCGGTTTATATGGCAGCTATATCAGGTTATGGACCGATTTAAACCATACCTGGCACAGTTGTTGGATATCATAACAAAACACGTCGTGCAAAATTTCATTCCAATCGGATAAGAATTGCGCACTCTAGAGGCTCAAGAAGTCAAGACCCAAGATCGGTTTATATGGCAGCTATATCAAAACATGGACCGATATGGCCCATTTACAATACCAACCGACCTACACTAATAAGAAGTATTTGTGCAAAATTTCAAGCGGCTAGCTTAACTCCTTCGGAAGTTAGCGTGCTTTCGACAGACAGACGGACGGACGGACAGACGGACGGACATGGCTAGATCGACATAAAAGGTCACGACGATCAAGAATATATATACTTTATGGGGTCTCAGACGAATATTTCAAGTAGTTACAAACAGAGTGACGAAATTAGTATACCCCCCACCTTATGGTGGAGGATATAAAAAGGGGTACATGTAAAGGGTGATTTTTTTGAGGTTAGGATTTTCATGCATTAGTATTTGACAGATCACGTGGGATTTCAGACATGGTGTCAAAGAGAAAGATGCTCAGTATGCTTTGACATTTCATCATGAATAGACTTACTAACGAGCAACGCTTGCAAATCATTGAATTTTGTTACCAAAATTCAAATGCAAATTGCAAATCATTGAATTTTGTTACCAAGTTCGGCCGGGCCGAATCTTATATACCCTTCACCATGGATCGCATTTGTCGAGTTCTTTGCGCGGTATCTCTTTTAAGACAAACAAAAAATAATGGAAAAGAATTGTTATGCTATAGGGGTTATATCAAGTTATAGTCCGATTCTGACCATAAGTGAATTGAATGTTGAATACCATAGTAGACGGCATTGGGTAGTATTTCAGTCTATTCGTATAAGAATTGCGCCTTGTAGGCCCTCAAAAATCATAATCGATAGATCGGTTTATATGGGAGCTGTATCAGGCTATAGAATTTCAGCAAAATCGGATAAGAATTGCGCCCTCTAGTGGCTTAAGAATTTAAGATCCCAGATCGGTTTATATGGCAGCTATATCAGATTATGTACCGATTTGAACCATATTTATCACAGTTGTTGGATGTCACAATGAAATACTTAAAGAAAAATTTTAGCCAAATCGGATAAGAATTGCGCTCAAGAAATCAAGATCGGTTTATTTGGCAGCTATATCGGATTATAGACCGATTTGAGCCATACTTGACACAGTTGTTGAAAGTCATAAAAAACAACTTTATGCTAAATTTCAGACAAATCGGATGAGAATTACGCCTGCTATTGGCTCAAGAAACCAATCAGAAATCAATCAATATCAGGTTTTAGACCGATTTAAACCATACTTAGCACAACCATACATAGCACACTTGTGCCAAATAGGATGAGAATTGCACCATCTAGATGCTCAAGAAGTCAAGACCCAAGATCGGTTTATATGGCAGCTATTTACAATCTCAAGCGACCTACACTAATAAGAAGAATTTGTGCAAAATTTCAAGAGTCTAGCTTTACTCCTTTGAAAGTTAGCGTACTTTCGACAGACAGACGGACAGACAGACGGACAAACAGACGGACAAACAGACGGACAAACAGACGGACGGACATGACTAGATCGACTTAAAATGTCGTGATGATCAAGAATATATATATTTTCATTCATTTGTTTTTGCGCTTCTTTTCATTTTGGTCACAAAATCATATTATTTTATTTTTGAAATTATGACCATGTAAGACCAACAAGTTTTGCCTAAACTTTTTTGAAGGATTTTCATTTTGCTATTCTGAATAGAAACAAAAACAAGACCTGTTGTATGTAATTTTGTGACTAAAATTTTTAACTTTTATGAATTTACAAAATATTATTTGGATAATATCTAATATTGAAATAATTTTCAAGTTCTAAACTACATACATACACTTAAGCCAGTGTATGTACATAGTGTCATGGGGAGGATTAATATCCGCACCCTCTTTTCAACCTTGCCTACATCACATAACAGAACAAGACACAGTAAAAATTAAAAACAATTGGAAATTTGCTGAAATCGGTCTTTGAAAGCAATTTGGGTAATTGATTAATAATTTTGCAATTTGGATTTATGCATTTATAAAGAGCTCAAAAATCCAATAAAAGTGGTTATTAAATCCATAAACCAATTATTTTAAAGTTGCCATTTCTTCTGAGCAATTTTTTAATGCTTTAATAAAAGCAAAAAATTTTACATTTGATGGGGACATGGTCTATATGGTCTCTAGATGGATAATAAACTAATACGATAATATTAGTAATATTTATATTATACTAGCTAAGCCGGGCCCGCTCCGCTGCGCCTTCTTTTACTTTATATGGAACAAAAGTTTCATTGGAATATTTATTTTCGACAATTAAAGATTTTTTAGTGAAATACCATGCTACGAAAATAGTATATCGCTTGACTAACAGTTTAACAATATAAGTGCCTTTATCTGACCTTTATTATGACCTTTATTGGTCTACGAATTTAAGTTTGGATGTAAGGTGTACTCCCAGATACATGGCCCTAAAAAAAAAATCAGCATCCGGCTCTTCTCTCAAATACCATTTATTTAAACCCCATATTGCCATTGGCTTAAGAGGAGTTTATAGGATGTGACGTCCCCCAAACACATGGCCCCAAAATAGGATATCAAATTCGTTTTCCAATCTCAAATACGTTTTATTTGAGCCACATATTGGCATGGCCGCGAAAATTTTTTCACTTTATGGGGGGGTTTTGGCAAAGGGGTGATGCCCTTAATACATGGTCCTACTTTTGGATATCAAATTCGTATTCTACTCCCAAATACCTTTATTTGAGCCCCATATTGCGATGGTCACTCAAAAATTGCTGTTTGTGGGGTATTTTGGGAAAGGGGTAGACCCCCAGAAAATTGGTTCCGAAAATGGGTATCAATTCTAACTCTACCCCCCAATACTTTACTTACTAGGCCCACGTTGTCATGGTCGGCAAATACGCCCGATTTAGGGGTGTTTTGGGGATTGGGGTGGTCGCCCAAACACTAAGCCCGGAAAATATATCAGCAACTTTCTCTATTCTCATATATCTATATATCATTTATTTGAACCTCATATTGCCATTGGCCTCAAAAGTGGATATCAAATTCGTTTTCAAATCTCATATAAACTCCTTATTGCAAAAGTCACTAAATATTGGGTTGCCCCAAAAGTAATTGTCGGTAATATAGTAGTAATATAGTCGGCGTTGACAAATTTTTTCAACGGCTTGTGACTCTATAATTACATTCTTTCTTCTGTCAGTTATCAGCTGTTACTTTTAGCTTGCTTTAGAAAAAAAGTGCGCGAAATGTTGTTTACATTTGTTTGTTTGGCGTCAATTTTAATATGGGTACCACATGTATTGAATGAAATTCATTTAACAAACCGAATCAACGCTTGCAATGTCGAAGTCGAAAACGATCATGGTCCAAGCATTGTGAACCAGCTCAAACCACTTCAAAGGCTGATATCCACCAAAAGAAGGTTATGCTGTCCGTTTGGGAGGATTGGAAGGGTGTGGTATATTTTGAGCTGCTTCCAAGGAACCAAACGATTAATTCGGATGTTTACTGTCAACAATTGGACAAATTGAATACAGACATCAAGGAGAAGCGACCCGAATTGGTCAATCGTAAAGGTGTCATATTCCACCAGGACAACGCTAGACCGCACACATCTATGGTCACTCGCCAAAAACTGAGCGAGCTTGGCTGGGAACTTTTGATGCATCCACCATATAGCCCTGACCTTGCACCATCAGACTACCATTTATTTCGATCTTTGCAGAACTCCTTAAATGGTAAAACTTTCGACAATGATGAGGCTATAAAATCGCACTTGGTTCAGGTTTTTGCAGATAAAGGCCAGAAGTTCTATGAGCGTGGAATACTAAATTTGCCAGGAAGATGGCAAAAAGTTATCGAACAAAATAGCAATTATATATTTGATTAAAGCTCATTCTAAGTTTCATTAAAAATGCATTTACTTTCTTTTAAAAAATACGCAATTACTTTTTAGGCAACCCAATATGTCCGGTTTGGGGTATTGGCCCTAAAAACTATGAATATTAGCTCCACTGTCTTGAAGACCCAAGTTGTCTTGGTGAGCAAATACGTTCTATTTGGGGGTTGTTATGGTGGTGGGACGTCCCCTAGACTGTTGGTCCCTAATGTTGATGTCAGACACATGGTCTACTCCCAAATACCTTTAATTTGAGCCCCATATTTCCATAGTCGGCAAACACGACCGGCGTGGGGGGTGTTTTGGGGGATGGGCGGCCACTCTGTGAGTTGGCTTTGAAAATATACATCGGATTCGTGTTCCACTCTAAAAACCCTCTTATTTTTGCCTCATATTGCAATTGTCAGCAAATACTTACTATTTGGGTGGTGTTGTGGGGGTGGGGTGGCCCCGTAGACAGTTTTCCCAAATATTGATATCATATTCGTGCTTCACTCCCAAAGACCTTTCATTTGAGTCCCATATTGCCATGATCGGTATATGTCCGATTTAGGGGTGTTTTGGGGATTGGATAGTGTTGTGGGGGTGGGATGGCCCCATAGACAATTTTGCCGAATATTGATATCAGATTTGTGCTTTACTCCCAAATACCTTTCATTTGAGCCCCATGTGGCTATGGTCGTAGATATGTTCCCTTTGGGGGAGGTTTTTGGGGAGAGGCGGCCCCCCAAACACTTGGTCTCATATTTGGATATCACATTCTAATTCTACACTCAAATACCTTTTATTTAAGCCCCATATTCCCATGGTCAGTAAATAAGTCCTGTTTGGGGGTGTTTTGGGGGAAGGGGTGGACCCCCAGAAACGTGGTCCCACATTTGGATATCAGATTCGTGTTCTACTCGCAAAAACCTTTCATTTGAGTCCCATATTGCCATGGTCGGTAAATATGTCCGAATTAGGGGTGTTTTGGGGAAGGGGTGGTCCCCCTAGCACTTGGTCCGACATATGGATATCAGATACGTTTTCTTATCCTAAATACCTTTCATTTGAGTCCCATAATGTCGTGATTGGTCTAAATATATGTTTTGTAGGTTTTAGGGTGGGGCAGTCCCCCTAGGAACCTCATCCGGAATTTGGACTACAAATTTTTATTTTTAGGGTACTGTATGACAGCACACAAAAATTAGCTTAAATCGCACCACCCATCTCCGAGATCTGGCGTTTCTGAAAATTAGGGTAAGGGGGAGGGTCCGCCCCCCCTTCAGATATTAAAAAATGTGGTACCCTATTTTCACCACGGGATCATTATGCACCATCTGTGAAAATTTCAAGAAAATCGGTTCAGCCGTTTCTGAGTCGAAAAGCAACACACAAATATACAAACAAACAAACCTACAAACAAACACAAATTGATTTCCATATATAAGATATACCAAGGTTTCATTCTTGAATTTCCTCCACTTTGTTAAGTTTGGAATTTGTCTATTTCTTTATTTCATTCTTTCTTTACATCCCAATTTTTCCGCTTTCCACTTTTTCAGCGCAACGTTTATCACCATAATTTTTTTACTTTGCAATTACAATTAAATAAATTATATTTTATGAAGAGACAACAACAAGAAACAGCCCACTACAGAAAGAGGCAGACTATCTGAGGCCTCATCTGGCCAATATTTTCACAGCGTGCCTAGGACTTGCATATACTCCGAAAGCTTGGCAGGAGGCAAAGGTGGTGTTTATACCCAAGCCCGGCAAGGCAAGTTATGCGACACTAAAGGCCTACAGACCCATAAGCCTTATGTCCATGATAAACAGTAGGACATCCAGCGAACTGCTCAAATACAAACAGCAATTCAAGCAAAGGTCGGTGGTGACTGCCCTGCACGAGGTTATTCATAAAATAGAAGAATCCTTGGATGCCAAAACGTACACACTGGCGGTATGCATTTGCATCGAAGGGGCTTTCAACAATGTGCAGACCGACACATTGATCGAATCCTTAGACCAGTACCGGGTGGACCCGGTCCTTAGAGACTGGATAAACCTTATGCTAAGGAACAGGTGGATAAATTGTATGTCCCATGGCATAAATATTGTATAAGGGAGAAAGTGGCACAAGGCACACCACAGGGGGGCATTTTATCGCCACTCCTATGGGTGACCACCATAAATGACATATTACAAATGCTGACTGAGGAGGGATTTGAATTGTATTACTTCTAAGGGGTAAGGATCCGAACGATCTATGCAGAAGGGCCGAAAGGGTCTTGCATATGGCATATGACTGGGCTAGACCCAGAGGTCTCAATGTTAACCCAGAGAAGACTGAAATATGCCTGTTCACGAAGAAGACGAAGGTGGGCCAATTTAACGCACCACGTTTCCTCAATAAGACGATTTCGATATCTGACAAGGTCATATAAAGGGTGATTTTTTTGAGGTTAGGATTTTCATGCATTAGTATTTGACAGATCACGTGGGATTTCAGACATGGTGTCAAAGAGAAAGATGCTCAGTATGCTTTGACATTTCATCATGAATAGACTTACTAACGAGCAACGCTTGCAAATCATTGAATTTTATTACCAAAATCAGTGTTCGGTTCGAAATGTGTTCATTCACCGTTCAGCGATGAGGCTCATTTCTGGTTGAATGGCTACGTAAATAAACAAAATTGCCGCATTTGGAGTGAAGAGCAACCAGAAGCCGTTCAAGAACTGCCCATGCATCCCGAAAAATGCACTGTTTGGTGTGGTTTGTACGCTGGTGGAATCATTGGACCGTATTTTTTCAAAGATGCTGTTGGACGCAACGTTACGGTGAATGAACACATTTCGAACCGAACACTGGTAATAATATTCAATAATTTGCAAGCGTTGCTCGTTAGTAAGTCTATTCATGATGAAATGTCAAAGCATACTGAGCATCTTTCTCTTTGACACCATGTCTGAAATCCCACGTGATCTGTCAAATACTAATGCATGAAAATCCTAACCTCAAAAAAATCACCCTTTACTTAGGTGTGATCTTGGACACGAAACTGAATTGGAAGTGTCACATTCAGGAGCGTATTGAGAAGGCTCACAAATGTTGGGCACTCTGTGGCCGTAGGCTCGAAATGGGGCCTGAATCCGATGATAGGGCACAGGCTCTACAGGAGCGTGCTTAGACCAATACCTATTTACGCCTCAGTAGTTTGGGGGACTGCTATGGAGAAAAAGTGCAACATAAGGACCATACAACAGCTTCAGAGAACATGTTGTATTGGCATAGGCGGAGCGATGGGGACCACGCCCACTAGGGCGCTGGAGACTATCTAGATATCCGACCCATTGACATACAGATTAAGTGTGAGGCAGCCACTGCGGCTATGAGACTTAAGGCGATGGGAGAATGGATTGGGGATGGGAACAGCTCATACCATCGCGCTAGATTCGAAGCGACAATAGGAAACCTGGAAGGAAGGGAAGGTGTTTCCGATCGGATACCTGAGATGAACCTTGAAGTCGAGTGCGAGGCACTGCTGCCATCGACACAGTCTTGGATTGACGGAAACCAAGTATTGCCATCTGTAAGATCATGTTACACGGATGGATCAAAGCTAGAGGACAGAGTCGGTCTGGGAGTCTACATTGAGAACCCAGGGACTGAGATCTGTTTTAGATTGCCTGACCATAATGCGGTCCTGTAGGCGGAGATTCGGGCGATCGCGGAATGCGTGAAGTGGTGTTTTACTAACGCGAGGACATCCAGTGTGAACATCTCAACCGATAGTAAAATTGCCATAAGGGCAATAACAACCAGGAGGGTAAGGTCACAAACAGTCTTGCAGTGTAAGAAGGAGATCAACATCTTCTCTGAGGAGATTAGCGTCTTCTCTGAAATCCGCATCGTTTGGGTGCAGGGCCATAACGGAGGAAGGGGAAATGAATGGGCAAATGATTTGGCGGTGAAAGCCAGAGGACTACCGTTAATAAACTTGGTTAACCCGAAGCCTTTCGGGTCGACGCAGTCCGTGCAGGTGCAGGGCCATAACGGAGGAAGGGGAAATGAATGGGCAAATGATTTGGCGGTGAAAGCCAGAGGACTACCGTTAATAAACATGGTTAACCCGAAGCCTTTCGGGTCGACGCAGTCCGTGTTAAGGGAGTGGGCGACGAATGCGCATGCAACATTGTGGGACAGCGAAACGGTGGGGAGGACGGCGAAAATCCTATGGGTAAGAAGGTGGACAGTTTAGCTATTGGTATCATAACGGGACACATAGGAGGACTTCGAGCTCACTTATGTGAAATCGATGTGGCAAGTGATATCATGTTTAGGGCATGCGGGAAAGGTGATGCGACGTTGGAGCATTTCCTTTGTTATTGCCCGGCTTTCGCGTATAACAGATACCGACACTTAGGTGGGGACACAATACCAAACATGAACCAACTTAGGGGAGTTGTATTGAAAACAATTAAGGATTTTTAACTCGGACAGCGTCGACCCGAAAGTTTTCGGGTTAACCAAGTTTATTGGCGGCAGTCATTTGGCCTTCACTGCCACATGGTTTGCTCTTTCATTCTCCCATACTCTGCTATGTCCCGGCACCCAAACGATGCGGATCTTGCCATCCTCAGAGAAAGCATTTATCTCCTTTACACTCCAAGACTGTCCGTGACCTTACCGTCCTGGTTGGTATTGCCCTGATGTCCAGTTTACTGCCCGTACAGATGTTCACACTCGACATCCTCGCCCTAACACCACACAATCTCATGTATTCCGTGATAGCCCGGATCTCCACCTGCAGGACCGTATTATGTTCAGGCTGTCGAAACCAGGTGCCATGACAAGTAAAGACGTGCTAAGTTCGGACGGACCGAATCTTTGGAGCAGTCTACATTGATTCTGCAAAAAATTTACACAAAATAAATGTAGTTTAGGGGCATTATTTTACTCTATGTACGAAATATCTGTCAAACCAAGCAAAAATTAAAACTTCCGGGAGCCGAAGAAGGTTAATCGAAAGATCAGCTTATATGGGTGCGAGTTCAGGTTATAGACTGACATGGACCGGGTTTGGCACAGTTGTTGGATGTCGTAGTGGAACACTACGTGTAAAATTTCAGCCAATCGATAAACAATTGCGGCTTCCAGAGGCTCGAGACGTTCAAGCTATATCAACTTTTATTCCGTTATGGAACGTTCACGGGAAAATATATATGCGTGTGCATATATCAGGTACCCAACCGATTTAGACCTTACTTAACGTGGTGGTTGGATATTGTAGAAGACTACGTGTAAAATTTCAGCCAAATCGGACGAAAAAAGAAGCTTACAGGGGCCGATCGCGAAGTCGAGAGATCGGTATGTATGGGAGCTATACCGATTTGGACCATACTTGGCACGAGTGTTGGAACTTGTAGTAGAACACTACCTGCAATATTTCAGCCCAATCGGATAGCAATTGTGGCTTGTAGGGGCTCTTGAAGTCAAGCCGAAGGACTATTTTATATGGGAGCTATATCCAAATCTGAACCGATATGACCCATTCCCAATCCTCAACGACCTACTTCAATTAGAAGTATATGTGCGTTCGACCGCTCGACCAACGGAGGGATGAACGGACGAAGTCCAAAATCGGAATAACTAGATTAGTATACCCACTATGGTTGTGGGTATAACAAAATTGAAAAAATATAAATTTTTACGTGTTCGTAGATCACGGTAAAGATAACATAGTTGCTCCAAACTATTGAAGTACTTCTTACTCTCAATGGTCTTCCGTTGTTGTAAAATGTATATAAGTTTACAATTTTTTACATGCAAAATCAATCAGGTTCATTTGATAAATTTTCGTAAAATAACTCGCAATTGTTTTCAATACAATCATTCATCATTGTGCCTTTTTATAATTATATGCTTTATACAATCTATAATGATGTTGGCTAATTTAAAATTTTTTTTTACAGAGATGCCTTGCTGGTATGTACAATTAATTCAAGTACAAGTATGTTTGCTGGTTTCGTCATATTCTCCGTGGTTGGATTTATGGCTCATGAACAAGAGCGATCTGTGGCGGAGGTAGCAGCTTCTGGTCCAGGTTTAGCATTTTTAGTTTATCCATCCGCTGTGTTGCAATTGCCTGGATCATCTTTATGGGCATGCCTGTTTTTCCTGATGTTATTGCTAATAGGATTGGACTCCCAATTTTGTACAATGGAAGGTTTTATAACAGCTATTATAGATGAGTGGCCCCAATTCCTGCGTCCCCGCAAAGAACTGTTTATAGCTGTGGTATGCGCACTGAGTTACTGTGTAGGAATATCCTGCATATCACAGGTGAGTTTATCATAAGGCATGTGCTTCATGGAAAGTGTTTTTCATTTTATGCCTTCAAAATTCTAGGGAGGCATGTACGTCTTTCAACTATTAGATTCTTACGCTGTAAGTGGATATTGCCTTCTGTGGTTAATATTCTTCGAATGTATTTCTATATCATGGTGCTATGGTGTCGATCGTTTCTACGATGGCATAAAAGATATGATTGGATATTACCCCATGGTTTGGTGGAAGTTCTGTTGGTGTGTCACCACGCCTTTGATTTGTGCGGTAAGTACAAAAGCTTTTCTCAAATATCAATACCCATAAAATATATAATTAGATTCAACCGTAAAAATGTGCAAAGAATGACGGCGTAAAAAGTTATAGATGTAAAGTCTCTAATAGGAGATACAGAACCTGTATTCTTGCAAAGAGTAGTCTGAATGTTTTTCTTCTTCCGTCGCTAAGCACTAAAGATTTTGTAGTAGCCAGCCTTGACATAAGCAAATCTCATTACTGTCTGGCTTTTCTAAATATGGCACATGATTCAGAGATGCCGCCTTCAAATGTTAAGTCGCTGGTTGAAGCCGCTTCTCTAGGGAAGAAGAGCCTCATTGTAGGAAGTGATGCTATAGCACATCACCATATATGGGGGAAGTTCGAAGAGTGAGCTGCTTATCGAATATATTATAATTGCAATCGGGCGATTTGTAATAAAGGAAATCAACCGACCTTTATTACCAGGAACAGGAAAGAGGTACTAGATATTACGTTTGTATCGGAAGATATAAGCGGCAAAATATGCGACTGGGATGTTTTGGATGACCACAGATTCTCTGATCATCGTTAATTTAATTTCCAGCTTTGGGAAAAATACTGCAGAAGTGGTCCCTCGGCTAAACAGGAGAAAGGCGGATTGGGATAGATTTCAGCGCGCATTCTGCACGAAGGATATATACATAATGGTCCAGCGGATCACAAAGACCCTGAATGACTCGCTTGTGTACGCATGTCCTAGAGCCACGTCAAGGGGCAAACAGCTACCGCCATGGTGGACCCCAGAACTGGTTGGTCTAAGGAAGGACTGCAGAAAACTCTTCAACATAGAAAAAGCCACAAGAGCACCACACGATTGGGACATCTATAAGGCTGAGCTAAGAAACGATAAGGACGAGGTGAGAAAGACTGAGAACAAATCCTGGGTAGAATTCTGCAACTCCAATTAAAAGCTTATTCCCTGGCTTAGGGGGATATACTCTGCTTGTATCAGAATGACATATATACCTATGGGTTTGAGGGTCACGAAGGAAATTTTCATTCCAAAAGCAGGAAAACCTTACCACACGAAAGCGAAAGATTTTGTTCCTATCAGTCTGTCATCCTTCGATAGTTTGATAGAAACATATCTTAGGGCAACGATACCTGGAGATCGCCTGTCGCGGCAGCAGTATGCATATGGTAAAGGAAAATCCACTGAAACAGCCCTCCACGACCTATTCGGCTACACAGAGGATTCTCTCGTTGTCAAGGAATATTCAATGGTGGCATTTCTTGACATTGAAGGTGCTTTCAAAAATGTAAAACAGACGTCAATCTTTCTTTCAATTTCTTGGCATCAACTCCACCGTAAGAAAGTTTATTAATAACTTACTTACTAAAAGATGCATCACGGCAGGCTTGAGATCTGTGGATCTAAACAGATGGGTCTGCAGAGGAACACCTCAAGGAGGTGTACTGTCTCCGAAAGAAAAAGGTGTAAAAGTGGAAGAAAAAGCTGTAAAAGTGGTCCCGAATGCTGAAAAGTTAGGGAAAAGTTTCCCAACACTCTAAGAGATATACTTCAGGAAGCTCTACGTGCAGCATCAAAGTGGGCTCCTGAAAGTGGTCTAGGGATAAATCCGTGCAAGACAGAAGTAGCTCTTTTCAGCAGGAGATACAAGTTGCCTACAGTGGGACCTGTCTCCTTGGAAGGAGAGAATGTTTCATTTATATAAAGCGTAAAATACCTGGGTGTTTTTCTGGACACGAAATTTAACTTCAAATCCAACATCTTGGAAAGGGTAAGAAAGGCAACTTTTGCTCTATACACCTGTAAGAGAGCCATTGGCAAAAGTTGAGGGTTTAGACCGGGCGCCATGCATTGGGTATATAATGCAGTTGTCAAACCTATTATGCTATATGTAGTTGTGGTCTGGTGGACGGCGCTTCAAAGGTCCACCTACTGCTCAATACTTAACCCGATGCTAAGGATGGCTTGTTTGTGCATCATAGCCGCACTGAGGACGACACCACCTAATGCACTGAATTTAATGCTACATTTTATGCCTCTGGACATTGTGGCTAGACAAATTGCAGCGACCACTGCCGTGAGGTCAAGGCAGTTTTCTCATGGGTCATGTGGCGGCTACGGACACTGTATTATCCTTGATACAATATCGGATGTTCCTGGCGACCAGGTGTGCTTTTCGATGTACTCTAAAGATCTAGAATTGGTCATATCGAAAAGTTTACCCGGCCACTGCAGTGTGTATCAAGCGGAGATCCTTGCAATTAAGGAAGTGGTGGAGTAGCTAAGATATTATGTTATTACGACGATTGTCATTAATATCTTCTCAGACTGCCTGAATAAAGTATTTCTGAACACAAAAATAGCCCTCGACTGTCGCAGATCTCTCAACGAGATGGCTGAACAGTTTAAAATTCACCTGTTCTGGGCGCCGGGCCACAGAGATATCTCAGGGAATTTTAAAGCGAACGAGCTTGCGAAAGTAGGAACTACCCTACACATTCCAGGGATACTGGCGTCTAACATACATGTCGTTCAATTTTCAGGACCATTACCGAACGACAACGAATGATAGATGGTCACAAAGAGGGGGCTGTGAGCATTCCAAAACTATGTGGCCTAATCTAGCTTTGAAGAGGTCTACCGCTTTGCTGTCATTGGCTAGAACAGACGTCTCAGTCATTGTGTCCATCATAACTGATCACTGTCTAATCGGAAAATATGCTGACACACTGAAGGTTGCCAGCAATGACTTTTGCAGAAGCTGTGAGGCCATCGAAGAAGAAGAGACTATAGAACAACTGCTGTGTGTGTCGCGCACTTGCAGTCAGAAGGAGTTCCACATACGGTTCTCATTTCTTTGAGAACCTGTCTGATTTAGCGGATATGAACATTCGCAAGTTGTTGGGCTTTTTAAGTCGATCTGGATAGTTCAACGGTAGGAACTAGAAGGCTTCTCCCTTCTTCTGTTCCTGTGGCATCACAATGAACGAAAACGTCTTAGTGAGTTTGATGGCAGACTGCCACTTAAACCTAACCTAACCTAGCAGTCCCCGTTCGCTGTAGGCGAAGATAAACTCTTTTGTACTATTTTGAACTTTTGGGTACCAAACTGTACGAGTTTTGAATGAATCATTTAGGCACCCATTATACAGTTCCTTCTTGTACCTACATGCAAATTTCCTTCCTCTTGCTCCATCTGTAAATAATGTACCAAGTAGTAGCAAAATGTACGAGTTGTGACTAGATTATTTAGTCACCCATCATATTTGTAATAGCTGTACCTGCATGCCTGATTTCAGACCTTTAAAATTGTATTTTGAATAGATTATTTAGTCATCCATCATATATTTCTTATTTGTACCTACTAGCCAAATTCCAGACCTCTAGCTCATTCTATGAAGGATGTACCAAATAATACCAATTTTGGGACCAAAACGTTCGAATTGTGAAAAAATCAGTTCGCCGTCCATCTTATATTTTTAAGTTTAACCTATGTGCCACGTTTCACACCACTACCTCCATCTGCACAGAAAGTACCAAATGGTACCAATATTGGTACCCAGATATACGAATTGTAAAAATATCATAGTCACCCATCATATTTTTCCTAGTTGTACCTGCATGCCAAATTTCAGACCTCTAACTCAATCTGCGCGGAGAGTACCAAAAGGTACCACTTTTGGTACCAAAATGTACGAATTGTGAAAAAATTATTTAGTCGCCCATCATATATTTCTATGTTTTACCTACATGCCAAATTTAGGTCCTCTGGTTCTATCTGCACAGAAAGTACCAAATGGTACCAATTGGTACGTGATTAGTACGTGAATGTACGAATTGTGAAAAGATCATGGTCACCCATCATAGTTTCCTTATTGTACCGCATGTTAATTTTAGACCTCTAGACTTTTTAATTCCATCTGTAAAGAAAGTACGAATTTAGTACCAAAAAGTACGAATTGTGACTCAACGTTTTGCACCAGATATATTTTAATTCAATTTCAAAATTCTAGCTCCATACATCCGCCCTGTACAAATTTCTGCCATTTGGTACCTTTTTAGCACCTTAATGCACAAAATGTCAAAAATTCTTATAGTCACCAGCTAAGGTTGCCATAGTGTACCTTAGTTCCAAAATTCAGAAATGTAGTTCAATTTGCAAAGTACAAAATAATACTAATTGCGGTACGTAAAGAGCTATTTCTTTCACTTCCGATATGATTTTCCGACTTTACTAAACCTTATTTTTTCGAGACGCTCTTTAATTTGAGTCCAAAAACATTATTCTAGCCCTTTCCGTTCGCCCTGGGCAAATATGTACCATTTCGTACTTTTTGGTACTTTTAAGTACCCAAACGTACGAATATCAACCAATCCAGCCTCATCCCGTACCTATGAAACAAAACCAACATTCGTGCAAAATTTCATGATTATAGGTTTAGTCGTTTGGGCTGGGCGAGGATTAGTCAGTCACTCAACTGTTTTATATATATAGGGGTCCGTTTCGCTACCCCCTTCTTAGCGTAGGACTTCCAAAAGCACTCAGTTTATAAGATCATGAAGTTTTGTAATAATTGCGTATAAAATTTCAGAAATTGGTCCCCTTCTGTAACGAAAGTACCAAATAGTGCCAAAATTACATTACGTCGTAAAAATGATTAAGTCGGCCAACATATATTGTGAAGGTTTAAATTAATAGCAATTTTGGCGCTTTAGCTCAATTTGTAAACAAAGTACCATTTTGTATGTCTTAGTGCCTATTTTGCGCTTGTACGTATTTTGAATGTACGAATTTTGAATGGATCATTTTGCCACTCATTATATATTTCCTTCATATACATACATGGCAAATTTTGGACATCTACAATAGCTCCGTCTGCAAAAAAAAATCCCAAATGGTACCAGTTTTGGTACCAAAATATATGCATTTTTAATAGATCCTTGAGCCACCTATAATATATTTGTTAGTTGTATCTACATTCTAAATTTCACGCTTCAGCTTCATCTAAAAAGGAAGTACGAAATGGTACCAAAGTATGCGAATGGTGAGTAGATCACTTAGTCACCCATTATTTATTACTTATTTGTACTCACCTGCCCAATTTCAAGTCCTCAAGATCCATCGGAACAGAAAGTACAAAGAGGTTCCAATTTTGGTTCTAAAATCTACGACTTTTGAACATATCATTAAGTCATCCATCATTTATTTTTTAGTCGCACCTACATCGCAAATTTCGACCCTCTAGCTCCAACTGAAGAGAAAGTACTAAATAGTACCAATTTTGGTACTAAACTGTTAGAATTGTGAACAAATCATTTAGTCATCCATCATTTATTTCTTAGTTTTACCTATATCCCAAATTTCTAGCTCCATCTGATCAGAATAAGTCAAATGGTACCAATATTGGCACCAAAATGTACGAATTGTAAATATATCATAGTCACCCATCATATTTACATTGTTGTACCTGCATGCAAAATATCAGACCTCTAGCTCTATCTGTAAAGAAGTTGGTTATTGGTACCAATTTTGGTACCAACATGTACGAATTTTGAATAGACCATTGAGTCCATCATTTATGTCTTAGAAAGTACCAAATGGTACCAATTGCGGTACTAGACGTACGTTTCCGCCCGTTAACAAATTTTCTGACTTTTTTCTTTTCACCCTCATCCTTTTGCACCAGAGGTATTTAAAGTCAAATTTAGAAATTCTACCTCTATCCAACCGTCCTGTACAAAGTTTACTCATTTCGTTCCAGTTTGGTACGTCTTTAGTACCTAAATGTTCAAATTTCCAAAAACTCTTCTTGTCACGCAAAGTTCCAAAATTCAGAGTTCTAGTTCAATTTACAAAAAAGGTACCAAATAGTACCAATCGCTGTACTAAACGCACTATTTCTCCGACTTTCGGTACGATTTCCAAAATTTTTTTTCCAAACCTAATTGTTTCGGGACACTCTTTTATATGAGTCCAATAACATAATTCTAGCCCTTTCAGTTTCCGCTGAGCGAATATGTACAATTTCGTACGTTTGGTACTTTTTAGTACCTAAACGTACAAATATCAATAAATCCAGCCTTATACCGTGCGTATGACCCAAGACCAACATTAGTGCAAAATTTCATGATTCTAGCTTTACCCGTTTGGGCTGGGCGATGATCAGTCAGTCTGTCAGTCTTCTATTAAATTACTATAGTTGGTTTTTCTCCAATGTGGAGTCGAGATTAATCCAAGGATCTGTTGATCAGGCAATTTCTTTTCAGTAACTTTTCAATAATCAAATCTTTTTGCTTTATATAATTTTCAAGGTCAATTTGTTCGACTCCACTTTGGAAAAGAAACAATAGAATTAACAAAAAAAAAATTATGTACCAGATTACAATTTGGGATATACCTTAGTGGTTGTAAGCAAAAATTTTAAGGATATTTCCATACCCACTTTAAGTATATGAACTCATTGCAATTTCTTTGGTAATAAGATATTTTGGTAATAAGATATAAGATATTTCCATAAAGCGTTATGAAATTTTTATACCCTATTTGGGTCCATTTTTTACTACATAATACGATACATTTTTGTCAGTGTTCTGACAAGAGAGGATTTTTATCTTTTCCGCAGCACAGAATACGCTTATCATTCCAGCAACACCGGTCACTCTCTCATTAGATGAAAGATCGTAGTGGACCAGGAAACCTATTCTCTGAAACCGTCCCTTCCAGATATTTTGCTACACTTATAGATAAAGTTTGCTGAAAATGGCAAACACACTCTGCTCTATATTAGTAGTTAATTTTGCTGCTTTTATAGAAATAGTTCTGCAATTTTACAGCTGCAGGCTGACTGCTGAAAATGACTGCTGCTTAATTATGAAGAGAATGTAAATGCGTGTCTTAATGGATGTTTATAATTACCACAGAATGTATACTTTCCATAATCTTTTTTGTTTTTAATTTGGAAACAAAGGGCCATGCCAGTCAACTACACATTAGTAAAACAATAACAAAAAATGCGAGCGAGCTCAGCCACATTTCGAAATGTATACCAATGGATGGATCAGAAAGCTTCTTTACAGTAATATTCCACAAATTAAATTTATCTCTTCCAACAAAATTAACAAGTACCCGGCGCATAATGTGTCTTTTTTGCATTTTTGAAAGCTAGTATTTCGTTTCAGGCTTACTGAAATACATTGTAGGCCGCACAACGTGTTTGCTGTAACAACAGCAGTAATTTCCTGCTACAACAGCAAATATGTTCTGCTGTTTTCAAATGGTAAAAAGTTGAAAATGTGCGACAATTTTCATTAATACTTAAAAACAAATGTGTATGTTTCATCTTTTCTTATAATTGAAAAGCGTGTAGTGCAACATTTTTTGATTTTTCTTCAACTTGCATACCTATTTTAAGAAACAAAGGACAAAATAACTGCTGAAATCATATTTATGCTCTACAACAAAAGATGTACGCCTAAAATTGCCTACAATTTGTATTAGTTTTAGCAATTGCTTCGTTAGATGACTAGAAGTTGAAACATTTTGTATGGTTCCATTTAAAAGTTAAAAAATTTTATTTTCATATCAGCAGACTAATTTCTCTGGGTGTACATTTTTGAAAATTCTTATATTGAGAGCTCAAAAGGAAAATGCGTTATGAATTTCGTCATAAATCTTATTTATAAAAATCAATTTGTGTTTGTTTGTAGGTTTGTTTGTTTGTTTGTGTGTTCCTTATAGACTCAGAAACAGCTGAACCGATACTAAATTTTTTGATATTTGGACCCTCCCCTTTACCCTAATTTTCAGAAACGCCAGATCTCGGAGATGGTTGGTGCGATTTAAGCGAAATTTTGTGTGCTCTCATATAGTACCCTAAAAATAAAAATTTGGTATCCAAATTTCGGATGGGGTATCTAGGGGGACCACCCCACCCTAAAACCTACCAAACATACATTTATACCAATCATGACAATATGGGACTCAAATGAAAGGTATTTAGGATAAGAAAACGTATCTGATATCCAATTGTCGGACCAAGTGTTAGGGGGGGCCACCCCAACCCACAAAACACCCCTAAATAGGACATATTTACCGACCATGGCAATATGGGACTCAAATGAAAGGTATTTGCGAGTAGAATATGAATCTAATATTTAAATGTGGGGCCTCGTTTCTGGGGGTCCACCCCCAAACAGGACTTATTTACTGACCATGGGAATATGGAGCTTAAATAAAAGGTATTTTAGTATAGAATTCGAATCTGATATCTAAATATGGGACCAAGTGTTTGGGGGGCAGCCTCTCCCTAAAAACATCCCCCCAAGGGGACAAATTTACAACCATAGGAATATGGGGCTCAATTGAAAGGTCTTTGGAAGTAAAACACGAATCTGATATCAATAGTCGGGAAAAGTGTCTGTGGGACAACCCCACCCCCAAATAGTAGGTATTTTCTGACAATTTCAATATGAGGCTAAAAAAAAAGAACACTAATCCGATATACATTTTAAAGGCCAACTCACTGAGTGGCCGCCCATCCCCTAAGCCGGTCATGTTTGCCGATTATGGAAATATGGGGCTCAAATTAATGGTTTTGGGAATAGACCACTTATCAGATATCAACATTAGGGGCCAACTGTCCAGACAATTTGGGTCTTAAAGGGAGAGGAACTAAATATTTATAGTTTTTAGGGCCAATACCATAAACCGGACATATTTGCTGACTGTTGCAATAAGGAGTTTAAATGAGATTAGAAAACGAGTTTGATATCCAATTTTGAGGCAAATAACAATATGGGGTTCAAATAAATTATATATAGATTTACGAGAATAGAGCACGTTGCTGATATATTTTCCGGACTTAGTGTTTGGGGTACCCCACAACACCCTTTAATTGGGCATATTTTCCGACCATATCGATGTGGAGCTTAAAAGAAAGGTATTGGGGGGTAGAGTAAGAATTGATACCCATTATCGGGACCAATTTTCTGGAGGTCTACCCCTTCCCCAAAATACCCCCCAAAGGGAAAAAAATTTCGACCATGCCAATATGTGGCTCAAATGAAAGGAATTTGAGATTAGAAAACTAATTTGATAACTTATTTTGGGGTCATGTGTTTGGGGGACGCCTCATCCTGTAAACTCCCCCTCAAAACCAATGGCAATATGGGGTTTAAATAAATGGTATTTGAAAGAAGAGTACGATGCTGATATTTTTTCAGGGCCAAGTGTCTGGGGGACTACCTCATCCCCGAAAACACCCCTAAATCAGATATCAAGAGAATATCGGGCTGAAATAACGTATTTTAAGAATGGAGTACACTATATGTACATCCAAACTTAAATTCGTAGACCAATAAAGATCATATGGGATTCAGATAAAGGCACTTATATTGTTAAACTGTTAGCCAAGCGATATACTATTTTCGTAGCATGGTATTTCACTAAAAGCTCTTTAATTGTCGAAAATAAATATTCCAAGGAAAATTTTGTTCCATATAAAGTAAAATTAAAATAAAAAAGAATTTCAAATTCTTTATCTATATATATAGCTGTTGGCGCTTGTGAATATAGATAAATGAGAATTATTTAAAAACATGCCATGCAGAATTCAGCTTTCAATGACATGCAGTTTTCTCTTATTTTTCTGTACATTTGATTGTTTTAATTTGTTCGCTTTGAAGAAAAATAAAATAATAACCGACACCTATAAGCTTGACAACTGCTGTCAAATTTTGAGAGCACAAAAATTTCTCTGCTATTTCAATCTTCTTTGGTTTCGTTTTGATTTCACAGAAGCAAAGCTTTTTCCAACTTGTTTTCGAAACTTTTGTCGCTTCATACTATGAAATATATAATGGAGGTTTACTAATTCGTTATTCTGTTCGTAACTTTCTTTTTTTGTTTCGTAAATTTTTATTGAATGTTGGTCGGTCAAAAAACCTACCACATTTCATCACTGCATACAAAAACTAAAAAACTTTGTCAGCAATATCTTAATAAGTTTGGTTTACTTAACACTTTTATTATTTGTCTGACCTGACCTTGTCTGATCTGAAAGGCATGAACTTTACCCTCATTAAAAAGTTGTTTTTGGACTTATTTATTTCTTTACAAAAAAAAATAGCAAATGATTTTTTTTAAGACTTCGGGAACTTTGCCCGCCTTTCTTAAATGTCTTATACAACCTTTTTTTAAAATTTCTTAAAACAAAATTTTAAAATTTTTGCCATTCCTGCATTCCCGAGGATTTAAAGTTTCCGCATTTTTGAAGACGGGAATTCCCTATGCAAAGATTGCATTGTGCAAAATTTAAGTCAATCGGATAAGATTTGCGACCTATAGGGACTCATGAAACCATATTTATGGATTGGTTTACATAGGGACTATACCCAAATCTGATCTATATTGCCCATTTGCTATACCTAATGACCTACATCAATAACAAATATTTGTGCAAAATTTCAAGTGGCTAGCTTCATTCGTTCGGCTTCTATCGTGATTTCGGATGGACTGGCAGGGCTAGATCGACTCAGTGTCAAGATGACCAAGAATTTATATACTCTATATATACTTCGCAGATCAATATTTCGAGGTTTTATAAAAGGGATGACCAGATTAGTATACTACCATCCTATGGTGGACATTGTAAAAAAAGAGCTCATTGAGCTCAAACTCAAATCGAACATCATTCAAAAGTTTCCTGATGATTCAAAATGGCGATGGGACTGATCCTAGCGTCCATAAAACGTTGCAATATTTGAGTCTTGATTGTCTAAGGCTGGAATTTCGTGTCTTCAACTTATTTAAATAATAAGTTTGTTTTATTTACCCTATATGCGGATTTTCTCAATTAGTTTGTATGGAGAAAAATAATTACTTAGCGGCTTGCATTATCCCCGTCTATTTGTTGCCGCTTATACATGACATGGTTGGTAATCGCATGAAGAACGCAACATCTTCTTCGTATATATAACAAGTAAAAGCGTGCTAAGTTCGGCCGGGCCGAGTCTTATATACCCTCCACTATGGATCACATTTGTCGAGTTCTTTTCCCGGCATCTCTTCTTAGGCAAAAACAAGTAAAAGCGTGCTAAGTTCGGCCGGGCCGAATCTTATATACCCTCCACCATGGACCGCATTTGTCGAGTTGTTTTCCCGGTATCTCTTCTTAGGCTAAAAAGGATATAAGAAAAGAGTTACTCTGCTATAAAAACGATATCAAGATATGGTCCGGTTCGGACCATAATTAAATTATATGTTGGAGACCTGTGTAAAATTTCAGCCAATTCGTATAAGAATTGCGCCCATTGGGGCTCACGAAGTAAAATAGAGAGAACGATTTATATGGGATCTGTATCGGGCTATAGACCGATTCAGAACATAATAAACGCGTTTGTTGATGCTCATGAGAGGATCCGTCGTACAAAATTTCAGGCATATCGGATAATAATAGCGACCTCTAGGGGTCAAGAAGTCAAGATCCCAGATCGGTTTATATGGCAGCTATATCAGGATATGAACCGATTTCAACCATACTTGGCACAGTTGTTGGATATCATAAGAAAACACGTCGTGCAAAATTTCATTCCAATCGGATAAGAATTGCGCACTCTAGAGGCTCAAGAAATCAAGACCCTAGATCGGTTTATATGGCAGCTATATCAAAACATGGACCGATATGGCCCATTTGCAATACCAACCGACCTACACTAATAAGAAGTATTTGAGCAAAATTTCAAGCGGCTAGCTTTACTCCTTCAGAAGTTAGCGTGCTTTCGACAGACAGACGGACGGACGGACGGACGGACGGACGGACGGACGGACGGACAGACGGTCGGACATGGCTAGATCGACATAAAATGTCGCGACGATCAAGAATATATATACTTTATGGGGTCTCAGACGAATATTTCGAGTAGTTACAAACAGAATGACGAAATTAGTATAACCCCCATCTTATGGTGGAGGGTATAAAAAGGATATAAGAAAAGATTTGCTCTGCTATTAGAGCGATATCAAGATATGGTCCGGTTTGGACCACAATTAAATTATATTTTGGAGACCTGTGTAAAATGTCAGCCAATTCGATTAAGAATTGCGCCCTTTGTGTGCTCAAGAAGTAAAATAAAGAGATCGATTTATATGGGAGCTGTATCGGCCTATAGTCCCATTCAGACCATAATAAACACGTATGTTAATGGTCATGAGAGAATCCGTCGTACAAAATTTCAGGCAAATCGGATAATAATTGCGACCTCTAGAGGCTCAAGAAGTCAAGATCCCATATCGGTTTATATGGCAGCTATATCAGGTTATGAACCGACTTGTAGTTTATTTGACATAGTTGTTGAAAGTAACAATAAAAAACGTCTTGCGAAATTTCTGCCAAATCGGATAGAAATTGAGCCCTCTAGAAGCTCAAGAACTCAAGTCCCCAGATCTGTTTATATGACAACTATATCAGGTTATGAGCCGATTTGAACCATATTTGGCACAGTTGTTGGATATCATAACAAAACACGTCGTGCCAAAATTCATTCAAATTGGATAAGAATTGAGCCCTCTAGAGGCTCAAGAAGTCAAGACCCAAGATCAGTTTATATGGCAGCTATATAAGGTTATGGACCGATTTGAGCCATACTTGGCACAGTTGTTGGATATTATAACAAAACACGTCGTGCAAAATTTCATACCAATCGGATAAGAATTGCGCACTCTAGAGGTTCAAGAAGTCAAGACTCAAGATCGGTTTATATGGCAGCTATATCAAAATCATTTACAATACCAACCGACCTACACTAATAAGAAGTATTTGTACAAAATTTCAAGCGGCTAGCTTTACTCCTTCGGAAGTTAGCGTGCTTTCGACAGACAGACGGACGGACGGACGGACATGGCTAGATCGACATAAAATTTCACGACGATCAAGAATATATATACTTTATGGGGTCTCAGACGAATATTTTGAGTAGTTACAATCAGAATGACGAAATTAGTATACCCCCCATCTTATGGTGGAGGGTATAAAAATCAATTTGTGTTTGTTTGTAGATTTGTTTGTACGTTTGTTTGTGTGGTCCTTATAGACTCAAAAACGGCTGAACCGATTTTCTTAAGATTTTCACAGATGGTGCATAGTGATCCCGTGGTGAAAATAGAGTACTAAATTTTTTGATATCTAAAGGGGGCCGGAACCTCCCCCTTACTCTAATTTACAGAAACGCCATGACAATATGGGACTCTAATGAAGGTATTTAAGAGTAGAAAACGTATCTGCTATCCAATTGTCAGACTAAGTGTTTGGGGGACCACCCCAACCCCCAAAACACCCTTAAATCGGACTTATCTACCGACCTTGACAATATGGGAAACAAATGAGAGGTATTTGCGCGTAGAATACGAATTTGGTATCCAAATGTGGGACCAAGTTTCTGGGGGGCCGCCCCCTCCAGAAATAACCCCAAAGAAGACAAATTTACTTCAATAGCAATATGGTTCTAAAATAAAAGTATTTGGGAGTAAAGCACGAATCTGATATCAATATTCCGGAAAAAGCGTATATGGGGCCAACCCGACCCCATAACACTACCCATATAGGACGTAGTTGCTGACCATTCCAATATGTGGCTGTAATAAGAAGTATTTTAGAGTAGAACATGAATCTGATATATATTTTCAGGGCCAAGTCACTGAACGGCCACCTCATCCCCCAAAACACCCCCGAAACCGGTCATGTTTGCCGACTATGGAAATATGAGGCTCAAATGAAAGGTATTTGGGAGTATACCACGAATCAGATATCAACATTCGGGACCAACTCCCTAGAGGACGACCCATCCCCATAACAACGCCCAAATAGGACGTATTTGCTCACCATGACGATTTTGGGTCTTAAAGGGAGAGGATCTCGATATTAATAGTTTTTAGGGCCCATATCTTAAACCGTACATATTTGCTGACTTCTGCAATAAGGGGTTTAAATGAAAGGTATTTGGGATTAGAAACGAATTTGATATCCAATGTTGAGGCCAACGGCAACATAGGGTTCAAATAAATGATATTTGAGAGTAGAGCACGATGCCGGTATATTTTCAGGGCTTAGTGTTTGGGGGACCACCCCGCTCCCCAAAACACCCCTAAATAGGGCATATTTATCAACCACGTCAATGTGGGGCTCAAATGAAAGGTATGGGGGGTCTACCCCTTCCCTAAAACACTCCACAAACAACAATTATTTACTTACCATCGCAATATGAGGCTTAAATAAAGGTGTTTGGAAGTAGAATACCAACATAATATCCAAATGTGGGACCATGTATTTGCGGCACCGCCTCTTTTCCATAACACTCCCCAAAGAGTACAAATTTTGGGGCCAAATGTTTGATCATCCCATAAATTCCCCTTAAACCAATGAAAATATGGGGTTTAAATAAATGGTATTTGAGAGACGAGCACGATGGTGATATTTTTTCTTGGCCAAGAGTCTAAGGGACCACCTCACTCCCGAATCGGACATCATGACAACATCGAGCTGAAATAAAAACTTTTAATAATGGAGTATATCTAACACCCAAACGTTAATGACCCCAAACCCAATAAAGGTCATATGGGATTCAGATAAGGCATTTATATTGTTATGCTTTTGTGATATACATATATTATTTTTTGTAGCATGGTTTTTCACTAAAAGCTCATTAATTGTCGAAAATAAATATTCATAGGATAATTTTGTTCCATATAAAGTAAAAGAAGGCGCAGCGAAGCGGGTCCGGTTCAGTTAGTATATGCTAAAAGATTAAACCTCCTAGAATTCAAAAATTGTTAATAATTTTCATTAAATCACAATTGTCAACTCCGAGAAACGTTTATTTATAATTAATATTACAATTTGTTATTAAAATTCAAAACATTTAACGGGAAATAGAACAGACAAAATATATCCTTTCAAATAACAAGTGGTATTTAAGCGCGATCCACCCTTTGACCGAGCTCAAAATATCAAAAGAAATCTAATAATACTTATATAAACAAACTGTTAAATTAAGAATATAATTTTAATTCTTTCATTTTTTTTTTTGCAGGGTGTTTTCTTCTTTAATATTGTACAGTTCACACCTATCAAATACCTAGATTATAGTTATCCGTGGTGGGCTCATGTTATCGGCATTATAACGGCTCTTACATCAATGATGTACATTCCAATTTATATGGTTTGGCTTTGGAAGAAAACGCCTGGTGATACCGCAAACGTAAGTAACTCATAACTATTGTAATACAACTCGAATTCGTTACATGTAAACTTTTAACCATATAGTATTTAAGGATTGTCCATATGGACTATCATTTTTTTCAATTTTGAAATATAGTTTATTTTTATACCCTCCACCATAAGATGGGGGGTATACTAATTTCGTCATTCTGTTTGTAACTACTCGAAATATTCGTCTGAGACCCCATAAAGTATATATATTCTTGATCGTCGTGACATTTTATGTCGATCTAGCCATGTCCGTCCGTCTGTCCGTCCGTCCGTCCGTCCGTCCGTCCGTCCGTCCGTCCGTCCGTCCGTCCGTCTGTCTGTCGAAAGCACGCTAACTTCCGAAGGAGTAAAGCTAGCCGCTTGAAATTTTGCACAAATACTTCTTATTAGTGTAGGTCGGTTGGTATTGTAAATGGGCCATATCGGTCCATGTTTTGATATAGCTGCCATATAAACCGATCTTGGGTCTTGACTTCTTGAGCCTGTAGAGTGCGCAATTCTTATCCGATTGGAACGAAATTTTGCATGACGTGTTTTGCTATGATATCCAACAACTGTGCCAAGTATGGTTCAAATCGGTCCATAACCTGATATAGCTGCCATATAAACCGATCTTGGGTCTTGACTTCTTGAGCCTCTAGCGTGCGCAATTCTTATCCGATTGAAATGAAATTTTGTACGACGTCTTTTCTTATTATATCCAACAACAGTGCCAAGTATGGTTCAAATCGGTCCATAACCTGATATAGCTACCATATAAACCGATCTTGGGTCTTGACTTCTTGAGCCTCTAGAGTGCGCAATTCTTATCCGATTGGAATGGAATTTCGCACGACGTGTTTTGTTATGATACCCAACAACTGTGCCAAGTATGGTTCTAATCGGTCCATAACCTGATATAGCTACCATATAAACCGATCTTGGGTCTTGTTTTAAATTTTAAAATGGTCACGTCACTAAATACACTTAAGAGTCATAAATATTGTATTTTATGCACCAATGCATATCGAGAGAAATATGTCTTCTTTAAATTTTCCAATGAATTTCTTGACATATTTGTATATCCTTACGAGTATGTTGTGATTTTTTTTTCTTACTATCTCATTGAAAAGAGATTTGACTCTTAAATGAATAATAGTTAAGTTCATGGAAAGTCATCATTTTTGTTGATGTCAACGACGATAATTTTATAAAATAAAATGAAACTCATTTAGTTGTAATGGAAAAAGTTATTTGGTTTTTACCTTATTTGGAATATATTCAGAAAATTGAGGCATTTAAAGAGAAATGCTTATTCTAAACTCATTGTGATATTTGTACGAAAATTCATTTTACAAAAGGTGTACATATTATCTGGTTTGCACAAAATAATAAATAAGTAATAAATTAATAAATATTTTATTTGAATATTTCTTTTGGTTTAAATGATATTTATTTATTTTATTTTTAGAAAATTCGGCAAATTGTAACAATTGACCTGAATGTCCATGACTTGCGAATCAAAATGCAGGAAGAAATGAAATAAACGAATGGATCACTAAAGGCTTTATAAATATGCATCATTGCTGGCGAACTTTACTTTTTTTTAATAACGAACCCGAATTATGACAAACGATAACTATTATATAATAACTATTATATTCAACTAATAACTTTTTGTGCTGCTGTAGTCAATGTTTTTATGCTTTTAAGTTAGTACCGTACTTGTACTTTAATCTTTAGTTTTGGGAACTGGTTTTTAGATTAAGATTAAGCTTAACCTATTCATGCACGCTCGATATTACTGTTTTGTAAAACTGTGGTTTGATTATTTAAATTAATAAAATCGACAAAAAACGTGATATTAAATTTGTTGATATTGTTCTAAATCGTACCCATAAATGGGTAAGAGCACAACTTGTCACACTGCATGCAAAAAAATAACAAGATCATTCGTTTAATTTATAGAAGTCACAATATGTTTTTTGTTTGTTAATTTTTTTTTTTTTTTGTTCTGTGTATAACCAGGAACGGCTGAACCGATTTTCTGAAGTTTCACAGAACAGTAACCCAAACAAAAATTTTGTTTTAGAAGCTGGGTGAACGCCCTGCCATAATACCACGCTAAAGTCGTCAACATGGCAGTACGCCCTCAACAAATACGTCTCAAACTGAAAAAGAAAATAGATCCCAATTTTAGAGTGCCGACCCCAAAATTAATGCACACCAAAGCATGCAAATCAAAATTCTTTCGAGAATTTGGGCGTATTTTCATAATACAACTTCATCTCAAACATGTATATGCAAAAATACCCCAAAGATGGCATAATAAACCCAGTTATTTTTTGAAGTATTTGAGGTACAAAAACACATAAAACAATTTCGGGTATAATTTCATATATAATTTAACGAAGTTGAAAATAAACAGAGTTTAGAGAAGAATATGTAAAATAAAGCAGTTGTAGGGGAAGACAACTTACTTTTTTCAATAGTAAACATTCGAACATTCAAAGCGCCGTGGGAGAAAAAAATAATACTTGCCCTTGTTAAGAATTCATGAACATTTAAATGTCCATATTGCTGAGCAATAAATAGTCAATGACAATCTATAAAAATAAACCACCAGGCTTGTTCCGACGCCGCAAACGTAAGAAATAAGCTAATTCAACCTTATTTTTTTTTAAGTTTGTGACGATGAGTACTGGTTGGTTAGGTTTAAGTGGCAGTCAACCATCAGACTCACTAAGACGTTTTCGTCCATTGTGATACCACCGAAACTGAAGATGCCTCTAGTTCCTACCGTTGAAACATCCAGATCGCTTTAAAAAGCCCAATAACTTGCGAATGTTCACATCCGCTAAATCAGACAGGTTCCCAAAAATTGAGAACCTACAGTGGAACTCCTTCTAGCAGCTAATGCGGGACACATACACAGAAGATGTTCTATAGTCTCTTTTTCTTCGATGTCCTCACAGCTTCTGCAAAAGTCTTTGCTGGCAACCTTCAGTCTGTCATCTTGTTTTCCGATTAGACAGTGACCTGTCATGACGAACACAATGACAGCAAAGCAGTAGACCTCTTCCAGTCTAGATTAGATCACGTAGATTTGGAATGCTCACAGCCCCCTCTTTGTGACCATCTATCATTCGATGTCCTTTGGGCCTGGTCCTGAAAACATAGCTTACATGTTGCTCATGAGTCATACCCACAGATTCCAGTATCCCTGGAATGTGTAGGTTAGTTCCTAGTCTCGCAAGCTCATCTGCTTTACAATTCCCTGGGGTATCTCTGTGGCCCGGCAACTAGAACAGGTGAATTTTGCACTGTTCAGCTGTCTCGTTGAGAGATCTAGGACAGTCAAGGGCGGTTTTTGTGTTCAGAAATACGTTCTCCAAGGATTTAATGGCTGCCTGACGGTCTGAAAAGATATTTATGTCAATCGTCGTAATGATATTATATCTCAGCCATTCCACTACTTCCTTATTTGCAATGATCTCTGCTTGATACACACTGCAGTGGTCGGGTAACCTTTTCGATATGACCAGTTCTAGATCTTTAGAGTACACCCCAAAGCCCTATATATCAGGAATAGTGGTACAGTAATATTTATCAAAAAGCGAAGCGGTCCCATATGTATCAAGGATAACACAGAGAACCTCTAGATCAAGCAGGTCTAAACAACATTCATGCAGACATGGTAGCAGATGCGGTAATTGGCTACCGGGTGAATGTAGTCCTTGGAGAACGACCTCCAACCATTGACCTGAAGAAATCGACCTCTCGTGGCAAACCAGAGTAGTTCTGGCTCAATTACGTTCCGGAGGATGCAGCCCCCTCAATTCCTATAGAGCTAGGATTGATGCTGACGTGCATGATGAATGTCCCCACTCGACTCAGACCCAGATCCCTGTGGACGCACCCCATCTTAGTCGCAAAATTCCTGGGTCTTGGCACTCAACAGAATCAAGCAGACGAAAGATAGAACACGATAAACTGCTACAAAAACAGCAACAACAGTGTCCGTAACCGCCACATGACCAATGAGAAAGCTCCCTTAACCTCTCGGCAGTAGTCGCTGCAATTTGGGTAGCCACAATGTCCAGAGACATAAGATGTAGCACTAAACTCAGTGCATCCGTAGGGTCCGGAGCAGTAGGTGGACTTTTGAAGCGCCGTCCACCAGACCACAACACCATATAGCATTATAGGTCGGACAGTATATACCCAACCCATGACACGCGGTCTAAACCCCCAACTTTTGCCAATGGCTTTAATACAGGTGTATAGGACAAGAGCGGCCTTTTTTGCCCTTTCCAAAATGTTGGATTTAAAGTTCAATTTCTTGTCCAGCAAAACATTCAAGTATTTTGCGCTTTCTATAAATGGAACATTCTCTCCACCCATGGACACTGAAAAGAACTGCTTCTGTCTTTCACGGATTTATACCTACACCACTTTGCTGTTGCACGTAGAGCTTCCAGAAGTATATCTCTTAGAGTGCTGGGAAACTTTCCCCTAACCGCAATTGCCACGTCATCAGCATTTGGGACCACTTTTACACCTTTTTCTTCCAGAGACAATAATATATTTTTAATGGCTGTATTCCAAATGGGGAGACAGTAAACCTACTTGAGGTGTTCCTCTGCTGCCCCATCTTTTTAGATCCACAGACTCCTTCATGGTTGACGTCGGTTTAACATTATTGAAAGCACCTTCAATGTCAGGAAATGCTACCATTGTATATTCCTCGACAGCTATAGAACCCTCTATATAGCCGCCTAGGTCGTGAAGGGCGGTTTCAGTGGATTTGCCTTTACTATATGCATGCTGCTGCCGCGACAGGATCCCTCAGATCCTGAATCCATACTTTGGCGACCAAGGGACTGAATCCCAATCTTTCAACCACCGACTGGAAGATTGGTAGATTGGATGAGGCTCATTCCTCCGATCGCCACGCAGTATTCTACTTAGCACCAGATGTTTCGGAGACCTCAACAAGTCTCAAGGAGTTGTGTCCTACAGATTCAACATGTTGAGACTGAAGGTCTATAGGCGGTGGGGTTGAGGCGGCTGCATCTGCCATATAGTAATTGAGCCAGAACTACTCTGGTTTGCTGGGTGAGGTCAATTTATTCAAGTGCAATGGGAAGCGGTCTTTCTCCAAGGACCACATTCACCCGGCAGCTATTCACCGCATCTGCTACCGAGTCTGAATGACCCGCTTGATCTAGAGGTTCTCTCTTGCAGCACTGGACCTCACGCTCACGCATGTACATCTACCTTCTGAGCGGCGGATACCCATCCACAAGATGGTTAGTTGGATGGTCTTTATCTATGTCTTCGGACGGGTAGGATCATTTTCTCCTGATGGAGGTGGTCCATGCGGGAATTGAGGAGATGGCACGTCGCAGTTCGAAGAGCGGCATTCTGACAGATCTGAATATTATTCCACTGCGGGTCACTGAGCTGACGAGACCACACTGGCGCTGCATAACTTACCACAGACCGGTCAATAGTTTTGTACGTAGTCAACAAGGTTTCTTTGTCAGCACCCCAAGTGCTGTCGGCAAGTGTCTTGAGAATGTTGTTTCTTCTTTTGACATTATCTCAAATTGCTGTGACATGTGAGGATAGGTAGAGGTTAAGCAGCGCCGAAGACAACATCCAGCATTGGGGAACTCCCTGTACCACTCTTCGGTGTTTGGATTTCTTATCCCTAAATTCCACAAATGACTGGCGAGGGAAGTATTAGCGATTTCTTCAAACAGTTGCGGATGGCTGATGGTGTCGTATGCTTTCGATAGGTCCAGTGCCATGAGGACCGTCCTATCACATAGCCCGGGCTGATTGCAGCCACGGCAAATGGGATGGCATGCACAGCAGTTGTTATGTAATGCAGTCTTCGAAATCCATGCTCATGCTCGGAAAATGGAAATTCTCCAACGAGGCTGGCTATAAAAAGGCCGGCTATAAAAAGGAGGTCCTTCATGAGCTTAAAGCTTAAATCGGACTGCACTCATTGATATGTGAAAGGTTTGCCCCTGTTCCTTAGTGGAATGTTCATGGGCAAAATTTGCATTTCCATTTCATGTTTTATTCGCAATTTAATCCAATGCAATAAAAAGCTTTTTGATTATGTGAAAAATATCAATTATTTATATTTATTAAAACAGTAAAAATGATATTTAAAAGAAATTGGGATAGATTTCAGCACATATTCTGCCAGGGCTGCGGTGTCGAATAATTTTGACACGACTCCGAGACGATTGCTCGACCCCGGATTCGACTGACGCTCCTTTACATTCAAATTGACTAATTAGTATACCCTCCACGGTAGGGTTGGTGTGCATTTATTTCGTTATTTCGTTATTCCGTTTGTCACTTATTGATATATGATCTAAGACCCAAAAAGTAGGTCATTTTCTGATCCTCTTGACATTCTTATTCGATTTATCCATATCCGTCCGTCTGTGCTTTCTTCATTCTGTCTGTCGAAAGCACGCTATCTTTCGAATGAGTAAAGCTAGTCGTTTAACTCTTAATTGTGACCGTTGAATGAAGCGGACGTGTTTTCACTTCGCTCCATGAAGAAAAAAATATCCGTATCTCTGAATAGGTACCTATTCAAAAAATTTTAAAGCCTTTCAGAAGTAGACTCAAAATGGACTCCAAGGAACCAAAAGCTGCGGTGGTGGCATCAGTTCGTAGCATGTTGTCCGCCCATCCTATAGGTGTGTGTGCCTTGGCACCCGTAGTCGAGAGTAATACTTCAAGCGCACAACTAGTGGTCAAACTAACAAATAAGGAAGTTTCGGATAAACCAGAGAGATGCGCAGTTCGTTCCCAGCCTTTAAGTAAAGGTGATGTCTCCGATTCAGATTCCGACAAAGACAGTGCCAATGGAACAGTCATCGCAGCCGAATCGAGATATGAGGGCAGCGGGATGACAGCAGACGTGAGCGCTGCTTAGCTCACAAGAAGACCGTGAAAACGATCCGTGGCACGGCGAAAGAGACAGAGGAGTATGTACCGGCAGCGCAATTGGACGAAAGCGCAGAAAGCAGGAAGGAATGGAACTGACATCCTAGGCACTTCGACGGAAGCTGAGAAGAGAATCAGAGAAAACAGAGCAGCATAACAGTGCTAAGATGGTGCAGAAGAAAAAGAGCTCCCCGCTTTCAAGTACTCTGGCCATCCCTCCCGCAAGTGTCCCGCGGAGGGAGACATAACCGAAGCAGGAGCGAACAGGAATCTCAATAACGAACAGGGAGCCGACGATGCGACCATTACCTACTCCCAAAAAGGCCTGGTACTTAAGATTTGGAAGACTAAGATAGGCAAAGAAGAAAGAAAATTGAAATATCAGGCAGTAGAGGGACGGGAAACTGAAAACAGCATATATATATATATATATATATATATATATATATATATATATATATATATATATATATATATATATATATATATGTATATATATAATATTAGCTGAGCCCGGCCCGCTCTGCTGCGCCTGATTATGCTATGTTGGAGAGAAGTACTCTAAATTTGAACATTTCTGCGTAATTGTAGTTGAAAATGTATTCCAAATTGCCTATGGATTTTTCTACACTCAAGTACCTCTTATTTAAACCACACATTGCAATGATCATTAAAAGTCCTTCTTGGGGTGTGGTGACCCCCAGACATTTGGTCCCAAAAGTGAAAGTCAATTTCGTGCTCTATTCCCAAAGACCCTTCATTTAAGATCCATATTGCCATGGTCGGTAAATATGTACGATTTGAGGGGTTTTACAATGGTGGGGTGACCCACGAAACACTTAGTGCCGCAGTTGGATATCAGATTTGTTTCCTACTCTCAAATACCTTTAATTTAAATCCCATATTGTAGTGGCTGGTCTATATATAGCCCAATACAGCTCCCATATAAATCGATCTCTCTATTATACTTCTTGAGCCCCAAAGGGCGCAATTCTTATTCGAATTGGCTGACATTTAACACAGGTCTCCAACATGTAATAATATAATAATAGCAGAGCAAATCTTTTCTTATATCCTTTTTTGCCTAAGAAGAGATGCTGTGAAAAGAACTCGACAAATGCGATCCATTGTGGAGGGTATATACGATTCGGCCCGGCCGAACTTAGCACGCTTTTACTTGTTATATATATATATATATATATATATATATATATATATATATATATTTATATATATATATAGATATATATATATATATATATATATATATATATATACATATATATATATATATATATATATATATATATATTATATATACTTACCACAAAAGTACCAGCCAAAAAAAATAAGAGTGGACCGATTGGGACAATATGGGAATTAAATTAAAGGTATTCAAGAGTAGAGTACAAACTCCACATTAAACATAGGGTTCAAGTAACCTTGATATCGCAAGGGGGGCGGAACCTCCTACTTAACCCAAAAGTACCACCCAAACCATAAATGGACCGATTCGGACAATATGGGACTTAAATGAAAGGTACTCAAGAGTAGAGTACGATTTCCATATTATAAATTGAGTCCAATTGGTTTATTGGACGATAATGACAATATGGGGCTCGAAGATTACGAATATGGTCAGGAAGGATTTGTAGGCTATGTAATTTGTGGAGGGGGCGGACCCTCCCCCGTTACACCAAAAACGCCACCCAAAATCAAAAGTTGACCGATAGGGACAATAGGGGTATCAAATGAAAGATATTGGAGAGTAGAAAGCGAATGAGGTATAAAAACTTGGGTTCAAGTATCCAAGGGGTAGCCCAAGCCCGAAAACTGCTCTAAATAGACATATTGGACGTATATATAAATATATGACTCAAATGAAAGGTATTCGGAAGTAGACTACGAATATGACATAAAAAACGAGGTCCAAGTAATCGATAGTCGCCCCATACCCGATAAGCTCCCCAAATGGGAACACTACTCAACCATAGCTTGATGAAACTCAAATGGTAGGCATTTGAGACCAGATTACGAATATGACATCAAACTTTGTGTCCAAGAAGTTAGGTGGTGTTGTACCTCCTAAAATCAAGTGACAGATTTTTTTGAGTTGAGTGCGTCATTCAAATTTTGTGCTCCAGTGGCATTGTGGCGCACAGCCCTTGTATGGATGCCTTCCATCAAACGGCTGTATACACCAATCATGACAATATGAGGTTAATTTAAAAGTAAAAGCTTGTGTACTGCGAATCCGATATCATTATTCTGCTCATACATCTAGCAGACCACCTCACCCCAAAACAGCGATCAATTATAATGACCTAACGGGACACTATGTAATTTAATTAATGTGTAGGCCGCCATAGCCCAGAAATTATAACACTCAGCGTGAAAACAGGAGTTGCAAACCTTACCGATAAGGTAAGAACTATCGCCACCGCTCCAAATATATAGACTGGCAAATTAGTTTTTTATCACAGAAAATCGTGTAATATGGCAATTTAATATGATTTAAGAACATTATATGTAAACCACCTTTCATTAAAATTCGATGAAAATTTCATACCTTATGTCCCATAGCAGTTATATCGAAATAAGTTCCGATTTGGATGAAATACTAACAAGTAAAAGCGTGCTAAGTTCGGCCGGGCCGAATCTTATATACCCCTCACCATGGATCGCATTTGTCGAGTTCTTTTCCCGGCATCTCTTCTTAGGCAAAAAAGGATATAAGAAAAGATTTGCTCTTCTATTAGAGCGATATCAAGATATGGTCCAGTTTGGACCACAATTAAATTATATGTTGGAGACTTGTATAAAATGTCAGCCAATTCGAATAAGAATTGCGCCCTTTGGAGGCTCAAGAAGTAAAATAGAGAGATCGATTTATATGGGAGCTGTATCGGACTATAGACCGATTCAGACCATAATAAAAACGTATGTTGATGGTCATGAGGGAATCTGTTGTACAAAATTTCAGGCTAATCGGATAATAATTGCGACCTCTAGAGGCTCAAGAAGTCAAAATTCCAGATCGGTTAATATGGCACCTATATCAGGTTATGAGCCTATTTGAACCTTATTTAACACAGTTGTTGAAAGTAAGAATAAAATACGTCATGCAAAATTTCAGCCAAATCGGATAGGAATTGCGGCCTCTAGAAGCTCAAGAAGTCAAGTCCCCAGATCTGTTTATGAGCCGATTTGAACCATACTTGGCACAGTTATTGGATATCATAACAAAATACTACGTGCCAAAATTCATTCAAATTGGATAAGAATTGCGCACTCTAGAGGCTCAAGAAGTCAAGAGCCAAAATCGGTTTATATGGCAGCTATATGAAAACATTGACCGATATGGCCCATTTACAATACCAACCGACCTACACTAGTAAGAAGTATTTGTGCAAAATTTCAAGCGGCTAGCTTTACTCCTTCGGAAGTTAGCGTGCTTTCGACAGACAGACGGACGGACGGAGGATGGACAGACGGACGGACATGGCTAGATCGACATAAAATGTTGCGACGATCAATATATACACTTTATGGGGTCTAAGACGAATATTTCAAGTAGTTACAAACAGAATGAAGAAATAAGTATACCCCCATCCTATGGTGGAGGGTATAACAAGTAAAAGCGTGCTAATTTCGGCCGGGCCGAATCTTATATACCCTCCACCATGGATCGCATTTGTCAAGTTCTTTTCCCGGCATCTCTTCTTAGGCAAAAAAGGATATAAGAAAAGAGTTACTCTGCTATTAAAACGATATCAAGATATGGTCCGGTTCGGACCACAATTAAATTATATGTTGGAGGCCTGTGTAAAATTTCAGCCAATTCGTTTAAGAATTGCGCCCATTGGGGCTCACGAAGTAAAATAGAGAGAACGATTTATATGGGATCTGTATCGGGCTATAGACCGATTCAGACCATAATAAACACGTTTGTTGATGGTCATGAGAGGATCCATCGTACAAAATTTCAGGCATATCGGATAATAATTGCGACCTCTAGGGGTCAAGAAGTCAAGATCCCAGATCGGTTTATATGGCAGCTATATCAGGTTATGAACCGATTTGAACCTTATTTGACCCAGTTGTTGAAAGTAAAAATAAAATACGTCATGCAAAATTTCAGCCAAATCGGATAGGAATTGCGGCCTCTAGAAGCTCAAGAAATCAAATCCCCAGATCTGCTTATATGACAGCTATATCAGTTTATGAACCGAGTTGAACAATACTTGGCACAGTTGTTGGATATCATAACGAAATACTTCGTGCAAAAATTCATTCAAATCGGATAAGAATTGTGCCCTCTAGAGGGTCAAGAAGTCAAGACCCAAGGTCGGTTTATATGGTAGCTATATCAGGTTATGGACCGATTTGAACCATACTTGGCACAGTTGTTGGGTATCATAACAAAACACGTCGTGCGAAATTCCATTCCAATCGGATAAGAATTGCGCACTCTAGAGGCTCAAGAAGTCAAGACCCAAGACCGGTTTATATGGTAGCTATATCAGGTTATGGACCGATTTGAACCATACTTGGCACTGTTGTTGGATATAATAAGAAAACACGTCGTGCAAAATTTCATTCCAATCGGATAAGAATTGCGCACTCTAGAGGCTCAAGAAGTCAAGACCCAAGATCAGTTTATATGGCAGCTATATCAGGTTATGAACCGATTTGAACCATACTTAACACAGTTGTTGGATATCATAACAAAACACGTTGTGCAAAATTTCATTCTGATCGGATAAGAATTGCGCACGCTAGAGGCTCAAGAAGTCAAGACCCAAGATCGGTTTATATGGCAGCTATATCAAAACATGGACCGACATGGCCCATTTACAATACCAACCGACCTACACTAATAAGAAGTATTTGTGCAAAATTTCAAGCGGCTAGCTTTACTCCTTCGGAAGTTAGCGTGCTTTCGACAGACAGACGGACGGACGGACGGACGGACGGACGGACGGACGGACGGACGGACGGACGGACGGACAGACGGACGGACATGGCTAGATCGACATAAAATGTCACGACGATCAAGAATATATATACTTTATGGGGTCTCAGACGAATATTTCGAGTAGTTACAAACAGAATGACGAAATTAGTATACCCCCCATCTTATGGTGGAGGGTATAAAAAGTACAGGTCATTCAATTTACATAACAAAATAGTGAACTTTTTGGTAGCTATATCTAAAAATAAACCGATCTGAATCATGTACGACACGGATGTCGAAAAGCCGAACATAAGTCACTGTGTCAAATTTCAGTGAAATCGGATTACAAATGCGCCTTTTATGGGGCCAAGACATTAAATCGAGATATCGGTGTACATGGGAGCTATATCCAAATCTGGAGCGATCCGAGCCAAATTGAAGAAAGATGTCGAACGGCCTAAGAAAACTCACTGTCCCAAATGTCAGCTAAATCGGATAATAAATATGGGTTTTATGGGACTAAGACTCCAAATCGGAGGAGGTCTATATGGCAGCTATATCCAAATCTGGACCGATCTGAGCCAACTTGACGAAGGACTTTGAAGCCCCCATATAGGCCGATCCGCCGATTTAGGGTCTTAGGCCCATAAAAGCCACATTTATTAACTGATTTTGCAGAAATTTGGGACAGTGAGTTGTGTTAGACTCGCTGTCCCAAATTTCTGCAAAATCGGTTAATAAATGTGGCTTTTATGGGCCTAAAACCCTAAATCGGCGGATCGGCCTATAAGGGGGCTATATCAATATAGAGTCCGATATAGCTCATCTTTAATCTTAACCTGCTTATGCACAAAAAAAGAATCTGCGCAAAGTTTCAGCTCAATATCTCTATTGTTTTTAAAGATTGTAGTGGGAATTCAAAAGACAGACGGACGGACATGTCTACATTGTCTTATATTTTTACGTTGATCAAAAATATATTGTATATACCGTATAGGGTCGGAAATGGATATTTCGATATGTTGCAAGCGGAATGACAAAATGAATATACTCCCATCCTTCTGTGGTGGGTATAAAAAAGACTAAATGATGACTATTTATAATGTAGTCATACGGTATGGTGGTTGTCTATGAATGACTATTCATAGACAACCACCGTACTTTATGATCCACTCTTAGCGACGAAATTTTGTAATTTGTAATTTTGTAATTTGTAATTTATTGACACCCGCACAACAAGAACGCATGTTCTTATGATTATAGTACGGGAAATTAATCCTTTTAAAGTTACAATGTTAGACAAAGTATAAATAAATAAATGTAAAAAGAAGAAAAGAAAAAAAAAAAAAAAAAAAAAAAAACCAAATATAATAAGCTTGAAACTAACAAAATATAAATAGGATGTTAATTTGAGTAATAAAACAAAAATAAGAAAAATATTGGTATGCAATTATTTACCGCTCACAAATCAAAATTAACACTTGACATATTTATTTTTAACAAGACTTATCTAGAATCCCTAAAGTGATCTAGTAATTTACCTTTAAATGTTACAACGTTACTGATGGTTTGAAGGTCGTGCGGGAGAGAGTTCCAGAGCTGAACGGCGAATATAAATAGATGCCATTGAGAGACTAAGCTACGGTGTATCATTGGAATCAATTTGTTTCCTCGGTTCGACCTTGCAAATCTGATTCTCTCAAATAAATGAGATGGTGCCTGTGTATATATTATCCTATGTAAAAAGGTCAATGACCTCATGAGCAAAACATCACGAAATGATACACCATATAAGGATCTGGAGAAACGGAAAGTGGAGTCTCGTCGACGAAGACCATATACATAGCGTACCACACTGTTGAAGAAAGTATCGATCTTACGACTGCTTCGAGAATCACAGTTTGCAAATAGCTCACAACCGTAGAGTAGGCTAGGTATAATATATGACTTTGCCAAAAGTATTCTTACCCAAAGAGGAGTAAGTTGTTGAGTGGACCAAAGCGAGCGAAGCTTTGAATACCCTTGACCAACAGCAGCATTAATATGGTCTGTCCACGACAAGGTACTGTTGAAAGTCACCCCCAGGTTCTTTGCACGAGCCACGATCTCTAACCTCTCATTAGCAACAACAACAACAGGATCGCAAGTGAAACGTGAAACCCTTTTCTTAATAACCATGCACTTCGACTTGAGAGGATTAAGGCACAAGCCATTAGCATTTGCCCATTCATAAATTCTGGAAAGGTCATGGTTCAGCATCCTGACATGGTCGTCTAAGCATTCCTTCGTGCTACTTATATAGACCTGCACATCATCAGCATACATGTGGGTCTTACAAAATGAGAGCTGGTCTGGCAGGTCGTTGCTATATAAAGAAAATAGAATAGGACCCAAGATTGAACCCTGGGGCACTCCTCGAATAACAGGCAAGGGACTAGAAACTGATGACTTCGAAACCACGGATTGGGTACGATTGGAGAGATATGACATGATTAAACGAACAGACGAAGACGAGAAATGAAACAGGTTTTTTAATTTTGCTGCCAACATAGTGTGATCGACCGTATCGAATGCCTTTGAATGGTCGAGGAGAACAAGCAAATTCAATTCGTCATTCTCCAAGTTACTCCTGATATCCTCCACCACATCTGCTAGAGCACTTATACAACTACGTCCGGGACGGAAACCTGACTGCTTCTCATATAAAAGAGAGTTCTCATTTATATACGAAAATATCTGTCTATACATTATCTTCTCAAAGACTTTGGACAGAAAACACAAAATGGAGATGGGCCGAAACTCCCTACAATTCTTGGGTAAGGGTATAACTTTAGCGTACTTCCATGCCACCGGAAATGAACTTCTGGTCAAAATGCTGTTAAAAATGTGGGTAATGTATGGCAAAATAAATGGTAATAGTACCTTGAGAAATCTTGGTTCAATGCCGTCGAATCCAACTGCATTTGACTTCACCATGGAGAAACCAAGTACCACATCGTTCTGTTCTATACCCGAAAATTCAAAACCTTCACTGTGACGATCCCCAAGAGTCAACTCAAAGTCATAGAAACTAGGATCTATGGGGTTTGTTGGAATATTGGTGAAAGTAGCATTAAGCTGGTCCACATCCACATCAGTGATGTTATCGGGGGATCTGCGACCGATACCAATGTCGTGAATGGTCTTCCAAGTCTTCCTCGAACCGATCGCAGAGGTAAAACGTCTGAGGTAGTAATTGATCTTGGCAGCTCTTATCAACTTATTGACACGGGATCTGTTGGAGCGATATTCCTCTCGTAGGTGCGACGTCCTAAAACGTTTCCATCTACGGTATGCAGTGTTTCGGGACTCAATTGCAACACGAATATCTGCCGAAAACCAAGGTTTAGTCTTCGAACAAATTTGTCTCATTTTGATCGGGAGCACAAAATCTTGGACAGCGCACACATTTCTAGATAAAAAGTTCACCTGATCGTCTATCGATTCCATGCGGTATAGCAGACTCCAATCGATATCAGAAATCAAAGAAGGTAAGGCTTCGTGGTCCAGACAATTGAAATCTCTATATGAGTAAGACTCCTCCCTTCCAAGGATCTCAAAGTTGTAAGACAGAAAAATCAAGTCATGGTTGGAGAAGCACGATGCGGACAGTTGGTCATACAATGAAACTTTAGAAATCTCACTGACAAAAAACAAATCAAGGAGGGTACTGGAACTGGACGAAAAATGAGTCGGCATGGATGTGTTGAAAGGTAATAAGCCCAATGAAGACATCTGGGCTGTGAGACTTGAGTCCAAAAGAATGTTGGAATTTAGATCCCCTGCAATAATGACATCCGGGTAGGTAATCGTAAGGTGTTCCACTACTTCCAAGAATGGTTGTATGTCAATATTGTTATTTGGCCTATAGACACAACCAAGTAACAGCTTCCTTTCCGTGGCAGATAATTCTATAAGCACATATTCAATGCTATCATCAGCCACTGATCTGGCACAAATGCGAGTCCTCAGGTTGTCGCGGACATAAATCGCTGTGCCGCCTCCTCTGCGTGGTCTATCAGCCCTGTAGACAGTATACCCAACAAGATCAATGAAAGAATCAGGAGTAGTCTCCTTCAGCCACGTCTCTGATACGCAAATAGCATCCAAACCTGAATTCTCAAAGATAAATCGGAATTCATCAATCTTATTATTCAGGCTTTGGGCGTTAATGTGACATATCTTCAAACCACTCCGTTGGCCTGCCAGAATTCTAATCATATTCGCCGTCAAGTCCCTAGTGTAATGGTTAGCTAGGCTCGCCATATTTTAGGATAAAATAATAAATCAAAATTCTACCATCAGTATCGCTGCAGAGGAATAAATGATCACAATTAATGTTGTAAAAGTTGTTAAATTGAAAATAGTGATAAAAGAAATAAAATATTAAAATTAAATAGGTAAGCAATTTAAAAAATGGTTTAAAACTAGTTATAAAGTTTGAAAAAAGTATTGTGTAATTTCCGTGAAGTTTGAAAAATTTACTGAACGTTGGTATTAGCAAAATGCGGTGAGAATTCGTTATGCCGAAATCTATTTAGGGCGTCAGCATGTTCAATAACTACAGGATCATCGTTGGGGCCATGTTTAACAAACACGAGTCCCTTGAATGTGAACGCCGAGTAAATAAGTTTTTTCTTCTTTAGCGATACAGCATCCTGAAGTATTCTGTAGTTGGTGTTCGATAGATTCTCGTTTATGTAAAATTTGTGATCCGAGTCGAGACCTAATAAACGGAGCAAAAGGGAATTGCCATTTTTTTTCCTGAAAGCAGACAGTGACTTCAGGAAGAAATTTTTGTCATAAGGAGACATAAACGTGGCAATAATAACGGCATCTGGTGAATTGCGTTCTTTTGTATTATTTCTATTCTTCAGGCGGTGAATCGTTTTGAGCTTGGGAGAAGGAATGTTGCAGCTGGCACAAATTTTCCCAAATACGTTAAATAGATTTTCATTTTCGTGAAACGGTACCCCATATATACGTACGTCCGCTGCAACTGAGGCATTTTCTTGTCTAAGGGCCTGAAGTTTTAATTCTTTGATCTCACCCTTCAGAAGATCAATTTCTAGAGCAGCAGATTCAAGTTTATTAACTCTATCATTAATGTCTGCGATTTCTGTCCTTAATTCGCAAAGCTTTTTATCTAGCTCATTTAGAAGGCGATTCTCAGACTCCCGAAGTAAGGATTTCATGCGATCTTCAAATCGGCTGCAGAGTTTCTCGAAACGATCATCAAGAAGTTGAATCATACGTAAAGGTGAATCGGATAGTCGTGGCGTTTTAGATATGTTACCAACCAAGGATCGTTGAAAAATGCTGTCCCGATTTCTTTTGGGTGCCCTGGCGTCCCCAGATACGTGTTCATCGGCACCAGCCTCAATAGGTTTAGCAAACACATCATTGCGGCTGTTTGGTATTGGCGAGACACTCATGATGCAAATAGTAAAGTGTAAAGGGGATTGAGGATTAGAAATGGTTCGTAATGGGATAAGGCGGAAGATTTTATGAACCGCCTAAAACTATGCACCACTTTAGGAAATGTATAATGGCAGCACTGTGAGTTTCAGCAATCGATGAAACAGGCACTTAAATCGATTATATGTTGAAATGATGACAAGGTCCAACAAAAAGGTTTGAAAGAGTAGCACAGCTGATGTTTATTTATTTTCTTTCAAAGCAGCTGCCCTTCCAGTCAAGAGTCTTGCAATCTTGAAAATTATTTTCACAAAAAGCAATTAAAACAGCTCACCAACAAGCAGGAAACAGCTCCCTTCAAATTAACTTTCATTTTTGAGACCAAGTCACTGGGGATCCACCAGACCCCAAGAAGAACTTTTACTGACCATTGCAATGTGGGGTTTTAAAGTGAGGTAGTTGAGTGTAGAAAAATCCACAAGAAAATTAGAATAAATTTTAAACTGAAACTAGACTGAAATTTCCAAATTTAGACCACTCCTTTCCAGCATAGCATTATCGGGCCTCAGCCAAATCGGATTAGAATATATATATATAGCGACCGACTGTTCGGGTTCCGCAGAATTTGCTACACGGAATTTGCTGTCGTAACGTTGGAGTCGCTCTATTGACCAGTTCGGTGTGAGTAAGGTTATAACAGGGTACACACCTTTCAAAGTTTGTCGCTTTTGGTGTCGGTAATGGCTTCGATTTATATCGAGCTTTTATAGAGATCGCGCTACAAGAGTTATTGTAGATGGATTCTCATCTGATAACTTTACATTGACCGTAGGAGTACCACAAGGCATTGATGGGGTATACAAATTTCGTCATTCTTTTTGTAACTCCTCGAAATTTCCTCCGAGACCCCATCAAGTATATATATTCTTGATTGTCATGTCATTTTAATTCGATCTAGCCATGCCCGTCCGATCTAGCTATCTATATCAGGTTATGGACCAATTAAAACCATATTTGGTACAGTTGTTGGAAGTCATAACGAAACACCTCTTGCAAAATTTCAACCAAATCGGATAAGAATTGCGCTCTCTAGTGGCTCAAGAAGTCAAGATTTAAGATCGGTTTTTAGGGCAGCTTATCAGGTTATATACCGATTTTACCCGTACTTAGCACAGTTGTTGGAAGTCATAAGAAAACAACTCATGCAAAATGTCAGCCAAATCGCACCCTTAGAATTGCACTCTATAGAGGCTGAAGAAGTCAAGACCCCTGATCGGTTTATATGACAGCTATATCAGGTTACAGACCTATGTAAACCACACTTAACACAGTTGATGAAAATCATAACAAAATGGGCCCGATATGGCCATTTACAATCCCAACCGACCTATACTAATAAGAAGTATTCGTGTAAATTTCAAAAGTTACCGTGCTTTCGACAGACAGTCATGCGGATGCACACATTACTTCTTTTGGGAATTCTACAAAAGAGAATAACATAAGTTGCTTACGCCGTTTCACCACACATATTAAATTTTTTTCCCTCTTAGTGGTGTATGTCGTGTGGTATATGTATGTAACGATGTGGTGTTCCAAAGACAACAACACCTGGACGTACATGATCCAGAATTTAACTTCCTATGGGTCAAATTCGGGATTGTATCACACATACTACGTTTTTGTATAGAAGTCCATACACGGAAAGGGAGGCTTCCACTAATGGCTTCGCTCTTCGGCTTCGGCACTCTTTCGTTGTTGCTGGACATTTTAACATCCTTAACTCCTCCTGGCTTTCCAATTCGGGTGGCTCGAAGGAGGGCCAATACGCAGAGCGTAGAATGACTTGACGCAGCTAATGAATGAACCGATACACATTCCGAAGGTTGAAAGGCAACAAGTTAATACTCCTGATCATTTCTTAACTTCGCATCCTGAAATATACGTAGTTAAAGTACTTGCACCTCTTGGAAACTCCGACCATTGCATTATTTCAGAAACTTTTCGGTATTCTACTTTTCTTGCCGTTGTATCTATAGCCCCAAAGCGGCAATTTTTATATACGGAAATGCTCGTTGGGCTAAGATCCACGATTTATTACGCAGTTTCAATTGGAAGCTTTGCTTTCTTGATGGGGACGTAAAGCGGCGGCTGAAATGATAGAGAACGTAATTTTAATTGGAATGAAATTCTTCAAATTAAAATAATTTCGGTTAAATCAAGCGGCGGCTGAAATGATAGAGAAAGTAATTTTAATTGGAATGAAATTATTCAAATTAAAATAATTTCGGTTAAATCAAGGGACAAAAGCTTATTAATCATCATTCGTCACTTATTCTATGTAAGTGTTCTGCGACGCTCGCTTGTCCTTTACGCAATCTTTTCGACCTAGCTTTCCGTGCAGATGATTTCCCGGCGCGTTGGAAGATTGCAAACGTGCAGCCTATCTCCAAGGAGACTGTGGCGAGCAACCCTGCGAACTACCGACCAATAGCATTATGCTCCGCGTTTTCCAACTTCTTCTAGCGACCGACAGTTTGGGTTCCGCAGGATTCGCTACACGAGTGACCTGAATGCATTCCTGTCGTAACGTTGGATTCGCTCTATTCTCCAGTTCTTTGTGAGTAAGGTCCAGATATCCAGAGCCACTGGATATCTCCAAGGCATTTGACAGGGTTTGACACGGCACACACCAATGAAAGATTGTCGCTATTGGTGTCGGAAATGACTTCGCTCGATTTATTTCGAGCTTATTTAGAGATCGCGATTTAAGAGTTGTTGTAGATGGAGGTATATGCAGGAGGTTTGCGTGCTTTCGACAGACAGACGGACGGACATGGCTAGTACGAATTAAAATGACATAACGATCAAGAATATATTGGGTTGCCCAAAAAGTAATTGCGGATTTTTTTCAAAGAAAGTAAATGCATTTTTAATAAAACTTTGAATGAACTTTAATCAAATATACTTTTTTTCTAAAGCAAGCTAAAAGATACAGCTGATAACTGACAGAAGAAAGAATGCAATTACAGAGTTACAAGCTGTGAAAAAATTTGTCAACGCCGACTATATGAAAAATCCGCAATTACTTTTTGGGCAACCCAATATATACTTTATGGGGTCTCAGAGGAAAATTCGAGGAGTTACAAACAGAATTACGAAATCTGAGGCATGTAACTAGATACATCTTGGATAATGGGGAGTTAATGATCGCTTTTCGGCAGGGAAGAATTTCCCGCAAATATGTCAGCCAGCAGGTAAGCCTTATCAAATTGGTCAGTGAATATCTGGTCGTCTTTAATGAGAGTCGGGATAGACGATGAGTTGACCTTCACTCTTTTCACAAACGACCAAGAGCTCTTACTTTCCATTGAAGAAGCAAAAACTTTGGCACGTAGATGCTATTCGTGCAGAAACTTTTCGCGTCCAAGAACTCTGGCACACGAAGTTCTTGTCTGTTTGCTTAGCAATTCATTACTGACATTTTTATTTAGACGCCAATTTCTGAATGCCTCCTGTTTTGATCTGACGGCAATCCTGCACGTCTTGTTAAATCAGCTTTTGTCCCTTGATTTAACCGAAATTATTTTAATTTGAATAATTTCATTCCAATTAAAATTACTTTCGCTCGCTTAACGTCCCCATCAAGACAGCAAAGCTTCCAATTGAATCTGCGTAATAAATCGTTGAGCTCAGTCCAACGAGTATTTTCGTACATAAAAATTGCCGCTTTGCCGGGCTATAGATAAAACGGCAAGAAAAGTAGAATACCGAAAAGCTTCTGAAATAATGCAATGGTCGGAGTTTCCAAGAGGTGCAAGTACATTTACTACGTACTTTTCAGGATGCGAAGTTAAGAAAAGATCAAGAGTATTAACTTGTTGCTTTTAAACACTCGGAATGTGTATCGGTTCATTCTTTAGCTGCGTCAAGTTATTCTGCGCCGCGAAGAGCTCTGCGTATTGGCCCTCCGGAGGCGTGTGGCCCGAATGGGAGAGCCAGGAGGAGTTAAGGATGTTAAAATGTCCAGCAACAACAATTTCACTGTCCGGAAAATCCTGCAAAATTTTCGTTATAGAATCGGAAAGACTGCCGAAGCCGAAGAGCGAAGCCATTAGTGGAAGCCTCCCTTTCCGTGTATGGACTTCTATACAAAAATCCGCAACGTAGTATGTGTGATACAATCCCGAATTTGACCCATAGGGAGTTAAATTCTGGATCCTGTACGTCCAGGTGTTGTTGTCTTTGGAACACCACATCGTTACATACATATACCACACGACATACACCACTAAGAGGGAAAAAAATTTAATATGTGTGGTGAAACGGCGTGAGCAACTTAAGTTATACTCTTTTGTAGAATTCCCAAAAGAAGTAATGTGTGCATCCGCATGACTGTCTGTCGAAAGCACGCTAACTTTTGAAATTTACACGAATACTTCTTATTAGTATAGGTCGGTTGGGATTGTAAATGGGCCATATCGGGCCCATTTTGTTATGATTTCCAACAACTGTGTTAAGTGTGGTTTACATCGGTCTATAACCTGATATAGCTGTCTTATAAACCGATCAGGGGTCTTGACTTCTTCAGCCTCTATAGGGTGCAATTCTAATCCGATTTGGCTCAAATTTTGCATGAGTTTTATACCCTCCACCGTAAGATTGGGGGTATACTAATTTCGTCATTCTGTTTGTAACTACTCGAAATATTCGTCTGAGACCCCATAAAGTATATATATTCTTGATCGTCGCGACATTTTATGTCGATCTAGCCATGTCCGTCCGTCCGTCTGTCTGTCGAAAGCACGCTTGAAATTTTGCACAAATACTTCTTATTAGTGTAGGTCAGCTGGTATTGTAAATGCGACATATCGGCCCATATTTTGATATAGCTGCCATATAAACCGATCTAGGGTCTTGACTTCTTGAGCCTCTAGAGTGCGCAATTTTTATCCAATTAGAATCAAATTTTGAACGACGTGTTTTGTTTTGATATCCATAAACTGTGCCATGTATGGTTCAAATCGGTCCATAACTTGATATAGCTGTCATCCGATTTTAATGAATTTTTGAAAGAAGTATTTTGTTATGATATCAAACAACTGTGCCAACTATGGTTCAAATCGGTTCATAAACATATCTGGGGACTTGACTACTTGAGCTTCTAGAGGCCGCAATTCCTATCCGATTTGGCTGAAAGTTTGCATGACGTATTTTATTTTAACTTTCAACAACTGTGTCAAATAAGGTTCAAATCGGCTCATATCCTGATATAGCTGTCATATAAACCGATCTGGGATCTTGACTTCTTGAGCCTCTAGAGGTCGCAATTATTGTCCGATTTGCCTAAAATTTTGAACGACGGACCCTCTCATGACCATCAACATACGTGTTTATTATGGTCTGAATCGGTCTATAGCCCGATAAAGCTCCCATATAAATCGATCTCTCTATTTTACTACATGAGCCCCCAAAGGGTGCAATTCTTATTCGAATTGGCTGACACTTTACACAGGTCTCCAACATATAATATAATTGTGGTCCAAACCGGACTATATCTTGATATCGCTCTAATAGCAGAGAAAATCTTTTTTTATATCCTTTTTTGCCTAAGAAGAGATGCCGGGAAAAGAACTCGACAAATGCGATCCATGGTGGAGGGTATATAAGATTCGGCCCGGCCGAACTTAGCACGCTTTTACTTGTTTCTTATGACTTCAAACAACTGTGCTAAGTACGGTTCGGTACATAACCTGATATAGCTGCCCTATAAATCGATCTTAAATCTTGACTTCTTGAGCCACTAGAGAGCGCAATTCTTATTCGATTTGGCTGAAATTTTGCTAGATGTGTTTTGTTATGACTTCCAACAACTGTGCCAAATATGGTTTTAATTGGCCTATAACCTGATATGACTGCCATATAAACCGACCAGGGATCTTGATTTCTTGAGCATCTATTTTATTATCCGATTTGGCTGAAATATACAACGACTTCTCTCACGATCATCAATATACGTGTCAATTGTGGTTTGAATCGGTCTGATAAAGCTCCCATATATACCGATCTCCTTATTTTACTTCTTGAGGCCCTTAAGGGCGTAATTTTTATTTGAATTGGCGGAAATTTTACACAACGATTTATACTTTGGTCTCCAACATTCCGTTCAATTATGGTCCGAATCGGACGGTAACTTGATGTTATAGCTCCACTATCGTAGCAAATCTTTCCTTTTATCATATATGGGCCGGGTTCAAAAATCATCCCTGGAGTTGTTTGACCGTGTCCAGAGGCGGGCGTTGATTGGAGATGATAAGGTATCTAATTATATTTTTTCTCTTGAACATCGTCGAAATGTGGCTTGTATGGCGCAGTTCAATCGATTCTTCCACTGTGTGTGTTCTTCGGAAACCATTCTTTTGATTCCTGACTTGAAGGTTTTTGTCAGAATTAAACGATTTTCAAGAAGCTCACATCGTTTTGTAATCGATTCGCCAGCTGATCGGACCAGAGAATTCTATTTTCGCAAGGACGGTTCGTATGTGGAATCTGCTTCCGGCAGATGTCTTTCCCGCTACCTACGAAATAAAGTAAGTAAGAGATCTGTCTATATGACAGCTATGTCAACATGTTTGGCTACAAGTTCGATCTATACTATACTGGGCATAAAAGTCGAGAGGTCTAATACCTCTTAATGTTGTAATCCCCTGTACCAAAGTGTGAGGTATAATCACTCCTCTTGAATATACTTACCACCAATGTACTTACGCTATAATACCCTTTTCTGTTATATTGGGTTGCCCAAAAAGTAATTGCGGATTTTTCATATAGTCGGCGTTGACAAATTTTTTCACAGCTTGTGACTCTGTAATTGCATTCTTTCCTCTGTCAGTTATCAGCTGTTACTTTTTTTCTAAAGCAAGCTTTAGAAGTGTAAAAAAGTATATTTGATTAAAGTTCATTGTAAGTTTTATTAAAAATGCATTTACTTTCTTTTAAAAAATCCGCAATAGTATAAATGCTTCACATCATCTCCTGCGAATGTGGGTTCTGTTAACACATCCTATTATGCCAGGAATTCCATTTCTTTTTAAGTCTCTATTTTTACACCCACCACCGAAGGATGGGGGTATATTCATTTCGTCATTCCGTTTGCAACACATCGCAATATCCATTTCCGACCCTATAGAGTATATATATTCTTGATCAGCGTAAAAATTTAAGACGATCTAGACATGTCCATCCGTCTGTCTGTTGAAATCACGTTACAGTCTTTAAAAATAGAGATATTGAGCTGAAACCTTGCACAGATTCTTTTTTTGTCCATAAGCAGGTTAAGTGCGAAGATGGGCTATATCGGACTTTATCTTGATATAGCCCCCATATAGACCGATCCGCCGATTTAGGGTTTTAGGCCCATAAAAGCCACATTTATTATCTGATTTTGCTGAAATTTATGACAATGAGTTGCGTTAGGCCCTTCAACATCATTCATCAATTTGGCCCAGATCGGTTCAGATTTTGGATATAGCTGCCTTATAGACCGATCCTCCGATTTATGGTCTTAGGCCCATAAAAGCCACATTTATTATCCGATTTTGCTGAAATTTTGGACAGTGAGTTGTGTTAGGTCCTTCGACATCATTCGTCAATTTGGCTCAGATCGGTTCTGATTTGGATATAGCTGCCATATAGACCGATCCTCCGATTTATGGTCTTAGGCCCATAAAAGCCACATTTATTATCCGATTTAGCTGAAATTTGGGACAGTGAGTTGTGTTAGACCCTTCGACATCATTCGTCAATTTGGCTCAGATCGGTTCAGATTTGGATATAGCTGCCATATAGAACGATCTCTCGGTTTTAGGTTTTGATGCCATAAAAGGCGCATTTATTGTCCGATATCGCTGAAATTTGAGACAGTAAGTTGTCTTAGACCCTTCGACGTCTTTCTTTAATTTGGCCCTGATCAGTTCAGATTTGTATATAGCTGCCATATTGACCGATCCTTCGATTTATGGTCTTAGGCCCATAAAAGCCAGATTTATTATCCGATTTAGCTGAAATTTGGGACAGTGCGTTGTGTTAGGCTCTTCGACATTTTTCTGCAACTTGACCAAAATCGGTCCAGATTTGGATATAGCTGCCATGTAGACCGATATCTCAATTTAAAGTCTGGGCTCCATAAAAGGCGCATTTAGAATCCGATTTAACTGAAATGTGACACAGTGACTTATATTAGGTTTTTCGACATCCGTGTCGTATATGGTTCAAATCGGTTTATTTTTAAATATAGCTACTAAAAAGACCAATATTTTGTTATACACAATTGAACAATAATCTGTACTTATTAGTATTTGGTCCAAATCGGAATATACAATATTTTGATATAACTGCTATGGGACAAAAGGTATAAAATTTTCACCGGATTTTGATGAAAGGTGGTTTACATATATACCCGAGGTGGTGGGTATCCAAAGTTCGGCCAGGCCGAACTTAACGCCTTTTTACTTGTTTTTTTTTTTTTTTTTTTTGTTACTCCTCCTCAGTAGGAATCTTTATCCAATTGGCTCAAATCCAGTCTTCAGATAATTGGAGGCATTCCCGAATTATTCGACAAACCGATGCTTTGAATATGGTGGAAATTATTTTATTCCCTACTGTGTGTTGATAGCACCCCGTGGCTACAAACTGCAAGAAAATTGCCAGTTTTATATCTGGGTGGATATATGTGGAACCATCGGTGACCATATGTTATGAAATGTATGCAGCAACATCAAAAAGATTTCCTTGCACATCCTAAAATTTGCAATAAACCTGCAAGAAAGAAGTTTATTGAACATTTTCTATCTATTTTATACTGCCTTGACACTGGCATATACATAACTTTTGTATTTTTATAGCCAACACCGATATATGGGGGTGTATTCATTTTGTCATTCCGTTTGCAACACATCGCAATATCCATTTCCGACCTTATAAAGTAAATATATTCTTGATCAGCGTAAAAATCTAAGACGATTTAGCCATATCCGTCTGTCTGTTGAATTCACGCTACAGTCTTTAAAAATAGAGATAATGAGCTGAAACTTTGCACAGATTCTTTCTTCGTGCATAAGCAGGTTAAGTTCGAAGATGGGGTATATCAGACCATATCTTGATATAGCCCCCATATAGACCGATCCGCCGATTTAGGGTCTTAGGGTCTTTATTGTTAGATGTCGCCGAAATTTGGGACAGTGAGGTGTGTTAGGTCCTTCAACATCCTTCTTCAATTTGGTCCAGATCAGTTCAGATTTGAATATAGCTGCCTTATATACCGATCTCTCGATTTAAGGTTTGGGGCCAATAAAAGGCGCATTTATTGTCCGATGTCGCTGAAATTTGGGACAGTGAGTTAGGTAAGGCCCTTCGACATACTTCTTCAATTTGGCTCAGATCAGTCCAGATTTGGATATAGCTGCCATATAGACCGATCTCTCGATTTAAGGTTTTGGGGCCATAAAAGGCGCATTTATTGTCCGATTTCGCCAAAATTTGGGACAGTGATTTGTATTAGGCTCTTCGAAATTTTTCTGCAACTTGGCCATAATAGGTCCAGATTTGGATATAGCTGTCATATAGACCAATATCTCGATTTAAAATCTTGTCCCCATAAAAGGCGTATTTATAATCGGAGTGTTTGGCTTTTTGACATCCGTGTCGTATATGGTTCAGATCGGTTTATTTTTAAATAGAGCTACTAAAAAGACCAATAGTTTGTTATACACAATTTAACAATGACTTGTACTCATTAGAATTTGATCCAAATCGGAACATATTTCGATATAGCTGCTATGGGGCATAAGGTATGCGTTTTTCACCGGATTCTGACGAAAGTTGGTTTACGTATATACCCCGGCCGAACTTAACGCCTTTTTACTTGTTTTATGTATATTTTATATTTATATCGTTCTGATTCGTGAAGATTAATTTTCTTGTTATCTGTTATAGAGTTTTTCTTTGCCAAATGTATTTTTTTTTTTTCTAAACTGTAGATCTGGCCGCATTTGCTCTTACTCATAAAACGTAAGGCCATGCGAATACTTACCCAGTGGGAAAATGGCGAATGTAATACATTTGGAATACAAAGTATAATTCATTATACCTACTTTATTTTAATTGGCTACAACAGAAGATTTTTTTCACTAGCCGAACGTAGAATAGCGTTCCAAGCGCCTGGATCTTCTGCGCTCATTCTAAAATCTCTCACACCAAGTCTCGAGGTGTCTCCCACCACTTGATCTTCCCATCAAGCTTTGGTCTCTCCGGTTTGCATGTACCACCGTGTTTGCCTTCAAAAGACTTCTTTGCTGGAGCTTCTTCATCCATTCTGACAACATGACCTAACAAACGCCGCCGTTGCATTTTGATACGTGTAACTATGCCATCGTCGTCACACAGCTCATACAGTTTCTCCATTAACGCAAACTGGTCCATATATTTTACGAAGAATCTTTCTCTCAAAAACTCCAAGCACTGCCTCATCTACTTTCACAAGAAACCATGCCTCATGCCATGGGTAGTATCAGTGTCTTGTATAGTGTAATCTTTGTATGTCGAGAGGTGGCCTTGTTTCTAAACTGCTTACTTAATCCAAAGTATTATCTGTTTGCCAGTATTATTCTTCGCTTAATCTTAAAACTGGTATCATTCGTTTCGGTTACGACTGTGCCGAGGTAGATAATGTTACTGATTGTCTCAAAGTTGTGGTTCCCAACTTTCTCCATTTTCTTTATGTGCTCGGTTGTGCAAGGCTTTTTTGGAGTTGAAACTATCCATTTTGTCTTATCTCCATGTACTGCCAGTCCCATTTTCACAGACTCTCCGGTGACCGACCTATGATATCGATATCGTCGGCATAGGCGAGTAGCATGTGCTCTCTTGTGATTGGTGTGCCATATCTATTCACATCTGCATCTCGTATAATTTTCTCCAGCTGGATAATAAAGAGATCACACTATAGGCTGTCTTGTCTTGTCAGAAAACTCGTTTGGTATTAAATGGTTCGGAGAGATTCTTTCCTATTCTTACTGAGGAACGCGTATCAGCAAGTGTCATCCTGCAGAGTCTTATTATTTTTGCAGGGATACCAAACTCAGACATGGCTTGAAATACCTTTGAACGTAAAAGAGTATCGATGGCGGATTTGTAGTCAACAAAGAAATAGTGGGTGTTGATTTGTGTTGAGTGTGAATACCTGGTCCAGGGGGATTTACCAGGTCTAAAGCCGCATGATAGGGCCCAATTATCTCATTGACTTTAGGTTTTAATCTTTCACACAGTACGTTCGAGAGTATCTTGTATGCGATGGGGAGGAGACTTGTTCCTCTGTAGTTGGCACATTCTGCTATTTGGACACCATTCTGACTAGGAGGTATACATTCTATACCATCATCAGGGACTGATTCTGCGGTATCCCCTTCGTCTCCAACGGCGGACACTAGCAGTTTTGTAAAATGTTTTTCCATATCCTCAGCATGAAAAGCCAGTTACCAGATTGCCTTCTTTGTCTTTGCAGGAGGATATGCCTGCACCAAAGCAATCGGTTTGATGTTTAATTCTTTAGTAGAATTTCTGGACTTTATTCTGACTCCTATACATCCCGGCCGATACGGGATGACTATAAGCAACACACAGGCTGGAACTTTGAGCTCCGACTTGTGTGGTGCCCATCGTTATCACGGGAAGCTTAGCTGATAGCTACCGGGCGCGTCCACAGGTTGCTGATGGTGGAAAGATCCGTTTTTATGCGGAGTAGTTGCAAATGCGGCCGCGGGCAGTCAGCGATTTTCGAGAGGAGAGTCTCAGTGAGGAGTCAGGTGGCACTGGCTCTTAATTAAATACTGAGTGCCAATGATACTCGAGATGACAAGGCGAGTTATTGGCGCCTTCAAATAACCAATGGCCAACATCAGCGTCTGTTCCCAGGTTAGGGGCGGCTGGCGGCGAGCGTCGGTTGGGGCGCTGGGCCAGTAATCCGCCCCCGGACAACATAGAACTATTGGGTTGCCCGAAAAGTAATTGTCGGTAATATAGTAGTAATATAGTCGGCGTTGACAAATTATTTCAACGGCTTGTGACTCTGTAATTGCATTCTTTCTTCTGTCTGTTATCAGCTGTTACTTTTAGCTTGCTTTAGAAAAAAAGTGTGCGAAATTTTGTTTACATTTGTTTGTTTGGCGTCAATTTTAATATGGGTACCACATGTATTGAGAGAAATTCATTTAACAAACCGAATCAACGCTTGTGATATGTACCTTAAACGCAATGAATTCGATCCGTTTTTAAAACGAATCATAACTGGAGATGAAAAATGGATTGTTTACAACAACGTTAGTCGAAAACGATCATGGTCCAAGCATGGTGAATCAGCTCAAACCACTTCAAAGGCTGATATCCACCAAAAGAAGGTTATGCTGTCTGTTTGAATACAGCCATCAAGGAGAAGCGACCAGAATTGGTGAATCTTAAAGGTGTCATATTCCACCAGGACAACGCTAGACCGCACACATCTTTGGTCACTCGCCAAAAACTGAGTGAGCTTGGCTGGGAACTTTTGATGCATCCACCATATAGCCCTGACCTTGCACCATCAGACTACAATTTATTTGGATCTTTGCAGAACTCCTTAAATGGTAAAACTTTCGGCAATGATGAGGCTATAAAATCGCACTTGGTTCAGTTTTTTGCAGATAAAGGCCAGAAGTTCTATGAGCGTGGAATACTAAATTTGCCAGGAAGATGGCAAAAGGTTATCGAACAAAATGGCAATTATATATTTGATTAAAGTTCATTCTAAGTTTTATTAAAAATGCATTTACTTTCTTTTAAAAAATCCGCAATTACTTTTTAGGCAACTCAATACTATGAAAAACAAAGATAAAGTAAAAACGGAACCCCCCTACGTAGACGACCCACGCAAACGAAAAAAGGACAATGATTTGTGGATCTGCACCTGGAATGTCCGCACTCTTTATAGAGAAGGTGCAGTATACGCGCTGACGGATGTATTAGAGAAGTACAAGGCAGATATAACCGCCTTACAGGAAGTGCGATGGACTGGAAATGGCGGCACTACAACACCAAACGGTGACGAACTATACTATAGCAGCCACAACATGAGGCATGAATTTGGCTGCGGATTTGTGGTTAGTCGGGGACAGAAACACCTTGTCTCCAGCTTTACTCCGGTGGATGAGAGGCTAGCCACAATCCGCTAAAGCCAAATTTTTTAACATCAGCCTTATTTGTGCCCATGCCCCGATGGAAGACAAAGACGAGCAGACCAAGGATATTTTCTACGAGCGCCTAGAGAGAGAATATGACCGCTGCCCCGCCCATCATATTAAAATCGTTCTGGAAGATTTTAATGCGAAGATAGGGAAGGAAGACATTTTTGGTCCAACAGCCGGAAAGTTTAGCCTCCACGAGACAACGCCCAGTAATGGGTTGAGGCTGACAGATTTTGCCGCGGCAAAAAACATGGTAGCTAGTAGCACCAGATTTCAACATAAAAATATTCACAAAGCCACATGGCTGTCACCCGATCAAAACACGAGAAACCAAATTGAACACGTTGTAATAGATGGAAGGCATTCATCCAGCGTGTTAGATGTACGATCGATCCGTGGAGCGAATATAGATACGGTTCATTACCTTGTTGCAGCAAAGGTTCGCACCCGTTTGAACATGGCGAGGAAAGTACGATCTGACACTGCACGGAAGCTGGACATTGAAAAGCTGCAAACACAACAAATGACAGCGGCATACTCCACTCGACTGACCCAGTTGCTTCATGAAAGCACTGCTTGTTCAGATGATATAATGGCGCAGTGGCAAACTATTGTCCACTCCATGGAAAATGCCGCGAAATCCGTACTTGGGTACCGGAAGCCTCTTCCAAAGACCCATGGTACGACCAAGAGTGTAGAGATGCTACTGAAGCCAAGAACGCGGCATGTAGAGCAACCCTGCAATCAGTTGCAACGCGCCAGATGAAGGAAAGGTATCGCGAGAAAAGGAGGGAAGAGAAACGTCTATTCCGCAGAAAGAAAAAGGAAATGGGAAGACGTGAGTGTGAGCGAATTGAGATGTACAAGAGTACGAAATTGAAGTCCGGAAATTCTACCAAAAAAATTAAACACCAAACCGATGGCTTTGGTGCAGGCACATCCTCCTGCAGAGACAAAGAAGGAATTCTGGTAACTGACACAGACAACATGCTGAGAATATGGAAAGAACATTTTACCCAACTGCTAGTGTCCGATGTTGGCGGCGAAGAGGATACCGCAGAACCAATCCCTGATGATGGTATAGAATGTTTACCTCCTAGTCAGAATGAGGCCCAAGTAGCAGTAACCCGAATAAAGAACAACAAGGCAGCAGGAGCCGACGGGTTATCCGCTGAACTATTTAAGACCAGAGACGACACGCTGATAAGGCGTATGCTACTGATTACTAGGTTGCTCTATATGACGCATTTTTGGCTTCAGTAGCATCTGGACACTTTTGGTCGTGCCATGGGTTTCTTGGGGGAAGCTTCCTGTACCCAAGTACGAATTTCGCAGCAATTTCCATGGTTTGGGCAATGGTTTTACACTGCACCATTTTATCACGGAACAAGGAGTGTCTTCATCAAGCAGTTAGGTCAGTCAAGTGGAGTATGCAGTTGTCATCTCTTGTGTTTGCAGCTTTTAAATGTTCGAATATGCAATCGAATTACGGATCGATCGTACATCTAACACGCTGGATGAATGCCTTCCATTTATCACAACGTGATCAATTTGGTTCCTCGTGTTTTGATCGGGTAACAGTCATGTGGCTTTGTGAATATTTTTATGTTGAAATCTGGTGCTACAAACTACGATGTTTTTTGTCGCGTTGAAATCTATCAGCCTCAACCCATTACATGACGTTATATAGTGGAGGCTAAGAATTCCGACTGTTGGCCCAAAGATGTCTTTCTTCCCTATCATGGTATTAAAATCTCCCAGAACGATTTGAATATCATGGGCGGGGCAGCGGTCATATTCTCTCTCTAAACGCTCGTAGAAAATATCCTTGGTCTGCTCGTCCTTGTCTTCCGTCGGGGCATGGGCACAAATAAGGCTGAAGTTGACAAATTTGGATTGTGGATAGCCACTCATTCACCGGAGTAAAGCTTGAGGCAAGGTGTTTCAGTCTCCGACTAACCACAAATCCACAGCCTAATTCATGCCTCATGTTATGGCAGCTATAGTATAGTTCGTCACCGTTTGGTGTTGTAGTGACGCCAGTTAGGTCAGTCAGGTTAGGCAGTTAGGTCAGTCAAGTGGAGTATGCAGTTGCCATCTCTTGTGTTTGCAGCTTTTCAATGTCCGAATATGCAATCGAATTAAGGATCGATCGTACATCTAACACGCTGGATGAATTCCTTCCATTTGAATTCCATCCTTTGTGAATATTTTTATGTTGAAATCTGGTGCTACTAGCTACCATGTTTTTTGCCGCGGCAAAATCTGTCAGCCTCAACCCATTACTGGGCGTTGTCTCGTGGAGGCTAAACTTTCCGGCTGTTGGACCAAAAATGTCTTCCTTCCCTATCTTCGCATTAAAATCTCCGAGAACGATTTTAATATGATGGGCGGGGCAGCGGTCATATTCTCTCTCTATGCGCTCGTAGAAAATATCCTTGGTCTGCTCGTCTTTGTCTTCCGTCGGGGCATGGGCACAAATAAGGCTGATGTTAAAAAATTTGGCTTTAGCGGATTGTGGCTAGCCTCTCATCCACCGGAGTAAAGCTGGAGACAAGGTGTTTCTGTCTCCGACTAACCACAAATCCGCAGCCAAATTCATGCCTCATGTTGTGGCTGCTATAGTATAGTTCGTCACCGTTTGGTGTTGTAGTGCCGCCATTCCCAGTCCATCGCACTTCCTGTAAGGCGGTTATATCTGCCTTGTACTTCTCTAATACATCCGTCAGCGCGTATACTGCACCTTCTCTATAAAGAGTGCGGACATTCCAGGTGCAGATCCACAAATCATGGTCCTTTTTTCGTTTACGTGGGTCGTCACTACCTAGTATATTCCCTTTTACAACTGGGTATATACTAGGTAGTGAAACCCATACTCACTCGGAGAGTGAGTGACTACCATTCGTTCTAATAGCTTCAGTGGGAAAAGGTAATCAATGGTATATGAGAAGGTAATCGATAGTCTAGGAAAAGAATAAATTCCTTTTTTATGTTCGAAGGAAGCAATATATAATTCGTTTAAAAGAATACATTATTTAACAATGTATTTGGAATAAATTTTATAATTAATGTATTTTAATACATTATTATTTTCAAAATCAATGCTAAAATTTTCAACCAAAAGCCACAAATGCCTGATTTAGACCATGCACCTATACAAGTTTTATATGAATAATGCAATCTTTCTACATCATGTATGTTTTTTGATACGATAAGAATTCAACAGGAATCCAAAATGAAAAAGAATCGTCACTCACAAAAACATAACATTTCAACTTCATTTGATATTGTATTACACTCTGTTATCCATGTGCAATTTTTGTCAAATGAAATTACCACCATTATTCTTTAATATATCTTGTAATTATCAATCCTATAACGAATTATACTATGCATTCCAAATTTAATACATTCGCCATTTTCCCACTGGGTTGTCACTCAGCTTAGTGAAATTTTTAATTTTTTTTCAGTGAATAAAAGACATGCAATGCAATGCACACATCTACGAATTCACAAATTCTGTTTGCCACTTTAGAGACAAGAACTGTGCCTTAATTCGTGTCTTAATTCTTAACAAGTCAATGTAAAGTAAAATGGCGACTTTCTTTAGAAGGTATTCAGTTGTAAATATAAGTCATTGCCAATTTTGTATTTCATGTATCTGTGTGTGTTTGTTTTAAACTACCAACCAGTATTGGCAAAGTATGTATTCATTTTTTTTTTCGTCAACATTGCCGCGCAGATCATATTAATTTCGTCTTTTACCTGATAATATTTAAAGGATTTTACCATAGCAATTTTCGAATTAAAATGTTACGAAATACGCTATATGTATGGAAACTCATAAAAATAATAAGAAAACAGCGAAAATTACTAAAAAAAATATATGTCTGCATAATACATATATATATATATATATATATATATATATATATATATATATATATATATATATATATATATATATATATATAGATATAGATATAGATATATATATGTTTGCGTTGCGCATGGTTTGGGGTCAGTGAAAAAAATTTATTTTTTCTCCCAATATCGATGGATTCTACCGCCTTGAGACTATATATCCCATTCATATTTTCTTAACTTCACCTGATTCTTATATACATCACTTTTACTAAACATCGCATTGTTTGAGGTCATATTGTTTGCGTTGCGTTTAATTTGAGGCCATGGCTTCAAAGTAAACGTTATATAAAAACCAAATTCATGTTGCCACATTTTTACAAAATTTTAAAGCGGCGGTTACCGACTCTGGGGTTTAGCTTTCAGCTTTTGAGTCTAAACCCAACCAAAGAGTCAAGAGTCAGCGTCAGGTTAATGCTAGCATCAGCGGTTTTTAGTTCGCGTATCAAATGTGTGTAAACAAACTGACGCTGACTATTGACTCTTTGATTCGGATTAGACTCTTAATATTGTTAATGTACCGAAAACATTACCAAATTTCTTTTTGTTGTAAAAGTCGCTATTAGGAGATAGCTTTACAAATAAACAAACAAAATTTATTTCTTAAAGCTTTTATATTGCCTGTTGTGTGCGAAAGTGTTCAACACACCTTATCGCTGTTTTGATAAACGCTAAATAAATTTGCTTACTAAGTGCAGTTGGAGGAAAAGTTATTAATAAGCAACAACAGTGAAGAAATATTTTTTCATATATTAACTTTTTTACGATAATTCCTCTCATCATAGACAACAATAATATTGTCAATCCGTTTACAACATATCGAAATATTCTTTGCCAACCCTATAATGTGTATTTCCACTTAATTATTTGCAAAAATCTTTCTAATTGCCCCAACAGTTTTCAGTGTGTACAAGCGGTGAAGTTCGTATATGAGATGGATTTAATTATTTGGCGTAGATTCACTTGTGGGACGACATTACGTCCTTAACTCTCATGTGGGCCATCAGTGTCATCTTAACAGCCAAGCTACGATAATGTGCATTTTCATCAGAATCCTGGATACGGCTATTGTTCTACCTAGGATGGCCACAATGAACTTATGATCTATTATTTCCCTTTTGCCCCGCGGCCCCTTAAGTACATAGTGCGCCAGATAAACATACTTATTTAAAAGGTCAATAAAAATTAAATTACTTCGGTTATTGTTTTCTTTTTTTATTTGAGAATACAATATCCCAAGTTTTGTCCATGCAGTCTTACAAAGACATCCAGTAAATGTTGAAATTTGTGTCCTAAATTTTGGCTAATGCAGTCTTAAGGGCGTACATCGGTTAAAATTTATACTTTGGAGCTAAATAAAAATCTGGACCTATTTTGATGAAATTTTGAACTCCTATTAGGTCGTCAAATATACAGATGTTGATAAAAAATTGTGCCAAAAGCCATAAAAGGCCCAATAGGATGAAATATATTTATGGGAGCTATATTTAAATCTGATCCGATTTTGATGAAATTATTCACACATATTAAAACGTCAAACGAAACACCTCATGCTATGTTTTGTAAAGATCGGACCAAAATTAGGGCTACTACAGCCTTAAAAGTCCATATCGGATGAAAGCTATATATGGGGGCTATAAGTAAATCTGATCCTTTTTGGATTAAAGTTTGCACACATATTAAGACATAAAATTAAACATCTTATAATAAGTTTTGTAAAGATCCGACCAAAATTAGGGCTACTACAGCCTTAAAAGTCCTAATAGGATGAAAGATGTGTATGGGAGCTATAAGCAAATCTGATACGATTTTTATTAAATTTTGCAACATATTGGAACATGAATCAAAACACCAAAATTTTATAAAAATCCAACCAAAATTTAATCGAATGAAAGATGAATATGAGAGCTATATGTAAATCTGATCTTATTTCGATAAAATTTTGCACACATATTAAAACACTAAATGAAAACATGATGCTAAATTTTGTAAATATCGGATAACAATTGTGGCTTCTATAACATTAAAAGTCTAAATCGGATGAAAGATATATGGGAGCTATATGTAAATCTGATCTGATTATGATAAAATTTTGCACACATATTGGAATATCAAATCAAACACTTCATGCTAGATTTTGTAAAGATCGAACCAAAATTGTGGCTAATACAGCCTTTAAAGCTGCAGCCCGCCCTTTAATTGGGCTTTTCTCCCAGCTCCGTGAATGAAAATTTTTTATGCGATTGGTATATTTGGGTTACCGAGCTACTACAATAGAAGTGAATGTGTAGCACAGTACGAAAAATTGATTTCAATAGAGAAATAAATTCTATTGTTTGTAAAGAAGTCGGCTTTGTCGTTTGAACTACTAAATATATAATTATTTGCTCTTCTGCAGTTTAATGCTGTGCTAAAGTAAAACCCACATTTGTTGTTGTTGCAGCAGTCTGTTGTATTCCAAATTTCGTTTACTGGTTCTGTTGAATATCCAGGTCCAGGAACTCTGCGACTAAAATGGAGTGTGTCTAGAGGGAATCGATCTGGCTGGGCAGTTAAACAGATGACACGTGTCATGTGGTCCCTGGTCACAATCGGGACACACATTCATCACGTTGGCATCAATCCTTGCTATGTAGGAGTTGATACGGCTACTTCTGTGGTTTGCCGGGGGAGGTCAATTTCTTCAGGTGCAACCGGTGGCCGTCTTTCCAAGGACAACATTCACCTTGCGTCCACCATATTTGCCACCGTGTCCGCATGAATGTCGCCCAAACCCGCTTGATACCTCAGCGCTTAATCTCATTTTGATTTTTCTATTATTGAAGTCAATCGATACCGTTTAGAAACATAAATGTGCTATCAATTATGGCTCTTTTAGATGGCACATCATGATCGTACTCATCGTGTGTACGTGTTGATTACAGCCTTTGCCACAAACGGTATATAGATTTTTTTCTTTTCTTTGATTTAATTTAATCCCACTATCCGTAACCTGTGGACGCGCCCGGTAGCTCTCAGCTGAGCTTCTCGTAATGGCGATTAACGCCACACAAGTTTGAGCTTAGAGTTCCAACCTGTATGGTCATAGTCATCTCCAGATACTTGTCCTTTAATTTTAGTTGAATAGAGTCCCGGTCGGCCAATATGGCCCAACTAATAACATAAAATTATTACTCCACTGTCAAAGAACTTTCATTTCGGTCATTAATTGTCCCGATCCACATGTTCTGTTAATGGGCTGGACATGAGCCAGGCGCTAGGATTCTAAAATTAATATCAGATTCGTGCTCTACTATCATATATCTTTCATTTACGTCCAGTCACCAGACTCTGTTCCAAATTTATATACCAGATTCGTAGTCTACTCCCAAAGACCTATAATTTGAAGCCTATTTTGTAACGTTGTATACATACATGCCGGTTTCCGGGTTGGGGAAGTTCCGAATACACCTTGGAACGAATACTTTTTGCTTGGTACCTATATAATTTAACAATTATGTGTTTTTGAGTTACCATAACTGGCCATACAAAATTTCGCTAAAATCGGAGCACAAATCTCCGAGATTGGGCGTTATAAAAAAATAATAATAAAATAAGGGGGATATTCCAGCCCCCCTTCGGATATCAAACACGAAGTGCCCTATTTTCACCAGGGGCTGGGACTATCATATGTGAAAATTTCATGAAAATCGGCGCTGCCGTTTTTGAGTCTAAACGGAACAGAGAAACATATAAACAAATAAGGGCCTGGTGCCCTTTGCTGCCCCTTTTTGACATGGTTAAAATAATTCGTATACATAATTCGTACTCAAAACCCTTTTATTAGAATCCCACATTGTCCCGTTTAGTCTACATGTTCCTTTGGGGCATAAATTTGGGATGGGCGACCCCACGGGAATTGACTCAAATTTTTATAGACGTGTGTACTCTCCAATACCTTTCGTTTGCGTCCCACATTATCCCGTTCAGTGCACATGTCCATTTGGGGCATAATTTTGGGGTGGGGCGACCCGCCTGGGAATGGACCCAAATTTTTATATAAGTTTCGTGTTCTATTTTCAAGTAACTTTTGATTGAATCCCATATTGTCCCGATCACTTACTATGTCAGTTAGGGGATATTTTTGAGGGTGGGTTGGCCCCTCCAGGACTTCATCCCAAATTTTTATATAAGTTTCGTACTCTACTTCCATTTAGCTTTCATTTGATACACATATTGCCCCACTTTGCCAAACATGTAATTTTTGGGGGTGAGTGGGTTCCCTGACATTTGGGGCCAAATTTTTATATCAAATTCAAATTATATCAAATTGGTCCGATTTGGACCAACTTTGGCACGAACGTTAAGTGGTCTAACAAGTACAACTCATTGTTCAATTTTGTAGAATAAAATATTGGTCTTTTTGGTAGCAATATCAAATAAAGACCGATCTGAAGCATATACGACACGGATGTCGAAAAGTCTAACAGAAGTCACAGCGTTAAATTTCAGCGCATTCGGATTATAAACGCGTCTTTTATGGAGCCAAGACATTAAATCGAGAGATCGGTCTATATGGCAGCTATATCCAAATCTGAACCGATCTGGTCCAAATTGAAAAGGGATGTCGAAGGGCTTAACACAACTCACGGTCCCAAATTTGCGTCTTTTATGGGCCCAAGACTTTAAATCGAGAGATCAATATATATGGCAGCTATACACAAATCTGGACCGATCTGGGCCAAATTGTTGACAGATGTCGAGGGGCCTAACATAACGCACTGTCCCAAATTTCGGCGAAATCGGACAATAAATGCGCCTTTTAAAGGTCCAAAACCTTAAATCAAGAGATCCGTCTATATGGCAGCCATATCCAAATGTTGGCAAAATCGGACAATAAATGCGCCTTTTATGGGTCGTAGACTTTAAATCGAGCGATGGGTCTATATGGCAGCTATATTGAAATCCGGACCGATCGGAGCCAAATTGAGAAAGGATACTGAAGGGCCCAACACAACTCACTTTCTCAAATTTCAGCAAAATCGGATAATAAATGTGGTTTTTATGGGCCTAAGACCTTAAATCGGCGGATCGGTCTATATGGGGGCTATATCAAAACATAGTTCGAATATAGCCTATCTTTGAACTTAGTCTGCCTATGGACAAAAAAAGAATCTGTGCAAAGTTTTAGCTCAATATCTCTATTTTTTAAGAATATAGCGTGATTTCAACAGACAGACGAACTGACACGGCAAGATCGTCTTAGATTTTTACGACGATCAAGAATATATATTCTTTATAGGGTCGGAAATGGATATTTCGATGTGTTGCAAACGGAATGACAAAATGAGTATACTCCATCCTTCGGTGGTGGGTATAACAGAGCGCAATAATTTCATTTTTATATAATAGACAAAGATATAACGTAGAAGAAGATATAACATGTTGGGCTGGACCATATTCACACAGGTGTCTATCATCATCTGCCGCAACAAGGACAACCTCCCACTAAGATTCATCCTCTCCAATGATAACGTGAATATTAAACTTCCATGTGTGTTTGATGATCCTATGTGATGTTACATATGTTAATGTGACTCTTAAACTTGTGTTCAATTATATAATTTGTGGTAACTTCAAAAAATTGCCCAAAATGTTTTGTGCGTGAGATTTTTTATTGAATCACCCTATTTGTAAGTTTTTTCTAATTTTATTTTAAACTAAAGCTCATAAAATCGTGAAAAAGTCATCCCCCTGTAAAAAAAACGTCGTTGTCCTGCCTTTGCAAAAATGTTTTGGCTGCTAAATTTTTTTCAATTTTCAAATGTCCACTCCCATTTGAGATGATTGTGTTTGTCCTCATCGATGAAGAGGGAAGAAACGGAGTATGTACCATGTGCCATCATATCGGATGGTGCTTCCTCGTTAAGTGTGGTATAACATTGCATTTTCTTTTTGTGTGGATACGAACCAACCATGTGTGGTTCGTATCCAACAGGGACACCTAAACGATACGTCTTTTGCACGATTTCTATTTGGACAATGAAATCAATGCGTATATTGTACTGCACACTCTTTTCGATAACAAAAACTTTTTTCTTAAGATGGTTTTCTTCGGATAAGTCTAATTTCATGTCAGGCCGTTCTTCAGATACCAGAGGTAATTTGTTTACTACGACTGCGTCCATCATTAGGGACCACAATATTTTTTTCCTCTAGAACCTCTCCCAATAGTTGTTCCTTGTAACGCCTAAGATTTTCACCTTCCTGATCGGCAACTATAATGTAATAAAATGCAATACAAAATGTAAACAAAAACTAAAATGTCAAAATACCATTTAAGATCAAACATCAAGGTAGTTTTATACAAGATAGAGAAACAGGTTGATTTATTGGTGGTAAAAGCAACATTTGAAACAATGTAAATTCGTATTTGTATTTAGCACGCTCATTGAGGTTAAATTATTTATTTAAGCTTTATGTTTGATAATAATTGCTATCAGGCGTCATGTATTTGAGATATGACATGTTAAATTTAGCATATTTAAATTTTCTACACAACGTACGATACATATGAAGGCTAAAACTAACTTTTAATGCAGATGTGGGTTGACCCCAGGAATACGAATCTGAAGTCCGTACGTTGGGAAATGCTGTAACCTAGACAAAATGAATATGAAACGAAAGGTATTAACGAGTACTTTACAAATATGAAAAAAACTGTCTAACAATTGGACTCGGAAGGAACTATAGGGCCTTGATAATTTTGGACCCCCTAAACTATTCAATAGGGGTATCAAATTAATGTGATTGACGGGTAAATAACTAATGTGGTAAGTTAATTGCAAATGAAAATCAAACAAGTTTTATTCATTTGTTTATTTTATCTGACAAAATGGAAGAGTTTAATGTAAAAAACTTCACCTTCGACGTGACATGACTATGTTAACTTCCGAAATTATGGCTAGTACTTTATTCGCTTCTCGCGATACTTTTTTCTTACTTTTTTTAGATAATAGATTTTAAAGCAAGAAAACTTGCTGATTTTATTCTGTAGGACATTCCCTCATAACTAATGGTAAAATTTTAATAAAAGTGTTATTCTATCATTGTAATTTTCGTAATGTTAAAAAAAGTAATCGTGAAAAAAAGAGTTTTCAACTGTGAAAAACGAACATAGTGCTGATTTCTTTCAGTACAATCAAGACATATTTATTTACAGGTAGTGGCAGTTGCCCAAATTCAAATGCAAAACTGCGTTTGTATTAAATTCCGGTTGTTATTGGGAGTTTTTGCCAGCACTTTTTCTCAACATCTGACAATTTCTTATTCAAATTATAAAGTCTTGCATTTAAATTTAATAAAATTGCTTCACCAAGTAATTTTTGACCACAATATATATGCTGAATATAACAAAAATGCAGTTCACAATGAAAACTCACTTTAATCGTAGTGTAAACGGGTTTTGGGGATATTCCCAAATCAATTAGAGTTGGGCTGAAGAGTAAACGTGATTTCAAAATTTAAGCACCCTTTATATAGGCCCATGCTCCGATAACCGCAATCGTAAGAATTTGGCGAATTCAGCTTTATTTATGTTCTGACAATCGAAAATCGCAAAAAATTTGCTGTTTGAAATGGATCAGACTTGCCTCTGCGAATTGATAATAAATGCACTGACTTTATTATAATTTGGAAATGTTTTTTAAAATTGTTATATATAATACATTGCTGCATATGTAATCATATCTTAATAATTAATTTTTTACATAGAATTTTGATTTAATTTACAACACTCAAATCCACCGCTTCCGCTGTTGGTATGTTTTGCGAATTCATTGCAATACACGGGAAAATAAACAGCTGATAACATTTTCCTACAAAATACGCCAGTAAAAAATATATAAAAGATTATAAGATTAGAAATTTATTTTAGATTTTTTTGTTCATTTGTGCATTTGTGGCTTTGCAACACGTTTTATATTGAATTTAGCAAATTTTGTTCTGTGGCTGTGTTCTTGCTGTTTTTAGCAGCTACTAAAAATGCGCGTGCGCCGAAGTATATGTGGTGCTTGGTTGCTTTTTTGCAAGATATATTCAATCATTCAATTATGTCATGATTTTGGGATCAACACCCAAAATCAGCAGATCGGTCTATATAGCCCGACATGAACCATATTTGGCTCGGCCGAGGTAGAATTTTCTATGTCAAATTTCAGCAAAATCGGACAATAGATGCGGTTTTAACAACACCTGGCAATATATACCCAAACTATATCAAGAGGCTAAAGGATTTTTTTTTGCAATTTGTACATTTAGATACCAAAACGAACAAAATGGTACTTTTTTAGAGATTGAGCTACAGCACTTAAAATGCGATACAGTTAAATCTTGGTAGTATATACTAGGAGCTATTTTTTGAAATTCATACATTTAAGTACTAAAACGTAAAAATGCTTTTGGGATCAACACCCAAAATCAGCAGATCGATCTATATAGCCCGACATGAACCATATTTGGCTCGGCCGAGGTAGAATTTTCTATGTCAAATTTCAGCAAAATCGGACAATAGATGCGGTTTTAACAACACCTGGCAATATATACCCAAACTATATCAAGAGACTAAAGGATTTTTTTGCAATTTGTACATTTAGATACCAAACGAACAAAATGGTACTTTTTTAGAGATTGAGCTACAGCTCTTAAAATGCGATACAGTTAAACCTTGGTAGTATATACTATTTTTTGGAATTCATACATTTAAGTACTAAAACGAAAAAATGGTATATTCTTTACGAACGTAGCTACACCTCTGAAATTTTGGTAGTAGACACACCTTGAGAATATATTTCAGCCGACTAGAAGAATGTTCTGAAATTCGAACATTAAGGTACTTAAACGTACAAAATGGTATTTTCTTTGATTGATCTATAGCTCTTATAAGAGGTTTTTCGTAATTAAAATTTAAAAAAGTTTGCCCCTTTTCATCTATTACGCAAATTATCATTCTGTTACAGCTGTTGATCGCGGAAGTGAACGGACGTAAATATTTTCAGTGCAAGTATAGTGAACAGTTGAAACAATTTTAATCACTTTTTTAATTCAAAATAATAAGAGTAAATGGGAACAACATATGTATGTATATATGTGCAACGTTTTGCGTTGAATTCCGCAGTTAATGAGCCCCATTAAAGTATTTTTTAAACCATGTTTCCACTATAGCCCATATCCACTTAAATTGAAGTAATCTCCAAACGAATTATGCGGTTTTTATTTGTCAAGAGTGATATTTTTGACAGCGTTTTTATTATGATTAGCATTTTTAATGTGTTCGGCATATACATTGCGGTCGGTAATTATGTTTGTGAAACGATTTTATTATATTACCACTAAATTTTATAATTTCAATAAGAAATTTTCGGATGTTAAGAAAAAGTGCTGCCCAAAAATCCCAATAATAACCGGTATTCAATGCAAACGCAGTGTTGCATTTGAATTTGGAAGATTTGCTGCAAATCTCTTCAATTGAAAATGTATGGGAAACCTCGTTGCAAAACACGAGATTTCTGAAATGTCGTCGCAAATCCAGATATGACCCAGGTGGAAACATGGTTTTACCCAAAAACAGATGGTCCGGTTAGCATTAAAACATTCAATATTTGCAGGTATTATGTATGTTTTTGCTTCAATGCGTTTTCAGAAATTTGTAAAATAGAACTTGGAAATGATTTTTAATGCACTGATAGAATACTGATGCTTTCCCACTAAAATTTATGCTAGTAATAAATAGATACAAAGTTACTAAATGTGTACGAATACTTTTTTCTGTCGAATTATTTTAATTATTTTGTTTTTCTTAGTGTAAGCAATATGTAAACATAAACAAATCTTTTGTGAAGGCTAAAAATAATACACAACATAAGGAAAATACATAAAAATACAGGAATTTCTAACAAAAAATTGTCCTAATTGCATGCATTACGACTAAAATTGGCATTAAACCGTTAATGTATTGCACGAATACTTTTTCTGGCAAGTGTATATTTCTTGATGATGAACAAGCATAGTCCCTCGGAACAGAGATGAAAATTTGACTTGAAAGAACCAATTCGCGAAATAAAATCATTTTTCTGCTTTGGAAAAAAAACTAGAGTTTGGTCCCTTGTTTGGAATTCTAGAAGTTAGAACAGGAAGAGCCGAAACTATACGGAACCCGAAACTATACGGAACCCAGTAATAAATAGATACAAAGTTACTAAATGTGCACAAATACTTTTTTCTGTCGAATTATTTTAATTATTTTGTTTTTCTTAGTGTAAGCAATATGTAAACATAAACAAATCTTTTTTGAAGGCTAAAAATAATATATAACTTAAGGAAAATAGATAAAAATACAGGAATTTCTAACAAAAAATTGCATGCATTACGACTAAAATTTGCATTAAACCGTTAATGTATTGCACGAATACTTTTTCTGCCAAGTGTATATTTCTTGATGATGAACAAGCATAGTCCCTCGGAACAGAGATGAAAATTTGTCTTGAAAGAACCAATTCGCGAAATAAAACCATTTTTCTGCTTTGGAAAAAAAAAACTAGAGTTTGGTTGCCTTGTTTGGAATTCTAGAAGTTAGAACAGGAAGAGCTGAAACTATACGGAACCCAGATTTCTTTATGTTTTTGTCAAAAGAAATAGAGCACCGCTCTAATTGCACAAAAAAAGGCATGCGTAAGCTTTTTGAAAAGTGATTGTCTTATGTTACATTCACTCGTATCCCACTAAGTGTGCAACTGTAACAAAAGCAATATTTGGCATGTCATAAGACGAGAACATATAGTGTTAGACCCTTTACCGACAAGCATTTTTTAAAAAAATAAAATTTTCATAGAAGTTCGATTTTATTAAATCTTGTATTAAAGTACAATGTTTAAAATTTTTTGTATCAAACTGTCTTTCTACAGCTTCGTAGACACAAGATTACTTACTAAAATACAGACGAAAGAAATTGCAGGATTGATAATAACATGCTGATTAAGGTCAGATCTACAAACTAAATCAATGTCTTCATTGATTTACAGCTAGATAGACTTAAGACGAACAGTCAAGCGAACGAACTTACTGAAAGACAGACAAATAGAGATCGCAGATTGTCCATTACTAGATATTGATGGATTATTGCTAACTAGATATTGATTAATTATAACATCAAGGCTATATATACTTCAAGAGGTCTTATATCTACTTATTTGAGGAGATTTGCAGCAAATCTCCTTCCAAATTCAAAAGAAGAAGAGCATATTGGTCGCAGCGATCCAGGAGACAAAGCTGACCAACACCTGCAGCTTGCACAGTTGTCACGGTTACAACGTAGTACGTAAGGATCGCTCAAGAAATGGAGGTGGGATATCGGCCTTCGTTATACACCATTCCGTGCAGTATAGACCTATCTCGCCTGCACTTGACGCTAGTGACCCCTACATGGAATGTATAGGGATAGCAGTCAGGTCTGGTACTGCCGAGATAGAGATATACAACGTGTATATACCGCCGGTCGGTAGCTGTGTCCCGATTAATGGCCAGGCTTACAACCCCGGCATAAGTGGGTTACTATCTGGCCATAATCGTCTGGTTCTAGGGGATGTAAATGCGCATCACACGTCATGGCACTCTCCCCTTTATAACGACCAGCGTGGCATAGCTTTGGCAGAGCAGATAGAGAGCTCCAAGTTTTGCACAATGAATGAGGATGCCCCCACGAGGATTACGGTGCAGAAGATCGCCAAACAACTCAATTGCATCCCCTGATCTCCTGAGTGACGTATCCAGGCAAGCTGTCATCTCTTATGGGTCAGACCACCTCCCCATAATTCTCACCATCGACCGACCACCCGACTTCATAACCTCTGAGCGCCGGACGTTTATCAATTGTAAGAAGGCCGATTGGACTGGCTTCAGAGATTATACCGATCGCCGCTTCAGTGAGCTGCCACCCCCCTCTGATGTGCTTGTGGCCGAGAGGAAATTCCGCGACATCATTAACGCAGCAGCCGCTCGCTTTATACCAGCCGGTCGAATACCCCAAGTGCGACCCAATTTCCCGGCGCAAGCATTGGTACTCGCAGACGAGCGTGATGGGATTCGTGCTATGGACCCCGCCAAACCCAGAATCAGCGAGCTGAATCTGGAAATAAACAGGGTAGTCAACGAACATAAGCGGAATTTGTGGCTGGAACACTTAGAGCAATGTAACTTAGGCACCGATGTAGGCAAACTGTGGGCCACTGTTAAGTCACTCTCGAACCCCGGTAGACGGGATGACAGGACCTCAGTCACTTTTGGCGAAATAACCGTGACTGATCCGAAGAGATGCGCCAGGTTGTTCAACCGTCAATTTATTGTGCATCCCGAGAGAGACAGGGCAAGGAGGAGAGCCATTCGCCGTATTCGTGGTCTCCGAGCCGATGAACAGCCATCGCAATTTACAGTGGGCGAAATTACGAATGTCATCCGTGGCGCCAAATCTTCTAAGGCGTTGGGCCCCGACGAATTTCCATTCGCCGAGCATCAACATGGATTACGGAGACTGCACAGCACAACAACAGCTTTGCATGCCATCACCACACACATTTGCCGTGGCTTCAATCAGCCCAGGCCATGTGATAGGACGGTCCTCGTGGCACTGGACTTATCGAAGGCATTCGACACGGTCAGAAATGCCAAATTATTTAAGGACATCGCCAACACGTCCTTCCAGCCAGGCCTGAAACGATGGGTCGCGAATTATCCGTGTGGTCGCCAGTCATTTGTGGAATTTAGGTATAAGAACTCGAAGGACCGTAGAGTGAAACAGCGAAATCCCCAAGATGGGGTGATATCTCCGGCACTGTTAACCTCTATCTATCCTCCATTCCACCTCCTCCAGACGGTATAGAGATGGTATCATATGCGGACGATTGTACGATCATGGCATCAGGCCCCCCACCCATTGATGACATCTGCGATAGGTTGAACGTCTATCACAACGAGCTTGCCTCATATTTCGCTGCAAGAAATATGGAGATATCCGCCACCAAATCTTCAGCCACATTATTCACTACAAATGCGCGTGAGGTGAATACTGAGCTGACTGTGATGGTCGATGGAGAAATGATTTCGACCATCAAGTGTCCCAAAATACTTGGCGTCACATTTGACAGCTCTTACACATTCTCCTCACATGGCACAGCAATCTTGCTGGCAGCACTTGGGGTGCAGACAAAGAAACCTTGTTGACCACTTACAAAGCAATTGGCCGGTCTGTGGTAAGTTATGCAGCTCCAGTGCGGTCTCGTCAACTTTGTGACACGCAGTAGAATAATATTCAGACCTGTCAGAATGCCGCCCTCCGAACTGCGACGGGCTGTCTCCTCAATTCTCATGTAGACCACTTCCATCAGGAGACAAAGATCCTACCAGTACGAAGACATAACTACATGCCGTCAAAGCAATACCTTTTGGGCTGTTATCGCAGAAACCATCCAAATTATCATCTCGTGGATAGAAATCCACCGCCCAGAAGCCTTAAGGTAGATCCACATGATCTAGAGCGTGAGGTTCAGCGCTACAAGAGAGAACCTCTAGATCAAGCGGCATATCAACCAGGTCTAGACAAGAGTCATGCTGACACGGTAGCAGATGCTATAAATAGTTACCGGGTGAATGTAATCTTGGAGAACGACCGCCTCCCATTGCACCCGAAGAAATCGACCTTCCCCGGCAAACCGGAGTGGTTCTGGCTCAATTACATTCCGGCAGATGCAGCCGCCTCAATTTCCACAGAGCTAGGATTGATGCCGACGTGCAAGATGTATGTCCCGAAAACCAGGGACCGCACGATACACGTCGCCTGTTTAACTGCCCGGCCAGACCCACTCGACTCAGACCCAGATCTCTGTGGACGCACCCCATCTTAGTCGCAGAGTTCCAGAGTCTTGACACTCAACAGAATCAAGCAGACGAAAGATAGAACACAATAAACTGCTACAACAACAACAACAACCAGTTTGGCCAAACGTAAACGACTTGTCCTTAAAAATTATAGATGTTTTTTTTTTTTTTTTTTTTTTTTTGTACATATTTGATTGAATATTATTGTACTATATTGCTTACCATGCCGCTCTCGTTTAGTTGTAAGTTCACGCCTGAATTCCTGAATTGTACGCTGAATTGTAGAACGTAAAGCCTATTGTGAATTACTAAAATAACTTGTTAAGAACTATATGAGTGCTTCGGCCACTTACTTAGCAGAACTAATGCGGTGAGAATCTCCTCTCCTTTTAATAAACATCCTTTGTTGTTGGTTTTATCTTCACCAAAAAACTAATTGGTTGTTTTTGCATTTATTTTTGGTTTTGGAGAACAATTATTAAATTATCAACTCTTAATATTACCCCTACTTCCCGTGAGGTGTACTATTAAGCCACCGTTAAAATACAGTCCACTTAAAGTAGGGGATTCCATTGGATCTTAAGACACTTTGTGACGTCACGATTGTCTAACATCTTCCTGGAACGAATATAAAAGCCCCTCCTGTCATCCTATTTGAAACCCCGTAAATCTGTTCCCGATTGTCATTGGGATTTTTGAGCAGCACTTTTTCTTAACATCTAACGATTTTTGATTGAAATTATAAAATTTGGTAGTAACTTAATAAAATCGTTTCACAAAACTAATTGCTGACCGCAATGTATATATTGAACACAATAAAAATGCTAATCACAATAAAAACGCTGTTGACAAAAAAAATCTGCATAAATCGTAGTGAAAACGGGTTTCGGAGATTATCTCAAATCCAGTGAATTTTGGATCTAGTGGAAACATGATTTAAACAAGATATAAGGGGCGATGTTGATATCTAATTTGATTAATTTGAAATAAATCTAAATGTCAAAGGCTTGATATCACAGCTGTGATATTTTTCTAAAATCTTAACACGATGTTCTTTTTGATCCGATATTCCACACATAAGCAATAAAACAGTGTTGTAATGACGAAAACACAAATATAAAAACATTTGTAGAAGATAAGTTGTAAAACAAAGTATATTTCTAAAGCGACTTTAACATTTCAATTTACGGGATTTGCCACTCAAGGTAATTTCGTTGGCGGTAGATTTTTTGTTGTGCTAATGACCCTACTTCTTAATTGTACCTTGATGTAGTACTATCCTTAATCTCTGTCTCTTGCTGTATCCATGGAATGGCGTCGAAGGCGAAGTTTTTCACATTATACTCTTTTGCATTCTTGTCACATAAAATAAACAAATTAATAAATCTTGTTTGATTTTCATTTGCAATTTACTTACCACTTTAGTTATCTACCCGTCAATCACATTAATTTGATACCCCTATTGACTAGTTTAGGGGGTTCAAAATTATCAAGGCCATATTTCTCATATTTGTAAAGTACTCGTCAATACCTTTAGTTTCTTATCAATTTTGTCTAGGTTACAGCATTTCCCATCATGAGGGGTTTTTGGCGCCTATGGGTGTCCACGGGCGTTTGGCCCAAAAACAGACTTCAGATTCGTATTCCTGGGGTCAACCCACATCTACATGCCAAATTTCAGCAAAATCGGAGGTGCGCCCTAAAAATTTAGTTTTTTTTTTAGCCTTCATATATATCGGACGATGTGTATACAATTTACACATGCTAAATTTGACGTTTTATGTTACGAATGCATGTCGCCTGATAGAACATTTAGCAAACATACAGCTCAAATAAATAATTTGACCTCAATGAGCTTGCTGTATACAAATATGAATTCACAATGTTTCAAATGATGCTTTTACCGTCAATAAATCAACCTGTTGCTCTATCTTGTATAAATCTACCTTGATGTTTGATCTTAAAAGATATTTTGACATTTTAGTTTTTGTTTACATCTTGCATTGCATTTTATTACACGTTAGGAGAGGACAAGGATTTTCCTTTTAATTTCACTTTAAGTGCTAGAAACAAGTGTTAATTATATTTTTTTAACTTCTTCCGAAAAACTAAAACGCTGTTTGTTATTTTAAATTATAAACATATGTACAAACACTATGGCATAAATATGCACGTCTGCCGAAGCCAATACCGAACATTAACCCACTCCATCACGAGGAAGATGCCAATGATTCTAACTATCTGCCACTATCGACGAAATTATTGCTGCCGATCTGGAAGATGAAAGTCTTAGTCGTTACAAGGAACAACTATTGGGAGAGGCTCAAGCGGAAAAATTGAATGTGGACCCAAATGATAAGCGCAAAGTTTTACTAAATGAAATTAGATTTAACCGGAGATTTGCTAAGGCCGGACGACGACGCCTTTTATGTAGTCCTATGGTATATGGATTAGGGGGATAACTTTTTCACAACCTCATCCCTGTATCATATTTGGATGAGCTTTTATTTAAAATTAGAAAAACACTACATATAAGGTGATTCAATAAAAAAACCTCTCGCACAAAATTATTATAAAATATTTTTCAGGATTTTGGGCAATTTTTTAAGTCACTATAAGTTGTATGTATAATGGAACACAAGCTTAAGAGCCACATTAACATATGTAACATTACATAGGATAATTAAACACACATGGAAGTTAAATATTCACGTTGTCATTGGAGAGGATGAATCTTAGTGGGAGGTTTTCCTTGTTACGGCATATGTTGTCTGTTGTAGTCTTCTTCTTCTATTATATAAAAATGCAATAATTGCGCTTTGTTCGTTTGTCTTTTCCGTATAGACTCAAAACGGGCTGAAGCGATTTTCATGACATGAAAATAGGTTTCTTCTTTTTTTGATATCGAAAGGATGTGGATCCTCCCTCTTACCTTAATTTTTAAAAACGGCAGATCTCGGAGATTTGTGCACCGATTTTAGGATCATTTTGTATACCACCTTATGGTAATCCAAACAGAAAATTGGTATAAAGTGTTGTGGTCAAATAACCTGGAGTACGCCTCACCTTAAAACCCATCCAAACATGTTTACTGATTGGGACAAAAACTACCCAAAAACGACATGTTTACCGAATTGGGGCAACATGGGTATCAAATAAAAGGTAATTGGAAGTAGAATACGATACTTGTATAAAAATTTGGGGCCAAGTCCCAGAGGGGCCACCCTACCGCAAAAACAACCCCCTAACTGAGATGTAAGGCGACCGGGACAATATGGGATTCAATCGAAATGTACTTAAGATAAGAATACGAAACTAGAAATAATTTGGGGCCCATTCCCAGGACACCCCAAAAATAAACATGTACACTGAACGGGATAATATGGGACTCAAACGAAAGGTGTTGGAGAGTACAATACGAAACTTCTATAAACATTTTGGGTCAGTTCCCGTTGGGTAGCCCCATCCCAAATGAACATGTAGACTAAACGGGACAATATGGGATTGTAATGAAAGGGTTTCGAGAGTTAAATACGAATTATTTTAATCATGTCAAAAAGGGGGCTACAAATACATGGCTGTAGCGAAGCACACCGAGCCCTTGTTTGTCTGTTCCATATAGACTCAAAAACGGCGGAACCGATTTTCATTAAGTTTTCACAGAAAAAGAGTTTGGCCCGTAGTAAAAATTGACACTTTTTTATATCTGAAGGATGGGCGGAATCTCCCCCTTACCATTTTTTTTTTCAAAACGCCAGATCTCGGAGACGTGCGCGCCGATTTAGGCGAAATTTTGCATGGCCGTTAATGGTAACTCATAAACACCTAATTGGTATACAACTTTGGGGTTAAACGGGGAACGCCCAAAAACCCACCCAACAGAACATATTTACCACGTAGGACAATATAGGTATCAAGCAAAAAAATTTTGTTCCAAGGTGTCTTCGGGGCCTCCCCAACCCGGAAGCCGGAATGTATGTATCCAAAGTTACAAAATAGGTATAAAATTGAATATCTTTGGGAGTAGACTACGATAGCATGTGTAAGTCGGTCGGAACATGGGACTTAAATGAAAGGTCTATGACAGTAGAGTACGAATCTTATATTATTATCAGAATCCCAGTGTCTGGGTAATGCCCAGCCCATAAACATAACATGAAGATAATTAACGACCCAAATAAAAGCTCTCTGACAGTAGAGTTATCATTTGATATTATCAGTTGGGTACGAATAAACACAACACAAAAATGTCATATTGGCCGAACGAGACTCTATTCTACTAAAATGAAAGGACAAGTGTCTAGGGACCACCTACCTCAAAAAATAAAAGGTAAATTAAGAAATGAATGAATACCGTTCGTGACGGAATAGTACACCAATGAAAAGTCTTATTAAAATGGTTGCCATCAAATTTGGGTGGACACAGGAATGACCTGCGGATCTTTGAAAATGTTGTATCCCATGTGGTAGCTTGGTTACATGATTTTGAATAAACAAGTTAATTAATGTGAATTGAAAATAAATCTATAGCCGTGAATATCTCGATCACCAGCTAAAAAATTATTACAGAAAAATCTACTTTCAAAAGGAATTTGAGGGTGTAGCGAAGCGCACCGGGCCAGCTATTGATCGATTGCCCTAAATGGTAAATTTATAATTGTGACTTTGCAAGCGCATTTATTAACCATTCTCATTCCGTTTGCAACACATCGAAAATTTCTCTATTGTCATTCAATTCTAAGACGATCTAGCCATTGGTATGTATGTATATTGTATGTGGATAAATATTGAGCTGAAACTTTACGCAGTACATTTTTTTACCATAGTTAAGTCCGTAGTTGGGTCCCTATGTAGACCAGGGGCCGAATTAGCGCACAAGCGATCGAGTAAAACCGTTCGAAATGTCTCTATTGTGAGTTATGTATTTCTTTATTGAAAAAGAATTTTTTTTATTTAATTCGATCATGATTCATAAAAAAATGTGTATAAAAGTGGTATAACATCCATGAAATACAAGATACGAAAGCGCATCCGATCACGTATGCGGCCCCAGCATGGGATGGCTATCAGCACCACGCAGGTTGGAAACCTCAGCTCCGATTTGTGTGATGTTCATTGTCATCACGCGCCATTAATGACCAATAGCTATGAAGTTCCAGTGGCGATCGGTCGGAGCGGAAAGAGCTTGCTCACCCATGGACCTTGTCGAGAATCGCCATATTCATATAGAAATGTGGTTAAAACAACAACACTTGATGGACGGAATCGTTTCTCCATCGACTATCATATTCAGTTCATTATTCACCTCACGCGTATCTGTAGTGAACAATGTGAATGAAGATTTGGTGCAGATATCTTCAAATCTCTCGCAGCGAATTTAGCAGCAAGTTCGTTTAGGTAGATGTTTAACCTAACGCAAATGTCGTCAATGGATGGGGGGCCTGATGCCATGATCGTACAATAGTCCGCATGTGATACGATCTCTGTGGCATCTGGAGGGGTTGGAATGTAGAATAGGTAAAGGTTAAACAGTGCCGGAGGCATCACCCCGACTTGGGAACTCCCCGTTTCACTCTACGGTGTATCATGTATCTAGGGGGTCGTGTGGCAAAGGGGAAATAATAGTTTATAAGTTCATTGTGGCCATCCTTGGCAGAACAAGTAAAAACGGCTTATGTTCGTCCGGGCCGTATCAAGATTCTGATGATGGTACACACTACGGTAGCTTGGCTGCTAAGATGACACTGATAATATCTTTGTTTACTGATGGAGGTGGCCCACATGAGAATTAGGGATTAATTCCACCTGTGAAAACTGTTGGGGCATTTAGGAAGATTTTTATGACAATTAACTAGAAATATACTTTATAGGGCCGGTAATGAATATTTCGATATGTTGTAGACGGATTGACAATATTATTGTGGTCTATAATGTGACGAGTGATCGTAAAAAAGTTAATATACATGTAAAATAAATTTCTTCAATGTTGTTGATTATTAATGTGTGTGGTTGTGTGTTATGAAGTAATTAAGATATATAAATTACCAAGCCAACCGCATATTTATAACTAGCAACGGCGTTGATATTCAAGTTCAGTGGCAACACTGCAGATGTGATAAAATGAATAAATGGAGCAAAAAATGTATAAATTCGGATGTATATAAGAAACTGAGTATTGTAATGGGGCATAATAATGGTAAGGCTACAAAATTATGTCAACATTTTGTAGCATGTATTTTTGTCCCCAAAAAAGCAATGACCTCAAACAATGCGATATACCGGTAGAAAGTTCGGGACCTGTCCCCAAATCAAACAAATGACCCCAAACAATGCGCAATGCAAACAAAGTGTCCCCGAACAAGGCGGAACGCAAACATATATATATATATATATATATATATATATATATTAATTTCAAGGGCTCCATAGTTGTTTGCGATGTCTACAACACAGTTACTTTAACATCTCGATACTTCCCAATTGAAAGTTGTGTTGTTAGAACAAGTACACTCATCCACTGGTGGAATGTCGTATGCCAAATCAGATGAGGTGGGAATATATCCAGTACAGCTTCTGTCACTTGACGATGTTGGTGAACCAGGATTACCCATATTTAAATTTGGGTTCGATGATGAAAACGACTCACATTTACGGGGACGGCCTCTAGATAGGTGACGTCTTTTCACAAATTCGCTGTCATCAACCATCCAGAAAGAACCAAAGTCATCTTCATAACGCACAAAGCATTTGTGTAACGATAAGTTTGTACGTATTGCATTCTTTACGATGTGTGGGTGAAATAGAAAAAAAATTAAAATATAAAATGTTCAATTAATTAACTGGTTAAGACAAGACTTGCATATACATGTATAAACTATACCAACTATGTAATAACTGCACATTCATACTTTTGTATGGTAAAATAATAATAATTATTATTTTTACTGCAGCTGTTCTTACGTGTACATATAATATAAACCGCATGTCTGTCAGCGTTATTCTGAAGATTTTAAAGTTTAAAAGTATCCAAATCAAAATTGCTGGAGATTGGTAAGGTTAAAGTTCGTCGAAACGGTTTCGATAAAGTTTGTAATTTTGAGCTTTATAATCTATGTGCCTACAAAAGACATATGTTTGATGCCATCCATCGAAAAGCAGCCTTTTTGAGTTGATAAAGGCCTGCAATTAACACATTTATTTTCTTTTAATGTCATACGCTATCATCAACACAACATTGTGTCATATTGACTGACAGAAAAATTGCTGCCATTTAGCTGCGATACCAAAACAACAACAACCATGAAGTAGTATCGCAGCAATACAATGCATTTGACAGCATTGTTAATTTTAAAAGATATTTTTTCCCTGTTATATGATGGCGTCAAACGAATGTTTGAGGAAAATTTTGAAGGCATCAGAAAACTTTTATCCTTATATTGTATTAAGGGTAATGCCAATAGCTGGGTTTTTTAAACACGATTGAAATTTAAAAATCATTAAAATAACCCCTAACCAATTAAAATATTCACTCAGCCGATGGCCGTATTAGCCATTGCTATCGACATATGGCTTATATAGTCTTTAATTTACTATAAGATTGAGTTGAAATAAAAAATAAACAAAATCAACTCTTCGATTTTTTCTAAGTTTCTAACATTTCTTTCAAAATTTGTTGAAAAAAGACTTTAGCTAACAGACGTCGTACTTAAGTGGGAACCATTTCCAGGCATGAGACAACTTAGGGATTTTGTAAGTAGCACGGAACTGCTGACTTAGTTTTCTTTCTCGAGGTTACTTTTTAGTTTTTAGAGAGCACAACAAGCCGATTACTGGCTTAGATGTACGCCCATCCGCACCCTCTTTTCAACTTACCAAACCTGAATTGAAGAAGTGCAAACAGAAAAATATTGGATGTGAAAGTATAAAGGAAGAAATGCACTGAGAATGTAAGGTTAGATTTAAGTATCAGTCTGCCATCAGACTAACTTAGACGTTTTCATCCATTATGATACCACAGAAACAGAATATGCCTCTAGTTCATGCCGTTGAACCATCCAGGTTGCTTTAAAAACCCCAAAAACTTGCAAATATTCACATCCGCTAAATCAGACAGGTTCTCAATGAAATGAGAACCTAAAGTGGAACTCCTTCGAACTGCTAGTGTGGGTCACACACACACAGCAGGTGTTCTATAGTCTCTTCTTCTTCGATGTCCTCACAGCTTCTGCAAAAGTCGTTGCTGGCGTGATGGACACAATGACTGGGACCTCTGTACTACCCAGTGACAGCCAAACGGTAGACCTCTAGATTAGGCCACGTAGTTTTGGAATGCTCACAGCCCCCTCCTTGTGACCATCTATCGTTCGTTGTCCTTCGGACATGGACATGTAGCTAGAGGCATACCCATAGATTCCAGTTTCCCTTAAATGTGTAAGGTAGTTCCTAGTCTCGCAAGCTCATCCGCTTTAAAATACACTGGGATATCTCTGTAGCCCGGCATCCAGAACAAGTGAATTTTGAACTGTTCAGCCATCTCGTTGAGAGATCTGCGACAGTCGAGAGCGATTTTTGTGTTCAGAAATACGTTATCCAGGGATTTAATGGCTGTCTGAGAAGATATTTTCGAGCGCCGTCTTCCAGACCACAACATCGTATATCATTACAGATCTGACAATTTCAGTATATACCCAATGCATAATGCGTGGTCTAAACCCCAACTTTTGCCAATGGTTCTCTTGCAGGTGTATAGAGCAAGAGTTGCCTTTCTTGCCATTTCCAAAATGTTGAATTTGAAGTTCAATTTCCTGTCCAGCAAAAAACCCAGGTATTTTGCGCTTTCTGTAAATGGAACATTCTCTCCTCACAAGGAGTCAGGTGCCACTGTTGGTAACTTGTATCTCTAACTGAAAAGAACTACTTCTGCCTTGCACAGATTTATACATACACCACTTTCGGTAGCCCACTTCGCTGTTGCACGTAGAGCTTCTTGATGTATATCTCTTAGAGCTCTGGGAAACTTTCCCTTTCCCTTCCGAACAATATTTAAAAAAAAGTTCTATTTATTATAAGTAAAAATACTAAAATGCAGTGGTTTATTGCCTTTACGCTCATTTATTGTCTCCGCAAACAATATGCATGCTGCTGCAGCGACAGGCGATCTCCAGAGATTTTTGCCCTAAGATATGTTACTATCAACCTCTCAAGAGTCTCATTGTATTGCGAAACTAAACCGAAAATTCAGAGCAGTGTAGAATGAACAAGGTACATATTTATGTATATGATTGTTTACCTATTGTATTGAAATATTTGATTATCCATCTTTATTTTAAGCGTTTTAATATTGACTGACAGTAGCAAAACTTCCAGCTACCAACTAGAAGCATAACTTCCAACTTCATATCTCCTTCAATACTTGGAGATATTATGCGCAAAATGCTGAAGTTGGTATCCATTTTTTCCTTACATACACGACAATTTTTTTTAATAAAAAGACAAAATATTTTAATGCAATACATTTCATTTTTATACCTTCCACCATAGGATGGGGGGTATACTAATTTCGTCATACTGTTTGTAACTACTCGAAATATTCGTCTGAGAACCCATAAAGTATTATATGTCGATCTGATCATGTCCGTCCGTCTGTCTGTCGAAAGCACGCTAACTTCCGAATTGTAAATGGGCCATATCGGTCCATGTTTTGATATTGCTGCCATATAAACCGATCTTGGGTCTTGACTTCTTGAACCTCTAGAGTGCGCAATTCTTATCCGATTTGAATGAATTGAATGAATTGTGATATCAAATAACTGTACCATGTATGGTTCAAATCGGTTCATAACCTGATATAGCTGTCATAGAAACAGATCTGGGATCTTGACTTCTTGAGCCTCTAGAGGTCGCAATTATTATCCGATTTGCCACACGTATGTTGATGGTCTCATGACCATTAACATACGTGTGTATTTTGGTCTGAATCGGTCTATAGCCTGGTACAGCTCCCATATAAATCGATCTCTCTATTTTACTTCTTGAGCCCGCAAAGGGCGCAATTCTTATTCGAATTGGCTGACAAACCGGACCCTATTGATATCGCTCTAATAGCAGAACAAATTTTTCCTTATATCCTGTTTTGCCTAAGAAGAGATGCCGGGAAAAGAACTCGACAAATGCGATCCATGGTGGAGGGTATATAAGATTCGGCCCGGCCGAACTTAGCACGCTTTAACTTTTTAATAATCACATTTCATGATTCAATGCAATATAGAATTTTAATGTAAAAAATTATCAAACCAATTAATCACTTTTATAAAAATATTTGTGTTAGTCAATACCATGCTTTATTTTATTTTTATTTTATTGGCAAGATTTAAATCAATATCTGTGAAAGGCTTTACATTCACCAAGTTTATTGATTGCAGTCCTCTGACTCTTACAGTCAAGACGTCTACCCTTTACACCGGTGCGGATTTTGTCATGGTCAGGAAAGGCGAGAGCTCCAATACAGTGCATGACTTCACCATCAAGGTTGATATTTGCATAGAGGAAAGTGAAGCATCAACGGTAAAGTTGCTTTCACTTTGGCTCGTGATTCTAAAAATAAAACAATGATGTCGACACCTCTCGAGCAGGACGATTACACAGGTTCAGAGAAATGTCGGCTTAGCTACCCGAGGCGAATAGAACTAATTAATTGATTCTGCCCCAGACGGGAATAGTTTGAGAACCGCACGGGTCGGAACTCTTAACATCGATTTGTATGATTTGCAACTTCAGTCGCGGACAATCAGCGGTATCGAGGAACGAGCCGTAAATCTATAATCATTGGTCCCAAAATGGGTTCCCTTTTTATACCCTTCACCATAAGATGGGGGGTATAATAATTTCGTCATTTTGTTTGTAACTACCTGAAATATTCGTCTGAGACCCCATAAAGTATATATATTCTTGATCGTCGCGATATTTTATGTCGATCTAGCCATGTCCGTCCGTCCGTCCGTCTGTCTGTCGGAAGCACGCTAACTTCCGAAGGAGTAAAGCTAGCCGCTTGAAATTTTGCACAAATACTTCTTATTAGTGTAGGTCGGTTGGTATTGTAAATGGGCCATATCGGTCCATGTTTTGATATAGCTGCCATATAAACCGATCTTGGGTCTTGACTTCTTGAGCCTCTAGAGTGCGCAATTCTTATCCGATTGGAATTAAATTTTGCACGACATGTTTTGTTTTGATATCCAACAACTATGCTAAGTATGGTTCAAATCGGTCCATAACCTGATATAGCTGCCATATAAACCGATCTTCGGTCTTGACTTCTTGAGCCTCTAGAGGGCGCAATTCTTATCCGATTTGAATGAATTTTTGCACATAGTATTTTATTATGATATCCAACAACTGTGCCAAGTATGGTTCAAATCGGTTCTTAACCTGATATAGCTGTCATTTAAACAGATCTTGGGTCTTAACTTCTTGAGCTTCTAGAGGGCGCAATTCCTATTTTTACACAGGTCTCCAACATATAATTTAATTGTGGTCCAAACCGGACCATATATTGATATAAATCTAATAGCAGAGCTGTTGTGTTTTATGTACTTGTTGCAACTTAAATAATTTCTATTTGTTTAAATTTATCAATGTAGCTTTGAATTCAAAAATATGTATTGTCATTGTAAAATACGTATACCTAGTATTCTATTGAAACTTTTTCTTTGTCTGCTTTCAACCCTTAACAATAAACGTTGTCATAATTTTATAGAAAATATCCTCGGAGTATTTTAAAACTTTTCAACAGGTTATGGGCCCAGTACGCTTCCACTGCGCCACTCTGCTACATTATTTCCTTTCGTCCATGATCTCAGGCTTTGTCTTATTGAGCTTACTAAAGGAAAATTCGAGTCTTTCTCCACAGGTTCATTCTCTGTTTCTTCTTCAGTACTTTCATCTTCTTGAATACCCATTGATGTTATAAATTGTTTGTGTTTGATTCTTGGTAGCGGTTTTGTTAACACATCAGCAATCATCTCACTAGTTGGCAGATACAAAACATTAACAACATTTTCTTCAATTGCTTGACGTATAAAATGGTATCTATAATCAATATGTTTGATACGTGAATGATGTCCACCGAACTTAGCAATCATTTGAGAATTGGAACGATACAGATTAACGTTTTGGTAAAGAATCAGATGAAATCCTTAAAATTGCAAAATACTCTTTTTGTTCCACTACTTGGAGGCAACCTAATTTCGATGTCGAAGTTGACTGATTTAGGTTTTGAGGTATTACTGAAGGGTAACAAAGCATATGTATTCGAAGAACAAAATGTATATCTGGAAGCCACGAAGGAAAATGGATTGTATATGGTAGAATCAAAAACGAATTTTAAACTTACTTATCGATTACTTACGGATGCAAGTTGGGCCACAGACACTAATGATAGAAAATCTCAAACAGGCTTTTGTTTTTTGCTCGGAGGTGCAGCAGTATCTTGGGAATCACGTAAGCAACGCATTGTGGCAACTTCTAGCGCAGAATCTGAATATATAGCATTAACTGAAGCTGCAAAGGAGGCGTACTACTGGCGAAATTTAATATCTGAATTGGGATATAAATCTGAAGGACCTTTCACATTGCATAGCGATTCACAAAGCGCTCAAATGATTGCTAAGTTCGGTGGACATCATTCACGTACCAAACATATTGATTATAGATACCATTTTATACGTCAAGCAATTGAAGAAAATGTTGTTAATGTTTTGTATCTGCCAACTAGTGAGATGATTGCTGATGTGTTAACAAAACCGCTATCAAGAATCAAGCACAAACAATTTATAATGGTAGGTTATGACGAAAATTCAAAAGCTTACCGTTTATGGAAAAAAGGAACTGACTTGATTTATAAGAACAGAAACGTAAAGTTTTTGGAAGATAAATTCGACGAAGAAAAAGATGAAAATGAAATCCGGTTTTACGAATATGAATTTAAAAATGTTAACAGTTCTACTAAGCCAAATGAAGAAAACGATCAAGTACTCGTGATCGAAGAAAAGAATCAGAACATAGAGAATATTATCGTCAATGGGAGCGAAGAAGAAGATGAAAGTACTGAAGAAGAAACAGAGAATGAACCTATGTCATTTAGTAAGCTCAATAAGACAAAGCCTGAGATCATGGACGAAAGGGAATAATGTAGCATATGGAGCTGTAAATAATGTTTTTGGGGATCCAAAAACATATAAGCAAGCAATGAACTCGTTACATTCTGATGAATGGAAAGAAGCAATGATGAATGAATTTGAATCTCTCATTGAAAATGACGTTTGGGAGCTTGTTGACTTGCCTAATGGTAGAAACCCCATAGACTGCTGGTGGGTATATAAAACCAAATATCGAACGGACGGCAGTGTTGAAAAAAGAAAGGCAAGATTGGTCGCAAAAGGATATTCTCAGGAATATGGTGTCGATTATATGGATACTTTTGCACCAGTTGTTCGTCAAAGTACCATTCGACTTATATATGCACTATCCGTTGAACATGACTTGAAACTAAGGCAGTTGGATGTTTCTTCAGCATTTCTCAATGGAAACCTGGAAGAAGAAATTTACATGCACCCGCCAGAAGGGTTTGCGAAAGATAAGACCAAGGTATGCAAACTGAAGAAAGCTTTATATGGCTTAAAGCAAGCAGCTCGACAGTGGTTCAAAAGAATAGATCAAGTTTTAATAATAATATAAAATAATATAATTAATAATATAAACGAGAAATTTTGCCTAGTTCGAATTCATGTTGTGGAAATAGTTTAGTACCTACATCCTAGTTTCTTCTCGGATTTATGGCCTCTTAAGGTACTAGATAGTATATTATAAAGTATAGTTCTTTGAAGTCTTCTAGTGACTGGATAGTTTCAAGCAATATGGTTTAAGTCAGAGTTAACGTGATTCTGTAGTTTGCTCGCATGGTTCAAGACGTGGATGGATATTTCTTCCGACATTGTCCTCACTCCTAAGTCTCTGTGTACGTCGGTGTTTCATATGTGCCAAGGTGCATTAGCTATGGTACGAAATATTAAATTTGGATCTTTTCTACTCATTCTTGGTAGCGCAACCCCAATGCTGTATTTCGTAAGTCCACATTGGTTTGAAGAAGGTATAAAACAGTGTCTAGGACACTCCCCTGAGGCACTCCAGCCTGTATTGGTTCCGATTTTGAATACTTTTTTTTATTTTTAATCGAAAGTACCGGTTAGTTATGTATGACTCCAAAATTGCATAGTATTCCTTTGGAAGATCGTTGTGAAGTTTGGTTAAGAGCCCTTGATGCCAAACTTTGTCAAATGGTTGTTCTACGTCTAAAAAACGACAGAGCAGATGAGTTTATTTTCAATGACTCTTTCGGCAACATCAACTATTCGGTTAACTTGTTGCATTGTTGAATTGTTATTTCGGAATCCAAACTGATGGTCTGGTATGACAAGTCAACTTGTTACTAAGGGACGCAGTATTTTTAATAGCAATTTTCCAAAAATCTTTGACATAAGCGGTAGTTTCATGGTCAGGTTTCTTGATTACGATCATTTCTGCGAAAACATGTATTTATTATAAACAAAAGTTTTTTACAGCTTAAAGTGAAAGTTTTTTAAATATTTTGCTGGTTATTAAGTCATAACCTGGAGATTTCTTAGCACTCAGATCTTTGGCGATTAGATTTTGTAGCTCTCTAAATATCGCTGGTTTGATGACTTGATTGTCACATTTTCCTAATTTATAAATTTCATCATTGTCAGAACTGGAGTCATATTATTTAAATATGTTGCTGAAATGGTTTGCAAACAATTCTACCTTTTCTTCGGCTTCTTTATCCATGATCCATCTTAATTTTTAAGTGGGATTGTTGGGGTAGCCTGACTTAATTGCCGCGTGGCCTTCCATAGATTATAGTTGGTTTCTTTGGTTGCTGTTAGGTTTCCTAAGTATCTAAATATAGCCTATATTTTTACTATTGTGTGATATGTTGAAGTTCGTCAACAAGCCTGTTCATTATTCTTTTATTTTCGATTGTTCTTTCTCTTTGCCATTTCTTTCTAGCTTCTCTCTTATCGCCTTCGGATAAGTGCTAGTAGGGCTGGTATGACTTGTAATAGGAGTACTTTCCCACGCAGACGATTGTATTGCGTTGATGAAGCTTGTAAAATCTTCATCAATTTCAACCTCAAATTTCTAAGTGGAACCTCTAGTTCAATTTTTTCTGACAGCATATATTTGAAAAAGTACCAGTTAGTACGGTTATTGGAGAGAAGGCTTGGTGTTTCTTTTTCCATAAAATTATCACTGCAGAATGATCGGATGATGATAATGCAGTTTTATTTTAAGGTAAATAAAGTTTTTGTGTATACTTTTAGTAACAAAGAAATCAATCAAGTCTGGAATTCGTTGCTCATTCGATGGCCAATATGTAGGCTTGTTTCCTGAACAAATCTCACATTTAAGAGTTCTGCATGCTATGTAAAGTTGGTGTCATTTGGGTGTAGTTAATCTAGAACCCCAGACCTTATTTTTACCATTGAAAGCTCCTCCTAATACAAAGTGGTTTTGTAATCTTTTTTAAACTTCAATGTAGTGCTCGCTTTTAATGTTATGCCTCTTCTTGTGTTCAATATTATTTTTGATTATTACTGAGGCTCCTCCTCTCGGTCTTTGGGAAGGATGAACTGCATTGTAAATCATATACCCTTTGACATTGACATGTGTATTTTGAGTCATGTGGCTTTCTCAGATTAGTAATATATCAATTTTGTGGTCATTAACAAAATTTTCTATTTCATTAATGCGACTCACTAAACCATTACAGTTCCATTGTTTACATTACAGTTGTAGCCATTGTTGCGGGACTATAATTTGCGCGTTTATAATGATAGCTTTTATCTATTTTATTTTTTTATTTATTTTTTTTTATATTTTAATTTTTCATTTGATACCGCTTGATCATCCAAGCGCTAATTACTTTTTATACCCACCACCGAAGGATGGGGGTATATTCATTTTGTCATTCCGTTTGCAACACATCGAAATATCCATTTCCGACCCTATAAAGTATATATATTCTTGATCAGCGTAAAAATCTAAGACGATCTAGCCATGTCCGTCCGTCTGTCCGTCTGTCTGTTGAAATCACGCTACAGTCTTTAAAAATAGAGATATTGAGCTGAAATTTTGCACAGATTCTTTTTTGTCCATAAGCAGGTTAAGTTCGAAGATGGGCTATATCGGACTATATCTTGATGTAGCCCCCATATAGACCGATCCACCGATTTAGGGTCTTTGGCCCATAAAAGCCACATTTATTATCCGATTTCGCTGAAATTTGGGACAGTGAGTTGTCCTAGGCCCTTCGACATCCTCCGTCAATTTGGTTCAGATTGGTCCAGATTTGGATATAGCTGCGATATAGACCGATCCTCCGGTTAAGGGTTTTAGGCCCACAAAAGCCACATTTATTACCCGATTTTGAAATTCGGGACAGTGAATTATGTAAGGGCCATCGACATCCTTCGTTAATTTGGCTCAGATCGGTCCAGATTTGGATATAGCTGCTATATAGATCGATCCTCCGATTTATGGTGTAAGGCCCATAAAAGCCACATCCATTATCCGATTTTGCTGAAATTTGGGACAGTGAGTTGTGTTAGGCCCTTTGACATATTTCTTCAATTTGGTCCAGATCGGTTCAGATTTGGATATAGCTGCCATATAGACCGATTTCTTGATTTATGGTTTTGGGCCCATAAAATGACCATTTATTGTCCGATGTCGCCGAAATTTGGAACAGTGAGTTAAGTTAAGCCCCTTGACATACTTCTGCAATATCGCACAGATCGGTCCAGGCAGCTATATCTGCCATATAGACCGATATCTAGGTTTTAGGTTTTGGGGCCATAAAAGACGCATTCATTTTCCGATGTCGCTGAAATTTGACACAGTGAGTTTGGTTAGGCTCTTCGACGTCCTTCTTGAATTTTGCCCAGATCGGTCCAGATTTGCATATAGCTGCCATATAGACCGATCTCTCGATTTAAGGTTTAGAGCCCATAAAAGAGGCATTGATTGTCCGATTTCGCCGAAATTTGGGACAGTGCATTGTGTTAGGCTTTTCGACATGTTTATGCAACTTGGACCAAATCGGTCCAGATTTGGATATAGCTGCCATGTAGACCGATATCTCGATTTCAAGTCTTGTTGGCCCCATAAAAGGCGCATTTATAATCCGATTTCACTGACATTTGACACAGTGACTTATGTTCGGCTTTTCGACATCCGTGTCGTATATAGTTCAGATCGGTATGAGGTATATGGGTATAAGGTATGAAATTTTCACCGAATTTTGATGAAAGATGGTTTACATATATACCCGAGGTGGTGGGTATCCAAAGTTCGGCCCGGCCGAACTTAACGCATTTTTACTTGTTTTCATATTTTTTAGAATTCCTTTTAAGATCATTGCATTATCCGTTGTTGTTTGTACTCAACACCTCAGTAAACGTTTTTGGTTGCATGTTTTGCCGGTTCATTCCTTGAAATTGTTGTCGGACGAACTTGAACTCTATAGCTGGCTGGGTTACCTTTACAATTAGTAGATTTTGGAACTATTGTTTTAGGCTTTTCACAATTTTCGGTATAGTGTTTACCAGTACATTTAACACATCTTTTTGGCAATATCGTTTAGTATGATTGAAACCATGACACCGTTTCCACTGAGGAATTAATCTCGTTTGTGCATGTACCGCTTCTACTTTAACTCTACTCTCTCTCTTTAACTCTTCTACTTTAACTCTAACTTAAGTTGAGAATACTAGTGATTCGAAATATAGGTAGTTTTCTGTAGATACAGGAACTGTTTTCTTCTACTCTCTCCTTCTTTAAAATGTTAACTGCATCAATGGGGTTGAAGCCTTTGTTTTGAAAATCTTCTAGGATTTCATCTGTAGTGCATGTATGGTGGAGGCCTCTTATGATTACTGTTTGGCTTCTCTGTTTTATTTTCATATGTGTATCATTCGAGTTTCATTGAATTTAATGTTGCTGATAAGTTTCGGTACCCTGTTGAGTCAGAAGTTTAAATTTCCCAAACATTTTTATTTAAAGAGGAAAGGCGAGCAGACAAAGGATGTTTTTTACGAAAACATGGTAGTTAGTAGCACCAGATTTCAACATAAAAATATTCACAAAGCCACATGGCTGTCACTCGATCAAAACACGAGGAACCAAATTGATCACGTTGTGATAGATGGAAGGTATACATCCAGCCTGTTAGATGTACGATCGATCCGTAATTCGATTGTAGATTCGGATCATAACTTTGTTGCAGCAAAAGTTCGCACCCGTTTGAACATGGCGAGAAAAGTATGATCTGACACTGCACGGAAGCTGGACATTGAAAAGCTGCAAACACAACAGATGGCAACGGCATACTCCATTCAACTGACCCAACTGCCTGATGAAGGCACTCCTTGTTCCTTGATAAAATGTTCCAGTGTCAAACCATTGCCCAAACCATGGAAATTGCCGCGAAATTCGTACTTGGGTACCGGAAGCTTCCCCAGAGTAACCCATGGCACGACCAAGAGTATTCAGATGCTACTGAAGCCAAACATGAAGAAAGGTATCAGGAGCGAAGAGAAACGTCTATTTCCCAGAAAGAAACAGGAAATGGAAAGACGTGAGTGTGAGCGAATTGAAATGTACAGGAGTCAGAATAAAGTCCGGAAATTCTGCTAAAGAATTAAACATCAAACCGATGGCTTTGGTGCAGGTACATCCTCCTGCAAAGAAAAAGAAGGCAATCTGGTAACTGACTCTTCATGCTGAGGATATGGAAAAACATTTTACCCAACTGCTAGTGTCCGGCGTTGGATGCGAAGAGGATACCGCAGAACCAGTCCTTGATGATGGTATAGAATGTTTACCTCCTAGTCAGAATGAGGTCAAAATAGCAGTGACCCGATTGAAGAACAACAAGGCAGCAGGAGCCGACGGGTTACCCGCTGAACTATTTAAGACCGGAGGTGACACGATGATAAGGCGTGTGCATCAGCTTTTCTGCGCAATCTGGCTAGAAGAACGAATACCCAAAGATTGGAACCTAAGCATACTATATCTGTGTAAAAGATTAAAACCTAAAGTCAATGAGATAATTGGGCCCTATCAATGCGGCTTTAGACCTGGTAAATAAACCATAGACCAGATATTCACACTGCGCCAAGTCCTGGAAAAGACCCGAGAAGGACAAATCAACACCTACCATCTCTTTTTTGACTACAAAGCCGCCTTCGATACACCTTTGCGGTCAAAGGTATTTCAAGCCATGTCTGAGTTTGGTATCCCTGCAAAAATAATAAGACTCTGCAGGATGACACTTGCTGATACGCGTTCCTCAGTAAGAACAGGAAAGAATCTCTCCGAACCATTTAATATCAAACGAGTTTTCTGACAAGACAAGACAACCTATAGTGTGATCTCTTTATTATCCAGCTGGAGAAAATTATACGAGATGCAGATGTGAATAGATATGGCACACAAATCACAAGAGAACACGAGCTACTCGCCTATGCCGACGACGTCGATATCATAGGTCGGTCACCGGAAGTAGTAACTGCAGCCTTTGAAAATGGAGATAAGACGAAATGGATGGATTCAACTCCCAAAAAGCATTGTACAACCGAGCAGATAAAGAAAATAGAGAAAGTTGGGAACCACAACTTTGAAACAGTCAGTAACTTTATCTACCTCGGCACCGCCGTAACCGAAACGAATGACCCAATTTTGAGATTAAGCGAAGAATAATACTGGCAAACAGATGCTACTTTGGACTAAGTAAGCAGTTTAGAAACAAGGCCACCTCTCGACAGACGAAGATTACATTATACAAGACACTGATACTACCCTTGCTGTTATATGGTTCTGAAGCATGGGTACTTGAGAAAGCAGATGAGGCAGTGCTTGGAGTATTAGAGAGAAAGATTCTTCGTAAAATATATGGACCTGTTTGCGTTAATGGAGAATATAGACTTCGTATGAACCACGAGCTGTATGACGACGATAGCATAGTTACACACATCAAAATACAACGGCTGCGTTGGCTAGGTCATGTCAGAATGGATGAAGAAGCTCCAGCAAAAAAGTATTTTGAAGGCAAACACAACCGGGAAAGACCAAAAGCCCGATGGAAAGATCAAGTGGTGGGAGAAACCTCGAAACTTGGTGTCAGAGATTTTAGAATGAGCGCAGAAGATCGAGGCGCCTGGAACGCTATTCTACTATCGGCTAGTGAAACAATTATTCTGTCATAGCCAATTATAGTAAAGTGAGTAATAGTATAATTTTGAACTTTTGCGGATTTTGTTATATTTTTCATTCCTTCGTAGCTAGTAACTCCTACAACATTAATAGGAGGCGGTTTATCAACCCATCCCTTATTCACTTAATTTGGATTATTCCCGTTGTTATTTACAATATTAGTTTTAGTTGGATTGTGTTCTTTTTTCCCTTGGCCTTGGTTAACTTTATTAGCAATGGATCCGTTCTTTTTAGATCTCTGAACGATCCAATTAGTTTCCCTTTCAAATTCTTCTTCATCGATTATATATTGATGAACATTAACATTCTCGTTTTGTCCCTCTTCGGAGTTTTGTTCATAGTTTACCATGTTTTCATTAACCATGGGTGCGATATCGCCAGAGCTTTCATGTTGAAACTCGTTATTAGAATTTAGTTTTTTCTTAAGGACAATGTTTTCATGTTTCAGAATATTATCAATAGAATGCTGCATTTCATTAATTTGCTTCTTTAACATAATGCTTTCATTTTTAATAACCTGTATTCTACTACCCCGTAAAGGCGTTCTTCTGCCAGGAGGCGGGTTATTACAACTTATTTTTGATTTTAAACATAGTGACCGATAGTAAGAGGGTTACTATATGTATATTTTCTTTAAAGTCATGAACACCACCACAGTTTTCTCAACTATTAAGTTTGGCAACACCATTTGACTGTCAGACTGAGAAATAAGATCAGCTGTTGTTGTTATATTTGTTATCATAAGGGACGGATATAGTTTGATTTTAATCGTAATTATTGAGTTTTTGCACTAGTGGTGAGTTTCTGATACACCAATGTATATTTTTTTTTTTTTGACAAACACTAACAATCGTCGCACTACTCTAAAGTGAAAGGAGTTGTTTGCAGTAATTTTGCATATGGTATGATGGTATGTTTTGTTTATATTGCATTTTGAATACGAAGGGGCGCTTTGATAACACGACCACAACGCACAATCGTGCTTAGCGACGGGAAAAGAAAAACATTTAGACAACTCTTTGCAAGAATACAGGCTCTGTGTCTCCCCGTATCCTTGAGTAGTTTAAATCCCGGAATTCTTAATCCACGAACCATTCCTCCACACACCAATGGTTCCTGGATAAGGACCACATCAAATCCTTCGCTCATCAGGAGGACCTTTAGTGCCGCCGAAGCGGCCTCACAATGGTGGAGATTTATTTTCAGTCTCCTGCAATCCGCCAGATCTTAGCGATGTGGTCGATAGTTCCTCAGGCAAGTGTTCGGCAAAAACTGCTGAGTCATCTCCTGATTCCCCAACCCCACCGCTTCTATAGACCTTCAGCCGGTGTTTAGTACGAATACTGCATGTCTCCGGTCACCATCAGCCTCATCCAATCTTCCAGTCGGTGGTTGAAAGATTGGGATTATATTCCTTTAGTGTTCCAAATATGGATTCAGGATCTGAGGGAATCCTTGGTATTCAAGCATGCGCCATTGATCGAGAAGGAATATCTTCCTTCTTGACAAAATCTAGTGCTGCACCCGGCCAGATCTAACCAATCGTTTTTAGACCACAACGATACATTTCAATTGAGTGTTGATCCCCGAAGGCAATTAGTCTGCAACGGCCCCGATACCAGCCTGCATCGTCACAAACTGGAGGAGACCAGGAAATTCCGCAAGGACATCGGAGTATACTGATGACAGTCCATTGACTTTCCCACTCCAATTATTCCTAAGTATGCAGGGTTGTTAGTCTCCCTTGTCGACAATTCCCATCACCAAACTGTTCCTAGCGATATTAGCAAAGGTCCTTGGACTCATATTAATATTGTTCGCCCTAGTTCTTTTAGGCATGGGATGTCCTTCAGGTGATCGCAGCGTTTTGGCTGACTGTGGTGCAGTTTCCGAATCTAGACGCGCAGTCTTTGCCTGTGCAGCGAATTCCTAAGCCAAATTTAGAGAGTCTATCTCCCTATTAGTGAGTGCACCATTCGAGGTTTCAGAAGCAGACCCACCACCGCAGCTGTTGGGTCTTTGGAGCCCATTTTAAACCTACTCCCGGGCTCTAGATCTGCCGCTCCACTGGAAACAGACGAAGATCATCAACCGCCTAATGTATACCTCTATCGCAGCTATCCTTGAGTAACTTAAATTCTTCCAAAAATAATGACCTATTACGAGATACAGGAAAATTTTTGCGGAGTGAAATAACAATACGTCGGCTCCACTCAACGGTTCAATCTCAACGGGGTTGCTTTCTAGGCAGATTTTTCCATATTCGTGATCTATTCTGAAATTTTTTTCATTTAAGTACTACGTCGCCTACATTGAAGGGGCTAAAATATTCAGAACCCTTTTGGAATCTTACTAATAGCACGAAATTTTAGGGTCAATACCCAAAACCGGACATATTTGCTGACTTTTGACATAAGGATTTTAATTGAGATTAAAAAACGAATTTGATATCCAATTTTGAGGGCAATGGCAATATGGAGTTCAAATAAATGATATATGAGAATAGAGCACGTTGCTGACGTATTTTCCGGGTTAAGTGTATGGATGACCACCCCAATCCCCAAAAACATCCCTAAATCGGGCATATTCACCGACCATATGAATTCGGAGCTTAAATTAAAGGTATTGGGGGGGTAGAGCAAGAATTGATACCCACCTCTCCCCCGAAAACACCACTAAATTCGACATCATGAGAATACCGGGCTGAAATGAAGTATTAAGTATGCTGTTACATCCAAACTTAAATTCGTAGACCGATAAAGTTTATGTGGGATTTAGATAAAGGCACTTATATTGTTAAACTGTTAGTCAAGTTAGCATGGTATATCACTAAAAGATCTTTAATTGTTCAAAATAAATATTCCAAGTAGACTTTTGTTCCATATAAAGTACAAGAAGGAGAAGGGAAGCGGGCCCGGGTACGCTGTTCTCTTATATATAGAAAGAATTTATCAAAATTTTGAACTGCTTGACATTTTTAAAAACATACAATCATAACAGTGCCGCTGGGTCTAAAACCTTTCCGATTCAATTAAAACATGAAAGAAAGAACTTACAGCCTAGAGAACTAAATTTTTTTCTTTTTGTCACTCGATTCGTTCGCCAATTCATAACAGTTGTTTTCCCTTCATAAATTCCGCCGTTTTTAATGAATTGGTGAATGAATCAAGTGACAATACATGAGAACGTGTTACAATAAGTTCGGCCGGGCCGAATCCTATATACCATCCACCATGGATCGCATTTGTCTAGTTCTTCGCGCGGTATCTCTTTTTAGGCAAACAAAGAATAATGAATAAGAACTTTTATGCTGTTGGAGCTATATCAAGTTATAATCCGATTCGGACCATAAATAAATTGAATGAAGAACATTGTAGAAGTCATTGCGTAATATTTTAGTCGATTCGGATAAGAATTGCTCCTTGAAGGGACTCAAGAAGCGAAATCGTGAGATCGGTTTATATGAGAGCTGTACCAAGTTACAGATCGATTCAGACCATATTGAACACGTCTGTTGAAGGTCATGGGAGAAGCCGTTGTATAAAATTTCTGATAAATCAGATGAGAATTGCTCCCTGTAGAAGATCAAGAAATCAAGATCCCAGCTCGGTTTATATGGCAGCTATATCAGGTCATGTGCCGATTTGAACCACATGACCTTTTTTTTTGCCTAAAAAGAGATGCCGGGAAAAGAACTCGACAAATGCGATCCATGGTGGAGGGTATATAAGATTCGGCCCGGCCGAACTTAGCACGCTTTTACTTGTTATATATAAGATTTCAAATATTATATACTCGCACTTTTCTCACTGGGTAGTTATTGTTTTACTTTCAGGGCTTTTTCTCTTGTAGTCATACGGTAGTTCAAATTGGAAAAGTATTGGAACTAAGTATACATAGTATACTAAGTATATATATATATATATATATATATATATATATATATATATATATATATATATATATATATATATATATATATATATATATATATATATATATATATATATATATATATATATATATATATATATATATATATATATATATATATATATATATATATATATATATATATATATATATATATATATATATATATATATATATATATATATATATATATATATATATAAATATATATATATATATATATATATATATATATATATATATATATATATATATATATATATATATATATATATATATATATATATATATATATATATATATATATATATATATATATATATATATATATATATATATATATATATATATATACATGACAATTTTATCTCTTCCAATTAAACAAAATATTATATATTTACATATATATACAATATATTGTTTTCAGATTCAATTAAAAAAAATTATATAATTAATTATTTTTTACGATTGCGCAATATGGGTATCAAATGAGTGGTAAGTAAAAGTTGAGTAAGATTTTGATACATAACTTTAGGCCCTAATATCAGGGGGGTCGCCCCAACCCCCAAAAACAACTGCCAAAATACATTTTACCGATTAGGGCAGTATGGGTATGAAATGAAAGGTATGCAAAAGAAGTGAGATTTTGATACACAACTTTAGTCGATTAAGTCAATATGGGCTATTATAGAATATCTTTAATGGAATGTCTAAGAGAAAATTTGCAATTTGAGCCGTCGAAAAAACACATTCGATTTCTATCAAATTTTTTCAGAATTCGATAAGACAAGTCGGAAAGTACATCCGAATTCTACATAATTTTATTCCAGATTGTCTTAAAATCGTAGTTGCTTACAGTATGGGATGGTCCAGTCAACTAAGTTTATATTTTGCAGATCTCGGATAACCTGGCCCAACATTTTATACAATATTTATACCCAATTACTAAATATATTTTAGTTTGTGACCCCCTGACACTTGGGGCCAAAGTTGAGTATCAAAATCTTACTCTGCTCCTACATACCCTTCATTTGATATCTATACTGCCCTAATAGGTAAAAATATATTTTGACAGCGGTTTTTGGGGATGGCACGACCACCCAGATACTAGGGGCCAAAGTTGTGTATCAAAATCTTACTTTACTTTTACGTACCTCTCATGTAATACCCATATTGCCCAATCGTAAAAATGTGGTTTGGGGGGTATTTTTGGTTCATGTGAATCAGACCATTAGATCAAAAGTTGTAGCCACTACCAAGTTAAAGGGGTCAAATTGGTCAACTTTGACACCCTCTATCTCTATGTTCTCCTCTAAACATGCCTAGAACATTTTAAAAGACTCCGGCTTATTGTTTAAAAGTTGTATACCTACTTCCAGTTATTCTCCCGTTTGAACGACTATATTCTTAACATCAATGCAAAAAACGGTGAAAATAAAACATTAACTACGAACAGTATGAATCACCCTAAAGGCCTAAACAGAATGAGCGCGTTGAAATGAAACGCTGTAAACAAGTGTTAAAAAGCAACTCGCAAAGATAAAACAATTTTTAACTTTGACGACCAAAAACACTACTTCAAGTGTGGCAACACCGAATAACGCTCGGTTACAAAGGTCAAAGTTGAAATTTGTTTAACTTTTCGCGTTGCTTTGGTGGAATTTGTGTGTAGAGTTGTATTTTTGCAACGCGACGCTTAAAACTTTTGACTTTAAGACAAAAGAGTGTGTGCTCAAAACGCTGGTGAAATCCTTGGCATATACTGACGGTGGTTGTTTTACTATATTGTTTTCAAGAGACCAATACTCATACCTACTAACACCAATAGCGAGCGGTTGCAGTTAGTGTGGGTGCTTTATTTCTTTTTACCATTTGGTATTTTCTCACAACAAGTATTGGCAAATACACCGCATCCGTTGTCTGGCACGAACACAGAATCTTTTACTTATCTCAATGTCGAGCACGTTACAGCACGAGATTTCACAACACACTAAAAGGGCGAGACAAATCTTCATAAATAATGTATCACAGGGTTAATGAAACACGCATTGACTATTAAAATTTGTTGACTATTAAAATCCAAGGATCTGTTGATTAGGTTTCTTTCTTTTCAGTAAATTTTCAATAATCAAATTTTTCCGCTTAACATAATTCTCAGGGTCATTTATTTATTGTTTTATTTACTTTTACCACAAAGTAAAGAAACACATCCAAACACGAGTTGCCCTTTGACACCCGTTATATCACCTTGTATTGGATATGGGTCAATCTAGTTCAGTGTTTATAAACGCCTATTTTAAAAGGTTCCGGCTAATTGTTTAAAAGTTGTATACTTAGTTCCAATACTTTTCCAATTTGAACTACCGTATGACTACAAGAGAAAAAGCCCTGAAAGTAAAACAATAACTACCCAGTGAGAAAAGTGCGAGTGTATAATATTTGAAATCTTATATATAACAAGTAAAAGCGTGTTAAGTTCGGCCGGGCCGAATCGTATATACCCTCCACCATGGATCGCATTTGTCGAGTTCTTTTCCCGGCATCTCTTTTTAGGCAAAAAACAAGTAAAAGCGTGCTAAGTTCGGCCGGGCCGAATCTTATATACCCTCCACCATGGAGCGCAGTTGTCGAGTTCTTTTCCCGACATCTCTTCTTAGGCAAAAAGTGATATAAGAAAAGATTTGCTCTGCTATTAGAGCGATATCAAGATATGGTCCGGTTTGGACCACAATTAAATTATATGTTGGAGGCCTGTGTAAAATGTCAGCCAATTCGAGTAAGAATTGCGCCCTTGGGGGCTCAAGAAGTAAAATAGAGAGATCGATTTATATGGGAGCTGTATGGGGCTATAAACAGATTTAGACCATAATCAACACGTATGTTGATGGTCAAGAGAGGATCCATCGTACAAAATTTCAGGCAAATCGGATAATAATTGCGACTTCAAGAGGCTCAAGAAGTCAAGATCCCAGATCGGTTTACATGGCAGCTATATCAGGTTATGAACCGATTTAAACCTTATTTGACACAGTGGTTGAAAGAAAAAATAAAAAATAAAAAAGTCATGCAAAATTTCAGCCAAATCAGGTAGGAATTGCGTCCTCTAGAAGCTCAAGAAGTCAAGTCCCCAAATCTGTTTATATGACAGCTATATCAGTTTATGAGCCGATTTGAACCATTTTTTCACACTTGTTGGATATCATAAAAAAAACATGTCGTGCAAAATTTCATTCCAATCTGATAAGAATTGCGCACTTTAGAGGCTTAAGAAGTCAAGACCCAAGATCGGTTTATATGGCAGCTATATCAGGTTATGGACCGATTAGGACCATACTTGGCACAGTTGTTGAATATCATAACAAAACACGTCGTGCAAAATTTCATTGTAATCGGATAAGAATTGCGCACTCTAGAGGCTTAAGAAGTCAAGACCCAAGATCGGTTTATATGGCAGCTATATCAGGTTATGGACCGATTAGGACCATACTTGGCACAGTTGTTGAATATCATAACAAAACACGTCGTGCAAGATTTCATTCCAATCGGATAAGAATTGCGCACTCTAGAGGCTCAAGAATTCAAGACCCAAGATCGGTTTATATGCCAGCTATATCAGATTATGGACCGATTTGAACCATATTTGGCACAGTTGTTGGATATCATAACAAAACACGTCGTGCCAAAATTCATTCAAATCGGATAAGAATTGGGCACTCTAGAGACTCAAGAAGTCAAGACCCAAGATCGGTTTATATGGCAGCTATATCAGATTATGAACCGATTTGAACCATACTTGGCACAGTTGTTG